>NC_143511.1:10742044-11437280 GCF_031878675.1 Megascapheus bottae
TATTTAATTCTGATAGCTAATACTCCAATTCACATATAAGGGAACAAATCATAATGACTATAATATGTAAAACATGGTGATATTGTCTTTAAATAATCAATAATAGACATTTCTAACCTGTTCATGTCAATTTTTATAAAAAATATTTCATTCATAAATTATCTACTGACAAGAAAACTGTGAGCAGTAAATTGGAATATGCCGTACCTCATCTAATTGATGTAAAATTCTCAAAGATCTGCATTCAATTATTTGCGTTTAAATGCACCAAAACCTTGACATCATAGTACAGAATCGGGCTAGAATTGCTGAGGAATTCTCTGACAGGGAACAGTTATCTTGGACCAAAAGTTTGCAAACACAAGACAAAGAAATGAAAGGAACAAAAGCCATAGAATGAATGATTGTTGTCCTTAATGTACTACGTTATCTCTCATCTCTTTTGCTGTCCTTTGTTATCTCATATTGTTACAGTATTTCTCCTGGTTATCTGATATATTGTATATATGCTTATTTCGTTATTTGAAGTCAGATAGGGAAGGGAGGAAAACAAGATGAGGGTCTGGGGTTGGGGGAGGGAAATGGGGACCAAGACACGAGAAAGGGTATCAATATATGTGAAGTAATGCACCATATATCTGGCGTATATAATGTAACCATTCTATTAATTACAATAAAAATATATGGAAAAAAAAGAAATGAAAGGAACCTGGAACTTGAATAGCTGTATTGGGTCACTGTATTAACCAACTCTGTATTCACTGTCTTTTTTAACTTCATATAGAAGTCATTTTGTGCTATGTCTAGAATCTCTCTGTATGCCATATCAGTCAAGTTGTAGTTCCAATAATTTCTGAGAAACAAATGATTAAATAATCATCTTAACAAAAGGTAATCATCTAATCTGTTATTTCTAATCTCTTTTGTACTGTATTTTTTGTCACCCTTTTTAGATTTTTCTTAGCCTTTATTCTAGGTTTCTATGTGGTGGTTGCAATAACTGTGACTGTCTATTGTTTTGTGATGTCTTAGTGTCTTCCCAACACAACATAAACTACGTGACAACACAGAACACACTCGTTCATATTCCTCAAGTAGATATAAAACATCATACATACAATTGAAAGTACTGTATTAGTTAAATTTTAAATCAGAAATCATGTATGATACGTAATTTTGAGTAAGTGGACTCATTCCCTTAGAATAAAATTACAATGGCTGCTATTTATTATCTGATTGGATTCAAGTTCCATATGTAATTTGAAGGCATGGAATACCGATTTCTATAGGATAGTTTGGATCATTAAAGAAATGTCATAGTTAAAATTTTTCAAACATGTCACTTCTTTGCTAAGAAAACTAGGGTCCCAACCTCTTGTGATTACTTTTAGGATGTGGAGACATAACAGTAAAGTATTTAGAGGTGCAATCCACACACAAGATTTTGAGCCATAATCGTTGCCATCTGTCACAAAATAGTCAGTTTTTGTTTAATTTACCAATGCTACAAGTGAGTAGTCTTATTTCTATTGTATTGTGAGGAATGTAAGACGCAAGAAAACAAGTAATGGTTCAAATACGCAAAAATGTGGTAAAGTGTGTGAAGATATGTGACACACTGTATATTTATAGTAGATTTATAACTCCAAAGCAGACTTTATTTCTGGTAAGCTGCCCCGTGAATGGGTAAGGTATAGTCAATATGATACAAACAAAAGGAAATGTGTGAATTCATTTCAAATACTGTTCAAAACCAAATACAAAGGATACTTCACAAACATGAACAGAACAAAACAAATGTGTGTGTGTGTGTGTGTATTTCAAATCATTAAATCAGTTCAAGAAAGCTGAAAATACATTGGCAAAGTTGGAGCCATGTTTTGAAGACATATTTCCAATTATTAATTAACCAGGAGCTGTTGTAAGGAATGCATAACTTATGTATTAGTGCCTTTCCTTTAAATAGTGATACCTTTTTATACACAGAGATAAGATCTTCATTGCTAGCTGGAAGTTTGTGTCAGCAATCAGTTAGATCATTCAAATGTAAGATCTGCTGATGTGAGAAAATTCAAAGCTGGTTAATTATATCAAATTTTGAGGTGAACAGCATTCTTGATTTCCAGCCTCTCGTATCATAAGGAAGGGGCTGGGTGGAATGTAAGGGCTGCTTTTGCAGCTCCATGGTGGCAAAACTGCTGACCTAGTTGTTCTTTCATGAACCCATGTTGAACCCAAAGTGAAAACAATAAAATAAAATACAAATTTTGCATCTTCATGAAAGCATCCAGATGACATATTCTGCAAGGAAGGCATTTTTGAAACATAAAAACTTTCATACAATCTTTCCCATTTTATTGTATACAAAAGCTTACTTCTAACATTATGCAGAAATGAAATTGAATGCTGTTCCGAACTGCAGAAAATTATTTTGGATGACCCAGTCCTGAAATTGCTATAATCTATAAAAATAAAATGAGGGTTTTTGTACATGTCTTGTTTTATTTACCATAGAAATCCAAGTCTACAAATGAGTTTATTAATTATTGTGCTGTGTCTATATTTCTGTGCTTGCCATAAAATAAATAATTTCCTTTCTTTCAGAAATGAGTAAAATAAATCAATGTGTCTACTTAAAGTACAACCAACAGGCTTTTAAAAGTCAAAATATATACACCATGCAAGATTCAATTATATTTACTTTAAAGAAAAGTTAAATACTACCATCAAATGTAAACAACTCCTTCAAGTGCTCTTGTTTGTACCCTTGAACATAACATTTCTCTCGGTCTTAAAATTAGAACCATTAAACTGCCTTTCCCAGAAAGCAAAATATTCTTTCTTCCCTTAGTACCCACTCACTATATTCTTTCATATTCATGATTCTGAAATCAATCCTTATAAATTTACTGACATTTCTATTTTAATTTAATTTCATTGTCAGAGTCATATATAGAGAAGTTACTGTTACATACAATACATATAGTGAGTACATTTCTTCTTGAACATTGTTACCCCCACACACATTTTTCTCCCTCTGTCCTTCCCCATCCCCCCAAATTTTAAAGTTCATTTCCAGCATATTGTATTGTGATTATCACTGTTATTTGACTCACCCTTTGTCCTTTGTCTCATCATCGTGTTGTTCTCCTTCTATTCCCTAATTCAAATACATGTGTATACTGTACACCAACTAACAAAATCAGACACAATGACAACAGGGGATAAGTGATCTCATTGGTTTTCCACTTAGTATTTCCAATATTTCTACATTGGATAGAATTTTTTTCTTGAATTTCCTATATGCCTTAGATGCGATTTGGTTGTCTCTAATCTCTATTTTTCTTTCTTTTCTTTTTTCCTTCCTTCTTTCTTTCTTTCTTCCTTTATTCTTCTTCCTTCCTTTCTCTTTTTTCCTTCTTTCCTTCTTCCTGTCCTCCCTCCCTTGCTCCCTCTCTTTCTCTTCTTTCCTTCCTTTTCTTCTCTTCCTCCCTCCCTCTTTTCTTTGGGATTCCCTAATGTTACCAGGTGGTCATTCTCTAATTTGAGAAGAGCTCCTAGCTCTTCTTCTTCTTTTTTTTTTTTTTTTGCCAGTCCTCGGCTTCGGCTCAGGGCTTGAGCACTGTCCTTGGACTTTCTCAAGGCTAGCACTCTACCATTTGAGCCTCAGCATCAGTTCTGGATTTTTGCTATGTATGTGGTACCGAGGAATCGAACCCGGGTCTTCATGCATGCTAGGCAAGCACTCTACCACTAGGCCAAACTCCCGGCCCCTTCTAGGCAAGCACTCTACCACTTGGCCAAACTCCCGGCCCCTCCTAGCTCTTCTTTTGCTTTCATTATTATTCAAGTATAATCTTCCACTTTTTGTTTGTTGATACTGGGTCTTGACCTCATGGCCTTTCAATCTTCCTTTGATTTTTTTTTTTTTTACCAACAACTGGTGTTCTATGTTGACACAGGCCTCCATTTTCAATGTTTTTCTGTTTAATTACACATAAAACTTTGGTATCTTTACTTTGGGTCTGACTATAATCCTATCTTCTTAGATTGCAGTATTCTGAATAGCTAAAATTACTCTTCTAAACTACTAGCACCAGGCTGTTCTTGTTCTTTTGTCATGAGATGGCTGTTGGTCTCATTCCTCTATGCCTACTGCATATCCAGGATCATAGGCATACACCATCGTGCCCAGCTAATTAAGACAAGAGTTTTGCTGAGTTTTTGCTTGTAGTGGATCTCTGTTTACCCAATAGCTGAGATTACAGATACTAATCTCTTTACTCATTCAAAATGATTATTAACTGACAACTCAGATAATCACTGTAATAGAAACCAAAGAAACAGTGTGACAATTGCTGGGATCATTTCATAGTGCAGATGAAAATCTTCCAAACTACCTTCAATATAAATGCTATAAAGTCAGCATTTTTAAGAATAGAAGCAATGAAATCAGCCTCATTTCCTGTGTTGGAAAAATTTTGTCTTCATGATTTTCTTCACTTGCACAACTTCATAATTTGTATGATGAAATATGTTAACCTTTGTTTTCTACACAGAACAACCTTCTTCCCTAGAAGTTAGTGGAGGGATGGCTTGACTGGTAGAGTGTCAATTTTCAGTTAAAATGCTCAAGGAAAATGCCCGAGCCCTGAGTCATTGACTTAGCCTTGACTCATGTGAACACACACACACACACACACACACACACACACACACACACACACAGGCTGAAACCAGACAAATATCAATAAATTCTTTTTAAATTGTACTTTTCAGGTTTATTAATTGAACAAAATAATTTGATAAAAACTATGTTTATAGAAATACACTGTATTTGTGGATTAGAATATTCAGTACTCTGTTACAGAGGATGTGTCAGCCCTCCCCAAATTAAGCTATAAATTAAATGAAGCCAGCATCAAATGCATAACTGGAAATACATCAGATGAAGTAGACTGGTAGAAAGGAAGGGTCCATAATATTTCATGATCTATATTTTTTGTCATTTGTGGGATTTGAACTCTGAGCCTGGGCACTGTCCTTGAGCTCTTCACCTCAACACTACCACACTACACCTTAAGTCACAGGGCCACTTCCAAGGGTCCAAAATGTTCATCAGATACCTGTTGGTGTTGGCCCCAATAATTATTTCATCTCTAGAACTTTATAAAGCAAGATAATTCTTCCTAGTGTTGAAGGCAGGAGATTTTATTCAAGAATGCACATCATCTATATAGCAAATGTTCGCCTTTTAGGTCCTCCCTATACCTCCTTAGAGATGTTAAGAAATACCTGAAAAGAGGTCAACATCAAAGGGAGCCATAACAAAGTACTCCTGGATAGATGGGTGTGGATAGAACTGGGCTGGCAGTAGACAACCACCCTTAATCCACTCACTCACTGTAAATAGTTATTTTATCAGTAAAGTCTCAATTAGGAGAACAATAGTTAATAGTCTGACAGTGAATTTGATTGAGAAGACCATAAGGATACATAGGGTTGATCTAATACATGAATAAGTCCAATCAGAGCTTAATAGCATGTTCAGGACCAATTAATTTTTTATCTTCACTGCATCTACATCTGGATTTGGATAGGGAAATCAACACACGTTTTATTTTGTAGATTCATCAGATCTTGTGAACTTTAAATGCAGTATATTTTAAAGGACAATGTATGGATTTTTTAAATATTCCGGAACCTAATGACAATCCGAAATGGTCTAATTATAAAGTCAATATACCCAAAAATTACCTAGCTGAATCACCCAGCATTTTTATATGCTTCTATCATCATCTTGGAATCAATCACAAAAATTAAAACCTTACTGACATCCACAGGTCCTTTTTCATTTCATGTGTTGATAAGCACGAGCATTAAACTAACAAGCAAACATATTTGTAGTTAGAATAGAAGACACAAAGATAAGCAGGCCAGCACTCGGTTTTAAGACTGGGATATATTTACACTAAAGGAAATAATGAATCATTCCCAAAGAAGGACCACTGAAGTGTAGATACTTCTGTATCTACACTTTTCATAATTCTTAAATTTTGTCATACACAAAATAAATTGGACTTGTTGCACCATCTCCATAAAAAAACACCCAAACAAAAACATAGACACCATTTCATTGCCTGTAGTTTCAGAAAATTTATCCAGTTCAAGTTATTCTTCTGCAGCAACTCATGCTACAGGGTTATTTTTTTAAACTTATTCCAGGCACTTATACAAATTATTTTACATACACATATATGCTTGGCCCTTTTCCATACTTTACCCACTTAAGCAGCACAAAAATTTTATATGCAAATGCTTTGGTACTTTTTCAGATTTAAAACATGAAGTAAAAAATATCTTGAAAAAGGTCAAGCAATAATTGTGCTATGATAGATAACATTTTGGTTATTCAAAATGAACTTTTTATTTTTAAACCAAAGTATCTCAATAGGTATATAACACTGAATTTTTCCTTTGGAGAATTAAATGCTCAGAACCTGATGATTTGCTAAAGATGTTTCAGTTTAGAAAATGAAGTATGGGGCATGTCAGCTGTTGTCCCACAAGACATAGTATGAATCTTTATGCCTTTACAAAATAATTTATTTTAACTCTACAGGAGTAGCAGTGAAAGAGCATGGGCTTACTTTGACATCAGATTCCATAGGCATGCCCTTACCACATATTGTTTATAAGGGTTTGAGGACAGTTGTTTATTTCTGTGTGCTTCAGTTTTCCCATTTGTTAATAAAATCCTAGCAATCCCTACATTAATGTTGATATAAAGTGAAAATGAACTAATAATTGAGCCTTAGAAAATACCAACACACACTATGAACTTAGCCTAATAATTGGTTGTTGCTAGAATTGTTTTTTAACTTGTCACTCAATTTTCATTTCATACATATACAAGTAATTTTGAAAATATATGCATACCTATCCACCAAGAAATATATTATACATTTAATTTTGAAAATGTATCTTTTACATATTATATAGTTCAGATAAAATATTTTATATATTACATATTACACATCATATATATAAACATATCTATTTTGATCACTATAATGTCACACTTATTTGGTTATAGACAAAGAAAGAGAGAGAGAGACATTGATAGATTCTTTCGGAAAATGGGATTCTCATCAGCATGGAGCAAGTATCCAATATTTAGGAGATTAGAAAAATGGTACTACGTGAATTTCTTTTTTTCTTTTGTTTATTTCCCCCTTATGGTTTATACCATGTTGTCACTGTATCTGATTTTGGTTTCTGGTGTATTGTATATATGTTTATTTGAATTAGGGAAGGAAAGGAAACAAAATGATGAGACAAAGAATTCAGGGTGAACTATTGTAACAATGATTTACACCCAAGACTATATGTTTGAAATGAATTTTACAGCTTGAGGGGTTGGGGGGAAAGTAGGAGAAAAATGTGTGAGGAAGCAACAATAATTGAGAAGAAATGTACTCACTATGTATGTAACTATAATCCCTCTGTACATTACCCTGACAATAAAATTAAATTAAAAAAGAAAAAAATAGTTACGAGAACTTATTAGAGAGGCCTGCAGTGTAGCCCAGTCGTAGAGGGCTTGCCTAGTATGCACAACGCCCTAGGTTCGATTCCTCACTCAGGGGAGAAGGAAGAGGAGGAAGAGGAGGAGCAGGAGGAGGAGGAGGAGGAGGAGGATGAGGAGGAGGAGGAAGAATTTGCAGACCAAGTCAGATGCTCCTATTTTCTCAAAACCTACCTACCCTTTAGCATCAGCATAAATTATATTTATTCTGAGTGTCACAATGGATTGCTTTGCCATCTGGTCTTTATTTTTATGCCTTCATGTCATTCTTTGTTTTCAAATGATTGATATTAGTTATTTTTAGAAACTTAAAAACATCTGAGGCACATTAGGAAAAGTTTGTTCGTTTAGAATTGGTATTTTCTCACTCCTTTATCTGTGTAGTTCTATTTACTCTAGATCAAATCCTGGATAAATATCTGTTCCACAGAAAGTACCTCAAAACTCACAGCAGGCATGGGGTCCATATGTTCCTTCTCATGGCATGCTGTGCTTATTACAATTGCCATTAAATAACAGTTTGTAAAAATAACTTGTGTAACTCACCCTTTTGCATTGCGGGTCTCATGAAAGATGGGAAGTAGTCTAATTCACTGTTTCCCGCATTTCTAAAGCAAAGAACTTATTTATAGAGCTTTTAATGTTCATTGACTATGTTCAGTCTTGAGAGTCATGTCTTGTTTTTCTGGTTGCAGAGCACTTCGTACATAGTGCCATGTCATAAATTACTAAATAATGTCTTGACAAATAAAAACTTTAAAATTATTTTTGTTTCTGATTTTATCATCAGAATCTTACATGTAGGAAAAGTATGCAATTTAATAACTGGAGAAATCATCTTACACGTGTTGTGAATTAAATCAATGGCCCTAAAAAAGAAAATGACACTGTAAAAAAATAATCTGGCTTCTCTCTTAAAAAAAAGCCACATCACAAATTAGATCAGTGATTAAAAAATGATATTCTGAAATGTTAATATAATTCCTAAAATACTCAATATCTATTTTGTAATTTTTTGGGGGGGATGTTAGTGGTGGGGTTTGAATCTGTGCCTGGGCATTGTGCCTGAGTTCTTCAGCTCAAGGCTATCACCCTGTAGAGCTACTGTGCCACTTTCAGTTTTCTAGTAGTTAATTGGAGGTAAGAGTCTCATGGACTTTCGTGCCTCCTGAGTAGCTAGGATTACAGGCGTGAGCTACCATGCCTGGCTTTTTCCTAATTTTTTAATGTATAAATTCAATTTTTTAAAACTTAAGCATAGGATAACATAATGCATTTCATAAAGTCAGTAACAATGCTGTCATCCTTATTCAATAGTTATTTTTAAATTTAATATTTTATCAGGTAAAAAATAGACATATTAATTTGAACAATGCATAGACGACTACATGATTATCTGTTTCTCTGTCTATCCATATCTCTTATTAAACTATATTTTAAAGAATATAAGGAGTAATTTTGGCAAAGTTTCATGACTATAGTTAAGATTTGTTTCAAAAAAAAGATTTGTTTCAATTTGTTTGATTTATTTATCACTTATAAGTGATCTACTATTAAAAATGATTCAACTACATCGCCACTTTGATTTAGCATTTAATAATAATTTCAACCACTGCATATCCATAGTTTTTAAAATCAAGTCTGATATGACTTAAAAAGGAAATCAATATAATATATTAGTACAATTTAACTAGAGGAAATGTTTCTCAGGAACACGTTAATGTCATAAATATATACAGTATACATAATCAGGTTTTATGGAGATAAATGAACAGATTAAATTTGTTTCTAGTAATGATCTTTTAAATGAATGTTCTTAAACTGAATATTATGTAACATTTTTATTTTGAGATCTATTTAACATTATTCAGAATAAAAACTCTCAGCTGTGTAAAATGACAATAAGGTAAGAATGTTGACTTTTTCCCTGTGATTATCTTACTATAATTTTACCTGTCTCAATTAATTGATCTCAATTGAGAGTAATATAGTGTTTACCAGAGACTAGGTATGGTGCCAAGATATGGAGACAGAATGATCAATGACACAATGTGTACAGATAAAGGGAAAAATATCTATTCTATTTCAGAGTAAAATGAATGGAGTTAATAATTCATTGCATAACACAAAATGGCTAGAAGGAATGATTTCTAAATATATTCACCTTACAGAAATGATAAAATTTTGAAGTGATTGGTTCAGAGTCCCGCAGTAGCTAGATATATGTTTACTGCTGAGTTATGCTTCTAGCCTGTTTTATTGGTTGGTTTTGAAATAGAATCTGTATTCTACCCAGTTATACATCTATTTTAGATTTGCATTTGAAGAAAGGATGATAGCTGCCAGCCAATGTATCTACCTAATAGTCATAACAGGGTCTCAAACTTTTTGCTGATACAGGCCTTGTATCATCTTCCTTCCTATCTCAGACCCTGAAGAAGCTAGAAGTATAGGTGTGATCTCCTGGTATCTGACTTTAACTGCCAATTTAATTAATTAATTTATTCATTTATTTAATTTGTGTGTGTGTGTGTGTGTATATACTGATATTATATTTTCATAGTTGAGCACTACCTCGAGTGCGGTATTTTGCTGGTCAATAGAATCTAGGAACATGGAAGAACTTTCTATCTTGTCTTTGAACTTTGATCTTAATATTGGTTATATATATAACTACATATATATGGTTATATATAGATCATTAAATATTAAATATAAGTCAATAAATATTATATATCACTTTTTATATCCATATAGACATTAGATAGATAGATAATTGAGATAGATAGATAGATAGTGTTAGCTTCCTAAGTAAATATGATTACAAGCATCAGCCACTAGTGCCCAGTTTGAAAGTTCCAGATTTAAAAGCATAGAGTGGACCAGTGATTTAGGCTTTTGTTGTTGTTGTTGTTGTTGTTGTTTTGGCTGTCGTGGAGCTTGAACGTAAGTCCTAGACACTGTCCCTGGGTCTTTTTACTCAAGGCAAGAACTCTCCCACTTTGAGCCACATGTCCACTTCCAGTTTTCAGATGACTTGCAAACAAAAGACTCAATTTCAATAACATTCCTACCTGAGTGACTGTTATCATCATATTTCAGTCTCCTAAGCAAGGATTACAGGCACCAGTGCTTGGTAATTTGGAATTATCTTTAATGAACAGATTATAAGAATATATATATATGTATATATACACATACATATTATATATATATACATATATATATGATGAAACAACTGAATCTGGAATAGGGATATTTTCAATAAAGTTTAAATAAAAATTGTGATATATCAGAGAACATTTGATTCAGGCATTCAGTGGCTATGAGGCTAATTCTCTTTTGCCATCTGAGTTAACTCAAATAAGTCAATTGTCCTGACTTTTTAATGTCTGGGAAAATAAGTTGGAAGATGGGGATGGTTGGTAAGATATAGGGGGAAAGGAAGCCAGTCTTAATGACAGCCATTGATTTACCCTTTTTTCCCCATGCTGTTGACTGACATCAAATACTGCTCAGGATTCATTTGAATATAGTTAATAACTTCATCTTAGCCAATTTTCAGTAATTGTCTTTTTGCTTTTACCTTTGTGCCTCAATATATCCAGATGTCCTACACTAACAGAATGAAAGAAGCATTCTGTGAGTTTGATTTCATAAAGGATACAAGGAAATATCAATCCCGGGATTTTTTAGTTAAGATTTTCATTCTGGGATTAAAATGCATTTTAAAAACAAGAAATGCATGTACAGAACTAAATTAAAAGACATAACTAAATAAACCCAGAATTGTAATGGAGCTCCCTTTTAAAATTCACACTGACATTTCTGAACTTTTATATTTTTCTTTACTTGGCTATTTTCTCTTTCATCCTGTTACATTTGTGCTCAATTAACTATAATTACACATAATATTTTAAATTATTTAATTGAAATAAATCTCCTTCTCACATGTAATTGGCACAGGTTAAGTTTAGCAGGTGAAGTGCCTTTTATCTTTGTGCTCACCAAAACTTTTGCTATGTATTTGCACTTTTGACTGATGGTGATTTTTTTCTTAATGCTTAAATCCACAATTTGTTATCAAGAAGATAAGCTTTTTGTACTTTAAAAACAAGTGCATATGATCAAAGAACTAAAGAGCATTGGATGCTTATTTCTAGACTTACAGGTAAATTCTCAAATTTAAGTGTGGCAGACGAAGAATGTTAAGCTCACCCTGGGGCCATTTACATCAGATGTCTCAGAGGCCACTCATACTGATATGCTGTAAAAGAAGTAAGCAAGCAACTCATGTGGATGCCGAAAATTATTACATATTTAATAGTCAGGTTCTCCTGTTCCACATCTGGCTATTATTAACTATTTAATAATAACAATAAAAGGGGGTAAAAGAGTACAAGGCCCTGAGTTCAAGCTGCAATAGCCACAAGTACACAAAAGCTTTGGAAAATAATGTCAACAAAGTACATTGTGAAATATAAGTGATATCACATCTAGGAAACGCTGGTCAAACTTAAGCACAGAAATAAACAGTGAAGGTGTAAGTGACTAATGATGCTTTTCAGTAGGAATTAGAGAGAAATGATGGTTGAGGAAATAAGTTTGAAAAAATTAAAATGCAGGGCCGGGAGTTTGGCCTAGTGGTTAAAGTGCTTGCCTAGCATGCACGAAAACCCGGGTTCGATTCCTTGGTACCACATACATAGAAAAAAGCCAGAAGTGGTGCTGAGGCTCAAGTGGTAGAGCTCTAGCCTTGAGAAAGTCCAAGAACAGTGCTCAGGCCCTGAGCTCAAGCCCAGGACTGGCAAAAAAAAATTAAAATGCATAAAATCAAAAGACAACTGAGTAGCATGAAAAACCACTGGGCCAGAAAAAGATGACATGGCAGCCTAGAGTAAAGGATATGTAATGGGAAAAGGCAGATAACTTAGGTCAAGTGAAAAACAAAATTTGAGAAACAAGTGAAGAAAAAGGTAAATGGCATTCTCTTCTCGGCATTTCCTTCTTTGGAGGCTCTGGCTGTATAATAATATGGCAGATAGATTACATTCAAAGCATATTTTTCAAATAAACACAACCTATGATCAGAGCAATTTTTCCAAATATAGATTCAGATTGTAGTTCCAGGAAATAAGTAGGATAGTATTCAAATAGTCCTATAGTATGTGTCTAGAAAATAAATCTGCAGGTCAAAGCTGTAAAAATCATGTTGTAGTCCTTTGTTTCTATAGAAGCATGCATGACATCAAATTCAAGGGAAATATTTATTGATTTTTTACATATGCTTGGCAAGCACCAATAATTTCTCAGACATAGTGTAGGACTGGTAGTTACAAAACTGAGTATATATTATTGCTCTCTCAAGTTGATGTAAATCACAGTGTATCATACCATAGAAAGTGTTATATTATTGACCCAAAGAGGATACAATGAAATTATAATAAAGGCTCTAACTTGTAGAAATCAGTACAGAATTCTCCAAGGATTTGATGCTTGCATTATATCTTGATTCTCTGAAGATGAATAAGTTAGGAAAAGCATTTCTACTCAAAGTTACAACACATAAAAATGTCATAATCTATGAGAGATCTGACATCCAGGAAATTAAAATGGTTGAACAGAGTTGAAACTTTTACTGTAAACACAAGAAAGGAAAAGCATAGAGTTGGTTCTTGGCTTGGTTCCAAAACATAGCAGGTCTGGTAAAACTGTGTGTGGAAATTATCAATGTATATAATAGATCATGAATCGGCATTGGTTTCTTTAACCTAGAAAAAAATGTATTTCCATATCTGGAAAAGGAATAAAAAACTGTAAAAATGTATTAGGAAATGATTACAACAGGCTAGTTATTTTACCATTCCTGAGAGAAAGAAGTATGCTTCAGGAATGGTGCCTGGGGAGCAAATGTGTGAAATTTTCCCCAGAGGCTAAACCAAAATGCTACACAAACCAGCAAGCTGGACTGAAGAAAAGAAGCAGGTTTCAGTTAGTGATATTTTTTTCCATTGGCTTTTCCACTCAGAGAGACTCTTTATTATTCTTAGTCACTCTTACAAACGATAATGATGTTAAAAATTACCAAATTTGGCATTCTAATTATTCTCTCCTTTCCTCCCCTTTCTCTTTCTCTCTTCTTCCCTCTTTCTCTTTCCCTTCATGTAATTATACTAATAAGGATACTAATGCTAATCTACACTTAACCAAATTATATTAAATCCTACTTACTCATGGAGTTCAGTAATGCTTTGTAAAGATACAGGGGGCGGAAGGAAGGAAGAAAGAAGAGAGGAGAGAGAGAAGGGGGGTGTGCTATATTTACATATAGTAAGGTCTGTATATTGCTGTCCTTCTACAAAATAGATTACAGAGAAAGAATGCCATCAGACTCCTTTTTCCTAAAATAGAAAATGTATTTTTTTTCTAAAATAGAAATAGTCTTCCTATTTACCCTTGATAAGCTAAGGAGTTATGTGGGGAATCTGTATTGCTAAGAAAGTAGTAACCATTGCCCTGTTTGACATGTTACAATCTCCAAGTGTCTTTACTTTCTTCTACATACATGACATTCCAGGCTATAAAACCACGGTTGCATTCATAAGAATTGCTCTAAATAAATTGGAAAGGAAATCAACTGTCTACAGAATTTCGAATACCATCACAACACTCATTCCTAAAGTGGGCATTCATGAAGCAACTGTCAGAAACAGGCTCCTTTCAGAAAACAGCATCAGAGAGTTATTTAATTTGAAAGAAAATAATCGTCTATCTGCAATTGCTCTGTAGTGCACAAAGAAATGCTAGTTAAGATGGCAGCACGCTCTGAGCTACCCTGTTTCCATTTCAACATCTGAAAATTAAATTATGTGTCATGCTGGAACTTTATATTTACCAATTACTTCACTAATTCTAAACCTGTGTCCTGTTTCAAAATACACTGAGAGCACAGCAGAATCTCCACTGGGCAGTTTCATATGATGTTCTTGTGGCTGAAATTACAAAAGATAACTCAGAAAACCTACAATAGGTTCTCTTATCATTCAGAACACAGACTCCATTCAAGCAATTGAAATAGGTTTCAAATTCATTTCTTAGCATTTCCAGGTGTATTCTATTGTTGTATTATACCATTTTTTGTCTCATTTCTGCCATCCCCTCTCCCACATAGCTTTATTGATTCCGTGACAAATAAGTCACTCAGTTTGTAACTACCGTGTTATTTGAAATTTCTATTCAAGGTTTTCTGGACCATTCTCCTTTACAAATAGAGTCACTTTCTTATTATTTATTCCAGTGAATATGACCAAAGTAGATACAGAGCAAGTGATATTAGCTTTCCTAGGGGAGGAATAAAACTGATTTATATTCTGCCTCTGGATCAGTTATGGAAGAAAAGTTCTGCAGATTGGAGATTTGTTTACCTTGCTTCCTTTTGCCATTTGGAATTCAAAATCCACTGTATATTATAACAGTGGGTGTGATGAAATCTTAAATTTGCTATTTTGAATATGAATGTAGTAGGTATCATTGGATGGCTCTCAGGGAAAATTGAAAAGAAACAACTTGGTCAAAAAGTAAATTAATATGTAATTTCCTACCTTTGCTAGCTAATTATAAAATGTTGATCTTTATTATTCACCATGTCCCCAAATCAATTTGCAAGCACTGGAAAAGTTTACTTGAAAAATAAAGGAAAAATATATCTAAATAAATTATATCTAGATAAAGTAAGGAAAATATGAAAGGATAAAGCAGAGAAATAACAAGTAGAACAAAATATAGCAAAGGAGGGATAGGTGTTGAATGAGAAGTATCTTGTGCAACAGAAAGTTGCTAAAGTTAAGTGGCCATTTCTGACTTTAAGGAATTCCTGCAGGAGTGTTTGTTGTAGTACTCAGAGTTCAGGAAATCACCAATTCTAGTAGTAATAGGTTACATGAAATATAATTCCAGCTTCCTAGTTTTGTTTTTTTTTTAACAGTCCGTGGATCCATTAGTACTTAGTAAGTGAACATAGGTTACGACAGAGACATATCTGAGGATCATGGGAGAAAAGGAGAAATCTTAGCTGCAGAAATAGGTCAGGAGAATCAGAGAAAGTAATAAATAATATAACTTTGTTTCGTATTTTGCCAATCCTGGGATTTGAAATCATGAGCTGTGTGCTGTACTTGACCTTTCATGTTCAAGCACTCTACCACTTAAGCCCCACCTATAGCCATTTGGCAGTACATTGGAGATAAGAGTCACAGACTTTTCTGCTGGGGCTGACTTTGAACCATTGTCCTCAGAACTCAAGCCCTTAGGTAGCTAGTATTACAGGTATGAATCAGTGGGAACTGGCCATAGCAGAAGCCAGGAAATCAGAGGTCTTTATTCAGAAATTCAAAGATATTAACTGAATTAATGAATAACATGATTAGAAGCTATGAATGCTATTATTTTTGTTTTATGCTATGTCTTCCCTCATAAACTTCATGAATTAATTTTTTTTTCTTTTTTTTCTTTTTAAGTCCATCGTGGTGCTTGCACTCTGGACCTGGGTGCTGTCCCGGAGCTCTTCAGCTCAAGGCTACCACCCTACCCCTGGGCCTGGACTTTGTCCCTTAGCTCTTCATCTCAAGGCTACTGTCCTCCCTCTTGAGCCACATCACCACTTCTGGTTTTCTAGTGATTAATTAGAGATAAGAGTGTCTCAGACTTCAGTTCCTGGAATGGCTTTGAACCACAATTATCAGATATCAGCCTCCTAAATTGCTAGGATTGTGGGTGTGAGCCACCACATCCAGCTGCTTTTTCTTTTAAGGAACTTCGCACCAGGGGCTCACACCAGTAATCCTAGCTAGATATTCAAGAGGTTGAGATCTGAGAATTGCAATTTGATGCCAGCCCCAGAAAGGAAAGTTTATGAGATTCACCTCCTATTACCCGCCAAAAAACTATAAGCAGAGTTGTGATTCAAGTAGTAGAATGTTAACTTTGAATTAAAAAGCTTAGGCCATGAGTTTAATCCCCGGCACAAAACAGAAAAAAGAAAGGAGAAAGGAGAGGAGAGAGAGAGAGAGAGAGAGAGAGAGAGAGAGAGAGAGAGAGAGAGAGAGAGAGAGGAGAGGGAGAGGGAGAGGGAGAGGGAGAGGGAGAGGGAGAGGGAGAGGGAGAGGGAGAGGGAGAGGGAGAGGGAGAGGGAGAGGGAGAGGGAGAGGGAGAGGAAAGGAAGAAAGGAAGGAAGGAAGAAAGAAAGGGCCTAACCCTAGTGGCCATGTTGGGGAGACGAGGAAAGCCAAGAACTGCATTTGATTGTATTTGTGTACAGATGGTTCAAGTATCATACAGTCAGAACAGAATGACCACCTTGGTTTCCATCAACTCTATATCTCTGTTCTATTTAACAGCTGTAACTTTGCATCCTTTGACTTGGTTGCTGTCCCAAAGATTGATAACTCTGATCATCATTATGGCTGAAAGAGGTCAGTTCAATACATCAGTTTAATTCTATCATAAAATAAATTAAAACAAGGAGATGGCGATGGCCTCATATAAATGAGACAGACTACATATATTACACATACACTGAAAACAGAAAGCATCATTTAGAATTACATTATCTGACTCCCTTATTTCTACAAATTGTGAATTCATATTCATAATGATGAAATGATTTGTTTTCTGTGACAGAATCTTTGGAGCAAAACTATAAATTTACTCACACAGAAATTTAATTTTGCAAAAACCTAATCCATCCGTCAACCATATTGGTAACTGATTCAATCTTCTTCAAGACTCCTCCATACTTGTATACACATACACAAATCTAATTTTCCTCACAGAGAGAAAAATTTAAAGACAGACTCAGCTGGGTTGAAATGGTTTGGAGCACGTGTATCTTTCCCAAGTACTGAATTGGTTAGAACTAAAGATTTCTGTGATCCTTCACCCTCTTGCTCACCATCAGGCCATCTCTGCACTGCCTGAGACCAGCAAGGCTAGGATTTACACAGAACTCCCTAACTCCTTCTGGCCAGGCTTAAAGTTCACTTCACCATACTACAACTCTACTTACCTGGAGAAATGCCCTAATTCACACAACTTCTCCCAAGTTAGCTACCATCTAGTAGAGACTTAAAGGCTAAGCTAATCTCTCTGCAGCTCTGTAAGCCTTCTTTGGATCCATCTTTAGAGTCACCAAATAAACATGCCCCATGCACATAGGAGGAATCCCTAATTGCCCCCCTTCAAAGTCCTTCCTTAGAACAAATGGCTCTACCCATGCAGTACAGGAAGGAAGACTGAGGCAAATATGCTAAACCTCAGACCTCTTAGTAAGCTGTGATATTTGTGAGACACAGTGCCAGAGTGTTTCTGAGGAGGTCCATTCAAGCTACTACAGAGAATTTATTGGGGTGAATCCTCCCCAGTACCTCTGGAGTTTACTCTTGATATGCTTTAGAAAAATATCTTAAAAATTTCATGGCTGGCTAGCTATTTTTGGAATAGAATATTTTTTCTTCACTCTTCTTTTACAACAATTCTAATCCATCCGTATCCCTAAAAAGATAGATATATCAGGACCAGCCAGAAGAAAATTAAAAGTTATAGAAAATAAATGTTCAAAGCCTATGGTATACTAAGAAATTGAAAGAGTTAATATGTGAATTGATCTGAGATATTGTAGTCATACATTGTACTAATTTAAAGTATTGCTAAAATATAACAAATCTGTTGTTTCATTTGGCCAGCATAATAAATTTTGTTTAAAATATTATGCTCTAGTAAAAAAAAACACCTTCCACTGTTCAGTAATTTCATAACTGAGTTTCCTGAAAAGGCTGTTTGGTAGGAAGAACAAATAGTAATACAATTTATTTAAGAGAGCTGGAAAAAGGAGAAGGATGAAATAAAAAGAGAATGATTTTACCTTGCTATCTGATATATTGTATATATGTTTATTTGGTTATTTGAAATAGTATAGGGAAGGGGGGAAACAAAATTTGGGGCGGGGTGGGGAGGAGGGAAATGGGGAAAAAACATGAAAAAGGTTATTAATGTTTGTGAAGTAATGCACCTTCTATCTTGTGAATATAATACAATCCTTCTATTAATTACAATAAAATATATGGAAAAAAATGAGACCAAGAGAAAACTGGGGCAACTTTAACAAGTGAAATGGGTAGAAAAGCTTGAATGATTTTTAAAGGGTCTTGAGAAAATTGAACACTCCCACATAAAAAAATACAAAGGAATTAGAAAGACACCTGGGAACAAGAAGAAAACAGCTAGAAATTATTCTCGTATAAAAAATAACACAGTCCACATAGGAAGTTGGATTTGAGAAGCATTATTTTTACATGGCAAGTCTGTACACTTTTCTTCAGGGGAGTCAGTGGTAGTCCACTTAGGGAATTATGCAAATCTGTCAAAAAGCTAAGTCACTTTTATTACTGTGTGATTTGAAACAGAGCACATGTGGCTTATCTAACAAACTTAGGAAAACATGTACTTTAGAGTATTATGTCATTGAAATGCAAATGGTATTTTTAATGCAGAAGAGAGTGGTTTGATCTTATTGTTTTATCCTTTGAGATACAATGTGTTCCTTGCACATTGTTTTTTACCTTGTTTGGAAACCAGTTAACACTACTTCTGACTACATACATTCTCTGTATCATTCATTTGTGGTATTGCTAAGATTTTAACATGGTTACTTCTTTTCTTTTTCTGCTTTACTAACTTTGATAAATATTTACTTGAAATCCACTGAAAGAGAATAGTATTACTAGCATGATTTCTAAATATACACCTCCATATGTTGTTTGGTGTTCATTCATTTACTCAGAAATATTCATGCAGCATTTTCTACTTGTCAGAGTATGTTCTAATTATGGTTTATATTAATTAGGATATAGCATATGGTACCTGCTATCAATAGTGTATAGTTTATGTGAAGGTCAGCTGTCATTGAACTATTCAGTGCATTTGTGCCAATAGAGATACCTGTGTACAGCTTGTTAAATGCAGTGGAGTAGAACATTGCTATATACCTGAGCCCAAGTAGCCCCCTAGGTACTAAGGAGGCTGAGATCTGAGGATCTCAGTTTGAAGACAGCCAAGGCAGAAGACACTTTTCTAATTAACCACTCAAAATCTGGAAGTAGACTTGTGGCACAAAATGGTTGAGGGAAAAAAAACTTCAGGGCAAAAAAAATAATAGTAAATTCTATCTAGCATTTCAAATCTGCCTTATCTAACCAGGTGGAAGATGTCAGTCAATTATCAATCTGTACATGCTATGGAGCACAGGTCATCAAAACATTTCCTTTCAAAGTTCAGCTCACCATTTCCATTAATTGAAAATCCTAAGCTGTGTCCCACAGGTTAGTCAAGAGTTTTATACAAGTCTAAATATCGAATATCAATGATATGCATTCATCTACATAATGAGATTATAACAATAAGGTGTTCCCTAGAAACCCACAAGTTGACAATACCAATTTGCAAATTGATTCTTAAAATTCCAGAAATAATTAAATTTAGTACAAACAGCACACATTTGCATTCGGAAAGCTACAACACACAGGCACAGTGACACACATCTGTGATCCCACATCCCCTGCCAAGGCCAAGAAGGGAGCAATGGCAATTTTAGGCAAGCTTAGGTGGAGGAAGGAGTGTGGGGTTGTGTTGTGAAAAACCTTTCTGAAAAACAAATTGCTGCCACCAAGTGGAAATTAATTGATAGACCTTATGGTAGAATTTCTAGTCATATCTGTGTCCTCCTGTCTTCGACTATCTCTGTGATTATAGTTGAAATTGCAATGATCACCACTAAATGACAGTTCTATTACATAGACATCCTCAAAAGTGAAAGTTATCTCTTGAGATAGGTTGTGCTGTTTCTGAAATGGAGTCTGTTTTGTAATTCTGACTTTCCATATTAATCAAATTAGCTAAAACATAAATAAAACTTTCCACACACACCAGATCATTTCATTTTCATATGATGTAATGTTTCATGTGCACAAGGTGCTTCACAGGCTTCATTATAGGGCCCCCAATTCACCTCATATTTCACTCATTCATAGTACAATGGTATTTCCCCCCTCAGAATGTACCATGTACATACCAGTATAGACACTTTTACTAACAAGATGTATCAACTTCTACTTTCATTTTCCTCTAAATAACCTCATTGAAAACATGTCCATCATGTCTCTAACACATCACTTTCGTATAGATTCTACCAAATAGCAGAACAACCCAATTTTCAAATTATTTTTATTATTACTTTTCTCTCTTTCTTTCTTTCTTTCTTTCTTTCTTTCTTTCTTTCTTTCTTTCTTTCTTTCTTTCTTCCTTTCTTCTTTCCTTCCTTCCTTCCTTCCTTCCTTCTTTCCTTCCTTACTTCTTTCTTTCCTTACTTCTTTCTTTCCTTCCTTCCTGCTTTCCTTTCTTCCTTCCTTCCTTCCTTTCATTCCTTCTTTCTTTTTGCTTTTTTAAATGGGGCAACAGTTACATTCTTGAGGTAGTGAGTATACTACCTCTTGCACATTGTTTCCCCTTCCCATGATTTTCTCCTACTTTCCATCCCAGTATGAATTTTCTTATTTTAATATATTTTTACTGTAATTAATATAATGGTTTCATTATATTTGCCAGTAGAAGGTGCATTACTTCACAAACATTGCTACCCTTTCTCATGTTTTTGTCTGCATTTCCCTCCCTCCTCTCCCCTCCCCTTATCTTGTTTTTCCCCCTTCCCTATCCTATTTCAAATAAACAAATAAACATATATACAATACATAGATAACAAGGTAAGATACTGTAACAATATGAGATAACCAAGGGACAACAAAAGAGTTGAGAAATAACCTAGTACATTAAGAACAACAATCGCATATTATGTGGGTCTTGTTTCTATATCCTGGAGGTCCTTTCATTTAACATCATCTTATATGAACTTATGTATCTAGGTTTTGCCCCATTTTAAACCTCTTCTAGGAGAGTCTGAGGTTTATACTAATTGTGAAAAATGAGGGAAATCAATTCCTGAGTTCTGAAGGTGGTTTGAGCACCACCATCTATTATTAGATTTATCAAGCTTTAATTGCTTTACAAACTTGTATACTATTGAATGTCTGGGATAAGAGCAATGTGGAAATATAGGGCTGTCAGATCACACTAAGTCAGAAAGTATGATTTCAAGTGCAGGTTGCAGATTTGAAGCAACATAAAGAGATTCTTGAATCCAAAAAAGGAGACTCTCCCTCATTTGTTTCTCATATTTTTTTCCTTTTCTTTTTCATCTTAATAGAATTAGTAATAGGTTACACCTACAAGACCAAGCCTTATTACTAGCAGCATATCAATTTAACAACCTGGGGGGTAAAAAGAATTTCTTTCCATGAATATTCAAATTACAAACCTGCAGGAAAACTTGATTTAACCTGTTTTGGTCTCATGACTATAGCTTAAACCAATTATTTCTCTAGAGAGATACAATAATGTAATAGGTTAATGTTAGGTCACATGCTTACCTCTATGGAATGTATTAGAAAAAGGGAGAATTTACCAAAGTGATTGGACAAGTCAACCTATTCTTTCAATATCAAAGAGAATACCATACACTTCTTACTGTCTAAGTCATGGACCTTTGCCAACTATTTTTTCCAGTCTTGGGCCTTGAGCTCAAGACCTAAGCACTGTCCTTGGGCTTCCTCAAGGCTAAAATTCTACCACTTGAGCCACAGCACCACTTCTGGCTTTTTTCTATGTATGTGGTATCAAGGAATCAAACCACGGTCTTTGTGCATGCTAGGCAAGCATTCTACCACTAGGCCAAACTCCTGGCCTCTAGCCAATTCTCTTAATATATGACTCTTTTGTTGATGGTAGTGGTGGTTGCCGGGCTTGAACTCTAAACCTGCTTGCTGTCCCTGAACTCTTTTTGCTCCAAGCTAGTGCTCTGCCACTTTTAGCTACAGTGCCACTTCCAGTTTCCTGGTGGTTAACTAGAAATAAGAGTCTCATCTCTTCCAGGTCTGGGCTTTGAATCACAGTCCTCAGATCTCAGCCTCCCAAGTAGGTAGGATTACAGGTGTCAGACACCAGCACCTGGATTAGTAAAGAAATCTTTAACAGTGTTGATATTTATACTATTTAACCATATCTTTCTTTCTCTTTCATGTTTTCCTTTAGTTCTTAATCCTAGATGCCTTGGCCACACACTTTTTACTTTGGTGACAGAAAGTGTAGTATTGGAATATTAACTATCTTTGTTAAATTAAGGTATTAGCATAATTATGATGTATACAACTGCTTCTCATTCTTATGGTCACCTGTGCTTTCTTTCTCATCTCAGGGAATAGGAATTTCCTTGAGGCTATTGTAAAAATTTACAATCAACCACTTATGGCCTTTTTAATTTCACACAGGGGTAATTTTTTAAGAAATTAAAATTGAAATGACAAAAGCAAAAGTTGAAGCAAACTTCAGTGCTATGGACTAGCTCTGCAACATAGTTATGCAAAATGACTACTCAATAATGCGTCTATTGGAAAATAATTAAGTGGCCAGTGAGTTCACATTCACTTGTTAAAATTAAATCATTAAGACATATTAAGAAACAGTATTGCCAAACTCCAATAATTCATCTCTGGTCCTAAATTCATCACTTTGTTTAGGTGGGTTGGCTGTTTCACATTTGGATTCTTCCCAAAGCTCTCTTGATACATAGACATTTCATTTGCATACAAAAAGGCACACCACATGGATGGATAAACCAACCATCTGGCCCAGGCAATTTATCTGGATTATTACTGAACTGTACAAAACTATGTAAATATATATTCCTAAAATTCCAATTGGTCCCTTATCCATCTGTTTTATTGCCTTTCCCTTCAGTAACCCTGAGTAGACAGGATCATTTGCTTTCTTATCCCCTGACACATAGTTTCACACACAGACACACACACACACCTTCCTGCTTTATTGACTCTTACGATTAAAAGTCAGAATATAAAGTCCATAGTTGGTGCAAAGCCAACTTCTGATATTCAGACTGAGTCAATTTTCATAGTTTATTAACATGCCTTTTGCTAGTCTCTAGTTGAATCTCCATTACATTGTCTCATTTTTTGTTCTAAATGCCTATTTCAAAATGTTTGCATTATTTTTCCTCCAGTCCTGGAATTCTTACATGTTGAAAGCAATTGCCTTATACTAACGGCATCTCTGTTTAATATTATAGATAAATTGCTATAGGAACTTATTATATAACATAGATTTCATGTTTTATAATTAAATCAGTGGGGTTCTACAGTACTGAAGTAAAGGATTGCTTCAGTTACAATGCAAGAAAAAATAAACTCAAAAATTTACTACCCTATGTCCTTATTGATAAATCCTCAAAACCAAAATCTGCACATTTACAGAATGGAGGACTAGAAAATCGGAAGCCTGGCTAAGTTAAAATACTGACTCTTGTACTCATAATGGTATAATCTTGAGCAACTTTCCCTGTATGTATTTACTTATTTTTTTTTGTAATTAATAAAAGGGTTACATGATATTTGCCAGATAGAAAGTGAATTAATTCACATATATTGATACCCTTTCACATGTCATAAAACAATCCATATCCCATAATAATTTTAAAAAAACTTAGGGAGCTGAGAGTTTGGCCTAATGGTAGAATATTTCTCTAGCATGCATGAAGAACAGGGTTCAATTCCTCAGTATCACATACATGGAAAAGCTAGAGGTGGTGGTGTGGCTCAAGTGGTACAGCACTAGACTTGAGAAAAAAGTCCAAGGACAGTGACCAGGCCCTGAGTTCAAGCTCCAGGACTAGCAAAAAATTCAAATCATATTTGGTTTTTTTGTTGTTTTTTTTGTTTTGTTTTGTTTTTTTTTGCCAGTCCTGGGCTTGGGCTCAGGGCCTGAGCACTGTCTTTTGACTTTTTTCTCAAGGCTAGAGCTCTACCACTTGAGCTTCAGCACCACTTCCAGCTTTTTTCTATGTATGTGGTACCGAGGAATCGAACCCGGATATTCGTGAATGCTAGGCAAGCACTCTACCACTAGGCCAAACTCCCGGCCCCCAAATCATATTTGTTATATAAAATAAACATCTAACTCATCTCTTACCAAATATAAAGTAAAAGCAAAAATCCCAATGTCCATCTGTCTGGCCTATTTTCTGATACATGATTCTGTTTCACTTTTGCTCTTTTTCCACAAGTACAGAATTTGAATTTAATCCTCCTACCATTTCCTTACCCTGGTAGTCATACAGGCAGGCATGTATTTGAAGAGTTCACAATATCATTTGGAGGAAACTGTATCATCTGTAAAACAGCTCCACAATGCGTGTATTAGAGAATAATGAAGTGTCAATGAATTCACATGCATCTATGAAAATTAATTCACTAAGTTACATGAAGAAACAATACTGTCAATCTTCAATATTTTCTCTTTGGACCCTAAATTTATCACCTGGCTCAAATGTCCCCTGCCAGTGTATATCCCAAGGTATTTTTCTTATTCTATGTCATATATTACTTGTATCATACTTCAAGTATCTTCTTTAATACTTTAGAGTTGTTTGTTGGTTTGTTTTTTATAGTGGTTGTTTTGGAAGAGTGCTAGGGATCAAATCCACAGACTTGCACTTGTCTGTCTTTGCTCTACCCCTTGAGCTATAGCTCCAGAGCAGCCCTTAAGATATTTTTGATGCAGAAAGGACAGATTGTCTTTTTTTCCCCAAAGTATGTATTCTTTGAAAGGCACTTCATGATGTTTATTGAATGGCTGGATAAATGAGTCAGTGAGGGAATAGACGCACAGGGGCAACGAAATTCTCAAGAAGTTGACCCTTGAAATACACCCAGTAACCTCTTTCATAAAATTCTAAAACCTTATTCAGCCCAAAGACATGATTCTTTCACACAGAGATAATGAATCACTTGGAATTACAGCTCTTAAGACCTTACAGCAAATGCAAAATGCCCTGCAGGAAATTCATCTTTCATACTGCATTATATTTTAAGATGATAATTGTTGTCATAAATGTTCTTACCCACATTTCAGCTAGTTAAAAACTTTGCCTGCCTCAATAAAATGAGAGATGCCAGATTGTTTACAGATGAATTAATCATGACATTATCCCTGGAACTTTTAAATTACATCAATTACATTGTATTTAGCATCACAAATAACCTACATTTAAACAAATGGAATCTTTTCTCCTAGTAATAAAGATTAAATCATTAAGTACCAACACATGAATAGCAATGTATCTGCAGTGAACGGCTTCCTGGACTGATAAGAAATCTTGATTTGTCACAAAATACATGCCATCAAGTGGCATCTTCAGTCTTTGTGGAATTTGCGAACATTTGATTTCTTTAGAGTTTCTCCTATGGATTGATTAGAACATGGAGATGTGTTAAACTGAATAATGCTGAGAGTTCAGGAGAGCTATGTGAAGTAACTCCACATTAAAGGCCTTGTGCTTAGCCATCCTTGTGAAGCCTATATCAAGCCTGGCTAGTCTCTCTCCAATTTCATTTCTGATCCTTAAAATATTTTCATTTAGTTGATCAATATCTTTTAAGCAGTCACTTTGCAATGTGTGAATCAAGTCAGGCAAAGCTTTAAAGATGCTATTTACATTCTGTGAATGACATATGAATACAAGGTAAAGATTTAAATAAAGGCTCCAAGGGTGGCACTCAGTTTATTATTTTTGTTACTCTTAGATACAATAAAATATTAATTAAATAGTAAGTCCTCCAAAAATAAAATGTCTCCTATTTGTATCCTTTGGTATAAAGGAAATGAAAAATATAAAATGACATTTGCAATTCATCGACATATTCCTTAGAACATACTGAAGTTTTATCTTCTGCAAATCTGGTGGGCTTATTAGGAAAACAAACAAAAATAAAAGAAATCAAGAGAGGCACCACCACAGAACCATAATTAACGTTCAGGTTAATGAGGTAATCAACACTAATTCCCCTTACAATGCAGCATATTGAGAAAGACCTGTCAGTATCACAGAGTGAATTTAGCAGTCTATGTGATCTTCTTTATTTATTGTGTCCTATACAATCAGGTTGAACTTTTTTGATCTTTTGAAGAAGCAAACCGTTATTAATTCAGGAAATAAAAGCAAAGTTGATGAAAGGAGACATGTCTGGAAATAGTTAGTGGAACTGAAGTTCTACCTTGCTTGAGGAGTATGTATACCTATACCTGCTTTTCCCAGTTTCATGATCAATAGGGGTCAAATGTATGGCCCAAATGAATAATGTTTGTTGCACATTCCAGCTATTTTGGTAGAGCAGCAAGAGCCATTGCAAAGTTGGTGGTAGCAGAGGGTGATGCCTCAATGTGGTAGCTGAAAACATCTCCTTTGTATGTTACCTAAAAGAAACCAGACAACCACAAAAACAACAAATTTGGGGTAAAAGCAGCTTAAGATCACCATTAGATCTCACTCAGGACACATGGGCCATGAATTGGAAAGCAAAAGTTGTACAAATCTCCTGTCCACTGATGAGTGTTGACTTCAGAGATGACTTAGACACCATGGACAATGTAGTTGATATCAGAGAATGAAAAAAATGTTAAATATTCATCTATAAATTTTAGATTTTGAGCTAGATGAACTTAGTTCTTTTCAAAAATTACACTTGAATGATACTGAAAACAATATGGAGATAATCCAGGTGTTAGGAAGAGGGGAAAAAAATGAGAGCTGAAGAGTCAGGCCTATAACGCTGGATTCTGAGCAGGCTGAGTTCTGAGGATTCTGTTTAGAAGCCAGCCTGGAAAGAAGCAACTATGAGAGGCTTATCTCCAATTGTACACTAAAATTCCAGGAGTTGAGCTATAGTTCAAAAGTAGAAAGCCAGTTTTGAGGGACAGTGCCCAGGCACTCAGTTCAAACTGCTAGAGAAAGAGAGACAGACAGACAAGGTGAGATGTGGTATGGCATATTTTTATTACAAATATTTAATGAATAAGATTTAGTTTGTAAACAATAAATAATTAGATATGTAATTATATCAAAGGAACAAAATATTTATACATATAAATAAAAATCATTACAGCTATGTTAAGATGCATGCATTATTACACTGAAAAACAGTCATGTTCAGTAGTAAAGTTATATATGGATTTTTCCCCCAGTTTTCTTCTCAGCATTTTTCTGATTTTCTACAATAATCTTGAGGTGAATGACCCAAGAGATTATTTATATTATACCTTAATGATTGTGCTCCTCTTACACAAACCTAAAAAACAGCACATTTATTTTCAAGTTCTCCTTTCTTAAAATTGACGAAGAAATTTTAAAAATTAACTAAAGAACATTTCTTTTTCTATTTTCCACTTTTTTCCACACACATTCTTCAAAGCTATGCATGTCTTTATTTTATCATTGCTTGCATTCTCCTAGACTCCTATAAATATTTTACAACTTATAACTTATAATGATCAAAGAACATTATTTGTTTGTATTGAAATGTCATAACAAATTCTCTTACATCATACAATTAAAATGTAATAAAAAATAAAATCAGAGAAGGAAGACAAAAACAGTACAGAACAAGTACAACAAAACAACCCAAGACTAAGAACAATGAAAAATTATCTTTTACATGAAAAAAAATTTAAATCCTGGTTTTTTAAAAATTGTTATTTCTGAATCTAGATGCAGGGGTCGCTCAGAGATGTGTGAGGGCAGCACAGACAGCAGCAGAGTCCAGAAGGGAAGCAAACGACCCTCTAACACCAGAGAACAGATCACAGCCAAACCCTGATGAGTAAGTAGTCCAGCGGGTTCCCCCAAACCCACTAGGAAATCAGAGCTGCTGACAAGCTACAGAACTTAACCCAGACCCCTCCCACTCCGACAAAGAAAGACTGGCAGGTGCACGGGAGGGGGGGGCAAGGAATTCAGAATCCTGTCCCTCCTCCCAACAGCCCCCTCCCCAGGCCATTGACTGGAGACTGACAGGCAGGCGGGCACTAAGACCCAGCACGCCACCAAAAGTGGCAGAGGTATGTCTGCTCCCACCTGCCCAACAGCCTCCTCTCCCAGGCCACTGAAACTGGAGACTGAGGGGTGCTGAGACCCTGCCTTCCAACAGCAGGAGGAGATGTGTATGAATCTGTGAGCCAGCACCTGACTAACCCAAACCTAAGTGAGTACCCTCCTACTGGGAGCCTCCAGCAAGACAGCACCAAGCCCCCCCACCAAGGAGTCATAGATAGACTCTCGGGCAAAGCAGCAGAAACACAGCAGGGAACTGAAGGGGAGAGCAGCAGGGGCCAAGCTGGCCCTCTGAGAGCCAGAAAGGCTCAGCTCCGCCCTAAGAGCCCCTGTCCTTAGCTGGGTCCTGCCCCTGGGAACAGGGCAGGAACCTTGCTGGTTTAGCTGAGAGCTCACAGAAACTCCCAAACCCCAGGCCCTCAGCTGGGCCCTGCCCCTAGGAACAGGGTAGGAAAATTAGCCATCCACTGGGCTACCTGAGACCAAAATGCACAACTCCATCCCATGGCCCACTGAAGGGTCACTGGTTGGGCTGAGAGCTAGCTGTGGAGGGGCACACAGCCTCTGGGAACATGCCGACACACCTGTAAAAGCTGCAAACTCTGACCTAGTCAGAGGCTGAACTAATTGGCTGAGAACCACACATATACACAGATTCCCAGAACCACCAGTCCCAAACCAAGTAAAGACCGCCACCTACAGACAACAGAGCAAACATATGACAACAGTCCTCAATGCCTCTGAAAGTGCAATAATGAAATAAGACATACATAGACAATCAAAGTCCCACACAAAGCCCAAAAGAAAACATGAGTGAAGGGACAAGAGAGATGTCACCATCGCAAGAAATGACACCTGAAGAGACACAAAACATGACTCTATTCAAGGAGATGATTATGGACATGACTAAAGAGATTAAAGTAGAATTCTAAAAACAATTCCAGGAACACAGAAGGAAATAACCAAGGAGCTCCTCAAATTCAAAAGAGAAATGAAAGAAAAGATAAATCTCCTCTCAGAAGAAATGATCAGCTCAGTGTCCACAATTCAAGCAAAAATGGAAGCATTAAGCAACAGATTGGGATGAAGAATAGGAACGGAACATAAGACACAAGAGTGAGAACAGAGAATCATCAGTCTGGAGAAATCAGTCAGAATTCACCAAAGAGAACTCCAGGACCTGGCAGATGAAGCCAAAAAAATCTAATCTTTGTATAATAGGGATCAATGAAGCAGAGTATATCAATAAAAGGAATGCAATCCTTATTCACCAAAATGATAGCAGAGAACTTCCCCAACCTCAAAAGGGAAAATACCCACATTATTGAAGGCTTCAGAACTCCAAGCAGGCAAGATCCTAGAAGGAACTTGTCTAGACACAGCATAGTAACACTAGACCCAAATACCAAGAAGCTGATCTTAAATGCAGCAAAAAACAAAGAGCTATATTACAAGGGGAAAAAATTAGAATAACTGAAAACCTCTCCACGCAAACCCTAAATGCAAGAAAAGCATGGAAAAATACCATTCATTCCCTGAAGACCAACAACTGCCAACCCAGACTGATATATCCAGCAAAACTAGCATTTACATTTGAGGAAGAAACAAGAATATTAAATTCCAAAGAGAAGCTCTAGGAATACATGCACACTAAACCAGCATTACAAAAATATTAAATAATCAATAACAAATTGCAAAACAGCAAGAACCCCCATCAAGAAGCAATCACCTATAAATCACTAAACACAAAAGGGAAAAAAAGTGAGAGAAAGAAACTCAGAAGTAAAAATAAATATTGACAAAGGACACTGACCATGTCTCCATAATTTCCCTAAATGTGACCGGGCTGAACAATCCAATCAAAAGACACAGAGCAGCAGACTGGATTAAGAAACAAGACCTATCCATATGTTGCCTCCAAGAGACCCACTGCCAAAGACAGAAACAAACTCCAAGTAGAAGGATGGAAAAGAATTTTCCACTCCAACCCACCGTGCAAAAAAACAGGAGTAGCAATCATAATCTCTGATGAAATTAACTTCTCAGTAAAATCAGTACATATTAGTAAAGGGTACAATCCAAACCCACAATATTACAGTTATAAATATTTACTCTCCCAGCACAGGAACACCCAAATTCATCAAGAAAACTCTCTTAGAATTACAGAACAAGATAGGCTCACACACAATCATAGTAGGAGACTTCAATACACCACTCTCATCAAATGACAGGTCAATTCAACAAAAGATTAACAAAGACACCATCAACTTAAACAACACCTTAGCCCAGCTGGGCTTAACAGATATACATAGAGTCTTCCATCCAATGGTGAAACTTTATACATTTTTCTCAGCAGCACATGGAACACACTCCAAAACAGATCATATAATAATTTATACAGAAAACAAGCAGATACAAGAGGACTGATATAATCCCACGCATTCTACCTGATCACAGAGTAGGAGTCAGACTAGTTCTGAACATTGTAGTAAACGTCAAAAAACATTCAAACACTTGGAAGCTGAGCAACACCCTTCTGAATAACTCCTGGGTTACAGATCAGATCAGAGAAGAAATTCAAAACTTTCTTGAATGTAATGACAATCATGAGACATCACAAAGGAATTTATGGGAAACAGCAAAGGTATTTCTAAGGGGCAAATTTATCGCACTAGGAGTGCATATTAAAAAGACAAAAGAAGAGGATAAATAACCTAAAAAAGAAACTGAAACAGCTAGAGGAGCAAGAAAATGTTAATTCTAAAAAACTAGGACAGAAATAACAAAAATGAAATCAGAAATATCAGAGATTGAAATAAGATCCACTATACACAAAATTAATAAATCAAAAAGTTGGTTCTTTGTAAGAGTCAACAAAATTGACAGACCCCTGGCAAGATTAATCAAAAAAAGGAGAGGGGAGCCTCAAATAAACAAGATTAGAGACCCCATAGGAACAATCACAACCAATATCCAAGAAATTCAGTCCATTATGAATAAGTAGAAATGGATGACTTCTTAAATAAATACAGGCTACCTGCAATGAAAAATGACAAGGTAAACAAACCAATTTCATACAATGAAAATGCGGAAGCAATCAGGGAAATGCCAACCAAAATTAGCCCAGGTCCAGATGTTTTCACTGCAGAATTCTACAATACGTTTAAAGATGAAGTATCACCTATACTCTTGAAACTCTTCTGAGAAATAGAAGAAGGAGCAATACCAAACTCATTTTATAAAGCTAATATTACTCTCATCCCAAACCAGGGAAAGAACCAACAAAAAAAGAAAACTACAGAACTGTCTCTTTAATGAACACAGACACAAAATTCCTCAATAAAATACTAGCCAAAAGAATCTAGAAAAAAATTTAAAAAAAATTTATACAGTACAATCAAGCAGGCTTCATCCCACAGATGCAAGGCTGGTTTAACATTCACAAACCAATCAATGTAATACATCATATCAATAGAGCTAAGGCTATGAATTGTATGATAATTTCTCTGGAAGCAGAGAAGGCATTTGGCAAACTACAACACCCATTCATGTTGAAAGCACTAGAAAAAATAGGAATAAGAGGTACATTCCTTAAAATAATTAAAGCCATATATGATAAACCTACAGTAGTATTATACTAAATGGTGAAAGACTGGAACCATTTACCTTAAAATCAGGAACTAGACAGGGATGCCCAGTCTTTCCACTTCTCTTAAGTATTCTGCAGGAACCCTTAAACAGAGCAATAAGGGAAGAGAAGGACATCAAAGGGAGGGATCCACATAGGGAAAGAAGAAATGAAACTATCCCTATTCGAAGATGACATGATCTTCTACTTGTATGACCCAATAAGCTCCACTCCCAAACTCCTAGATTTAATAAACTACTTTAGCAAAGTGGCAGGATACAAAATTAAACATCAAAATCAGTAGCCTTCTTGTACACTAACAATACATAAACAGAAGGCCAAATCAAGAAAATGATCCCATTTGCAATAGCCCCCAAAAGAATAAAATACATAGGAATTAACTCAACCAAAGATGTAATTATTTAAAAAAAAGTATAAAAGTCTAACAAAAGAAATTAAAGAGCACACTAGGAAATGGAAAGACATCCCATGCTCATGGGTAGGGAGAACTAGTATAGTGAAAATGGCCATATTGCCAAAATTGATATACAAATTCAATGCAATCCCCATCAAAATGCCAAAGACATTCTTTACTGAAGTAGAAGATGCAATGCAAAGGTTCATCTGGAACAAGAAAAGACCTAGAATAGCCAAACAATTCTAGGCAAAAAGAGCAAAACACGTGGTATTACAATACCAGACTACATATTCTACTAAAGGGCCATAATAACAAAAACCACATGGTATTGGCACACAAATAGACCAGAATGTCAATGGAACAGAATAGAAGATCCAGAAATAGAACCACATACCTATAATCAACCTGTAATTGACAAAGGAGCCAAAGATATAAGGTGGAACAAACACAGTTTATTCAATTATTGGTGCTGGCAAAACTGGGCAGCCACATGAAGAAAACTAAAAATTGATCCTAGCCTTTCGTCATGCACAAACATTAACTCAAAATGGATCAGAGACCTCAATGTCAGACCAGAAACCCTGAAACTGTTACATGATAGATTAGAAGAGGCATTGGAACTCATAGGCTCAGGCAAAAGATTCCTGAACAGAATCCCAGGGTCACAACAGATTGGAGACTCAATAGATGGGACTCCCTAAAAATAAAAGGTTTCTGCCCAGATAACAGCATAGTCCCAAAGGCAGAGAGACAGCCAACCAACTGGGAAAAGATATTTACTAATAATACATCAAACAAATGCTTAATATCCAGTATCTACAGGGAACTCAAGAAACTAATCGCCTCCCAAACCCAACAAACCATTCACTAAATGGACAAGGGAACTAAAGAAATACTTATCAGAAGAAGAGATTAAAACAGCAGAAAAGCATATCAGAAAATGTTCATTATCCATGGTAATAAAGAAAATGCAAATAAAAACAACCCTAAAATACCACCTTACCCCAACAAGAATGGCCAAGATTTGAACTCAGACAATGAGATTTGCTGGTGGGGTTGTGGAGAAAAAGCAACCCTACACTTCTGGTGGGATTGTAAACTAGTTCAGCCATTCTGGAAAGCAGTGTGGAGGTTTCTTAAAGAACTGAAAATTGACCTTCCCTTCTATCCCGCCATACCACTTCTGGACATCTACCCTGAACATCATCCCAAGATATGATAAGGACACCTACTCAGCTATGTTCATCTCTGCACTATTCACAATAGCCAGGCAATGGGAACAATCCAGATGCCCTACTGCAGATGAAAGGATACAGAAAATGTGATATATATATATATATGTATATATATATAATGGAATTCTTTATAGCCAACAGACAAGATAAAATAATGGCGTTCGCTGAGAAGTGGATGAATCTAGAGCGAATCATGTTGAGTGAGACAAGTCACATCAAAGGAACAAAAGGCGCATGATATCCTTAATATGTGGCTATTAGATCCAAACAGTGCAAGAGCGAGGACTCAATATTTGCATACCCAATGCTATGGACATGGTACTGGATATATAAACAAAACTACATACACATAAAACTTATGACTCTATAGACATAATGTTTTATTATGTAGATTAATATGCATCTATGACATACAAACCCTCAGCCTAATTTTGATTATATTCTAAAATCTAATTGCCAGTGATTGTATATAGAGATTCCCTTCTTGAATACTTGTTTGTTAAACATGCCATTTGAAATATGTTATAAAAATCAATGTTAATAAATTATTTAATAAAAAATAAACAAGCCGGCTAAGAAGTAATAAAAAAATTGCTTTCGTTATAGTGGTGAAAAATCAAACCCAAGGCCTTGTTCAGTCTAGCCTTGAGCTAGACTCCATTTCTACATCTTCATTATAAAGTAAATTATCAGTTTTCTGATTTCATATTTTTAAAATGGAATAATATAGATGAATGTAAAGGAGAAAAGAATGACAAAGAACAGCAATGTGTGGATTAATTACCGTAAAAATTCACACACCAAAAATTCATCACTCCATAAAGCATAGTTATTTTTATGAACAGTGTTAGAAAGAAACTGCAAGACACTTTCTGAAGGGTTTAGACCTCCCTTTGTTTGCAACGTCTAATCTATTCACTGAACTACCAAGGAGCTGCATGAGTAATCCCCAGCAGCAGCAAATATGATTACCCTGTTGCTTTCACTAGGGTCTTGGAATAAAATCCCAAACTCTAAACATGGCAAATTAGGTTCCATGCTATTTATACCTTTCTATTTCTCTGCAGTTTATAGGAACCTGAATTCTATTCTCCAGGACACTGGCATAGTTGATTTGCTGCTTCTTCAGAACACTTTGACCTCTGCTCTTACATCTGCTCCTCGAGTGTTCCATTCATCCAGTTCACAAAATCTTCCAGTCCCATAGTTCTCATCTTTTACAGCAATTTCCCCAGCAAACTCAAACCCATTTATTATACCAGATTATGTCCTCAAGTATGAGTTATGGGAATAAGCTGCTTTTCTTGATAAATTTTACCTGTCAACAACCTGCACTCTGTACACATGAGCTGTTTTATATGAAAAGTGTTAAGTTTTTCCAGGACAGGGGTAACTACCTTTTTGTGTAAGACAAGTGTTCAGCATAGCGAATGCTCAATAAATGAACAATCTTAAAGATATCAAAGTAACTCTCCTCCATGTCAATAAATCTATAACAATATTTATTTAAAATCATGTTCTTTGTGTATATGTGCATGCATATGTGTATGTGTATGTGTATGAGACAGACAGACAGACTTTTCCTCTATAATAATAATGCAGTGTTAGTGGACTCATTTGTTACCTCTGTAGTAACTTACTGTACCTTTTCATACACTTTCATTCATCCTTTGCTTTACTTCTGGGTCTTTATCAGATTAGAGTTGATTCATGTTTATAATTCTTCCTTCTTTACAAAAAGTAAATGAGCGGCAATCTTAACAATTAATCTGTCTTTGATGATCAATGTTAATTTAGTTCATGTGAAATCAGACTTTTTAAAAAAGGTTTTGTTTGATGATTTTTGTTTCTTTGTTATTTTAAGTAATATCTCATGCTCCAGTGAGTAGAGGGGAAAAAAAAACCCACATGGTATCATGTTTACCATAATGGGTAAGTATTTGATGCAAAATGGCCTGTTGGACATGTATTCACGTTTTCTTGGTCCCCAAAGTTTCCAAGTGATGGCCTTGAATTGTAGAGCCCTGGATAACTCACTACACAGGGTCTCAAGTAAACAAAAAAGTTCATATGTTCTTGAGAAGGAAAAATATTTCTAATATCTGTGTATTTCATTCTGGAGTCAAGATAGCACACTAGTCTGGATATGGAGCAGATATCTATGACACTTCCTGGAAACAGTACTGCTTCTAGTTCACCCTAGGTAAAAGGCATCCGAGCTCAAAGAATGAGCTCCTTATAGTACACAAAACACGGTTTGAAATGTGGAGTTGGTTGTAGCTCACTTGGTGGAGCATTTGTCACATAAATAGAAGGTTCTGGGTTCAAAACTAGTATAGAACTGAAGAATTAAACAGAGGATATTACTCTATAGAATTCATCATCCATTTGATCCCATGAAAGAGCCATAAACTTCCAAGTTAATTAAGGGCAGCATATTGCCCTGAAAATGGAGAAGGAAGGCAATCAATCAGAAAGTACCTCGGCATCCCAGTCTTTATTTTCCTACACAAAAGGGCAATATGAGACCCTGTTGCCCACATTCGTCTTCTCACAACACACTCACTTTTGTTTTCTTACAATGTCATTTACTGGCAATGTCATTTCTGCTTCCAGTTCCACTGCTCCATCAAACTTCATTCTTCCATTGCCATAGCTGCTTCATTTTTTCCCAGCTTTATTATCATATGTCTTATACTTTCATGGGAAAATCTGCTAATCACCCAAGATCATACTGACAAAATTCTTTTTTTTTATTTTATTGTAATTAGTAAAAGGGTTACATGATATTTGCCAGATAGAAGGTGCACTAATTCACATACACTGATACCCTTTCACATGTCTTGGTACCCATTTCCCTCCCCCCAAACACCCCCCACCCGTTTTGGTTTTCCCCCCTTCCCTATCAAATTTCAAATATCCAAATACAAATAAATTCAATATATCAGATAACAAAGTGAGATACTATAACAATATGAGAACCAAGGGACAGCAAAGGAGATGAGAGACAACATAGTACATTAAGGACAACAATCATTCATTATATGGCTTTTGTTTCAATATCCTGGAGGTCCTTTCAATTAGCTTCACATTATATGGCCTTATGTATCAAGATTTTGCTCTATTGCAGATCCCTGCTAGTAGAGCCCAAGGTTTCTACTGATTATGACGAATGAGGGAAACCATTGAGCCTACGTTCCTTTGAGTCTGGCTTACTTCACTTAATATGATTTTTTCTAAGTCTTTCCATTTCCTAACAAATGGGGCGATGTCATTCTTTCTGACAGCAGCATAGAATTCCATTGTGTACAGATACCACGACTTGTTGATCCACTCATCAACTGAGGGACATCTAGGTTGGTTCCATATCTTTGCTATGGTGAATAGTGCTGCAATGAACACTGTTGTGCTAGTGGATTTAGTATGTCCTTGTTTCTGGATGGTTGGGTAAATGCCAAGTAGTGGAATTGCTGGGTCATAGAGGAGCTCTATGTTTAGTCTTTTGAGGCACTGCCACACTGCTTTCCATAGTGGTTGAACGAGTTTGCACTTCCACCAACAGTGTAGTAGTGATCCCTCCTGGCCACATCCCCTCCAGCATCTGTTATTATTCGTTTTCCTGATCCTGGCCATTCTAATTGGAGTGAGGTGGAATCTTAGAGTTGTTTTGATTTGCATTTCTTTTATGACCAGAGATGTTGAGCATTTCTTCATGTGTCTATAGGCCATTTTTGTTTCTTCTTCAGAGAAGACTCTCTTTAAGTCTTTGGCCCATTTTTTAATGGGATGGTTGTTACTTTGGAGGTTAGTTTTGGAGTGATTCAATTTTTTGAGTTGTTGATATATTTAAATATGAGGCCTTTGTCCGTTGTTTGGTTGGTGAAGATTTTCTCCCACTCTGTAGGCTTCCTAATTAATTTACTAGCTATGTCCTTTGCCATACAAAAGCTTTGCAGTTTAATGCAGTCCCACTTATCCAGCCTTTCTCTGATTTGTTGTGATTCTTGGTCCTTATTAAGAAAGTTTCGACCTGTGCCAAGGAGGCCTAGTGTATCTCCTATTCCTTCCTGTAAAGTTTCCAGTGTGTCAGCTTTTACCTCCAGGTCTTTGATCCATTTGGAGTTAATTCTAGTGCAGGGTGACAAAGAAGGATCCAACTTTAGTTTTCTGCAGGTGCTTAACCAGTTCTGCCAGCACAACTTGTTGAAGTGGCTGTTTTTCTTCCATTCTATTTTTTTGGCTCCCTTGTCAAAGATTAGCTGGCCATAGGTCTGTGGTTTAATATCTGGGTCCTCAGTTCTATTCCATTGGTCTTCAGGCCTGTTCCTGTGCCCATACTGACAAAATTCTATTTGTTTCTTAGCTTTATCATAAAGTACTAAAGAGGAATACCATAATTATGCATCTATATTATATATAATTATTGAATATACACTTATTATATTCATCAAATTCCTCAAGTAATCCAAACTCCAATTCTCAGAAAAAAAACTTTGAAGCATTGATTGTTCAGTGATATATACCCACAAAATTACCCAATGAATCATCAGCATGAAGTGAAGTTTTACTGGAGTAACATTGGTTAAAATGTAGATTAGGTAAATAATGGAACAAACTGGGCCAGGCACTAGTGGCTCAGCCTCTAATCCTAGCTCAAGAGGCTGAAATCTGAGGGCCAAAGTTCAAAGCCAACCTGGGCAGGAAAATTGGGGAACTCTTCTCTATAGTTAATCATAGAAAAAGCTTCAAGTGGTACTGTGGCACAAGCGGTAAAGTGGTAGCCTTGAGCAAGCAAGTTCAGGAAAAGGGCCCAAGCCTTGATTTCAATCCCCATAATCATAGGGTTGAAACAATATTCTACAAGTCTTAGAAAATTTTACTTTCCCTAGCTCTGCTTTCATACATTCTAAACAGCTAAGGTAAAGACAAAGGATGGAGAAACCAGCTTACTGGCCAACTTGGAAAAAATTGGCTCCCCTTAAGGAAAACAATTCTGACATTTCCGTTTGTTGTGATGAATCATTTGCTCTGCTTGTACCAGTGCTGCTCACTAGATAATAACATAATTGTTATTATGATTATATTTTAATTTATCATGGGTAATAACATTTTAAATTCTCAAATCCAAAATAAATATTTTAATGAATATATGATAACGCATTCACACATATAAATTTGGAAGTAACTGAAAATATGTTATTACCTATAATTTAGAATATTATGTTTGATTATCAGTATAAAGCAATGACTTCAAAGCCACCATTGGATTCCTGTTAAATAAGAAAGCAGAGCTGAGAATCCAAAGCAAGCCAACATTTATATTGTTTTCATGAGTTATTAATTAAATGTACTAATGACTCATTTAAACTCTTCTCAGCAGCCTCTTTCATCAATCAACACATACTTATGAAACAATAGGTATAGGTATGCTCCTGCTCTGATGTAAAAAATGTAGGAAGAAAATACTATAGCACCAATTAGTCCCAGAAAAAAATACTAGCATAAAGTTTGAATCATTTGGATTAGATAGAGATGTGTTGTGTGACTTTAGAAAGAAAACATTTAAACATCAAATTATTTTATATTTCCTTTAGAATATTTCAGACATTGAAAAGGAAACAAAAGAGGTTGCTAATTAATACTATGGCAATAAAGTAAGCAATAGGAAGGTAATTGTTTTTTATTTTTATTGTAATTAATAAAAGGGTTACATGATATTTGCCAGATAGAAGGTGCATTAATTCACATACATTGACACCCTTTCACATGTCTTGGTACCCATTACCCTCCCCCCCACTCCTCCCCACCCCCCTCTCCACCCCCAATCTTGTTTTTCCCCCCTTTCCTATCAAAAAAAAAAAAAACAAAGTAGCTAGGATAACAGGCCTGTGTCACTGTGCCCAGTGGATGCATCTTTCTTAACTTCTATCTGAGAAGTCTCAAAAACCTAAGCAAGCTGGGCACTTGTCGCTCATGCCTGTAACCCTAGCTATTCGGGAGGCTGAGATTTAAGGATCATAGTTTAGAGCCAGCTTGGGTAGGAAAGTCCATTAGATTCTTATCTCCAATTAACCACCGAAAGACAGAAGTGGAGCTATGGCTCAAGTAGTAGAGTGCTAGCTTTCAGTACAAAAGCTCAGGACCAGTTCCTAGGACCTGAGTTTAAACTGCAGGACCAGCAAAAACAAAACAAAACAAAACACCACCCCCAAAGCTCGCAAAACAACCAAAAAAAATTCAGACATGCGTTGGGTCATAACAATGAATATGAAAAGCATTTTATAAATAAAACAATTCAGAAAAATAAAAAAGGAATGTAATTGGTAAAAAATATCTCACATTTTCCTTGAAACATTTAACTCTATCCATCTTTCTTGAGGGAGAGAGAGTGAGAGAGAAGAGAGGGACAAAGGAAGAGAGATAATGTCGCTATCATAGATAGACATTAATATATTTATATATAGATAGATCTGTCTACAGACACACAGATAGATAGATAGATAGATAGATAGATAGATAGATAGATAGATAGATAGATAGATAGATAGACAGATCATTCCCAGAGTCTAAGATCAGATGTCTTGATGGCAGGGCCTTTTTCTTAGCTTTCTCATTTATAGGTTGTGTAGTAGGACATATTGCATGACTTCAATCCAGCTTCTTGCTGGTTGTTTGGGAAGGGGAATGTTTTTCTGTTCCTGCTGTCTTCAGACTATAATCTCTGGGTTCTTAGCTTTCTAGGCAGCTAGGATTACAAATGTGAGTCAACAGAACCTGGTTTTGTTTTCTGGTTTTGCTTTGATTAAGTGATGAGAATCTCTCTTTTTCTTCTGTTTATTCTGAAAGTAATTATGATAAATATATATTTTAGTATTATGTAAGACAATTAATCTTGCATTGCTGTATTTTTTTTTCTTGGTAGGTTGTAGGGCTTAAACTCTGTGCCTGAGTGCTATCTCTGAGCTTTTCAACTCAAGGTTAATACTCCGCCACTTTAAGCCACAGTGCCACTTCCCATTTTCTGGTGGTTAATTGCAGATCAGGAACTCATGGATTGTCATACTTAGGCTGGCTTTGAACTGCAATTCTCAGATCTCAGCAACCTTAGTTGCTAGGATTACAGCCATGAGCCACCAGCCCCTAGATTTGCTGTAATCTTTAATGCCACTGTTCTATATATTTATTTGTCATTTATACATGTTTCCTTTAAATATCTACACAAAATCTGAACTAATGTTTTAACTGGACTCTACCTTTTTGGAGATATTCTATATGAAAATAGTTTGTTAAAATGTGTTCAACCTGGAAAATGTACCAGTACTGGAGATTGAACTCAGGGCCACGGGTTTTCTAGGCAGGCATTTAACCATTTCAAGTCTCTGTTTTAGGACAAACAGCCTGCTTTTGATTTGAGATTTGTCTCTCCAGATTCCACAGTAATTGAATCACTTGCTTGGAATTAATTTTATAATATCTGTCTCCCACTGGTTTTGTTTTCCACCATCTGATAATGAGGTCAGAAAATTCAAAAACAGAAAAGAAAAGGAAATGCCCAAATCATTTTCATGGTCCTTGTCATTGATTTCAAACTTCTGACTTCTAAAGTAATGTGATTACCTTGAAACTTTGAAACTGCTCAAGAAAAAACTACACTGAAGGAAGAATGAAAAGAAGGTTTATGTAATATAATATAATTTTCCAACTTTACCCTGAGAGAAAAAACAGAACATTTTATAAACTTTCTTTTGAATATTATGACTATAGATTTCTGGATTTTTACTCATTTATAAGGTAAATTTACCTTTTCATTTTCTGGGGGACTTGGCAATGAGTAAAGCAATTTAGTTTGAGTTTGATCAATAAAATCATGACGACCTAAACAACTTGATTTTTGCATGTATACATGTGCATCCATATTAATATGTGATTACTGTGCAATTTGACAAATTTGCAAAATCAAGAAACGTTGCTAAGGTTAAGAATTGTGTATATGGTGGTATGTTTCATCAAAAAGAATCCAAAAAACAAAGTATGAAAGCAAACTGATTCATACATATAAAAATATTTGAAGTTTTATTGTAACTGTCCTGAATACCCTTTTCTCACGACTAATAATATGAAAATTCAAGATTAAAGATCAAACCTCATAAATCATAAACAAAATGATGGCTGAGTTTCTTCTTATAAATCATTTTTCTGAAACCACAAAGTATAACAGAACAGAGAATCAATCCATCATGCCTGAGGCTAAATACATTAGTTTCCAAAGATATGCAGAGTGTTAGTTCTTGAAAAAGCTCATTAATTTTTCTGCACAGATAGTCGAGAGTACAACTACCAATGAGGTAATATTTGAAAGAAATTTGGTAAAATAATTTGATTTTTATTTTGATGACAAGAAAAAGTAAAGCAGATAGACAATCCCTGACTTGAATCCCCCCAAAACCCAGCAGAACCAATTTAGAAATTTTGTTTTTAAAAAATAAAAGGTATAACAAAGCAACATTTCCCAAGGAAACTATTATAACTAGGATCTAAAGTCCCTGGCCTCTATTTAGCTGTGATATAATTAAAGGTTAGAATAAAATAATTTTACTTACAGTTGGTAAGCCTGGGAAATAAACATATCAATGTTTAAATAGGAAAACGGGGAAGAGGTTGCTAAAAGGGCAAAGAGAATAGATGAAGACTATGTGTGAGGATAAATATATTATCTTAAATTTTAGCTTTAAAAATATTTAAAACTTTCTCATGCATGCAGATGAATCACTTGTGTTAGTTAACACCTTCCAATACCGATAAAATTTCTCTCTCCTAAATCACTTTGATGACACCTGCTATCCAGTTGTAGTGGAATCCAAGCACTTTGGATTCCACTGAGTTAGGAAGAACATAAAGTTGAGGTCAATCTGAGCTACATGGTGAATTCCTGTTTCCAAAACAAAAACCTGTAATTGAGTCTTGAAATTAGTGGCTTTAAAGCAGTATTGTGTTGCAAGCTGGGTTCCAGTGACTGACACTTGTCTTCCTAGCTACAGGCCAAGATTGGAGTTGCAGTTTGCCAGTCTGAGCAGTAAAGTTTGCAAGACCCCTTCTATTTTTTTTTCTTTTTGCAAGTCTTAAGGCTTGAACGCAGGGCCTGTGCACTGTCCTTGGGCTTTCTCAAGGCTATGGCTTAACCACTTGAGTCACACCACCACTTCCAGCTTTTTCTATTTATGTGGTACCAAGGAAATGAACAGGGTCTTTGTGCATGCTAAGCAAGCATTCTACTAGTAGGCCAAACTCCCAGCCCAGCAAGAACTCCTTCTTAACAACTGAAAGAGCACAATACTACATCTGTCATCCTATCTATATAAAAAAATAATAAAAATATGCATTGAAAGTCCAGGTTTGCCCAGGCATAAAGAGCCCATTTCAAAGTACCAAAACAGGGGGTGGGAGTTAATGGTTATACAGCCCCTACCTAATAAGCACAGGAGCTAAAGAAGAAATAATAAGAATTTTAATTTAATTTTTAATTTTTAAAATTTTTTTTGTTGTTGGTCATGGGGCTTGAACTCAACAGTGCACATGTGCGGTTTCACTCAAGGGTAGTATCCTACTACTTTGAGCCACAGCATAACTTCCAGGATAGAATTAAGTGGAGAAAAATAACCAAAATGTCCAGTGATAGTTCATTTTTATTTATTGATTTTATTTATTCAGTTCATATTTAAATGTCTCCACTTTTCAAAGGCATTGTCATATATCCTTCTATGTATTGTCTTTTCTTCACATGGAACCTACAGACTCTCAGCTCATTTAGGCTTGGCATTTATTTTGCTTATTTGTTTCCACAGTGGCCTTGATGCTAATAAGGGCAGGGGCGCTTTCTGGTATGAGTAGATGAGAGGCTGCAGTTGGCACAGATGGGTCAAAGGCATCTCATCTGTTACCCTCCATTAATGTATGCCTCTGGTAAATCAACCAGGTCAGAAGACTTACATAAAAATTTAATTAACTGGTTAATCAGGAAGACAAAAGATCAAGCTGGTATTTACAACCTTGAGGGAAAAGCAAATTAATTACTTTAGGATACTTCCTATAAAATAACTACAAATTCCTATAAAGAAATTGAGTTCATTGGACCCCAATATTTTTGTCACACAGAAGAAATAAGACCCTACTTTCTGTGAGTTAAGTGTTTAGAGAATTTTCTAGGACAAAAACTGTACCTATTAATTAATGATGACTTTATAGTATTTATTAATCAAATATATCTATAGTTACTAATCAGAATTTATGATAGGCTATTTGCAATCAGATGCTTCACAGCCAAAATTGCAAGAAATTACATCAGTCTCTTATGCAGGTTCTTCTTATAAGAAAACAATTGCACTGATTGCAATAGTCTAATATTAGAGATGTATTTATTTTAAAAAATTCAAATGATACTCAAGATTTTGAAATTACTTGAAGAGGCATAAGGTCTTACTTAAAAATAATTTGCTATTCTGAGTATTAAATTCATAAATCATCGTTGAATCCTTTTAGTTGAGTAGAGAAAGAAAATTAGATATGAAATCACATTTTTTTCTAAGCTTTCTAATTACATTTTTTAAAGTTGTTCAGTAGATCCAAGTGTGATACAGAAAAAATGAAAAATAAAAAATAAAACAGTTCCTCATCAGTTGCCTGATTGGAAGAACTAATTTAGAATGAGTAGGAATGTGGCCTCCGAAAAGAAAGAATGACCTTGGAACATGAGATGTTCCCATGCAATATTTCTTTGAAGAAATTCTAAGTAATCTTAACCATCATATGTTCAAGTTTTATGCAAAAATGCTGTTGTTATTGTTTCCAGTCATGATCATTCATAGAACGTTTATTATTAGGGATGACTGAATTTATACAAGCTTTCAAAATACAACTGTGTAAGTATCTTTAGGCATTAGCATGTATTTTTCCTATAGACAAGTTTGATTATGTATTAGCTGTCAAAAATTGTAGACATGGGGCCCGTGGTAGACATTTGTCCTAGTGGTAGAGTGCTTGCCTAGCATGCGCGAAGACCCAGGTTCAATTCCTCAGTACCACATACACAGAAAAAAGCCAGAAGTGGTGCTGTGGCTCAAGTAGTAGAGCTGTGGCCTTGAGAAAGGCCACGGACAGTGCTCAGGCCCATGCCCCTCCATATATGGCTGGATCAAGAAGATGTGGTATTTATACACAATGGAATTCTATGTTACCATCAGAAAGAAATACATCGCCCCATTTGTAAGGAAATGGAAAGACTTGGGAAAAGTCATATTAAGTGGACTGGGAATTTGGCCTAGTGGTTGATGCTTGCCTAGTATGCACGAAGACCTGAGTTTGATTCCTTGGTACCACATTCTTAGAAAATGCCAGAAGTGGTGCTGAGGCTCAAGTGGTAGAGCTCTAGCTTTGAGAAAAATCCAAGGACAGTGCTCTGAGCTTAAGCCCAGGATTGGCAAAAAAAAAATCATATTAAGTGAAGAAAGCCAGACCCAAATGAACATAGGCTCCATGTTTTCCCTCATTTGTAATAATTAGTACACATCTAGGATTCTCCTAGCAGATGATTACAGTAGCTCAAATCATAGATACATGAGGCCATATAGGATGAGACTAAATTAAATGAACCCTAGGATATGGAAACAAGAGTTTATCTTGTGGGATTTTGTTCTTAATGTATTGTTATTTCTCTTCTCTTTCTTTGTCATTATGGTTAATCTCATATTGTTACTGTATCTGACTTTGTTACCTGTTATATTGTATATATGTTTATTTGAAATAGGAAATGGAAAGGGGACAGACAAGATGATTGGGAGGGGGTGGGAAGAGGGAAATGGGAGAAAAACATAAAAAGGGGTATCAATGTGTGAGAAGTAATGCACCTATTACCTGACAAATGTAACCATGATTCCTCTAAACTGAAGATACGTTGTTGCCTTGAAAGACTGTCTTGTCTATGGGGGATTGAGCTCCAAAAGTAATTTAATTGTTAAAAATGGCCATGAAAAATAAAGTTACATGTTTAAGATACAACCCAACAGTAATGATCTTAGTTTCCACAATTAAATGATCTAATCATCATTAGGGAGTTATTTCCTATTCTGAAAAGGAGGATTAAAAAACAGATTTCACCAAGCAATTACTCAGGAAGATGCTGAAATGAAACTTAACACTATTAAAACTAACAGTGAATATTCTTTCACTTAGGGTTATAATGTTTTTCCATATTACTAGTTGGACATAATCATTCAGTCATGGCTTAAAATTAAGTTTTCATAAATCTGAATTCAATTAATCATCATGACAGAGATCAAGAATTGCTCCATTGCTCTTTTGCAGGACTCCAGAGACTTGGAGTGAGTAGTCATTTAGTTCGCTACCTCTTTCCAGAATTGTTTATATAAAATCAAGTCAGCTTTTTCTGAGTGTTTTTCTTTTCCATTTCAATATTTGTACTTACAAATGCAATTCTTTAATCCCACCCAGGTCTATTGTATGCAATATTTTTTTTAATTTTTTTAAAGTTTTTTTTTATTTTTTATTGTAATTAGTAAAAGGGTTACATTATATTTGCCAGATAGAAGGTGCATTAATTCACATACATTGATACCCTTTCACATGTCTTGGTACCCATTACCCTCCCCCCCACCCCCCCACCCGTCTTGGTTTTCCCCCCTTCCCTATCAAATTTCAAATAACCAAATACAAATAAATTCAATATATCAAATAACAAAGTGAGATACTGTAACAATATGAGATAACCAAGAGACAGCAAAGGAGATGAGAGACAACATAGTACATTAAGGACAACAATCATTTGTTATATGTGTATGCAATATTTTAATGTATAAGGCTTTAAAAAACTAATTAAAGATCTGGGTTAAATTGACTGTGGTCTAAATTTCTACTCACTTCACATTCCCTCTACTTCAGAAAGACTGGATTCATCTACTTGATCCAGGAATTCGATGCTGCCCTCAGAAAGAATGACATCACCCATTTGTAAGGGAAGGGAAAGACTTGGAAAAAAATCATATTAAATGAAGTAAGCCAGACACAAAGGAACACAGGCTCAACGTTTTCCCATATTTGTAATAATTAGTACACACCTAGGACTCTCCTAGAAGAGGATTATGGTAGCTCAAAACCTAGACACATAAGCTATATAGGATGAGGCTAAATGAAATGATCTCTAGGATATGGAAACAGGAGCTTTATCTTGTGATTGTTGTTCTTAATATACTATGCTATTTCTCTTCTTTTTGCCCTTCGGTTAATCTAATATTGTTACAGTACTGACTTTGTTACTAGGCATATTGTTTATTTGTTTATTTGAAATAGGAAAGGGAAGGGGGGAAAAAGAAGATGATTGGGAGGGGTGGGGGGAGGAAAATGGGGACAAAGAAAAAGAGAAGGGGTATTATATGAGAAGTAATGCACCTACCATCTGGAAAATATAACTGTAACCCCTCTATACATTACAATTAAAAATTACAATTAAAAAAACAGAAAGACTGGATTCATCTGTTGTCAAAGCAAGAGATCTAGGTTCTATTGTGTTGGTATGGGTGTGTGTGTATGGGTATGTGCATATGCACTCTCACTAGTCTTGGGGCTTGAACTCAGGGCCTGTACTCTCATTTGCTTTTTTCCACCTAAAGCTGGTACTTTAACACTTGAGCTACATCTCCAGTTCTGGCATTTATCTAGTTAATTGGGGGTAAGAGTTCCTTGGAATTTATTGCTGACTTTGCATATCAATCTTCAGATCTCAGCCTCTTGAGTAACTAGGATTAACACATCAGATCCCAAGCATCTCAATGTTCCATACTTGTAACATCTTTCCCCTCTTCTTTCTTCTCCTCTTTTCTTTCCTTATTTCCCTATGCTGGAGTAAATTTCACTTAGCCTTTTCCTTTTTGCCATATGAACATAGCTTTTGAGTGACTGTGCTTCTCTGCTAGGAAAATCCTAAACACATACTAAGGATCACAAATGAGGGAAACCATGGAACGTTTGCTCCTTTGGGTCTGGCTTACTTCATTTAATATGACCTTTTTTTCTAAGTCTTTCCATTTCCTTACAAAAGGGGAAATGTCATTCTTTCTGATGGGAGCATAGAATTCCATCATATAAATATAGGGTCTATGTTTTTTTTTTGCTTTATTACTTTTTGTATATTATCTGACATTTATGCTGGGGCCAGCCTTGTCTCATGCTTCCAATTATATTTCTCACATCACTGAATGACAGGAACATACCGAGTTTAGTTCTTTACTGGTGGAGATGTGGCCTCAGAAACTTTTGGCTGGCATCGAATCACAATCTTCTCTCCTTTCTCCTTCTAAGTAGCTAGAATTGTAAGCATGCGCTACTGTACCCTGCATGATTTTAATTAACACACATTCATATTTTACCGTGTAACATTTTCCAAAGTATGTGCAATAAACACCAATTCTGTTAGACATTTAAAGGTGCTAAAGAGAAATAAAGGAAGAAAATAAGAGACTACGGAGAGGATGAGGGAAAGAAGTGGAAAAGGAAAGATAAGAGCGTGGAAGAGGAAAAGAGGAGGGAAGAGTAGAGGAGAAAAATAGACATACATAAAACATAATCTATGATCAGATAATATTGGTAACCATTGTCATGAGAAAGATTTATTAGAATATTTTCACCGCATCTTCTTAAATACTTTTGATTGGCTACCAATTATCATTATTTTTATACAGCTCATACTAGACGCTTCTCATGTGACCCAGAGTACCAGCATCTAATTGAGGTAGAGAAAATGTGACAGAAAAGATGAAACACTTTTACATTCAGGCATATTTAGACACTGCCACTTTGAGAATAATATCTGAAATGTTAGTTACTATAGACTGTAACTAACTCAGAGTAAGGAGTCACAGGAAGCAGAGCATTCCAGAAAATAGACTGGTACATAGAAAGGAAGCAGAGGATAATTCAGGATGATGACCCTGTGTCATTAATGTATATTCAGAAAGAGAAGAGGTGTTTTTTGTCTCTTTCCCCATTTGTTCAGTCATTTGCCTCAATTGAGAACCTACAGATGTTTTTCCTGACAGACAAAATAAAGGATATTGCATTATTTTCCACAAGAAGAAATGAAATTATTACAAATAATTATTAAAATTATTACAAATTATTAAATATAATTTTAAAAATCTTCCTGACAAAATTAACTTTTAAACTGAATGTGTAGTAAACATATTTGACAGCATCTAAAATGAATCTGAACATGATTAGAAATGTTATTATTGAAAGCATAGGTCTAAAAGACTGATAATCATTAGTTTGAAATTTCAGAAACACTATTACAGATACATTGAAGAACAATCTATTATATCCTTTTACCACCTCTTTGAACATGCGCAAACACACCCCACAAGCACACATACAAGCACAGTCACATTCACATATATACTCAACTATATTTAACACATGAACACATTAAGTAATTAATGCTTGTCAGTTACTTTGAGTGAATGCCGTTTTAGTCAAACTCTATATTTGTGTGCAGTAATAATAATAATTAAGATAATGGGCTGTCCAATTATGAAGGTTATTTACCAGTAGTTTTAAAGCGCACCATATGTTTTCCCAGTACATTTTTTCTTAAGTAAGGAAGATAAGCATTCATCAATTTAAAGGAAAACATTTTATTTTTAATGTGAGAGACACTGATGTATAAGACGATTCTAAAATTATCTAATACCTATGGCACAGTCAATCACACTACTGTCACACTACTGGTGAAGAGGAAGGAGTGTATAAAAAAGCCAATTTATTTACCTACTTTAATCAGTGATGTCAGGATTGGAAATGTTTCCATTTCCCTTTTGCTTGGGAAAGCCTTTTCCTTTTTGTTTCATTTCTTGATAATCTGGATCACCACATTTTCCAGACCTTTGATAACTGCGGAAATTTCATAAATGTACATAAAACTAACTTTTCACTGTTTCGTTCTGAAATATTGCAGAGAGAAAGGCTTTAAGGCAGTGAACCAACATCCCAACATCCCATTGGCTCTCCTGGGGAAGATGGGAATGACACTGGTAAGAGAAACAGGGAACAAAGTTGCTTTCCTTTCAAATGGGCTTTCTTATCACTGATATTCCACTGCTTGAGCCACAGCTCTACTTGTAGCTATTTTGCTGGCTAATTGGAGATAGGAGACTTAGCGATTTTCTTGCCTAGGAAAGTCCTAGCTTTGGACCATAGTCCTCAGATCTCCTGATTATCTTAAACCATAAATACCCAGCTCACACGAAGAAACTAATGAACAGGATTTACTAGGAGAAATTATCTTCATCTTTAAAATACTAATGAACAGGATTTACTAGGAGAAATTATCTTCATCTTTAAAATACTAATGAACAGGATTTACTAGGAGAAATTATCTTCATCTTTAAAATACAACTTCACAAACTATCTGAAGGTAGTAATTTAGCTAATAATTTATTAGCTCACACCTGTGGCTCACACCTGTAATTCCAGCTACTCAGGACACTGAGATCTGAGGATCACAGGGTTCAATGACAGCCTGTGCATGAAAGTCCATGAGACCCTTATTTCCAATTAACTATCAGAAAACCAGAATTGGTGCTGTGGCTCAAGTGATAGAGCTCTAGCCTTGAGTTGAATAACTCAGGGACAGTACTCAGGCCCAGAGTTCAAGTCTTACAGTCAAAGGGAGTGGGGAACCTTGGTTAAGGTTGGTTAAGGATCTAATACTCCTCAGAGAAATTTACCTAGGAATGTCCCTATGTAACTCTGACCTATAAAATAGTACTGTTTCAAGACTCCCCATGCGGTTGACTCTCCTCTGCCCAGAGGTGAAATGCATGTCCCCACATGGGTGTGTAGAACCTGGCAAGCTGACATCTCAGACCTCTCTTTCTACTTTGTGTCACTTGTGGATAGCTTGTACTTTGGGGATCATTTTTAAAAACGCGGGTTAATGCACAATAATGCCACAAACCTAACAAATCAAGTGAAACTGTTGGCTTTTCCTTTGAATTTTTCTGTTACACAAACATAGATCACCAATGCTTGCACAATGAATGCTTCTCCTAATTTTATAAGTATATGTAACTTTCTGATTATCAAACATGCTTCTTCCCTATCAATTTTATAAATGCTCATTTATAGAATATTCATTTACGTGAGATACATAATTTGAAATCAACATATCCTTTTCTAAAATAAACTCTGCAAGACCCTTCTGCTCTAGGAAAGAACAGAGAAATAAACTACAGAGGACTAAAACTCCTGGGTAAGGTGGATGGTAAGTAAACATCACTAAAACCATCTGGGCTCTGCAACACTGTCACCAGAACCCCAAGTCGTATCCTCATTCATGGACTGTAGTTTTTCCTGTCTTCATTTTATATTCCCCACTCTGTGAAACATAACTGTGATTAGGTGGCTCTTTGTTATCAAATGTTTACTTCCTGATCATTGCCTACAACACAATGCTTAAACTTCTGATGATAGCCATATATCTTTCACAGTGATCTTAATTATATGCAAAAGAGCATGCTATATGGTTTTCTATATAACTCTAGTTAAAATTCTAGTAACATATTTAGCATTCTCACTATTCCATGTTAAGAATGATTAAGACAATAAACAATAAAATTACGTAAAACCAATAACTTCCTGTTCATGTGGTACCACATGAATATCAAGAATGGTATAGAAAAGTATGATTATGAAGGTTTTACAGTGTATGCAGACACATATTCTTCATAAACATCATAGTAAATATCTTACTCTAGTAGTCATCAAAATAGCCCATCTCGCTTCAGAAAAATTGATATACTTGATCAGGAGTAGTCAAGACACCATATGAAAGGAGCTGAGAGCAGATAAAAATTAAAACACAGTGAATGTTTTCTGCTGTTGCAGCCTTTAACTATGCAGCAGTCACATTATTTTTTCTACAGCTAATAAAATTTCAAGAATTCCAATCCCATTATTATTCAAGTGAAACATTCATAAGCAGTATCACTGGTATCCTGTCCACAGAGTAATTAGCTAAATCTTACTTGGTTGTTCCTGAGGTGTCAGAATGGGACTGCAGTGTTTTGTTGTTGTTGTTTGTTGTTGTTTTAGTTGTTGTTTTTATTAAGTGTAGATACGGCATCAAAGTGCAACAATTCATGATTAAAGAAATATATTTGACTCAACAAACTGAGTATACATTAATGAATGTAAAGCAGAAAGCCAGAGCTCTAAGTTGCAAAGGTCAAGAAATAAGAACCAGGTATAAGGCTACAACAACATCTTCCTGATCATGGTTTCAAGAACTTCCTCCATGGAACTGGATGGGTTTTGTGAATCAATAAGTTTCAAAGCCACTGATCCCATGCTTTGAACTTTGCCCTTCTACAAACCTCATTTACATGTGGGAAGGAAAAAGGAAAACTATCATAATTTAGCAGCTTAATAGTTGTTTGCAAACTTCTGGAGGAAAAAAGTACAGGAGTCTTTTTTTCACATAACTTGAACGTGTTCTGCTGAGCAAGTATCCTACAAAATCATATTAGGAGACTGACAAACATATGTCATCTCAATGCTCCAGTGAAGTAACCAAAGCTATGTATTAAACCCAATTCTTTCCCAATGGGCACTTAAGAGAAAAAAAACAAGTGACCTTGAAAACCTGCTTGTCACAAAGTTATTTTGTCTGGAAACTGATTGAGGAGTGGCTTAATGTAGGCATTTAGTAAATATTGCCAGGCTAATTGATGTAATCCCAGAACTTGTGGGTACCTTCTCACAGCAAGTGAACCAGATAATACATATCAGATCCTAACTGCCTACTCATAATTCAGGAATCACACAAAAAAGCGTAGTTTATTTACTATTATTTATTTGTTCTATAATTTGTTAATTCTCCTCTCTATAGGTCCTGACTACTGGGGAATCATGAGATGAGAGGAAGTAATTTTTCCCAAGTCCTCTGCTGATTATCAAGCTGGATTGTAAAGGGAGACAGGAGTCTTCAGATCTTGTCTTACTGCTCTGTTTTAGTTAGGTTAGAGGAGATCAAATGTGAATACTACACTCCTTTCTTTAGAGACAGGATTTGGTATTCCACACATAATCTTGCCTTTTAAATTAATAATACCTTTCTAGAACTCTACCTCTAAATTAGAAGGTTGAGATAATGCGCTAAGTGTCCTGCCTGTGGCCACAAAACTAAATCCTCAAGAGTAAGAAAAGACTGATAATAAATTCAGCAGGAATGTTAATGTGGTTTAGAAAGTTTGAACACTAAAACAAAGGATGCAGTTCTCCATTCACGACCATATCCTGAATATTATCTCTAGTTTTCATCTTGTTGGCAGCAAAGGCTCAAGCTAATAATCAATGTTCCAACCTACTAAGCCTTATTAGCTAAGTCTCAATCCATAGATCATAAACTGGACCTTCCTGTTCCTTGACTTCTGCTACTTTAGGCAGTGGAACTCAAAGCTTAGACCTTTTTCCATCTATGTTTTTTCAGTAGAAACCTTGGGCTCTCCTAGCAGAGATTTACAATAGATCAAAACCTAAAGGCCATATAGTAATGATGCTAAATGAAAGGACCTTCAGGATATAGAAACAAAAGCCATATAATGAGTGATTGTTGTCCTTAATGTACTATTATCTCTCATCTCTTTTGCTGTCCCTTGGTTATCTCATATTGTTACAGTATTTCACCTTGTTATCTAATATATTATACATATGCGTATTTGGTTATTTGAAATCAGATAGGGAAGGGGGGAAAACAAGATGAGGGGTAGGGGTGGGGGGAGGGAAATGGGGACCAAGACATGAGAAGGATATCAATGTTTGTGAAGTAATGGACCTTTTATCTGGTGAACATAATGTAACCCTTCTATGAATTACAATAAAAATATATGGAAAAAAGTATATACAGCCAAAGCTGTATATACAGCACCTGCTGGTGGCTCATGCCTATAATCCTAGTTATTCAGGAGACTGAGATCTGAGGATTGCAGTTCAAAGCCAGGCCAGGCATGGAAGTCCATGAGACTCTTATCTCCAATTAAACACTGGAAAATGGGGAGTGGGGCTATGGTTGAAGGGGATAGCCTTAAGCTGAATAGTTCAGGGACACAGGCCAGGCCCAGAGTTCAATCCCCACAACTGTCCAAAAAAGAAAGGAAAGAAAAGAAAACACAGCTGGTTTCCTATTATTCAGCCAAGGATCTATTTTCAGATATCAGGTATTTGTCTAATTCTTTATTTAATCTTTATTTTTAATATAAATTTTTTTTCTCTTTTAGAAAATTATCAAAACAGTTTGAGGGAGGGAAAGTTTTCCTTGACTCAACTGATCACAATTTTTCGTCTTTCTTTCCTTTCCTTTCCTTTCCTTTCCTTTCTTCCTTTTCATTTTGAATAGTTGAGTTTGATCTTATTGGGGCCAACTTGATTAGCAGGTGCTCTATCACTTGAGTCCCTAGAGAGTTTAAGTCTTTCAGTTGTACCAATTCATTCTTACTGTGCACTTTTCTACTTTTCAACATCCTGTTTTAAAATGTTGGAAAACCAATTCAAACTAGTTTTATTGAATAGAATGAATGCATAAATCCCAGTAACTGGAAAGATGAAAGCAGGAGTCTGGCTTGAGGCCCAGCTGATCTGCATGACCAGGCATGTACTGATTTCCTGCTGGCAAGGCTCTCCCTCCTTTCATTCTCTCCCCAGAACTTAGCTCTCCTTTCCTCTGAGCTGGCCACATATTCAAAGTCTCTTGTTGAAGACTAATGAAGACCATGCATTGAATTTGAGTTTATAGATTGCCAGAAGCATGTTTTTAACAAACCATTGCAGCAGGGAGAGATGGTTGCCACTGATTATCAGCCTTGTTTACAGGGCTAGAAAGTAAGAGTTCCTGGTGAGGCAGGAAGAAGAAAAGATAAATAATCTGTGGATCCTGGCACATCTTAAGTGGAAAACTTCATTATGAATTGTCAATAACTTTCAGATTATTATTTTATAGCAGGTTTCAAACATGAAAAGATAGTAGAACAAAATGGCCAGGATGTGATATCAGAAAACAAAAGGAAAGCCTTTGAGGCAAATCTGAATGTGTCTTTCATTACATTTTCAGGACATTAACAAGAACAAGCAGGGCAAAAAAGAATGGAATAAGGAAAAGTGAGATTATTCCAAACAATATCATATCTCAAACACTGATAGATCCAAATAGAAAGATCCAAATTAAGCACTTAAAATTTCTCTTCAGAAGGTGTAGAATAAATTCATGTGATTTGCCTTTAGTCAGATTTGAGATGGAGAGACTGACATTACAAACAAGATACTAAACCATTTTCTATGATAGAGGAGCAAAAATACAAGCGAACACTTTTAAAATATTAAAATATCTCCCAGGCATCATTCACTCATTCCTGTAGTTTTAAATACTCAGGAGGCTGAAGCCTGGAAGATCACAGTTTGAAACCAGTTCAGGAAGTAAATTTTGTGAGATTTCATTTGTAATTAATCAGCATAATGTCAGCTTGCAGATGTGGGTAAAGTGGTAGGGCTCCATGTATGGAACCAAAGGGGATTTTGACATGACATGAGTGCAAGACCTGGTACTATCATGCATACACACAAATACACGCACACATGCACGCACACACACACACACACACACACACACACACACACACGCACACACGCACACAGACACATAAGCATAAGAATAACTTTTTTTTTTTGCCAGTCCTGGGCTTGAGCTCAGGGCTTGAGCACTGTCCTTGGACTTTCTCAAGCCTAGAGCTCTACCACTTGAGCCTCAGCACCACTTCTGGCTTTTTTCTATGTATGTGGTACCAAGGAATCAAACCTGAGTCTTCATGCATGCTAGGGAAGCACTCTACCACTAGGCCAAACTCCCGTCCAGAATAACTTTTAAATACTTGGGCATCTGAAATATGGAACATGTTTTCCTTAGCTGTTTTCCCAGATTGACATAGGAAGATGAGTCATATAAATATTGCACAACACTGAAGAAATCATTCAAAATAATGTGCACATTTATAACACAGTTTACAATTCAAAACGTAACCCATAGAGTACCAATTATATCAAAATAGTATGTTGATGGATGGAGAAGAAAATTGATTAAAAATACACCACACCTATAATATAGGTCTTCCATGAAAGTATCATGATAATCTCAAAGAAAAAGTATAATCTCAAAAAATATTTCCTGAGTAACTGCAGCTACCCATGGTTGACAGAGAAAAGAACTTCTAGATAGGAGGAGAGAAGCCCATTCTCCTAATTTTCTACTTTTCTGCTTTTGTAACTTTTTGATTTACCAGGCCAGCTATTAGTCACAATGTAAAGTTTTAACATATTCTACTTGTATTTGCTTCTGATTTTTTTTAGATTTGTTCACTGAATCTTAGATTGGACCAATCCCTCTTATTGGACTTGTACTCCAAAGGCTTTAGCTAGGTTCTGGGATCACAGCTCCACTTACCTGGTGCCCTTTGTAATGGGATTTCTGTTTTCTTCTTCTATAACCTGGATCCTCAGCCTGATTGTTTTCTCACAGTTGGGGAACTAATAGTCCACCGAGATACTATTGTTGCTTGGCAAGCATTCATATTGCTAGATTCCCATAGCAGCCCTTCTGAATATTCTACTCTTCTCCTGAGACCTGAAATCATACTCAGCACAAGCCTGAGTATGATCCACATCTGTATCTGTGGGCTGAAAAAAATCAACCAAGCTCTTCTGCAACAACTATTATTACTGTTCTAGTAATAATCTAATTTTGGGGGGAATGATGGACCCTACACTGGCTCAGGGTTCCATGTATACCTGTAGGTCCTCCTCCTCCTCCTTCTGAAAGGCAGTTCCTAAAAGGAGTAGCAAGATATGGAGTGAGTTCTCCTTAGAAGCACTGTTGATAAAATGAAGATCAACTCTTTACACTGCTTTAATGCCCACAAAGGCACTGAAATTGAGGTACCTGCTAAAGGAGGGGACACATGTGTTCACCAAATTTTACATCCAACTACCTTTCTTCCCTGCTTCCTTTGCGTCTCCCTGTTCATCCCATGGTCTCACTCACTCTTGCCTCACAATGCACACAAAACCATATGTGTACAAAATAGAACAAAATGTCAGTGTCAAACTATGAAACCCCTGAAAGCATAGACGATAACCCTGGTGGCTTTGCATTAGGAAAGTGTCCTTAGGATTCAAATAAAAATCATAATCCCTTGAGGAAATGGAAGTGGTTATAAAAACTACATTTCTTGACTAGGATGTCATTGACAAAATATAAGCAAACAAAATGTATAGAAACAAGATGCATTTTTCAGAATAAGATTCTGATTAAAATCTTGCATGAAGAATGTATCATGACTTCTTGAAGTTTAATTTAAGCAGGACAACCAATAAAATAGAAAATAGGTAAAACCAACAAAATGGACACTTACAAAATATACAAAAATGTGCACATGGAAAGACTGTACTGTTGCTAGTTATTGTAAAAATGTCAGCTTACACCCAGAACTGCTAAATACAATGTAATTTTAATTGGAAGGTGAATAGGAATGGATTTGACCCTTCGATTTTTTGAGTGACAAGAGGCTAAAACATATGAACAACTTAGTAGTCTTATCTCTATCATTGTGTTTATTTTCATTAGCATATGTTAGTTGTGAAGTTTCCTACTCTATACCCAAGTCAAATCTACATCTTTAATCACTGCCATCTTTCCCACTTAAGACCATTTTGGCACATTTCATCGTTCTTTGAAATCAGTTATTGAATCTTTTAGATTTGGAAATAAGCCAGTTTGTAGTTATTATACCCACTTTAACCATCCTTGAATAAAATCTGTGTGTGCACTAGTGATGAGAGAAAAACCAACAAAGAAACTATGGCATTTACTGGAGGAGTGAACCCATGACAAAACCAATAGGCATTTTACAGGGTAGATTATTGAAAAGAAACTGAGTGCAGCAATCTTTTGTTGCTGTTGCTTTGTTCTCTGGTTGGGAACTGTGTGTTAGCAGAGGAGGTACTCCAATTTGAGAGTGTATTATCAGATTGTAACCTTGAATTGAAGAGGAGAAAATGGAGTTCTAATGTTGTGCTTACAAACTAATGCCATGTTTTTGGAAGTGTTTATCTTAGTTGGAAAGTATCAGCAAGATGTAAGCAGAAAAAAATAATAAAATAATTCAAATACTGTTAAGAAATACTAGCTTTTTATTTTGCTTTGCTTACTTCTGTAATTCAGGTTGACTCAAATTATTTCAGATTATACTCTACCAAATGAATCACAAAATCAAGCATAAAATGCTGTATTGTTTCTCTGAGTGTGAAACACACACACACACATACACATGTATATCTACAATATATGAGTCCTCTATAGACAATGGTTTGATAAATGTCTTTGAGCTAGGATACAGAGAAAAAAAGACTTGGGCATTATTTTGCAATCTGACATGTTTTCCTTGTATGACAGAAAAAATAAAAGCATAAAAGCAAGACATTATGTAAAGGGAGAAATTTCACTGTTTGTGGTATACTTAATAATTTTGCAAAATCCAAATGTCTGTGTGAGCAGCTTCTTATGTCATATTCCTGAATTTGCAGGCACACTACTGCCAACCTGTATCTATTAATAGAGATTGTACTTTTGCCTTTTGGGTATTTAGGGGAGGAGTGGTGCTGGGATTGAATTCAGTGTTTTGCACATGACAGGCAGGTATTCTGCCAGTTGAGCCACACTTCTAGCCCTTTGTGCTTTAATAATTTTTGAGATAGGGTCTTACTTTTAGCCAAGACTGGCATGTCCTGATTTGTCCATTTTATGCTTCCCACCACAACTGGGATGACAAATGAGTGCCCAGCCTTTGAAAACTGAGACTCCCATGAAATCTTTAAAATGAATTTTATTGTCAGGATGGTGTATAAAGGGTTTACAGTTCATTACTTCTTCAACATTGATAACCCTCCCCAAGTTTTTCTCCCACACCCCCTACCAATCATCTTGTTTTCCCCCTTTCTATCCCTATTTCAAATAAACAAACAACTTTTGTCTCAGGCTTTGACTAGTGATCCCATAATGTTCCAATATGTTTATCCAACTTCCTTATGGATCTTCCTTCCCCCAAAAAATTCTTCAACGTTGTCAGTATTTAAAGATTATTATCAACATAACTACAGAGGCAATCACTGGCTGTGACTAAACAGGTAGTTTTCCAAAATGCTACATCTGAGACAAACATGTCTGCTGGTGCCTGTGATTATCTGGCTATGAGAGAAAACACTCTTCTCAGATGGCAGCATGAGCACCAGAGAGAAAAAGATGGGAAATCTACAAATTCAAGGTCTCCAGTCACTACATCCTGAAAAGCCAATGCTTACTTTATTGATTACAAAAAGGTAAGAACATTACATTAACAGTGTATTACAGAGAGAAAGAAGGGCCAGAAATAACTGAGAATTAGGAGCTTGCCTTAACACAAGTCTTTGAAAGAGTGGGCTTGTTTAGCATTAGATAAAAATCAAGATATGATCATTCTTTTGGGCATCATAATCTCAAGCTATAATGCCATTATCTCAGAGGACTGGTTGCAGAAAGATTATGGTCTGGGGATAATGATCAAAAAAATATGAGACATTATTTCAGAAATAACCAGCAGAATTAGACTTGGTGATATAGCTCAAGTGGCAGTGTTGCTGCCAAGCAAGCATGAAATCCTGAGTTCAAACCCCAGTACTGTAAATGAAAAAAAATACCACCTAATCAACCCTGAGACAATAATCTCCCATATCCCCTGGACCCCAGGAACTGAAATACTTGGAGGGCTTTATAACTCTGGCTTCCTGGATCCCAATTCTTTTTATTATTTAATGCTAAAACAAAATCTTTTTGAGGAAACAACATACAGAAGATTAACATACTTCATTTCCTCTTCTCATGACTGCCTATGACATGTAATTAGTCCCCTTTCTCATTCCTTCACTGTGCCTGTCTTTTTAGATGGTATATTTGTGGTAGAGTAGCAATTATCTGACGTATAGGACACAGAAGTTAAGGCAAGTGACCTCAAATGTTCTCCTGTTAACCGAAAGTTTAAATGAAATCATTTTTTTCACTTTGCGGAAAAATAGAAAGAAGAATTTTATTTTATTTTTTTAGAAAAATGACCTTGTAGTGGGACATCAGTAACTCATGGTTGTAATCCTCCCTAATCTGGAAGCTAAGGTCTGAGGATCAGAGGTCAAAATCCTAACCCCTCAATACATGACCCCAAAAATAAAATGCAATAAGGAAAGAAAGAAAGTCTGTGAGACTCTGCAATAAACAACTCAAAAAATGCTGGAAGTGCAACTGTTGCTCGTGGTAAAGCATTAGTCTTGAGCATAGAGAGGCCCAAAGGCAGAGGCCCTGTGTTAAACATCAAGAATTAGCACACACACACACACACACACACACACACACACACACACACACCACGAGTGACTTTTTGTTGTTTATTGTCTGTTAATACATGCATTGATAAATACATTCGTTTTTTTTAAATTGTTTATTATCATAAGAAGTTCTACAAAGGTATTGCAATTCAACATAACAGTTGATGAGTACAGTGCATTTTAGTCAGTGTTACAATTTCCAGCCTTCTCCCCTGCTTCTCCCAGCCTTACCCATCCCCACCAACTTACCTGCTTCCGTTTTAACTTATTCATATTTGAATTTTATGTCTATATTTTCCACCCTTTCTTTTTTCCATTTGTCTTCTGAGAATGTCCTGTGGTGATCATACTAATTGTCTTGGTAAGAGATTTCCTAAAAAAAATTAAAGTGATGCTCATGAGGACAGTGAAACATCAGACGACATGTTATCACTGAGAGAATTCCATGGTTCTTTTTACCAAGGTGGTAGTCAAGGGTGGAGGCAGATAATCTTAGCTCTCCAATTACCACACTTTTTTTTTCCTGGACAATATGTCCCAGTTCACACTATGTCATTTGACTCTTGTTTTGCAGGTTTCCATGAGTGCTTTCTTACTTCAGAACCAATGCAGAGTAACAGTCTTGACAGAACTTCCTTGGGACAAACTCTGAGTCCTGCAAGCATGCAGGCAAAATAAAAGAGCCAATTGAGAAACGTATATGCAGAAAGTTTGTGTCCAGGAGCATGTGTTGCATTCAGACTTGGATATAAATTGTTTTAGATGACAAATATTTCTGAAGCTTCCTCACTGCTACTTTTGTGACTTTAAAAGAATCATTACACATCTCTAAATTTCAGTTTTCATTCTGATAACTGAAAGGACACACACACAAACACACACACATGCACACATATGGCAACTACATAGTAAAGCTCATCTGTTATTAATATAGAGAACATGAGAACATGACCTCATACATAATTTCATAGAGAAGTTCATTCTGTACAAATTATGTAACACTGAATTTTACTGAGTAATCAATAAAAACATTCCTTTTAAAGTAAACTTAATTGTCTGACCACTGGAAAAAAAATAGACAACATGGTTAATGAAATTAACAACACGATAAAACTAGAAATCAGAATACTCTGAATTTCAATTTGTCATTAGAATAAGTTATTTTGGATTATATGACTTTCAAAAATGTTATATTTTCATTTCAGATAATCAATCTCTTATTGTGTACATATAATAAAGATAATCTTAATGACATTTAATTTTATTTGTTTAAAATGAATAAAACAATCTCCTTGTTAGTTTAATCCCAATATATTTAGTACTTGTAAATTAACTTGTCTTTTACACACTACATAATAAAAGTAATTTTGTAGAAAATTGACCCTTTTTCCCTCTTAGTCTTCAATAAGATTTCCCCATCAAAATGAGTTAATATTTTTGAATCTCTTTTCAGGTTAAAAAATATATTTTATAATCACAAAAATTCATAGAACTTCACTTGAGTCTTTTAATTTTTTTGGCCAGTCCTGGGGCTTGAACTCAGATCTGAGCACTGTCCTTAGGCTTTCTCAATGCTAGAGCTCTACCACTTGAGCCACAGCACCAGATCAGGCTTTTGCTATGTATGTGGTACATAGGAATCAAACCTTGGCCTGGGTGCATGCTGTGCAAACACTCTACCACTAGGCCAAATTCCCAGTCCTTCTTTCAAAATTTAATTGAAGTATTTTGTTTTTTCTATTATAATGCGAAATGAATCACTTAAATGTTAGTGTTTTTTCTAAGAAAGATTTTAAATAACCTTTATTAATATTCTACACAAATTCTATTATTTTTGATGTTATTGGTGTATGACCTACTTTGGTTGCATAGCTCAACTATCCTTACTTCAATATTAAGAATTATTATATGCTGTTGAAAGTAGTTTGGAGATTGCTTAAAGAAAATATACATGAAACTACTCTGTGATCAATCAGTATCACTCTTGGGTACTTATTTCAAAAGATTACATATCTGAATACAGTAAAGCCACCTTTGCAACTATGTTCATTCTTGCACTATTCCTCATAGCCAAGACATGGAAACAACCCGAATGACCCCCCTTCTAGTGGACAAATGAATCAAGAAAATATGGTATGTACACACATTGAAATTTTATATATTGTTTGAAAAAAATAGATAAACCTGGAAAATATTATGTTAAGTGAAATCACGCCCAGAGAGAGAAAGGATGTGTTTTCTCTCATATATAAAAAAGAAACTTCCACATGAAAGTGAGACCTAATTCATGAATACAAGTAAAATCATTTTAGGTCATATGCAAATGCACATCAACATAATAACCAAAGTATGACAAATGCAGTGGAAGATTCAAATGGATTAACTCCTTAGAAAATAACTCACAGTTCAACAAAATGAATAGCCAGATCTTGGCACTTGAAAAGGACAGGGTAAAGTTAAAGCAGAAGAAAAGAACAGTGAGGAGAAAAGGGGAGAATCCAATCATAATATGAAATGTGTATCTATGAAACCAGGGAAATAGGTTGGGATGAACAGAGGAGAATAATAAAAGGGTTGACATAGATCAAGATGCATTTTATTTATAAACTAGTTTGTTAAATATTAAGTTATTTGTACAACTACTTTAAGATAATAGAAATGTAATTTTAAAATGATTGGAACTAAGGAGGAATCATTTCTTTTTCTATTTGCCATCTTTATTTCTGCAAAGTCTATTTAACTCTTTTGCCAATTATTATTGGTTAATGAGCAGCCCTAGATAACATTAAGTGAAGTTAGATATATACAATATGCCAGGTAACATATGAGATTAACCAAAGGGCAACAAAAGAGAAGAGAAATAGCATAGTTGTATATGGAATTCGCACTATTCTTGTTTCAATTTCTCAGTTCCCAGTTTTAACCTCATTGGCTTCAGGAGGTTGCTTAACAATAATAGGTCTAATAACAATCTGTGTGTGTGTGTGTGTGTGTGTGTGTGTGTGTGTGTGTGTGTGTGTGTGCGCGCTGATACTAGGGATTGAACTCGGGCTCCTACTCCTTCCTGGTTTTTCAATTCAACATGTCAGGTTGAATACACTGTCAGGTTGAGTTCAGTATATAGTTAAATATCAGCATTAATTTTCATTTTTGTCCAACCCCAATCATCCTTTCCAACATTCCTAGTTACATTCCCACATATATTGTATGGATTCCCCTCTTCATTTATCTGCCCCTGTCCCCAGCAAGTTTGCTTACTAAACTGCATGTTCTTCTAGGAAAGTAAACTTTATCTTGTCACTTTGCTTTCAAGTGACAAAAATTCATTAAAAACCTGCTGGAAATGTGTTAAAATGAATACTATAGTCTTCATTCTTATAGATATAGCTCCAATAGCTATTAGAACTTTCACTACATTAGGGGAAAACAGTTGTTGAATGAGGTTTACTCTTTACCATGTCAAACAATGGGATCCACGGTTACCATTCTGTAAAATTAAAAACAAATATTATATAAAATTATTAGAAAAGTGTCCAATAGAGAAGACTGTTTCAGTTAAGAAGATTGTATAGGTACACTCATAAATATTTGCTTTTAGTAGATATAAGTGTTGTATTTTGTTTTGGAAACAAATGTATGTGATTTGGATGCTTTCTCAATTTAAATTCACCACATAAAACTAGGGAGAATTTAATGGAAACTCCTTATTTTTGGAATTTTTTCAGGGTTCTATCACGCGCTATCCCTGTCCCGCAAGGAAGACATGCGACACAATGCTAGCTTAAGCAGGATCCTTTATTCTTCTCCTCCTCCTCTCCTCCTTCTCTCCAGGCCGCTATATACAGGCAGTGGGCCAATCAACTCATGCCAGCTCGCTCAGGCCCTCCAATCACGGCTTCACACGCTCCAGTCATGCACCCTTCATGCATCCGGCCACGCAGAGACCAGGCTTCCGCTAACAATGGCAGCACTCCCCAAAATGGATGCCGGCCGTCATCCGGTCATGCGGTGGATATCCCTGAGTCACGCAGCCACCAACACCGCAGGCGGCCCCACAGTGAAAGGGGGACATGCGCCTCCAGATCCCGCCACCACGCAGGAGGGGCCGGGCTCCCCACAGGGTACTTCATACTAAAGGGTTTCCAACCAAGTCAATTTTGAGTTAAGACTAAATAAGGATCCGATAACTCCTAAAGGCTATAAGTAGACACATTATTTACCAAGGTAGGATTTTGACACATAAAATATCCTCAACCTTAATACATAGACCAAAAATAAATCTGTATCTGTACGGTATTCATTACTAAAATGGGGAAAATATTTTTCACCAAGTTTCTGCTTACTTACTAAGTCAACCTTGAGAAAAAAAGCCTTTCTTAAGAAACAATAATGTTTGTCTCATTTTTCTAAGGGAAAACTTTTGTGTATTTCATTTTCCTCTAATTCTTCAACCATGTGATTATTTCTCTCATTCTTCATGGAGTGTGGTTTCCTCAGATTTTGCATTCTTCGATTACATGATGTGTTTCATTTTCCCATGACTTCCTCACAGCTTTCCTCTACCATGGAACTTGGTACTTTAGAATCGCCCATAGCTATAGATTTCTCCCTCAGTTCAAGCTCCAGGACTGGACAAACACACACACACACACACACACACACACACACACACACACACACACTCACATTAAAATTAATGCAGTGCACTGGGTGTGGTGGCTCATGCCTGTAATCCTAGCTATTCAGGAGGCTGAGATCTGAGGATCAAAGTTCAAAGCCAATCCTGACACAAAAGGACCTGAGACTTTTTTTTTTAGGACCTAAGACTCTTATCTCCAATTAGCCTCTAGAAAAATAGAAAATGGGGCTTGGCTCAAGGGTAGAGCAGTGGCCTTGAGCTGAATAGCTCAGCCACAGTGCCATGGTCAAGTTCAAGCCCCATGACCCACAAATACATACATACATACATACACACATAAATAAATAAATAAATAAATGCAGTGACAAGACATGTGATAAAATTCTAATTATTATCCTGAATATAGCAGATAGAATAGACTTGTTTTAATCAGGTCAGATATATTAATGGATTATGATGTATATATGATATATTTATGAATTATTATGATTTCTATCCCAGCACTTTTATGAATCACAGTCGATTAGCAGAAAGGCTATGACTGAGTTAAAATAATGAATGAAATTACTTACACTAAGTATCTGCTTCTGAGATTATGGGTAATGAAGTTGGTGCTGAGCTGTGTGACACCTACATTACTAAACACAACAGACTAGATGATGTATGTCATCCATCAGAGTGAGCAGACTGATCACTGATAAATTCCTAATTCACTGTCCAAATCCTCAATCTGAGAAAAATGCCTTACATAGAAAATGGGCTACATTGTGTTTCATGAGAAATCTCTACTTGCCTAAAAATAACCAAAGAATCAAACGTGGTTTCCCAAAAAGCTGTTGTTGCCTTTTTTAAATGAAGTATTTTATTGTAACCATGAAGCCACTTTGTGTAGACTCATTGATATGGTCTGGTCATGTGAAAGAAAGAAAATTTATTTTCTACAAAATAAAATTTCTACTCTGAAATAATCTCTTGAAATTTTCAATCTAGTCATGTGAAATTCTGTGCAATGAGATCTGGGCATACTGTATATATTAATCTCCAATTTACAATCTGGAACATTGTTTTTACAATAATATAAACAATGACCATTCTCCAAATGGATTAAATTTTCTGGAATTTTGGAACTTTATTTTCCATTAATAGTACTGTTCCATTTCTGTGTGTTTGGGCTGTGAATGAAGAAATGCTAGTGAAGAAATTGGATCCTCCTTTCCCAAAAATATTTTCTCTTCTGCCATGTTCCTGAGTGTTCTCAGCCCACAAGTGTTGCAGGATAGACACAAAGGAAGCATCTTGTTTGACAGTTATTTGTAGCAGAATGACCTGTGCTAGAGCTCTCACAGATATTTTCTTCATGTTACAATGGCATTGAACTATGATTCTTAACTGACCCTCTGAATGAGAACATCTAATGTAACATGACTGATATATAAACAATATTTCCTTGATTTTATTACCAAGGAAATATTGGTTACATAACCAAGGCTTCAAAATAAAGAGTTGTACCTGAGACTGATAGTCAATGCATCCAGTTTTAGGGCACCCATGGTGATTTGTATGGAGCAGATGCATTAGAAGTCTACTTTGTTAGGAACTGTGTGGGTCTGGAATAGGTAAGGAAAGTAGCCTCCTGCTAAACCCAGGACTTTTAGAATTATCTGAGGGTATTAAAAGGAGATGGTTATGATGTGGTACATGCCTGTTATGCAATTTATAGCAGAAATTATAATAAGTAGGGTGTCAATTTTTTCCATGGCTGATCCAGACTACTATTACAAAAAATGTTTGGAAGTATGGCTCATGTAGTAGAGTGTATGAGGCTGTAGGTACAAAGCCCAGAAAACAATGACAGTATTCACCTCTCCTTCCAAATTGTAGGGAGCCGAGTGCAGGGTCAGGCTGGCCCATGAATCTGCATCACTGAGTAAGATAACCACCCAAAGAAATGAGCTGTCATGTTTGAACGCCATGCCTAACTTTGAGCTATACCGTTGGTATTGTGAGTCACTTTCTGCTGAGTCTTAATTACCATTGGGTACAAATGTGTTATTGCTTTATCACTCTCTGCTGGGACCTATAGTGAGAGTAAACACCTCTCCTGCCCTGCCCACCTTTGTGCTGATAGGCTCCTGCACCCTATATTAGCTGAATGTACTTCTTCAATAAAGGAGTTCCTGCCTTGACTGGTCGGGTCTCTCTGATGCATCTGATTGCCCTCCGGTGTGGGAGGGCTGGGTGCGGGCAGTCAGTTGGCCCTCTCCTTTCTCAGCTCATCCTGCTCAGGATGTGTTCTCCCTATCTCTCTTGCGGGTCAGGAGGAACCAAGAACTAAAAACTCTGACACAAATTTTGGTGCTGCTGGTGAATTCTTGTATATAATTGGTGTGACACTGTAGTCAAAGAACATTTTAAAGATCACTGATGATGCTAGGTGTGATGGCTTTCACCTGTAATCTCAACTATTCGTGAAATGGAGAATAAGAGGTTGAATTTGAAGTAAACAGGAGCAGATTTAGGAAGACCTCAACATAAACATCTAGGTATGGTGGTACTTTTCTCCTATCCTGGATATATCATATGCATAGAATCTCATATCTCACACCTCCATTAGTTCTAAATGGTAATTCTTTATCCTATATGAAAAAATAAAGCAAAAAAGGCTAGAGGCTAAATCACCTGCCTAGCACTCACAAGCTTCTGGGTTCAAACAAAATGTTCAGCAAATTCACAAAGGTCTATAAAACTAACCATTCTTTCTGCAACTATACTAATAATTAGGCCAAATGCAGAATAGAAATAATACTTTGGAGATTACAGAGAAAATTCCTGTTTCACTGACAACTAAAGTCTGATATGCTTTCAGAGTCCTGGTTGTATAAATTGCATTTGAGGTATTTTTTAACTGCCTGTAAATAGAATGATCTTGTTACCTACTTGAAAAATTGCATCCAATTCACCCACCTTTCACAAATAGTTGACCCTTACCAAATTTATGAAATTTCACCATCCACAATTACATTGCTGGTTTATCTCCCACCTTTAGGCGTAGCAACACTAACTCCAAACTTGTGTGAGATCCTTACAGGGAACCTAGGTTATTTCATAGCCAACCTTTCCTACTATAGTTCCAAGAAGTCCAGTGAGTCTGGAAGTTTTGTTATAGCAGATCATTTATGTGCATACAGACTTTGTGCCTAAACCCCCTGCTGTGTGTCCAATAGAACTGCTTCATCTATCCTGGGACCATCTCTCCAACTGTGTTTGTTATCCTTGCCATTAAGATAGCAACTAGGGAAACCTATTCTTGGTCAGAGAAACAAGGAATTTTGGTTTATTAAAGTTATCTCATTTTACACTTGCTTCTTCGCAATTACATCATTTTAATCATAGGCTCGTTGTTCTTGCTTTTCAAGTTAAAAATCTGAGGTGAACAGAAGCTGGATAGACAGAAGAAAAGCTCAGTCCTAATGAAATATGTTATCCAATGTGAAACTAGTTACAGATGGGAGATCACAAAGTCAAATGAAAATTTTCATGTTTCTTTTCTAGTCTATAAATGCATCTCAGCCAGCTAGAAAAGGCATACTTTCTTCAAATGGTTTTAGATTTTTTCCATTAAAAAATTTCCACTAGATAGAGTCCAACTGACTCCTCCTCTTCAAAACATCCAGAGCTGTATGCAGTGCGTCCCAATTTCTGGAGAATCAATGGGTACTTCATGTTTCTTAGAAAGATTTTTAATCTGGAATTGTGTGACTTTCTAAAACTTGAAACAAAATGTTATAAGAGGGAATTATAGAAAAAGTCAAAATGTTAATGCTAGAGAATTGCATGAAAAATAAAGATGTTAAAGGATTATTTTAAATATGATAATATTTTAAGAGACATACTTTTCTAGTATTAAAGATTCCTTTCATATTTCATAGTAAAATTCCAAACCAATAGCTTAAGTCGTGTTATCTGAATATGATCAAAAGATTCTTCCTTTTTTACCACAGCCAAAAGTAAATTTGGTAATGGCCAGGAATTAAAAAAAAAACCAAAAACAGGTTAGAAATATGTAGTTTCTTGTTTAATAACCTTTAATTGTAGGACTCTCTTTTCTTGTTACCCTGTCTTCATGTTAGAGTGGATAACTGACTGAGTAGATAAACCATTGATTCCAGGTTCATTTGATTTTATATTTTGTGTGATCATTAATGTTATGTGTCAAATGAATATGCATTTTATATCTGCCTTTCTCAACAATATAAAGTGTTTTATATAGCCAATGATAACTTTTATTTAGCTAATTGAAACTAACAGGGGATGGGATACATTTCTAATTTTTTGTGTGTAAGGAAGTATCATTTTCAACCTTTTAAAATATCAGAGTTTCAACTCCTTTGTACAACTTCAGCCTGTTAATTTATGCTACAACACATCTCAATTTCAACCTTTCTCTCCCATGGTGCAATTTTCTATTTTCCTACCATTTTTCTATATTAGTGATGGTGATTTTGCATATTGTTTTCAAAGTTGTTATTTTTCCACTTGAGTTATAATTCTTTCCCCTTGGCTTTTTGCTGGTTACATAGAGATGAGTCTCTTGAATTTGTCCTGCCTGAGCTGGCTTTAAATCTGAATCTTCAGATCTCAGTCTCCTATGTAGCTAGGATTATAAGCTTGAGATACTGGCACTTATTTTTCCCTACTCTCTCATTCAAGCTTCTTACCAGATTTAAAGAATCCCCATGAATCCAGTAGTATGTCAAAAGCTCTTCTGTTGTAATTCTTGTTGTTGCAGAACACATATTTTGAAACAATGCTTGAAGTTATAGACAGGATTTAGTCAAGCAGGACATGTGGTCAACATCGACTAATGCTGGGAAAGTATTATACCTTCACATTGTACTCCCGTGATATCCAGAGAGTATGTCCTTTATTCACTTTGACTATAAATATTGTGATTATTATTTCCCAAATCACTGCCTTTTGGCTAGTGACGTCAAATTTAATCTGATTTATGTATTTTAAACAATACTTTCATAGTGTTTGGATTTTTTACATTAAGCTTCACCTCTGAGAGAATGTTCAGCATCTTTGAAAGATGGCTTCAAAGAAGTGGAACATGACTTTCATGCTGTGATAACCTCAGCAATCTGTCTTATTGGAGAAGACTGTTGACCTGTGTTCTTGTCCTGCTGAGTAGCCATTGCCCCAGTCTGGATCTTGGCACTCCTGTTGAGTCAGTGCCTGATAGGCATTTCTCTGTAGACAACAATCTCTACTCCCATAAGGGCCCCAGACACTTTGAAGTGTGGCTTCTGACCTGTCCTACTCAAGCAATTTAGTTTGTAATCTTTCCTAGACCTCTGCCCAAGATGGCCGCCAGCTGCTGAGGATCACATTCAGGATCTCCTCTGCTTCTGTGCCCTGAGCCTCCAATTCTGCATCTACAGTTCTGCATCTACCAGCCTTCTTTGTTCTATTTAAATTAAATCAGGAACTTTTTCTTTCTTTCTTTCTTTTTTTGCTCTTTGTGATTTGATTTCATTTCCCATGGCTCTGACCACTTCTGTCCTTTGGGCCCTGGCTCCCTGCCTCATCATCACAATCAAATGGATGACATCCTCCCACTGCCTCTACTTAGTGTAATACCTCATGCTGTTTTTGAAATACCAAAGCACATTTTATTTATTGAAAGATTTTATTAATACTGATATTTACATCATGTTTCAAATGGCATGTTTAACAAACAAGTATTCAGGAAGGGAAGCTCTATATGCAATCACTGACACATAAATTTTCGAACACAATTAAAATTAAGCCAAGATTTTGTATGTCATAGATACATATTGATCTATATAACATTATGTCCATAGAGTATATATTTTATCATAGATTTTTATCTCTGTGTAGTTATATTTATATTTCCAAGACCATGTCAATAACTTTGGGTTCCCAAATATTGGAATATTAACTCATCACTCTTCTACTGTTTCAATATTAATGCACATATTAAGGATACCATGCACCTTTTGTTCCTTTGGTCTTGGCTTATATCTCTCAACATGATTTGTTTAGTTCTAGTTTCATTTACTTTTCAGCAAATGTCATTATTTTATCTTTTCTGTTGGCTATATAAAATTCCATTGTATATATGTACCATATTTTTTGTATCCATTCATCTGTACTGGGATATCTGGGTTATTTCCATTGCAAAAGCATACTTTGTATTTTTTTAAAAATTCATGATGAATCAGCTTATTTTCAAAATTCCATTTTTGCATTTTTGCAAGGTAACATCCCCTATTTTCAGTTTTGATTTACTTTCTAGCAAATACTAACAACTATTTAGATAGGTGGGTGTTCCATCTGACATGTGGCCATGTTCTCAAAGAAGGACATAAACATGCTTGAAGGTTGTTTTTGTTTTTTTTTTTTATTGGAGGGGTGTGGGAGGGTTGACTGGTCCTGGGGCTTGAACTCAGACTGACCCAGTGCCACATAGCTCATACTGACATTTTTTAACTTTTTCCTTCCAACTGTAACCTTGATGTTCAGTGTGTGATCTTTTGAAGTACTTTGGGTAGAAGTATTTCAACTTTAGCAGTTAAGCAATCTAGCAAGCAGTAGACTAGTGGGTTTTGTTGTGGTTGTTTTGGTGCAGTCTAACTTTAATCACAGAATCCAGAAGGCTGTGACTTGGCTAGGTTGAACAATGCAGCCATACTGCAGGCTAGTTTTTATAAAGGATATTTCATTGGGGAATGGAGGTTTGGCTCAGGAGATAGGGCACCACCCTTAAGCAAAATTGCTAAGGAATGTGCCCAGGTCCTGAGTTCAATCCCCAATATTGATTGGGCAGCAGAAAGGTGCTGGTAGGAGAAAAAAAAAGAGTAATATTTCCATGGTGACCCAAGAATAAGGAAGTATTTATGTGGGAACTAGATTGTGCCAAGCAAAGAGGCCCTTTAAAATGCAACTTACTGTGTCGACTAGTAGTTTACAACCCTCAAAGGTGTCTCCTACACTTGTAAGCTATGATAAAATCTCTGACTTTATTACAAACCTCTACAGTACACTCCAGTAAAAGTTCACATTTTTAGTATGACATTTAGAAAGCAATATTATTGTCCCTGTGATTTAGTACATTAGAACATTCAATATGCATATACTGAGGTAATGACAAACTGTTTGCATAGGTTTATATATATGATGACTCTGTATTTCTTCATTTGGGTTTTACTGAGTTTATGCTATTTAAAGCTTGCCCTTGATGAATTGGTTACTGCATTGCTCAGTTTATGTGGCAACTCATATTTTAAAAATTTTATAAACAATAATAAAGATTTTTCTAAAGTTCAGCCTTCCCCAGCTACTTATTATCTCATTCTATGTTTTTGTCGTTGTTTTTCTGTTTGGGGATTTTATTTTGTTTGAGAAAACATCTTGCTTTCTGGACTAGCCTGAAGTGCTTCCATCTCCTCCTCTGTCACTGCAGTATGTGGGATTACAGAAATGAGATACTATTCCCAACTTCCTATTCTATTTATCAACAAACAGTACTTATGTATATTATATTATACATGCATGTTTAGGAGGTGCAAAATAACATTTGTTTGTGAAAAGATCTACAACTCATCTAGTAATTAGGGGCATGGAATATAGAGCCAGACTTAAGGCTTATCTCTGCAGTTTACAGGCAATTCATCTTGAAGTTAAACACACTTTCTGCATTTTGTTGGCTCAACAATGATTGTGACATCAGAGTTAAATCATTTAATCAAAGTAGAACAGTATATGACAAGTACTTATGTGACATCTACAAAATTTGTATGGGCTGTTCTTTTTTTTTTTTTTTTGCCAGTCCTGGGCTTGAGCTCAGGGCCTGAGCACTGTCCTTGGACTTTCTCAAGGCTAGAGCTCTACCACTTGAGCCTCAGCACCACTTCTGGCTTTTTTCTATGTATGTGGTACCGAGGAATTGAACCCGGGTCTTCCTGCATGCTAGGCAAGCACTTTAACCACTAGGCCAAACTCCCGGTCCCTATGGGCTGTTCTTAAGGATAATGATGAACCTGGCATAGGTATATCTCAGGCAAGTAGTTCCTTCCAGAAAAAAAGAGGGTAGATTTTTCTTTAGAACTGACTTCTTTTGATAAAATGTGGAGGGGAGGGACAAGATATTTGGAAGAGGGAAATGAATGGTCACAAATAGCTCAGTGTGCATCAAGAAGGACTTGCTCTCTGAGAATACACACCTGATGAGAGTTGGAGCTCCAGTCATTTGTCTGCAAAATTGCTCAGTTTGGAGGCAATAATCAAATCTCCCTTACCTTGATGAGATGGTTAATGATGACAATCAAGACTCGATTTCTATGTCCTGAAGTACCTGGAACTACCATGCTATTTTCATAGGCATTAAAAAAATAAACTCTCAGGTAGGTCCAGAAGCTTGAAGACAGTCTCTGGCTCCTGCAAGATTCTATTTATGCAGCAAAGAATTTGAGAAAGACGACCCTTTGGGAAGTTTAGGGGATAGCTGCCTCCTATTCTTTGTAAACGTGGAAAAATCATTTACCTTGGCATGGGTTTTCACATTTAGGTAAGATGATGGACTTCATTAGGTTACTCCATGAGTACTGGTACTCTGACAAGGAGGAGGATCTCATTTAGTACTGTGAAATATTTAGTAATAAATCTGGTCCAGAATGAGATTTTATATATGCTTTCAGGGTAAAATGAATAAATGCAATTATTTAAGGCCCAACTGTATTCATATACATTTTTTCAAGTAAGGAGCTAGGTTCATGTAATTTAAATTTAAAGTAAATTTAGATTTGTTTTTGCAGTGTTGGAATCAAAGACACTTAGCTACTTTTCCTATCTCAAGTTAATTTAGGTTTTATTTTCTCTAAAATGTGATAAGTATGAATTTTAATTATAGTGGTTAAAACTCAGACTCCAGGAATTGCACTTGAACTGACTTGTTCCTTGATACTTTAGTGTCCTTATCTGTAATATAGAAATGAATCTTTAAAAGTCCTTGTTAGATTAAATCAGACACTTCCAGGACTGTAAGTGATCATATCCTCAAGTCTTCAAATGGTAGGTCCCCTGGGCTTCATGCTTTACTTTGACCTTAAGAAAGGGTTCTGACAGAGAGCAATGTAGCTAAATGGTTCATGAACACCTGTCTTTACAAGATAATCCCAATCATCTACAAAATGTAATGGATACTAGATATCATTGCTTTAAACTGATAAACTTGGGGATAACTTGTTCGATAACAATGAATAACTAATACAATTGCTGAATGCTCAATAATTTTCATAAACCTTGCCTGACCACAGCAACAATGCTTACAGGATAGAAAGAAAGTACCTAGCAGGGTGTGTACATAGAGAACTATTTATATTGCAAAATTGAAATTCATTATAGTATGTACAATGAGTTTCAATTTTGAAATACATTCTAGCTCCAGTCAAGCAATTTTCATAACATGGCCATTCATCATATCTTTGGAGAAAGGATATAATTCACCCTCCATAAGCCAAAAAGAGTGAGTCAAAACAGTCTCACGGGGCTGTCACTCAAAGAATGCCCCAATCCTCAAGATGATAAAACAATGTTTTGAGAGGAATAGACTCGAACTGCCTAAAATATAACATGTGGAAATTCATTTTAGTGAATAGCTATAATATGCTTTTAAGTCTGTCTTTTTTTAGGACAGGATCTTCTGAAACTTCCAGTCTACATAGTATTTGTTGACATTCTTTTTTAAAATTTTTTTCTTCTAAACTAACACCACAGTGAAATATTATATTATAAATTGTGTCAGTGTTAAACTTGTTTAGTCTGATTTATCACAGTGATATCATATTTTATTATTAATGTAAAAGCTAATGTAAAAGGATTTTTACTACAAAGTCTAATTTAAAAAATATAAATTTAATAGTTTGGCATATGACCTCATGTACTACCATCTTTGCAAAATTAGTTTTCATTAACTTTATTCTTTCAGTGCTAATAGATATTCTTATTAAGACATATTTTGGTCTATTGGGTTCAAGTAAAGATTATTATTGAAAAGATCAAATAATAAAGTGTTTGTGAGGCTTTATGGAATAGGAACCCTGTCCACCATTGGTTACACAATAAATTAGTTCAATTTTGATAAAAAGCATAGAGGTTATTGGGAAAAAAGATAAAATATAAGCAACAATGCAATCCCCTAATCTCATTGCTGAGTAGTGCTGTAATCCACATGGACTGCAGATTTCATTTTCTTTGAATACTCAGCAATGAGATTAGGGCATCTTTACAGTCATGAACTACCACCACTGAACTCCAAGATTTTCATGAAGATTTTTCATATCAGGTGTTTCTTCATTAGATATGAAGAATAATCCTTCTGTTAAGTTTGAAATAAAAAAAATAATATGAGAGGCCAGGAGCATGGCCTAGTGCTAGAATGCTCACCTAGCATGCGCGAATCTCTGGGTTCCATTCCTTGGTACCACATACACAGAAAAGCCTGTATTGGTGCTTTGGCTCAAGTGGTAGAATGATACCCTTGGGAAAATTCAAGGACAGTGCCCAGGCCCTGAGTTCAAGCCCCAGGACTGGCCAAAAAATAAAAATAGCATGAATTTATGATGGCTATTTTTAAAATAATGTTGTGTATTTTAATAAACGTAACTGTGTGAATACTGTTTATTCTTATGTTTTTATTTTTTGAATTCAAATAATAAATGTTTGCATGGGTTATATATTTCACATAAAGCAAAGATAATCCTGATTTTAAAAAATAAAAATGTGAATACACTGAATTAAAAGTAAGTCAAATTCATTTCTACAATTTGGTATAATCCATCTCTTATTGAAAAAAGATTATACAAAGAAAATAATTTGTGGCTGAGAGTTTGGCCTAGTGGTATAGTGTTTGCCTAGCATACACAAAGACCGGGGTTCGATTCCTCAGTACCACATATGTAGAAAAAGCCAGAAGTGGTGCTGTGGCTCAAGTGGCAGAGCTTTAGATTTGAAAAAGTCCAAGGACTTGTATATATTTCCCCTGGTGTTCAGTTTTATTTTCTGGTTAAAGGAACATTTTTAAATTATATTTTATTACTATTAAGTCATTGTAAAAGGGTTGCCATTCAACAAAGCATCTTATGACAATGGTACATCTTAAAGGATGTCACCCTTTTCATCATTTCCTGTCATGCCTCCCAACTCCCCCTCCCTCGTGTATTCTACAAAAAATAAGGAAATTCACTGAATTTTACAACTGCAATCTCCTCTCATCCAACAGACTTTAATGAATACAATCCTCCCTAAAGCTTCCTCTACTGCTGGAAGTCTCATGGAACTTAAAGCATTATTCCTATCTTGACACTACTCTAAATGTAAACAGCTACATTTACTTGGAAAGATAGCTTAATCTTGCTTTGTTCTCTAACACATATCTGCAGCACTGGCAATGCAATTCATTACTCTGGGAAGTGTCTTAATTTCTATTTACAAGCTACACATCAAGATACAGTTTGTACTTGGACTGTCTCTCATTTCACAAATTCAAAATATGTGTAAGCAACTCAATGTAGAAACAAAAAAAAATAAAAAAGAGACAGATTTCCCAATTCTGTTTGATGCTATTGCCATCGAAAATATCTTTACTGAAATACATTAGAAAAGGAACGAAAGCAAAATGTTTACTATAACATGATTGGTAATGACTGGAGTTTTTAATGGCTAGGTGATGTTATTATAGTGACACCCGTAACTTACAGGAAAGTTTGTAAAATAGTTAATTGTATAAGGCTTTTGGGGAGATTGTATATGTAATATAAATTTTGTAATAACTTGTGTATTAATAAAATACATAAGGTATTGGGAAGAAGGATAGTACATATAAATATTACATAAATATTGAATTATATATGTGTGTGAGTTGTGTGTCTATATGTGTTAACCTGTGCTTGGTTTTCAAAGAGGTAATGAAGAGACAAGTTAAAGAATGAGAGGACATATAACTTGAGTGAAAGAGCACTTGCCCATAAGAAAGAGACTTGCTTGTAAACGACCCCCCCCCCAAAAAAACCCTAAATTGAAATAATGGTTGATAACTGGGAAGCATAATTAGATAATGATCATATTTTTATCTACAGTGTCTGTGTAGATAGCAGTTAATAAAATAGTAGTTAATAGTAGTTAGCAGCTAATAAATTTGTAGGAAGAATAAAATAATTATGCACACTTATGTTGGTACTTATGCATAGTTTTCTGTCTCAGGAATTTCATAATTATAATAGAAATTCCTTTTTTACTTGCAATAGACTCTATGATCAAACCTCTTAAACAAAAAAATTTTACTTAAACATGAAAATTTCTAACATCTTTTAGACAACAATACTAAATAATTAACATATTTTCATATTTTACACACTATCACAGTAATTCCAATGTTTTTCCTTAGTCAATCCACACAACTTTGACTCAATTTGATGCTAAAATATGAATATTAAATTAAATCAAAACATTTACATAAAATACAAAATTATATTGAACAAGTGAGTAGATTGTATCACAACTCTCCTTGTCTACAAATTATACTTTCCCTGAAATACACCATTTATATTTTTGGGTTTTGGGTGATTTGTTTTATATATATATATATATATGGTGGTGAGCAGAACCACAACATGAGGTTTGCAATGATGCCTATAGTATGGATATGTATAGTATCATAAAAATACTACAGAAAACGTTTGTTTTAGGTTCTTGAAAGATTTTGTACAAATGTTTATAGAGTAAAATATTAGTTCTAGAATGCTATCCACATTCAATTTACAAAAAATTAGATCAACCTAGGGAATAACTTTTCACAGGGACTTTGGGTTTACTTAATGAGCTTTTAAATGTTTGTTTACAAATCATTACCCACTTAGTAAAGGGGCTGATGGATTGTAAGACAACACTTACCATTAGGGAAAAATCAGAAATGAGCATCTAATGCTCTCTTAAACTCTCTGTGAAAATTCATGAAAAATAAAGTTTTGAGCACACAACTTGTTGGTATAGATTTTTTAATTTTTTTTGTCAGTTGTGGGGCTTGAACTCTGCGCCTGGACACTGTCCCTGAGCTCTTCAGCTCAAGGCTACTGCCCTACACTTTGAGCCACAGCACCACTTCTGTTTTTCTAGTGGTTAACTAGAGATAAGAGTCTCATGGGCTTTAGTGCCTGGGCTGCCTTTGAAGTGAGATCCTCAGATCTCAGCCTTTTGAGTAGTTAGGATTATAGGTGTGAGCCACTGCACCCAGCTATATAAAATTTTTTGAGAAGTAAATGCAAAATCAACTCAAATACTATTAGAACAATATTCCATTTGAATGTTTTCATTATATAACTCTTGACTCATTTGTAAATAACACGTGTAAATACTTTAAATGCTTTTATTTAATCTACTAATATACTAACCTAGTTGTTAACTGTTCATACTGTTTGAATTTGTGTGGCCCTATAACAACATGCCCAAGTGGTTGGCTTACAATTCATTCAAACTTCTTCCCTGCTATATTGAGGACTAGAAAGACAGGATCATGAGTCCAACAAACTGGCCGAATGTCTACGGAGGGGCCACCACTCACAGACAGTAAGTAAAGGAGCTCATTTACTTCTACCATCACCTTGGGAGGAATGAGGTTAGTATATAATAAGGTTCAGTGTGTTTGTACAAATCAGTTGCACTACATTTTTGCGGGAATATATGATATAATTTGATAACACTTCTCTATTATTCTGTTTTCCCAATTATCTCCTTCCTCTTTCCCAACAGTTATCCTTCTATTTTCATCTTTTTCTTAAATCTAGCTTATGCATATGAGATAAAAAATATGAAATTATTGTTCACAAGGGAAGAGAAGAAACTGGAGATTAAAAATGAAATAAACCACATTCAGAAAGGCAATTGTTTTCCATTGTTTATAACGAACGTAACTCCAATGGGTATGCACAAAATAGGTGCCACATTTTCTATAACCATCTATTAGTGGGGTCCTAGGTTGATTTCATAACTTGGCTACTGTGCACGAAGCCACTGTGAACATGTCATGTAGGTGTATCTGCTATAATAGACATTCCTTCCATTTATTACGCATTTGCTCCTATTTTTCTGCTCCACATTTCTTCTAATAAACGGAATAGGAAGTTCCAGTCAACTTGCCAAAGTCTCATACATAAAGAATTTCACTACTAATCAATGACACAATACTTCAGATAGTACATTTCAATGGAGTCATGCTTCTATTTTTTTTTCCTTTTCAAAATTGGGTTAGTGATAGAATAAGAAACTAGCTATACCAATTTATGAAATTATAAATCTTTCACATATATGTGCATGTCTCATTCCTATTTCAGTAAAAAGACTATACATTTGGAAAAGAAGAAAGAATTGAGTATGAAGGGATTAGAGGAGAAAACGAAGGAAAGGAAGTAAATACATTCAATATGCTTATATGAAAATGATCCAAGTAACTTAAAGAGGTGAGTAGGATTAGCATATGATTTGGGAGAGAATGAGGAGAGGGTTACACTGATGAATATGCACTACATTTATAAAACCCTTTTGGACAACTAAAAAATAATAAATGGAATCAATTAATTAAAATAAAATATATATTAAATAAATTTAAATGAATTAAGTTAAAAGCACTAGAAAAAAATTTTACCAAGAAATCTATTAACACTGAGCCAAAAGAAAATCTTGTTAGTGTGTTAAATATATTGATTGGTCTCAGTGAAATAAAAGCTCAATTCACTTTTGTAAGTGTGTGTGTGTGTGTGTGTGTGTGTTCATACATACATGTGCATGCTGGTCCTGGGTTATGAACTCGAGGCTTAAACATTGTCACTGAGTTTCTTTTGCTCAATGATAGTGCTCTCTTACTTCAGCATTTTCTCTAATTGGAAATAAATGTCTTACAGACTTTCATTTCCAATCTGGTTTTTGAACCTTGACCCTCAGAACTCAAAATCCTGATTAACTAGGATTACAGTCATGAGTTACCTACACCCAGCTGAACTTTTTGATATTTGGACATTAGAAAGCACATTTACTAGCAAGACACTTGCGGGCCAGGAGTTTGGCCTAGTGGTAGAGTGCTTGCCTAGCATGCACGAAGATCTGGGTTCAATTCCTCCGTACCACATACATAGAAAAAAGCCAGAAATGGTGCTGAGGCTCAAGTGGTAAAGCTCTAGCCTTGAGAAAGTCCAAGGACAGTGCTCAGGCCTTGAGCTCAAGCCCAGGATTGGCAAAAAACAAAAAACAAAAAACAAAAAACAAGACACTTGGAACCAACAGTAATTCTATTCTCAACCTCCTTTCTTCCATCTTCCCATACTTTTCTCCCTAGGTCATCTCAGGATTAAGAATCTTTTTCTTAGCTGGGTGCTCATGCCTGTAATCTTAGCTACTTAGGAAACTAAAACCGGAGGATTGAGATTTGAAGCCAGCCTGGGCAGAAAAATCCTAGTGAGACTATGATCTCCAATTAGCCACTTGAAAACCAAAAATGACACTGTGACTCAAGTGGTAGAGCTTTAGCCTTGAGCAGCACAAACAGGTTCAGAGCAGCACAAAGAGGCTCAGGTCAGCACCTAGGCCCTGAGGTCAATTCTCACAATTGACCCCCCCCCCAAATCCTTTTCTTTCAATGGACATAATTTCAATCGCCTTTTTTTTTTTAAATTTCAATGGAACTGAGCCAGTCTTCTTCACTGCTGCAGTAGTCTTCACTAGAATTTCCTTACCTTTAGTTGACATGATGAGGTTTTTCTTTGACAATGGACATGCTAAAATCCCAAAATATAACCAGAAAGCAACGATTCCTTTTCATTTTCTCTGCTAGCATACTGATATGTGCCACCAGCATGATGCTTGATTTGATATTCCTCCAAGTCTTATTTCTTCCCTTCAGTCTATTTTCAACATCTGCCAGACAGATCCCATTAAAATAAAAGTTGTGGGATTTCTATGCTCAAATCTGTGCAATAGATTCCAGCATGGTCCACAGTAATTCTCAAACACTGTGACAGTAACCTTGAGAACTTTATACTCAGGTAGCTAGAAGTAGATAAGATGTTCCAGTTCTTGAGATGTAGACAATGTGATGAAAGTGGATAAAACACCAGCAGATCTTCAACTTTCATTGTGCATTTAAACTTGTGGATGTGTTCTTCTAGCACTGCTAAGAGAAATACTAGGGTGTAGTCTGTGGTCAAAAAAGAATAAGAGACATAGAACAGACCGAGTCCCAATCTTTTTCTTGGAACAAAGCTCTTCTAGACTCAGCTTAATTTGGCTGACCACAATAACCCAGACATACTTGCATTTGAACACACATTTTTAATTTTAAGCAATGTTTACTGGAAGACTTCCTCTTCCATTGAGACAAGAGCATTACGAACTTTTTAACCAAACTGATCTGGAACTACTATTCACTTGATCTCTGCCTTTTGATTGCCTAGGATTACAGGATGAGCTGCTTCCTATGGCATCATGAATTTCCTTCTTTCCGTTCTAGCAACTGATTCTACCTCCAGGATTTGCATATGTTTTGTGCTTCATTTTTTTTGTACAGATATCTGTGCAACCCTGTCATTCAAATTCTTGACATTTTTACTCTAATATTGCTAAGGATTGCATATGCTCTGAACAGACTGGTTAAGGGTCCGTATTTCTGTGACATAGGTATATTCATTATTGTATTATCATTTATCACCATTGAATGAAACTGCTACCTTGATTCTCAAACTCCCTTCCCACCATAAACAATTATACTCCTTGAATCATGGTACGTATGCAGAAAATATCAGCATAGGATCAGGATGAGTCCCTCTGATTGAGGAATTCTTAGAGACAGGCTGGGCTTGGTGGTATGTGACTTCCACTACAGCAACTGTGGCAGTCTGGGTACAAATATGAGCAAAGATGGAACTCTATTTTAGAATTATCAGCACAAAATGAGATGGCGAGCGTAGTTCAGTGGTAGAGCGTCTTCCAAACAAACATGAGTTCAAATTGTATTACCACCAGAAAAGGGAAAAGAATCAGTATGTATTTAGTAAACCAAGCAGAATAGACACATAAGGTCTGAAGATTACAGAGGGGGTAGGACAGGATTTATAGAACTTCAGGCTTCATCATAGTTTGAACAATTGGAAGGGGACTGGGGAACTTATCAGTGTTCCAGTCAAAATTGCTTAATGCAAGTGTGTCTGGGTTATTGTTTGTCAGTTGATTTGAGCCAAGTCTACAAGAGCTTTTTTTTCCAAGTAAAAGATTGGAGCTGGGTCTGTTCGATATGTCTTTTAGAGATGCCAGAAGCTCTCTCTCCTCATATTTGGTCTCAATCTGGATTAATTTAAGTCAGGTCTACATATTAAATATGAGAGGAAATTTAAGTATAGAGCTTTAATTTAACAATGGCAACTCAACACTGTCTTACTTGGTTGTACTCTTAAATACTCCTCAATATTTTTTATTAATCTCTTGAATAAACCATTCTCAAATAATGGTCCCTGATAAGAAAGTATTTGTGAAAGGTACTATTCTTATATCCTCCTCTGGCCTATATATATCCTCCGCTTTGCCTCCACCCATTAATGTAATATAATGTGTGTGTTCCTTTAAAAGAACAAAAAGAAACAACAACAACAAATAAAACAAAAAAGAGCTGCCACAGAATCTACTCTGATGCCCCTGTTTGCATAAGTTGATTCCACAGTTTTCTATATGGAGTGTGCATTTGGAGTTCATCTGTGTGTGTGTGTGTGTGTGTGTGTGTGTGTATGTGTGTGTGTGTATGTATGTGTGTGTGTGTGTACTGTCTCTTCTGTCTCCATTTTTATTAAATATGAAAATATTTTCTCTTCTCCAAACTAAGAAACTTTCAAGTGATACAGAACCTCATCAAACCCAATTTCTTGTTTACCACCAACTGAAAACTTAAGGATTAGGTCATTTCTAATCAGTAAATTGTTTTATTTCTTGGCATATTGAACTTAAAATACCATAGTGCATTTAGTCTGTTGAGTCTTAATATCTATGAATTGGCCTTGAAAATTCATTCTCATTGATCTGACTTTTCTTCTATTTGTCCTTCCAAACATTCAAGTGAACTCTGGCATCTTTTAAATGTCTGGAAAGAGGGAGCACTTGAAAATGAAAGCTTCATCTTGGGTAATGCATTTTGGATGTTGGACTCTGCTCACTATAGAGAAGGTTTTTGAAGTATTACCTGTGTCTATCCTGTACAATTTAGTCTGCAGATAACTGTAATAGGGGAAAATATCAAAAGTGAATGTTTTACAGAAATAATATGGTTTTTAACAACTTAAATTGCTTGTCCTTGAGGCTTTTTATTCATATGGCATGTCAAAACACTTCAATATTCACTGACCTTTCAAAGTTTTTATTTCTAGCTTTTATATGGAGCCTTTGAAATTATCTAATACTCAGTGGTACATTTTTACCACTTGTGCTTTCATTCATGTGAATTGTATTCCTTACACTTTACATTTTCTTTTATCTGTTCTTAAGTAAGAGAATACAATTTTTTGAACATTTAACCATTATGGAAACAACTCAAAATGTATCAAGTCATTGAAAAGTAAAGAGATGTGTTCCCCTCCCATGTGAATTTCAAAAAACATATTAATGTGGTCAATGTGTGTTGGAGTTATAATGAAGAGAGTAATTTCTCTGAGAAATCTAGCGTATTGAGAAGAGTAATCGCTGAGAAATCTAGCATATATTTATCTGCACAAATGTTGATTACTGTAGATGAATGGGTGGAGGATACTCTCTGCCTTGAGTGGGATATGCTAAATTAGCTGCATACCAATTACTCTGTGATTTGGAGAAATCATTATTAGTTACAACACATTGATTCTCCGATGAGCAGAATATGTGTGTGACATTTGCTGTCTGGATATCTCCAAAAGGACATGCATCATTGTACATCAGCAACACCTGAGAGAAATGATATATTTTAAAGCAATTCTATCATGTGACACTATAAATGTCCGCTGTGTCTGTCTTTGGATAGTTGACTTAGTCATTTTTGATGATTTCTGGGCACACAGTGCCCTCTTCCTACAGCAAGTGAAAAGCATGTGTACAAAAGAGCTTCATCGCAGCTCTGTCAGAGAACACTCCTGAGGGCTATTTTACATCTTCTCTGTAAATTATAGTTAATAGACAGAAAAGTGCTAAAAATAAACTGAAAGAGACCAAAGGAAGGAGAGGCACATGTCTTTCATGCATATCCATCATAAGCTTATTGGCAATGTAGCTCGTTTGGTAACTTCAAAAAACTTCACCTATTTAATTTTTTAAAAAATGGGTTAAGATGTGGAATTCAATTGCAGTATTGGTTTTCAGCCTTGCAGAGCAATAGATTCCCTCTCTGAAACCATAGCTCTTGTTCTCTTCTCCACCACAGGGTGACAGAGAGCTGCAATTAATAGCTGTGGGTAGAAGCATATGGGATTCAAAATCAATCAGTTAAGAAGAAAAGATGGATGCAGACACTTGCTTTAACATCGAAGGACCTGAAATGATGAAAGGAAAAAATGTGAGAATGCTCCGATCCAATCTTTTGTTGTTCTTTTCTAAGGATAGGTTTTATGATGGTTCTAAAACTGAGGGAAAGAATCGTGGGGCAATGAGGAAGAAGAGTGGACATGGGAGAGGGCAGTCCACTGTTCTCTTACAATGTAAGGACAAAGTTTTGTCTCCATTGGCCCCATTTTCAACACTGTGAGCAGTATCAGTTGTTTCACTTTACTACCATCACCACCCTTCCCTGTTGGGGGCATACTGCAATACTTTTGAGACAGGAGATAGTATAATTGAGCTGGAGACCTGGTTGGGTAGAAGGGAGAGTCAAATTCTGTCCCTTGCCCAGCAGAAGCTCTTACCAGACATATGACACTTCTGAGAGACTTGGCACAAACAACACTGAGCATAACACACAGAAACTAGTTTGTCAAAGAGCAGCCACTAAGCAGATAAAGAAGAGAAAAGATATAGTTGAGAAAAAATTGGGACCAAGTTAAAAAACGATCCAAATATGCACCCAAAACATGAAAGAAGAATAGGTTTTAAAGAAAAGAAACAGTTGAAGCATTAATCATTTAGAACAAATGCTTCCATAGCTCCAAACAGCACACAAAACACTGACCCACGCATCAGTGGCTCATGCCTGTATTCAAGAGGCTGAGATCAGAAGATAGAGGTTTGAGGGCAGATCAATGGGAAAGTCCGAGAGGCAGCTTCCAATTTAGAATTCCAGAAGTAGAGCTCAGGGACAGTGTCTAGGTCCAGAGTTCAAGCCTCAGTGTTTTATATATTCTTTTAATTTGCTCCTGAGTCGAAATTTGTACTTGTCATTACCACTAGCCACAAATTGCTAAATGTAAACTAATAAAGCAAATCCTCTATGAGCCATAATTTCTGAATCCTTTTCTCCAGTGCTGTTTGCCTAACCATTTTACAGTAGTCCAACTTGACAATTCAGCAAATATGATGTTTTAATACCATTTATGCTATTAGTATTTCTCGTGAATGCGTTTACTTTGTTCCATTAGAGGCTCAAAGATTGTCCTCTACAATCAGTATGAAACTTTTCATGAATTCCCCAACCTCAACTCTGTGATTGTACCAAATGATCCTCACGTACATCCTAACTTACAATCAATTGTTTCACAAACTCTGTGCTCCTTGAAGCCGAATCTGCTTTGCGTCCTTATGTCTGAGGTACCATAGATGGCATTTTTTCTCAATATTGGTCAGCACACTTTAATTACTAAACCCTTAAAGCAACTTAAGACAATATACAATATGATATTCCATGTCATTTACTAGGACTGTTTTATGCCTACTTTCTCCCTGTATTTCCCATCTTGTAGCATTTTCTTTTTGCCATAGTCATGTAAAAAATAAGCAAAATTTTAGTTGTGATGAACTACTAGTGACGGAATGAAAGGTCATTTTAAAGTTAAATGTTAATATTATCTTCTGTCATTACTGGGCATTTCTCATTATTAGCTTGTCTAAATTTTTGTCTATGATGTTTGTCATCATTAGTTGCTCAAAATAAATGGGAAGCTATTCATTTTGCATTCACTTTATTTCTTTTCATGTAAAGACAGTGCATCTTGAAATGAAAAACCTTCAAATTTGACCTTTAAAAGCATACTTAGATTTAACTCCATTAGTAATAATGAATATGTTCTCTGACACATGTAACTTTCAAAATCAGGCTCATATTTCACGAGATGAACAATTCTACACATTGAGCACAGAAGTTAAAATCACTCTCTGCTAGTTTAACCTATAGAGGAAGAGTCAAATTATCTGCTTGTTTTTTAATTGGCTGAATAATACAGATGTTATTTCCTTTTTAACTATCTAATTACAATTATTTCTCAGCTTACATTAGAATTTATAACTATTGAAACTAGATAATTGTTTACCTACACGTTCTAGAAAAAAGACTTATGGTGCCGGGAGTTTGGCCTAGTGGTAGAGTGCTTGCCTAGCATGCATGAAGTCCCGGGTTCAATTCCTCGGTACCACATACATAGAAAAAAGCTGGAAGTGGTGCTGAGGCTCAAGTGGTAGAGCTCTAGCCTTGAGAAAGTCCAAGGACAGTGCTCAGGCGCTGAGCTTAAGCCCAGGACTGGCCCTCCCCCACCTCCCCCAAAAAAACACTTCTATGCTTCACAAATGTTACTATATCAAATTTACGCAAAAGAAACTTTTAGAGACTGTTTCTGGAGACTGTATTTCAGGGATAGATAGCCATTGATTGAAGAATGTATGGTAGGTACCCTTTCCTTTTATTCACAGTCTTATACTTCAAAATAAGCACTTTTCCTTCTATATCATGTGCCTGAGTTCCTGTTGGTGAGGTGGAAGTTATTCTTACAACCTTCTAGAACAAGGATTGGGTTGATATCAGCTAAACCAAAAGGCATACATAGCAAGATAGGGCCAGGCGTTTATTTATTGCAGAGATGACCCTAGCATAGGGAAGAGACAGTTCTGAAGCTCTATGGAAGATAGAAAGAAGGCCACACTTCTGGAGAATGCAGAGGAATAACTGATTTGACTAGAATGGGCCAAGAAAATTAACTTAGAATTAAAAACTAGTTGAGAGGCCATGCACACTTGCCTCTGACTTGTAATCCTAGCTACACAGGAGGATGGGATCTGGAATTGGAGGACAGTCAGGCAGAACAATTGATAGACTCAGTCTCCAAAATGAAAAGGATAAAGAAAGTGGAGTCATGGATCAAGTAGTAGAGCTCTAGTTCAGCATATAGAAAGCCTCTATTTCAAACCTCAGTATAACCCCAAAAATATATTTTTTAATATTCTACCAGACTTTAGTTAGTAGAGACCTAACTTACATCTGGAGGTTATAATATGCATTATTTTGTTTCCTATGGAAGTAATAATCCAGAAATGCAATTTTCAAAAAAAAGAGATGTTATGAAAAACTGTCTAAGGTGCAATGTTTATTTTCTTAGAAAAAGAAAATAGTAGAAAAATTCAACATTTTACCAGCTAGTTTGATGAAAAATTAACAAGTAAAATCAGTATACACTTAATGAACATGATGTGTTGGATATACATAAACAGTGCCTGAGGTAATAGCTATGTTAATTTGTGATGATCATTTCAATCACTATTTCTTTAATATGTTGTATACATACAAAATCCAAACTCTTACCAATTTTCAAGTAAAGTACAGCACTGACGGCAATCACCAACTTGTACCTGAAATCCCCAGAACTAACTTACAGCTAAGATTTTTGTGTCCGCTGACTAACATCTTCCCATTTATTTCACACTCCAAACCCTGGCATTCTAGCTTCTGTTTCCTTAAGTCTGATTATTTAGATTCCATGTACAATAGGGTTTGACCCTGTTGCACTTCTGATGCTGAGATTCAGCAGGATGAAGGTGTCTGCTAGACCAAGGGTTTCTATAAGCCTTACTTGGCCTCTGTGGCTTAGGCATTGAGAGGGTCTAAAATACAGAAATGTGATATTTCAACAAATGTCTTTTCAGATTTTGATCAGTGCTGCAAGATTAATTTTTCTTTCATAAGGCATCAAATAATATTCTATGCTTTGTAAAGGATAGGGAAAGAATTTCTTTTGACCTCAAATACAATTTGAGTACAGATAGACCATACATATATTTATAACTGTTTGAGCATGGATGGATTGGACAAAAAGGAACATGTTTTGAGATTAGTCCCTAAAGGAAAACACTAGTCAGCATTAACATCAGCAAAGCTGTTGATGGTTGTTGGAGTTCTTAACACATTCTGTCATCAACAGAAATGATTCTGCTTCTTCCCTAATACCTCCCATCTGATCACCCCATCTCTCTTCTGAAGCAAGCTTTTGTGCAGAAAGGGAAACATATTTGCACAAGAAAGCTCTGACTTCCTTTTTTATTTTATCTCTCTGAAGTCACAGTAAGGAAGGAAAGGAAATGTTACCATGGATACAATGACATGCAAGCCCAGAGCAGGGACTCAGTGAGGTGGAAATGACAGGAACTGGAGGATGTGAAGAGCTCACTTGCTTGCTTAGAGTTTATGATCATCTTGTGGCAGGGCAGGGTCTCCAGAAGGTGCTCAGTACTATAGAAAAGCAGATTTCACAAAGTTCAGAGAACGGGCTTTTCATTACAGGTGGCAGATTGAACCATGCACGTGATCTGTTCCCTCACAACCCCAATAAATCCACAGTAAATGGATATTTTTTAAACTAAACCAAACCTATTAAAACGGAGGGAACAAAGAGGAGACAGTAGAAGCAAACTCTGAAAAACAGAAAAGCAGACATGCATACTAAACCAGCCAGCACAGCAAAACAAAAGGAAGAAAAATGCCAAAATCCAAACTCTCAACCAGCAAAAGGGAAATTCGAAAGACAACTCAATCCATACACCAAATGCATGAATGCTTGAGAAAATGAGGATGTGAAGTGTCACAGGATGCTTAGGAAGAAAAGCTAAATGAGTGAGGATTGAATACAAGCCGTTTAGGACATTCAAGGCTTTCATTTAGCGCCATACTATTTGGCCTTATGAATCTAGGTTTTGTTCTATTGTAAATCTCTGCTAGGAGAGCCCAAGGTTTCTACTGATTATGACAAATGAGGGAAACCATTGAGCATATATTCCTTTGAGTCTGGCTTACTTCAGTTAATATGATTTTTCCTAAGTCTTTCCATTTCCTTACAAATGGGGAAATGTCATTCTTTCTGACAGCAGCATAGAATTCCATTGTGTATAAATACCACATCTTGTTGATCTACTCATCAACTGAAGGGCATCTCATTGGTGCCATATCTTTGCTATTGTAAATAGTGCTGCAGTGAACAACATTGTGCTAGTGGATTTAGTATGTCCTTGTTTCTGGATGAGTGGGTATATACCAAGTAATGGAGTTGCTGGGTCATTGGGAAGCTATTGAGGTACTGCCATACTGCTTTCCACCAACAGTGTAGTAGTGATCCCTCCTGGCCACATCCCCACCAGCATCAATTGTTATTAGATTTCTTGGTCATGACCATTCTAACTGGAGTGAGGTGGAATCTTAGAGTTGTTTTTATTTGCATTTATTTTATGGCCAGAGATATCAAGCATTTCTTCATGTGTCCGTAGGCCATTCTTTTTTCTTCTTCAGAGGAGACTCTCTTTAAGTTTTTGGCCCATCTTTTAATGGGATGGTTGCTTCTTTGGAGATTAGTTTTGAAGTGATTCAATTTTTTGAGATGTTGATATATTTTAGATACGAGGCCTTTGTCTGTTATATAGTTAGTGAAGATTTCTCCCACTCTGTAGGCTTTGAAATTCCTTCCAATACCTTGACTTAACTGATCACCCTATCCTAACTTAGCAATTCACTTCTTGGTGGAGTTTAAAATTAAGGTACTGGGAGTTTGAGTCAGAATAGGAATGCTGTCATCAAATAGAAAATAATGTCAATGTGGAACGCTAATTCTGAGACTGTGGTGTTTTCCACTTCAACACTATTTGGACTCCAAAATCTAGTGGTTGGCCAGAATGTGTATACAAAAGCTGAGAAGATGCTTTTCTCTTGGAATCGAGTTTAAGAGGAACCATTAAGCATTCTTGCCTTAGGTTACTCCATCAGCCACCCATCAGTGTTAAAAAGACCAGTAGTGCACTAGAAGGAGAAAAGCAAAAGGAAACAGCAAAGGTGGATGATTAACTTCCCCTTGTACTGTAATGTGAAACCAGTAGGTAGTGTTTAAAATAGATTATTCATGCCTGTAATCCTAGCTATTCAGGAGGCAGGTATCTGACAATCACGATTTGAATCCAACCTGGGCAGAAAATTTCCTGAGACTCCTGTTGCCAATTAACTAACTAAAACTGGAAAGACCTCCAGTCTTGAGCAAAAAAGTCAAACAAGGGCAAAAGGCCCTGAGTTCAAGCCCCAGTATTAGAAAAAATGTCATTCAAAATGACTGCAACTATTGTCAAAACATACTAAGGAACTCAAAATGGTCAGTGATGTCTGAGTGCCTTATACAACTGCTGAGTGTCTGAAGTTACCTCTGGTGGAAGGACTCAGGGAATCAAGGACTACTATGAAATCACTGCCAAGATACTTAGTGGTATGCTACAGCCAAATTATAAGCTATTCCCCAAAGCCAAATATCTTCATCTCCTCTTTCTCTGTCATCAGTGATGGAGTGCTGATAGCTGGAAATTGGTCATGCTGGGAATATTTACACGGAGGAGCCCAGGAAATGGCACACATGGGTGCTTTCCCAATGGCTGAAGAACTGGTTGTTAAACATTTATCAGTAGTCCATTGATTATATGCAAAGTTGACTTTCATTCACAAATTTATAAAACATGTACAACTCAGTCAATGATAAATAATAAATAGCTTCATAATAATGAAACATTAAAACATTCCAGGAAATATTTTTATAATGCTGTGTTCCAAGAGTCTTAAGAATATTGATAACTCAAGAAGGCCTGAGGACTATAAAACTTATGCTAATACAATCACAAATTATTCCAGTGAGGAAGAAAGAGAAGGCACTTAAATTAATGCAAATGACAGCAGGCCCTATGATGAACTCAGAACTTTTAATGATCTATACACATGCTGAAAAGAGTGTTGAAGATCAAGTATGATTGTACTAAAGAGCCACAATGTCAAGCCAAAGAAGAAAGCAAGCTTAAAGTGAGCCTGGGCTAATGAAAAAAAAAAATAAGTATAACAAGAAAGCTTTTCAAAGTACTTTATAAAAGAGGGAAATAACTGAAGAGTGGAATGTCTTTTCTCAGACTAGTGAGTGCAAACATTTGATATGGAAGTGAGCAAAGCTATTCAGTATCTCCTTTGCTACAACAGAGCCTCAGGCAAGGAAAAGGTCAGGATCTTACTTTAGGAGACTTTAGTTTATCTCACAGAGGCTACAGAGGTAGGAGAGATACTGTGCTCTACAGCCTGGCAACCTGCATATTAGGCACACATATGTCTATCCAAACTCCAGAATGACAATACAACTAAGAAATATGATGTCAATATACATATGTAATAAAGGAAGTGAGAAATGCATAAGTCTGGGGGGGGGGAAAGAGCAGGTGGGTTAGAGAACAATGATGGAAGAAGTGATTGATCAAGATGCTCTGGACACATAATAAAATATGATAGATTATAACTTTCTCATACACAGTGTGGTAGTTTAGATTAAAAACAGAAATATGCTTAATTAAAAATGTGTTGTCGGGGGCCAGGAGTTTGGCCTAGTGGTAGAGTGCTTGCCTAGCATGCATGAAGACCTGGGTTCGATTCCTCTGTACCTCACATACAGAGCAAAAAGCCAAAAGTGGTGCTGAGGCTCAAGTGGTAGAGTGCTAGCCTTGAGAAAGTCCAAGGACAGTGCTCAGGCCTTGAGCTCAAGCCTAGGACTGGCAAAAAAAAATGTGTTGTCATAGGAAATCTATTTCCATTTTGTGTTTGTTCATCCTAGGATGTTGCAAGATGATCAAATGAAAAGGAACAGAGATAAAATGAGAGATGGAATTGTTTATGAGGCATGAGGGCCCATGCTTATAATCCAAGGTACTTGGAAATCGAAGCTGGGAATCATGCTCCAGATCATACTGGGTTGAAAAGTTTAAGAAACTCAAGCCAGGCGAGGTGGCTCACACCTGTTATCCTAGCTACTCAGGAGGCTGAAATCTGAGGATCATGGTTCAGAGCCAGCCCGGACACCAAAAAGTCCAATAGACTCTTTTCTCCAATAAACCACTAGAAAACAGGAAGTGGTACTGTGCCTCACGGGGTAGGATGGTAGACTTGAGCTGAAGAGCTCAGAGACAGTGCCCAGGCCCAGAGTTCAAGCACCACAAAAAAAAAAAAGTTTTAGAAACCCTAGAGTACATGAAGAACAACAATCACAAAGATGAATCTCTTGTTTCTTTATCCTGGAATTCATTTTGCTTATCCTTATCCTATATGGCCATATATAAATAGCTTTTTAAGCTATTGTGATCCTGTACTAGTAGAATCCTAAATTGTTCTTAATACACTGTGTGAAGTTATTTCTTTTCTCTTTTCTTCCCTTTATGGTTAATCTCATGTGGTTACTGTATTTGACTTTGTTACCTGGTATGTTGTATATATGGTCCTTTATTTGAAATAGGGAAGGACAAAGGAAAAACAAGATGATTTTTGGGGGGTGGAGGGAAAGTGGGAGAAAAACATGGGAAGGGGTATCAATGTTCAAGAAGTAATGTACTCACTATCTGACAAATGTAACTGTAACCCCTACATACATTATGCCAGTAATAAAATACAATTATAAAAAAAGAAATATTATATATCAATCCATGGCTTGGTATGGTGAGTATGCTTGCTATCTCAGCTGTGAGCAGACTGAATGGAAGCAGAGGCAGGTACTTGTCATTTTTAGAGATATAGGGAATCTTACTAAGGGGCATCATATTTGAGGCTGACCAACAAATGAGACCTGAATTCAATCCTCAGTAATGGAAACAAAAAAGGAACAATTTTTATCTTTGAAGACAAAAATATTGTCAAACTTGATCAAGCTAATCTTCATGATTCTTACAAGTCATTCCCAACAAATTCTCCCATCTTCCTAGCTTACTAAGAACATTTACACAGAGGAAAATGACTTTATCTTTTTAGCAATACAATTACAATATTAAATGTTTGGGGGAACATTGTGTTCATTAAGAGAGCGACAAAGACAAATACCACCAGCCTGAAATTGTTAGTTCAGAATCACATGGTGTGAAATTGAAAACATGCATTGACTGAAAATTATAAATATGCCAGCTACTCAATGGAAATAATATTTGCCCTTATAATGGTAGCTTCTACTAACTTAATGGGGCATTAGGAAATGATGTCACAGCTTTTCTGCTGTATTAGAGACTCTAAGTCTGTATTATAAATGTTATACAATATATGTGGAGACTCAGGAGAATCAGGATTACTGAGATAGGGAAGCAAATTAGGCTGCAGCATATAGAGAGGTTGTGAAAGAGTGTGCAGAGAACATCAAGACACTTGAATAAAGAGAAAAGCTGGTTCTTGTCTTAACTTTCCTTCTTACCAGTGATATAAATGGCATCCATGTGCTTCATTTTTTTTCTAAATTTCACTTTTCATGAAATAAGACAATTTACTTCTATAGCGCACATTGTTTTGGGTAACAATGAAGAAAATATTTAAGATAATGATGTCTAAAATATTAAACTCTTGGTTTAATAAAATAAAAATTAGTGTCCATTATTAACTGTAATTTAATAATCCAGATATGGATAAATGAAATTCTATATACAATTAAGTAATTTTTTAAACAATTTTCTACTAGTGGAATGTGGAATGGAATGGTTAGAACTCAACAGAAAGCAAATGCTGCAGACAATTCTATTAAAAAGCATGCTTCCTCAAAACTAATAAAAATTAATAAAAAATCTTTCGGAGTTTCAGTATTCATCTAAACTTACATTTGTGTGTATATATATGTATACATGTATACATGTATATGTACATATGTGTATATATGTATGTAGTCTGTGGCTATGTGTGTATATGTATGCATGTTTATTTGTGTGTATCTATATCCATGTGTATGTGTAAGCATGTACGTGTGTAAGTGCATATATGTGTATTTTGTTTTCATTTTCCTCCTTTTCTTCTGTATTGAATTTAGAGCATCCTACTTGTCAAGGAAGGACTCCACCAGCTGAGTCATATTGTCAGCCCCTCAACATATGAACGCTATTACCTAGACCATATACTTTGTAATCACAGATAATTCTATATGAATTCAGGTTGCTTGAAAGTTTTTAATACCTACATATATTTGCTCTAAAATTGATATAACGAGGTAAAAACTGAAAGCTAACCAATATTTAGTTAATCCTAACTACTTAGAAAGCTGAGATTTAAGGATTAAGCTTTGAAGCTAGTCCAAGCCAAACAGTTCATGAGCTTCATATCTCCAATCAATCAGCAAAATCTACCTACCTTATACAAAACAAAGAGGACCTACCTTATACAAAAACAAATAAAAGAAGCCAAGAAAACCAGAGAGGCCCTGAGTCCAAGCCCCAATACTACCACCAAAAAGTAAAAATTTAAAAGTAGTTATAACATGACACTATATTAGGCAGAATAGCATAGCCCTACCAAATTGTCTTAATCCCAATAATCCCTAGAACTTGTAAATTTCAAATAACATGCACTATCTCAATGGTCTCAGTTGTTTCTCAGGGGTCTTTAGTGTGGAAGATAAAGATAGCAAAATCAGAGTAATAGATAGAAGAAACAGATTATCCATAATTGGCTTTAAAGGTAGAAGAGGCTAGAAAAATGACAGACACCTCTCTTGGTGAAACAGATAGAAATTTATAGAGGCATCTGTTTCTTAGCAGGAAATACAACCCTACCAAGAGCTTGATTTTGGCCTACTGAAACATATTTCAGATTTTGGAACTACAAATAGTACGATGATGTATTCATATTATTCAAGCCACTATATCTGTGGTAACTTTTTCATAGTAGTAGTAGGAAACTAAAATGCATATACCCTACTTAGATGTTTACATGTAGTCAATTAATCTTTGAAAGGTCATATAACTTTAGAGTATTATTCTCTTTTATGACTAGTCACCAAGCAAAGCAAAACAAAAGTCAAATAACTTGACCAACAAAGCAAGATTCATTCTTGAGAAATTTGAATTTCACATTCTGGCTGCAGAACTCTTAAAGGTACCAAATACTGCCAAATATATTTTTATATGTTTATTATCCCTAAGTAATAACAAGCTTGAACATACTCCAGGCGATCATTAGAGGAAATAGATTTGTCTATCTTTATATGCCATTTCTGTGACTGGAGCACATTATGGACATATTAGGATGACTTAAATACTTTAAAATTAATCTCCATAGAATATAAGCATATTAGTTATTGCTGAAATCGCCACCTGTCAAAAAAGAAAAGAAAGTGAAAGGTGTCTCCTGTAGACTTTTGGTGTTTTTGTTGCTACTGTTATTGCTGTTTACTGCTGTTAAAATCTCTGTACATGCCTGGTGTGGTGGCTCATACCTGTAATCATAGCTACTCAGGGGGATAAGATCTGAGGATCAAGGTTCAAAGCCAGCCCAGACACAACGTCCCCATGAGACTCATCTCCAATTAGCCACTAGAAAATGGAAAGTGGGGCTGTGGCTCCAGGGGTAGGGTGGTAGCCTTGAGATCAGGGACAGTGCCCAGGCCCAGAGTTCAAGCCCCCTGATTGACCAAAAAAAAAATCTGTACACACACACACACACACACACACACACACACACACACACGCATACTTGCTTTCTAATCAGGTGATACAAAGAAACTTAGCAAGTACAATAGCAGATAGAATTCAAGTACATCTCACGCATGTCACCTGAGATTATTAGCCAAGCTTTCTGAATATACCTCTTGCCTTTTTCTCTCCCCCATAGAGCCTTTTCACTGCAACTAGCTCCAGAACAATACAAAGAAAATTTTAAAGAGGACAAAAGCAGAAATCATTTCCTTTCCTTACTGCCTCAATTAATGATTTCTCATCTCTTCATTCTGAGCCTCAAGAACAATGTTCAGTGTGTGTGTGTGTGTATGTATGGTGTGTCCTTATATGTGCTTATGTGCCAGTCCTGAATCTTGAACTCAGGTCCCTGGACTCAGGTCCCTGGGCTTTACCTTAGTTATTTTACTCACAAAAGACACTCTACAAAATGAGCCGTACCACAGACCAACTGGAGAAAAAGTTTAAACTAATTTTTTGTCTGCTCTGACATAATCCTCATATCTCAACTTTTTGAGAAACATGGACTTATACACACGAGCCACCAGGACCTGTTTATCTCCATTTTATTGTTTAAAGCTTTCTCTCTCATAATGTGAACTTTCGGAGATAAGAAAAATAACAAAGCACAGATTTTGCTCTTCATGTCCTAGCTTCATCTCAGTAGTGAATTAAGTTTCTATTTGGAGATGTGTTGAAATCAAGAAATAGGAAAGGATTAACCACACATAAGAAAAAGCAAAGAACTTGAAGATATGTATCCGAGGGTTTACACTTCCAAGTGATGGCAGGAACAGCTTGCTTCTCATCAGCATTGTCAATTATTAGTTCTAGGACACTGCATGCTAAATGGAGACAAGCCTGCTGTGCGGTTGAACAGAACCCCCACCATTCTCCTGCAGACAGAGACAATGTGCTTCTCCTCTGCCTGTGAAAAGTGTTTTATTAAAATCATTTCTCTACACTCTGTCAGTGACAGGTGTTAACCCAGCCAGTTGGCAAACATTATTATTTTTTAGATAGAATGCTTCAAATGACAGTTTCATAATAACCTAAAAGTGAGCATGATATCCTGTGCAAAACCCACTGTAAATTATTAAGTAATGAACTGTACCATGATTGAACTGGTTCCTGGACTACCCATTGTTTTTGGCATATACAAAACCGAATCTACGTTTTCTTTTTTCTCATCCACAGGCAGGACAAGTAACACATAAACGCAAACATAAACACACATATACATACACACAAATACACAGGCACACATGCACACACACATACACAATCATAACAGCTTTTCAACTTCAGTTTAGTGAAAGCTTCTCTCAGGAAAACAGAAAAGTCCAAGTACCTAACCCCAGCAATGTAAGTATAGCTCTTATAGTGTATCTAAACTAGGGGTGCTAGCTTTGCTCTTATTTTGCCCTTGAAGGGTGAAAAATTGAGCAAGATTTCCTTGTAATGAAATACACACATACAAATGAAACTACAGGCATGAGACTTAAGAAATAGAAAGAAGGAATATTTCATATAAAGTCCTACCTCTTTGTGATTGAAACCAAACTTTCTTTGCTTTTGAAGGAAATGTGATTAAGTGCACTGAAATATACTTAATGTGGCCTCCCAATATTAGACTCAAGATTCCAAAGTAGATCCTGAGAAAGGGTGAGTTTAGACATGTATACAAAATTCAATAAAAATAATTTAAAGTAGAACCAACATAATGAAAATGGCCATACTGTCAAAATGATATACAATTTCAATGCAATCCCCATCAATCCCCCATCATTAAAGACATTCTTTAATGAAATAGAAGGTGTAATCCAAAGGTCCATATGGAACAACAAAAGACCTAGACTCACCAAAGTAATTCTAGGCAATAGACCAATGCTGGTATTACAATGCCACACTTCAAACTCTACTATATTGGCGTAATAACAAAAACATCATGATATTGGCACAGAAAATACACCAGAAGATCAATGGAACAGGACAGAAGATCCAGAATGGAAAACACATATCTAAAGTCAACTTATATTTGGGAGATCCAGACATATACAGTGAAATAAACACAGACTCTTCAATTATTGGTGCTGGGAAAACTGAGCAGCCACATGTAGAAAACTATAAATTGATCCCAGCCTATCACCACGCACAAGCATTAACTCAAAATGGATCAAAGACCTTAATATCAGACCTGAAACCTTGAAACTGTTACATGATAGAATAGAGAGACACTGGAACTTATAGGCACAAGCAAAAACTTTCTGAACAGAGTCCCAGGTCACAACAGATTGGACAGAGACTCGACAAATGGCACTACCTAAAAATAAAAAGTTTCTGCACAGATAAAAGCATAGCTACTAAAGTAGAAAGACAGCCAACCAACTGGAAAAAGATATTGACCAAATGCTTAATATCCAATATCTGCAAGGAACTCAAGAAACTAATACACCCAGCAAACCCAATATACCAATCACTGAATTGGCAAGGGAACTAAAGGCTTATGAAAAGAAGAGGTTAAAATGGCAAAAAATGAGAAAATGCTCATCATCCATGGTCATAAAGAAAATACAAATAAAACCAACTCTAAAATGCCACCTTACCCCAATTAGAATGGCCAAGATTCTGAACTCAGACAATGACAAATGCTGGCAGGGATGAGGAAAAGAGGAATCCTGAACTGTTAGTGGGAATGTAAACTAGTTCAGCCACCACGGAAGGCAATTTGGAGGCTTGTCAAAAAACTAAACATAGGTTCTGGGAGTTTAGCCTAGTGGTAGAGTCCTTGTCTAGCATGCGCAAAGATGAGGGTTCGATTCCTCAGTACCACATACATAGAAAAAAGCTAGAAGTTTTGCTGAGGCTCAATTGGTAAACCTCTAGCCTTGAGAAAATAAAAGGACAGGGCTCAGGCCCTGAGCTCAAGCCCAGAACTAGCAAAAAAGAAAGAAAACTAAAAATAAACATTCCCTACAATCCAGCCATACCACTCCTAAGCAACTACCCTGCGTATCATAACCCAAGATATGATAAGGACACCTGCACAGCCATGTTCATCACTGCACTATTCACAATAGCCACATGATGGAAACAACCTACTAGTCCCATTACTGATTAATGGATACAAAAAAAATGTGGTACCCAGGTTTGAATTCTCAGTCCCACATACATAGAAAAAAGCCAGAAGGGGTGTTGTGGCTTAAGTGGTAGAGCTCTAGCATTGAGAAGCCCAAGGACAGTGCTCATGCCCTGAGCTGAAGCCCAGGACTGGCAAGAAATTCTATGATGGTAAAAATATGTTACGCACCTAATGCTATATTATATAGATTGATATGTATCTATGACATACAAACTCTCAGCTAAATTTTAATTATGTTATAAAAATCTATGTGCCAGTGATTGCCTATAAAGATTTCCTTCTTGAATGCTTGTTTGTTAAACATGACATTTGAAATATGATGTAAAAATCAGTGTTAATAAAAATCTTTCAATAAAAAATATTTTAAAGTTGCAGAAATCTTATTCAAGGCAGGAACCAAAGTCACTTTACTGGCCATGGTATAAACTACAATTCTAGATGAGAAGACTTCCTGGCTAAAGAATTTTTAGAACAGGTAGAAAAAATAGGAATATTTTTATGAACTAACATTTTAAAATTCACTTTTTTAACACAGATCATAGTTGTTCACATACTGTAAAGGGTCATAAGATAATATCAACATTATATGTTTTAGCAATGTATACTGTTAATATTTTGAAGCCACAATAAATTACCTTTTAAATGATACTGTTTTATTTTAACAATATAATTCTCATTTTAGCTCTGTTACTAAGGGGGGTTCACATTTACTGGATAAAGGATGAAGGAAGGGAGGAAGCATGAAACTAGTAGGTTTTTTGACATTTTTAAAAGAAATTTTAACAAATCCTATTATAACTAGGCTGTAACATGGTTTCTCTGAGACTTAATTTACTTCAGACAAAAGTTTTATGAATGCCTACCAATTTATACTTATCTTTGTAAGAATAGGAATTGATTTTCCAATATAAGTGTTGCTTACTCGAGGGAATAGACACATTCTAGAAAGTTGCCGTAAGTGCTTTTTTATAATTCTTGGATTTTATAATCCTTGGTTATACATTTGAGGACCACAGGGTGATTTATGACCAAAAGAAAAAGTCATCTCAAGCTTAATATTCAGAAGCAAATACTCTTTCCTAGAAAAGTATATTTAGTGCAAAAACAAGTAAAAGATAAAGTGTAATGGATCATATAATTTGAAATTAGGCAATTGGAAAGATTTCTCTACTTTAAAGCATGAGGCTAAAAAACAATCAAAGTAAAAATAAGAAGTAAGAAGAGACCATTCATATCCTGGAGGTCCTTTCGTTTAGACTCATCCTATATGATCTTATGAATCTAGGTTTTGTGCTATTATAATCCTCTGCTAGGAGAGTCCTAGATGTGTACTAATTATGACAAATGAGGGAAACCATGGAGCTTGTGTTCCTTTGGGTCTGGTTTACTTCACTTAATATGATTTTTTTCCAAGTCTTTTCATTTCCTTACAAATGGGGCGATATCATTTTGTGATTGTTGTTCTTAATGTACTATTTTATTTCTCTCCTATTTTGTTGCCGTTTGGTTAATCTCATATTGTTACTATATCTGACTGCATTACCTGGTATATTGTATATACATTTGATTATTTGAAATAGGAAAGGGAAGGGGGGAAACAAGTTGATTGGGAGAGGATGGGGGGAAGGAAATGGGGAAAACATGAGAAGGGGTATCAATGTGTGAGAAGTAATACACCTTCTATCTGGTGAATGTAACTATAACCCCTCTATACATTAAAATAAAAATTACAAAAAAGAGATTATCCATGAATGTCACCAGATTAACGGAGCATTGGCTGTATATAATTACTTATTACTCGCTGAAAGCTCATCTGTACCCACAACAAGCTTCCCTCTGTATTTATTATCTAAATCATGAGATAACATAAATTACTCATGGCCTTAATGATTTTTTAGCTATCATGCTTTTGGTACTGAGATCAAACCCACGACCTTTTATTTGGCTGGACCAGCTCATTTTGCCAGCGAGCTTTCTCCAAACCCTAACAATGGCTTTAAGATTAAAGAGAACTCAAACAGAATCTAAAAATGTTTAAGTCATTAAAATAAGTTATCCAAACATGAGATATGAAGAGTGGTGAAATTTACAGAAACAGAACATGTATTTTTATTTTATTATTACTTGAGTCAATATAATTCTTACACAGCATATGCTGGCAAACCCTGTCTTCTAGCATCATAACTCATCAAATCAATATTAAAGTTAGCTCAATTTTTTTTGAAAACCAACAAGTGTGTAAGACTAGGGATGTGCTCAGTGGTTCAGTTCAGGAACAAGTGTGATATACTTTGTCAGTGGCTTAGCACCACAATATATAAATTAGAAATTAGAAAGTATGTTTCATTCTTTTTATGAACATAAAATAATCCTGAACACAACACAATTGAAATTATACTGATGCCATATAGGGTTCCATTTGTTTACAGTCAATAAAACTGTAATTGTATTCACTGAAAATAAGGTTATTTGAGGACGGCAAATTGGCTCACACCTGTAATCCTAGCTACTCAGGAGGCTGAGATCTAAGGATCAAGGTTCAAAGCCAGGCTCAGCAAAAAAGAACCTCAGACTCGTATCCCTAATTAACTTCTAGAAAACAAGAAGTGGGGCTTCTTGAATTGCACTATAATGTATATGTATTATTTGAGATTAAATTAGACTTAATTATTATAATATTGATCTTGTATACATCATTAATATTAAAAGGAAATTTAAAATACAGCTCCAACCTTCTCTTCATCACTCATTAATAAAGTAAGTGACATATTTTATTAGGCCACCTTGAAACAAGTAATTCCATACCCCATTTATGCTCACAGTTTTCACATAGTCAATGTAGTATCTCTTGGTGGATAAATAATGATTTTTTGTTGCAATTGTGATCATAGGTTACTTGTTTAAAGTTCATATCTTTCACCAGACTGGAAAACTGAGGACAAACTAATTTAAATTTTCATTCATGTCCTTTTAGCATTCAATTTAAATAGGTGTTGCATTCACACTTATTAAATGATCAAAGGATAAAGCAAAGTACTTGAGTTACATATCATCTGTTAAAGTCATATATTTATTCTCTTCCATTGACAATATTGAAACATCATTCTTTAATACCTGGATTTTTATAAAAATTTATAGGAGGAGAAAAAGGCAAGCAGTAAATAATAAACATCTAATGTAGGGAAATAATAAAAATGTTATGAATATGATTAACGCATAAAAACAATTATGATATGATAAAGGCCTATTATCAAAACATGTATACATTTAGCTAAAATTGAGAACTTTGGACTAATTTCTGTACAATATTGATAACCCTATCATACAGGTTCCAAAGTTATGTCTACTAAGTGAACATCATTCTGGCAGGTGAAGTTAGGGAGAAATTCTGATATATTATACATACATATATACATATATATGTATGTGTGTATGTGCATATATATATAATAGATGATCGCTTTTTCTAGGAAAACAATCTTTATAAATTTAAGGTATTGAAAAAGATATATAATCGATATGTTTTTGGCCAGTACTCAGGGCCTGAGTACTGTCCTTGGGCTTTCTTCAAGGCTAGCACTCTACACTTGAGCCACAGTACCACTTCCATTTTTTTCTATGTATGTGGTACCAAGGAATCGAACCCAGGTCTTTGTTCATGCCAGGCAGGCACGCTTACCACTATACCAAACTCTCAGCCTATAATCAATATTCTCCACATTTAATTTTTTAACTATTTGTGGTTGAAGAATTTTTGTTTAAGGAAGGAATTTTCATCTGTTGGGAATATATACAAATTCTATTAACTACATGTGACTTCTGTCTCCTGTCTCCTCCAGTCCTCTCTTAATTGTAAGAATTGTTCTTAGGAGAAAAGAACAATAGCTTTAACTATGGAGCTGGTAAATCTCCTTTCTATCACAAGTACAGAACTTTCTGAGCTGGGCTCTCACCCTGAAGCATACCAAGAGAGTGATTCTGAGAGGAAGCTTAATCAAAACACTTTGATACACCATCAAAGCTGAGATTGTCTTTTACTAACATTCAATAGAACACATTGCTACATACTAAGAACTGATAGCTCAAAAGCCAATTGATGTCTCAGACAGTGCTAAAGTGGTTCATGAATTTGAAATGACTACAGATGCTTTGAAAGGGAAAGCCGGCTGGATTTTGATTGAACATGCTAATTTTCAAAAGGATCATTTCCTAGCACGATTTTACACAGTGCAACCTGTTAAGGCTATTTGGAAATCACAGGGGCTGGCGATAAAATAATATTGAACTCAATTATCCATTATCAGAGGAGGAGATGCCAGCATCTCTGGTCCCTTTACAGGCATTTGTGAATATACAATACAAAGGGAGAATGAGAAGAGGACTCACAAGACAAGTGGCTATGTGCTCAGGGAGCCATCAGGGTGAATAAGTGACAGAATTTGGGGATGTATTCCTGCTAATTTAGTTTTGCTTTGAGATTGAAGTTTTAATTTCTACCACTTGAGAAAAGAGAGTTAAACAAACAGCCTCTATCCTTAAGGCAAGATTAAATTGAATCCTTTATCATGTGGATCCATAACAGATTGAAGATTGAAGAATTCTCATCAGTCAGTTAACTTTAGAAAATATTTAAGTGTAGAATTTAACAAAAGGGATTGTTTCTTTAGAACTACATTTGCTTTAGCTGAAGAGAGTGAAGCACATACATTTATAACTTACTGCATTGATTAGTAAATGGATGGCAAACCCTAACCTCCATCTTTATAAGAGTTTCAGAATTTCTCTTGCTAAAACCAGTGTGCTAGGATACTCTTGTACCCCAACAAATGTGACATGAAGGTTAGCTTTGAAATGTTTTATACTAGCCTAATACCTTGCCAACTTAATTTAATTATTTAAAGCTTTGCCAAGAATTCAGAGTCTTCTTGAGCTTTAGCAGGAGAGTTGGGATTAGGGTGAGGTGGATGAGATGTTTCTATTGTGAAAAAAAATGAAGAGAGTTATAGAAAACTCAGGAGTTTACAAAGGTATAGAATACTTTATGCCACATGGGATGAAGAATAAAAATGCAAGGAAAAAAGATGAGAAACGTGACAAAAATTTGTATGAATATGAGGAGTTATTTACTTTTGACAATAAACTCCTCTTTAGTGAATGTGGTCTGTTCATTTATATTATTTTAGGGGTCGAAGATGCAGTCCACCATTCTTGTTCCCCAATTTACAATACCCAGTAGATTTCTGAAGGTTAACAATGACATATGACTAGACTAAGAAAAAAGAAGTATGAATTTATTAATTATAAAGACATTCATTTTGGGCCATTTGCTTCACTGTATGGGAGGATATTTAAATAAATATAGGCACATATATTTTTTTGTCTCAAGCTACATCATTCCAGGACTTGAGAAAAAAAAAGAAGAAGAATCTGGGCCCAGTGTCTCATGCCTGTAATCCTAGCTACTCAGGAAACTGAGATCTGTGAATCACAGTTCCAAGCCAGCCCAGGTGCTAAAGTCTGTGAGATTCCTATCTCCAGTTAACTACTAGAAAACCAGAAGTGTTTCTCTGGCTCAAGTGTTGCATGGTATCTTTGAGCTAAATAGCTCAGGGACAGTACCCAGTCCCAGAGTTCAAGCCCCATGACTGTTAAAAAATAGAAGGAGAAGTATATACTTGAGGTCTATAGATCAATACTTTGATTCTGACTGGAATTTCAAGTAACGTTTGATAGTATGTGAAATACTAGATACTGCACTCTAAATAGTCCTGAGTTCATTGAAAGGAAAAGTTTCAATGAAAGCATCTGCAGGTGATGTGGAGATTGCTTATCTCATTAGTGAGATGTAGCAAGAAAGAAATAGATTGCTTCCCTTTCCTGCCTGCTGGTTTTCTGAAAAGTAGGATGGGTGAGGCAAGCCTTGGGGATGGGCTGCTGGCGAGTCAGGCACTGGGTTTCCTAGCCTCCCTTTCTCCAAGTCATTTCAGAAGGCAGTGTATGTTCTTTCCTGAGGACTTGTGCTCCTTTTTCTCTTGAGCTAAGCAGAGTTATTCACTGCCAGGTTAGTCTGATCCTGACAGACTGCCTCAGAGTGTGAAGATGCTTTTCCTGGAGGACTAGTGCTCACCTCTGCAGGAGTCTGTGGTGGAAAGGAGTCTGGTAGATGGATGTCTGTCTTTGTCCTTTTAAGGACACAGCAGCCCCTTGGGATTCCATTGTGGGTGCAAGGACAGATTATGAGGTCAGAAGCGCAGTTCCTACGCATCTCATATGATACTCACATATTGATCTGGGGATAGTATGATGTACTGAAATTGTTGCTCAACAGAACTGTACACTTGCACTTGTCTTCTTCCAACTCCATTGGAGAAGGCAGTGCGTACCTCTTGTCCAATGGCTGGGGTAGATGGCTTATTCATTAAGCTTTGATTGTCATCAGGTATGCAAGTATGTAATAATACAAATTTACTACTTGAATACCTTCCACCAGTATTATGTTTTCTCTTTCCCAAATCCAGTCCATCCATTTCATAGAATCTATTACAATAACAATTTTAATGAAGTTGAGTCAAGTACTTTTTGCTCTAAAGATTTTCCTCTATCCTCATAAAGAAGATAACCATTTTTTTACTTTCTCTTACAGGAAAAAGCATTATTTTTCAGATTTCCTCAATATTACAGATGCTGCCATCACTATCATTATTTTATTTATGGACATCACATACATATTCTTTAATGCTACATTTTTTAAAGATATCCAAAGGTAGGAAACCCATGACTTAACTGTCACACTTTTCTTTCATTTGTTCTTTAATTTGTACTTATTATTGTCTTAAATTGTGTATATTGAACTGATTTCTGTTTAAGTTCTGAACCTGATACATTTTTTGAAAATAAAATATTAGGGATGATGACATGGATTGAGTGGTAGAGGCCTACTAAGCAAGTGTAAGGACCTGATTTCAAGGGACTGTAACACAAAAATGGAAGAACAAATGAAGGGAAAATGATGCATTTTCATACCCTTGAGATCTAAAAAAAGGCAACATTTAAGGCCAGTTAAAGGTGTCTTCACTAAAGTACTTCCATTGGATATAGGAACTGGAACATCATTTTGAAATCCCCCCTTGATGATCTACTAATCTGCTTTTCCTAATATTGCAAGTGTATTGACTTGAACATGTATGAAGTTTCAGTGGCTCTAGTTATACTTCTCTAAAAAATAGCCGATGGAAACCAGGAAATCACGTATATGGCAACCCAGATAATGGATTTTTGCAATGGCAGTTTGGTAAAATGAAGAATGTTAAGGCACAGTTAAAGCAGTAACGGATTACTAAGTAATATGTGTATGGGTGTGGCTGTCTGTCTGTATCTGTGTCTGTGTCTGCCTCTGTCTCTATCTCCCTTTCCCTAAATGAGATAGAAAAATACCAATGTACACTGGAGGGCTAATGTTAGGAGGCTTTTAGCTATATTCATTAGAAGTCAACGAAATAGATTCTTTCTTTACCAAAGTTTCTGAGAGGTCCAGTGTGATCCCCAAGTAAATATTGCTTTGGCTAGGGTTTGGATCTTGAAAATAACCTCAATCAATATGGTCCTTCAATGGGCAACCTCAACACCACTTGAGACCTTGGTAGCAAGACAACACTTGAGGTAGCAGCTACAGCAGCTGAATCAAGATGGATCAGAGTCAGAGTCATGGTCATGGCCAGAGGTAGCAAGAAGGATGATAAGGACAAGAAAAGGAAATATGAAGCACCTGTACCAACTAGAGTGGAGAAATAGAAGAAGAAAACGAAGTGACCAGATGCTGCCAGCAAACTGCCACTGGTGACACCTTACACTCAGTGTCGCTTGAAATAACTGAAGTTAGAGATAATTAAAGATTATCTTCTCATGGAAGAAGAATTTCTTAGAAATCAGGAACAAATGAAGCTATTTGAAGCAAAGCAATAGGAGGAAAGATGGAAGGTGGATGACCTGGGGGGGGGGACCCTGATGTCGGTAGGCACCTTGGAAGAGGATCACTGATGACATTTGTGCCATGGTGTCCACATCTGTGGGCTCTGAGCACTGTGTCATCATCCTTTCCATCCTGGACAAGAACCTGCTGGAACCAGGCTGCTCAGTCCTGCTCAACCACAAAGTGTATGCGGTGATAGGGATGCTAATGGATGACACGGTCCCGCTGGTCACAGTGATGAAGGTGGAGAGGCTCCCCAGGAGACATATGCAGATATGGGTGGCTTAGACAACCAAATCCAGTATATTAAGGAATCTGAGGAATTGCCGCTCACTCATCCTGAATATTATGAAGAGATTGGTATAAAACACCCAACATTCTCTATAGGCCACCTGGCACAGGTAAAACTGTTGGCTAAAGCAGTAGGAAATGAAACATTGGCCACTTTCTTGAGAGTGGTGGGCTCACAACTTATTCAAAAGCACCTAGGCAACGGGCCCCTACTTGTATGGGAATTGTTTCGAGTTGCAGAAGAACACGAACTATCCATTGTGTTTATTGTTTAAATTGATGTCATTGGCACCGGAATGTAAGATTTGGACTCTGGAGGTGAGAGAGAAGTTCAGAGAACCATGTTGGTGCTGTTAAGCCACTTGAATCGTTTTGATTCAAGGGGGGATGTGAAAGTGATCATGGCCCCAAACCAGATAGAAACTTTGGATCCAGCACTTATCAGACCAGGCTTCATTGACAGAAAGATTGAGTTCCCCCTGCCAGATGAGAAAAAAAATAAGCTCACCTTCCACATTCATAAAAGCATGACTGTCCTGGCAGACAACGTGACTCTAGATGACTTGATCAGGGCAAAGATGATCTCTCTGGGGCCAACAATAAGGCAATCTGTACGGAAGCTGGGCTGATGGCCTTGAGGGAACGCAGAATGAAAGTAACAAATGTAGACTTCAAAAAATCTAAAGAAAACCTTGTTTATTCAAAACAACAAGGCACACCTGAGGGGCTCTATCTCTAGGAACCACAACTGCCTCAGGAAAGTGATGGGAGTTTTCCTGGCTCTCCACTGGGAAGCCATTAGTGCCTGCCCAGTGGAAACCATGGGTCAGATGATTTTACTAAAAATTCCCCTTTGTCTTAGCAAATGTGGCTTGTAGGTCTCACATCTGGCAATCTCTGTTGTCTATGCTGTGCAGCACTCTGCTTCCCAATAAAGTGCGTTTTTCAGAAAGAAAGATAGAAAGAAAGAAATGAGGAAGGAAAGAAGGAAGGAAGGAAGGAAGGAAGGAAGGAAGGAAGGAAGAATGGAAGGAAGGATGGACAGAAAGGAAGGAAGGAAGAAAAGAAGAAAGAAAGAAAGAAAGAAAGAAAGAAAGAAAGAAAGAAAGAAAGAAGGAAGGAAAGAAAGAAGGAAAGAAAGAAAGAAGGAAAGAGAGAAAGAAAAGATGAAAGAAAGAAAGAAAGAAAGAAAGAAAGAAAGAAAGAAAGAAAGAAAGAAAGAACACATCAGCCTCCACCCTAGACCACTGAATTGAAAACTCTGGGATCTGTAAACCATGGTTGAAGCAGTTCTGCCAAATGAATCTTGTTGGACATCAGCACACCTTTGTGTTTCTGAATGGAGGAGAAACACCAGCCAGTATGGTTGGGAAGTATTGCAACCTGTTCCCTGCCTGATATGCATGCACTAGCTGTAGGGAGCCTCTGTTACTAAAAGGAATAACACCAATGTAACAAACAATCAAAGTTCATTTGGGGGGAAGATGAAAATTAAATAGTCTATAAATCTGAATGAACTCGTTACTGTTTGTCCAGACAATAATTTCTCAATCTTAGCATTACTGATATTTTGAGAAGATAGTTATTACTTGGATAGGGAAGAGAGGACAAAAACATCCTATCATTCTTCCTAGATTCATATTTATTGTAGAGTGTTTAGCAGCAGTCCTAGGTGTGATTAGCACCTGCATCCATTTGGTTGTGACCACCAAGTATGTCCATATGTTACCCATTGTCCTCTGGGATGAGGGGTATAGCTGACTGTTAGAGCACTAGAGCAGAACGTGGAGGCCATGGGGGTGGTGCAGAGCGATGTAACATATGTACACAGATTTAAACGTATGTATTGATGAACTCTTCTCTTTCTGAACTAAAAATGTGTATCTATAAATTTTTAGAATGATTGTATTCTTTCGGCTTCTGAGGCTGATAACACTTATGAGGATCTTTCACCTTGCAACTCAGAAAAGACATCTAGAAAAATTAATCAGAAGACTGGTAAGTGGGCAGGACATGTTTGCTTCCCATCCTGGTAAAAGTATTAGGTAGCAATATCAAATTCTTTGTGGTTGACTTCTGTTTTACAGCTTCATCATTTTTTGTTCCTCCCAGGTGTCTGGCAATAAGAGACGATATGCCAAGGATGGATTTGACCTAGATTTAACTTACATCACTGGTTTGTGAAACTTAACTGTTGGTTGACTTCTCTTAATTATAGTACTGTTTTTTGAGAAACTTGTCATGTGATTGACTTATGTTTAATCCACATTTTCCTTTGAAGTAAGAATATTCCCTTTGATTTTCCCAAACCACAATGTTTTTTATCTAAGGCACATTGGTTTATGCTTTTTGTTTTTGATTTGTTACTACGTTGGCTTCTTTGGTGGTTCTGGGAAAAGAACTCAGTCTCTTGCTTGCTTGGGAGGCTCTCCTACTTCTGCCACACCACTAGCACTTTTTATGTAGTTGTTATTTTCAAGGTAGGCTCTTGCTTTCTATCCCACCTTTTCTGAGCTGCAGGCTTCTACTTGTATGCCATTGTACCAAGCCATTTATTGAGATGAAGTCTTTCCATGTTCCTCAGATCTTTGCCTCCTGAATAGCTGATTTCCAAGATTGAGCCAAAAATGCCTAGCTTTTTTGCTTTCTCTCTCTTCTTTTTTGTTTCTCTTCTTTCTTCCTTTCTCGGTCTCGCTTACCTTCTCTTCTTTCTTCTTTCCTTCCTTCCTTTCCATACTCTCAAAGTATTTTTCTCAATGATTTCATAGGCTACTGTGTTATGGTAATGGATTGGTAGATTACATCTGGGCACAGGTAATCTCATTCATTTCAAACCAAGACTCCCTGGTGGTTAGACAGTAAATACGATGCAATTTCAAGTGGCTCCATTAAAATTTCACTTATTATTTATTCAGTTTTGTTAGCTATCTAAGCATCCAAGAGAAAGAGACCTTAATCTTCTAAAATCCCAGAGAACAAGTTCATTATCCATGAGGTCAGGTTTGCTAAGGGAAGAGGGCTTCAAACACTAAGTTCCTGTTGAGCCTAAGGATATTATGATATTGCATAGCTTATTTATTTACTTTTGTATTGTATTGTCAGTCCTGGGGCTTGAACTCAGAACTTGATAACTGTCCTTGAGCTTCTTTTGCTCAAGGCTAGCACTTTACCAGTAGAGCCACACTGCCACTTCTGGTGTTTTCTGTTTATGTTGTCCTGAGGAATCCAACTCAGAGTGTTTTTGCATGCAAGTCAAACGCTCTGCCACAAAATCACCTCCTTAGACCTCTATTGCTTCATCTTAATGCATCATCTTGGTTATGTCACTATCATATCAACTCTTCTTGTACTCTGAGAAAAGAACCTGGATAGATGTACAAATAATTTTGTTATTATTGTTGTTCCCATCTGTACTGACTTTCCTAATAGGGATTCTTTTGCTTTCCAGACCGTCTTGTCGCCATGTCATTTCCATCCTCTGGGATACATACGTTCTATAGGAATCCAATGCAGGTAAGCATATTTGTGCAGCACAGAGTGAACTCTATAGACTCAAGAGCTTAGTGTTGAACCAGGCAAAGCAGTGTTCTACCATTTTATTCTTTCTGGTGAAAAATCATAAAAGCATGGTATCAACTTGCTTTTGTTTATGCGAAGCCCTGGAGGTCCTACTGATTAGTAAGAGCACCCATTTATTTATCTCAAGATAGAGTGGTTTGAACATTTGGATGGGGCTTAATGGAGTGGTTCCAATGATTAGGTACAGGACTGGCTACTTCACTGGGCTGATCTGGGCATCTCTGATCAGTTGCCGCTCCTCTGAGGACTAGCTAATCTGAATTGGCTTTTCTGATTGCCTCTCTGTTATTATGTCTCTTCTCCCAGGCAGCTAGATCTTGGGGACCATTGAGATGGCCTTAGGAACAGCAAGCAAATGAGTGTAATTCCATTAAGACTAAGTCTTCAAGTGAGTGTGAGTGGCCTTGAATTCATTAGCTAAGACAAAAATGAATTACAAAAGCAGTCTGGATTCAAGGATCAGAAAATAGGCTCCATCACAGGAGGAGAGGAATTGTGTCCCCATATGTAGTCTTTCAGAGAGAAGAAAGCCATGTCTAAAAATATATATGTTCTTTCACATAGATTCCCTGATAATTAAATAAGGGAAATCCCACTTTTGGCTCTGTAAGTGACTAACTTAATTTTAAGCCCCTTGAAGCTCCTTACTAAGAAAGTACATAAAATTTTGGGTTAGGGATATATGTACGTATGTATTCACATACAGTGAATTCCTGTAGTAATTCCTACTGTTTTTCCTTAATGAAATATAATTGGAGATCTGTGTATGGGTTCATATATAATGTATTTACATTCAGTGGTCAATGACAGGAAATACTCTGATGGGTGATCACTCAGTGTGTGAACATCAATGAATGTACTTGAAGTAAGTTCCTGGAATTCTCAGCAGCTTTATCACATAAGAGTACTGTTGTGTAAGCTGGGCATCAGTTATCCAAACTCTTATGAGACAAGCAAGCAAGTCCTAGTAGGAGAGTGCTTTCCTAGTATGCATGAAGCCCTGGGTTCCATTCCTTGGTATTACATTCACAGAAAAAGCCAGAAGTGGTGCTGTAGCACAAGTGGTAGAGCCCTAGCCTTGAGAAAATCCAAGGAGAGTACCTGGCACTGAATTCAAGCCCCAGGATTGGTAAAAAAAATAGTGTAAGAGAAAATGTAGAACCTCACTCATCATCAGAAAAATGCAGGTGGAAACCACAATGTGATAGCACTGCAACATTCCACAAGCATGACAATTATTGAATAGTTAAGAGGTAACACATGCTAGTAAACTGTGGAGAAAGATGGCCCATGGCAAGCTATTGATGGGGATATCAATTAGCATAGACATTCAAGAAAACAGTGTGAAGATTCTCAAACAAATCTCACTTCAATGATCCTGGGATCTAATCATACCTCGAGTGGGTGTTGATGCGACTTAAAGAGATCATTATGTGGCAGAGACATATGTACCCCTGGTTAAAAGCTCACTGCTCAGCAGTGAATAGCCAAGAGATGAAATCCACCTCTTAAGTTTCCATTCCAAGGTGAATGTTGTGGCACCTCTACATGATAGTGCATTGTTTACTCCTGCAAACAACTGTCTTTGTCAATAACACAAAAGGAGAAGTTATAGGTTAATCAAATAAGCCAAATGGCAAGTATGGAATATGTGAAATAAAAAAGCATTGATCTCAATGAAGATGAGCCTAGACTAGTGAATATCAGAAACTTGGGAGAATCAGAAGGAGGAAGGTTTGGACAAAGGTTGATCAATGAGCAAGAGATTATAATGACATAAGAGGCAACTTTTCGCTGAGCTGTTGCACAGTAGATTGATTACACACAACAGCATTGTGTTATATATTATTAAAGAAGAAAGGATTTTAAAGTTTCACTATGATGTTATCTAATGCTTGACATAATAGTTGTATTTAACCTGATTTATGTACATGTATGTATGTGTTTTTGTATGTGTATACGCATATACATGTGTGTGTCTCAAAATTTCATGTGATATTTAGTAATATGCATGATATTTATTCTTCCGTATGTATCAATAAAGAACAATACGGTACCACATACCTAGAAAAAAGCCGGAAGTGTTGCTGAGGCTGAAGTGGTAGAGCTCTAGCCTTGAGAAAGTCCTAGGACAGTGCTTAGGTCCTGAGCTCAATTCCAGGACTGGCAAAAAACAACAACAACAAAAAAAAAACAATTGGTGTTTAACTGAAAAACTATCATTATGTAATGCATGCTTATATAAATAAACCTTTACTGATGCAGACTCCACATTGCCCTCATCTTACATTTGTCTATTAACACAATTATGTATGAGGGCATGCAATGAACACCATTATCAAATTGTTGACAATGTTCTGGCATTTATAATCACTTTTCAAACACTGAAAGTGTTCTTTTGATTTTTGATTGCCATAGATCAGTTTTAATGTTTCTTGAGTTTCTCATAGTAGAAACATATGGTAGGTCTTTTGTAACTGAGTTTCTACCAGCAAAAGAAATTCTAGTTTTGTGCCCTGGTTGTTCTTTTAAAAATAGGATTAATATTTATGGATCTTTGGAAAATGCATGCACAGAAAGTATAGTGTTATATACTGCTCCAAAGTGTCATGAAATGCATTATATTCTGCAAATCCATTTTTTAGAAAGGAAAACATGCAACTATGACAAAATAAAGCTGGAGGAAGAGATGTAAATTTGGCAGCTGGAAGTTTTTGAGTGGACATTTTATAGCTCATATGACTTTAAATATTTGAGTTTGAAAACAATGAGGGTAAACATTGTACTTTGTGTTGATCTGTACATCATAAACATAACACTGAACAAACTTAATTCCTGAGGAGGCTAAGCAGGTCATATGCTCCTGCTTGTCCTTCAAAGGGAAGAAGGTTTCAGCATTGAATTTTGAACAACACTGAATATAGAAAGAAAAGGGTCAGAGTGCAGATGCGTGGGACACAGCCACAGGTACTGGAGAAACAAACACAGTGAGGAAGCATCAACAAGTCTGGCCACTTCTGTATGCAGTCAGGCCATGTCCCTTTGCCCCTAAGTCAAGAAAAAGCTACTTTTGCTGGAAAATACAATGTGTTCTTGATCTTAGCCATGCTGTCTTGCAGTCACTTCATAGATATCTAGGGATCCAGGAAGAACAGGATTTATAAAACTGCAAAAGGCAGACTGCTTTCCAAACACAATGCCTTTTCTTGTCATCTTGAAGAGAAAAATCCAGAACTATAAACACTGGCCAGGCCTCCAGAGACAAAGGCTAAGGGCAGGTCATTCAGACTGAGACTTGGACAGATTTAACATGCCTACCTTAATGCCTCCAGCACCTTCCTGTTTAATATGAGGGTCTATCTGGAGATAGACAAGAATTAGAAGGCATGAATGCTTGGCTGCTTTGTCCTTCAGAACAAGGGGGGAGCTAGTGTATACTCTTAGGTCAAAAGAAGCATTTTGCAGACTTGAAGAAGAAGAAAATCAGATGATTAAAGCTGTGACAAAAGCGTTTTCAAAAGTAGACAGCATGTTTTACTAGTATCTTTAAGTAGTTGTACAAAGGAGCCGCCTTCAACAATATAGTTTATGAATGTGTTTATCTTTTTTAGAAAGTGGCTCGTTTCTTCAACACCAGACATCCTGAGCATTATTTTGTATACAACCTTTGTAGTATGTATATCACTTTAATATATTTGCTACTGTAGATATGTAAGAAAGTCACCTTGGGTATCTTTCATTTAATTGTAAATATTACGTAGTAAGAAGTCAGATCAGAAATCTCTGTAATGCACTGGTGCTATGTGAGCTTGGCAGCACAACATTCCCTAAGAAAGAGATGGGCCAGTGAGACCGAAGAGGCAGACATACAGAGGAAGTGCTCAGGAAAGATCTGCTCGTGCTCTTATGCTCAATCAACTCTTCCTGCCTTTAATGCCAGATTGTATCACAGACAATTCAGCAAGTATGTTCTATGATCCACCAGAAAGGGTTGGTGATGAGAACAAGGCACGTGATGAGAAACGACAAAAGAAAACAGAAGAAAGAGAAGAATGTGCCCCCAGTTTCTCTGCTGTGTCTGTCTTCAGTTTTTCTCCTGTCTAGACATTAACACCTGTCTAGATTTTTTTATGGTGGTGTGGGTTTTTTTTGTACTTTATGTAGGGTTAATGTATAGAGGGGTTACAGTTAGATTTTTTTAGGTAATGGTTACATTACTTCTCAAACCGTGATACTCCTTCTCATGTTTTTGTCCTCTTTTCACTGTCCCCTGATTTCCCAATCATGATTTTTATGTACATTTTTATTGCATTTTATTGTCAGAATAAACATTTAATGATATTTTCAGGGACTGAGCATTTAGACAGCACCATTAACCTCTGCTTAGTGGTACCTATGTAGTATGATAGACTAAACAGTCTAGAAGATAGAATAAGCAGAATGCAGGATGATAGGATATGCAGTCTAGAAGATCGAATAATCACTCTGTTAGAAGGTTAAAGGTAAGGAATATAAAGCATGAGCTGATTTTAGATTACTTGGGATGAAAAAGTCTTTAAGGACAAGAATCTGTCCCTAACGTCCTTCATGTCTCTTTGGCTCTTTGGTCCACTGGTCTGCCTGTGTTCCTCTCAGGACCTTTGTGCTGGTGATGTTAAAAATCCTTTTAGAACAATGGAAAGGAGATAAGAATTCCTAAGAGAAATTTTAAACTTCGTTCCTAACTTTCATGTCAGTAGGCATACAGCTCTGACACATATCTCATTTCTTTCAGGCGAACGGTCTTATGACCCCAAGTATTTTCATCACCGTGTGCATAGAATAATGATAGATGATCACAATGTCCCCACACTTGAGTAAGTCTGATGCCACACTGATGTTCAGAAAAGCACTAAATTCACTGGGCTTGGAATTTGGGAATGAATTTTAATTAACTAAAAATTTTTGTTAAACCAGAGAGATGGTTTCCTTCTCTAAAGAAGTCATTGCCTGGTTATCCAAGGATCCTCACAACATCATCATAATTCACTGCAAAGGTGGAAAAGGTAATGATGCTTTCCTTTCTGTCTCCTTTGTAAAAAGATAGTTGAGAATAAATATTGACGGGCAGTAGGAAGATACCTACTGCTACTCCTCAGATAGATTCAGCATTGCTAACATATTAATATTGTGTTTAAAGGATGAAAGAAGCAAAGAATACTAAAAGGAAAATAGAGAAGGGGAGGGAAGAACAAAGGAAAAACTAATGTAAAGAAGGGAGGACAATGAGCTACTTCCCTTAATTGCTGATTATATGGGTTTCTTCCATTTTGGTTTACCCATGTATACCTGCCTCCCCCAAACAGTGTTCAACTTCAGGATGGTATTGCATTTGTATCTCATTTGCAGCGATGCCTTTTTCTTCTTCAGCTGACAATGCTGCACTTATGTATCATGTAAATGTAATACTTTCCTATTTATATACAATGTGGAATGCTGAATGAAGCTAGTTAACAAATGCATTCTCACCTTGGGCTTTTAAGATGCTCTTCCCTGTTACCTAGTGACATTGAGAATTGTTTCATAAATCTGTTGGCCACTTTAAGGTTTCGTTTTTAGAAATGTCTTTCCAAGTACTGTGTCCTACCACACTGCCTTTTGATTCTTGGGAGTGTGGGGTGATTTTGTATTGTTTCTTGGCATTAATATGGTCGGAACCCAAGGCCTCACACGTCCTGGGGCCCTTTACTACTGGAGCCATTTACATTCCTCATACCTGTTTGCTTTAGTCATTATTCACATTGGTTCTCACTTTTCATCCTGAATACAGAAAGGACTAGACTGTGACCCTCGTTAACTTTTTCACACACTTGGGTTCGTGGATACATACTGTGATGCTCTACTTTTTACTTGAGAAGAATTCTTGTATAGATTTGGGCTTGCCTTGATTGACAAACCTCCCCATTGTCTATATCTGAATAGCTAGTAATACAGCCACTATGGCTGGCTTTGTGTTTTGTGAGCATTTGTTTGGTTTTGATTGAGTCAGGATTTCCCTATATAGTCTCAAGCTTGTTATCTTCCTGCCCTTGCCTCTGTGTGCTGAATGGCAGAAATGGCCACCATACCTCCCTCTTTGTCCTGCTTTAGGAAAGGTTAATGTATTGTCTTGCTATTTGTGTTGTTTCTTAACAACCCATTTTGGAGATTCTCTGGTTCCATAGCGTATACCTCTTGCTCAGCTGATTATCTACTTTATTTTTCAAAATTTAATGTATAGAGGGGTTACAGTTATATTTGCCAGATAGAAGGTGCCAAACTTCTCACACATCTATATCCCATCTCATGTTTTTGTCCCCATTTCCCTCTGCCCAACCCCTCCCCTGATTTTTCCCCTCCTATATCAAATACACAAGTAAATATCTAGATAATATACCAGGTAACAAAGTGGGATACTGTAACAATATGAGATTAACCAAAGGGCAACACAAGAGTAGAGAGAAGAACATAATATATTACAATAACAGTCACTTATAATTAAGCTCTTGTTTCCATGTCCTGGTAGTCCATTAATTTGGCCTCATCCTATATGGCATTATGTGTGTAGGATTTGAGCTACTGTGTTCCTCAGCTGGGGGCATCCTAGATGTGTACTAATTATTACAAATGGGAATCCATTGAGCCTATGTTTCTTTCAGTACTTCACTTAATATGATTTTTTCCAAGTTTTTGCATTTCCTTACAAATCGTGTAATGTCGTTCTTTCTGATGGCGGCATAGAATTCCATTGTGTATAAATACCACATCTTGGTGTTTCAATCTCTACTGAAGAGCATATGGGTTGGTTGCATACCTTTGCTATGGTAAATATTATGGCAGTGTACATTGTTGTGCTAGTGGCTTTAGTATGTCCTTGTTTCTGTACTATTAGATATATGCCAAGTCGTGGAATTGCTGGGTCATGGGGTGATCTAGGTTTAGCCTTTTGAGGAACTGCCACACTGCTTTCCATAGTGGTTGAACGAGTTTGCACTCCCACCAACAGTGTAGTAATGATCCCTTCTGGCCACATCCCAGCCAGCATCTGTAGTTATTGCATTTCTTGATCATGGCCATTCTAACTGGAGTGTGGTGGAATCTCAAAGTTGTTTTGATTTGCATTTCTTTTATGGTTAGAGAGGTTGAGCATTTCTTCATGTGTCTATAGGCCATTCTTATTTCTACTTCAGAGAAGACTCTAAGTCTTGGCCAATCTTTTTATAGGATGGTTATTTCTTTGGAGCTTAATTTTGGAATGATTCTTTTTTTTTAGCTGTAGTTATATTTTAGATATGAGGCCTTTGTCTGTTGTATGATAAGTGAAGATCTTCTCTTACTCTGTGAGCTTTCTATTTAACCTGCTACCTATGTCCTTTGACCTACAGAAGCTCTACAATTTAATGCATTCCACTCTGTCCTAGCTATATTTAATTTTTTGTGCTTGTTTGGTCTTTATTAAGAAAGTTTCGACCTGTGCCAGGGGGACTTAGTGTATCTCCCATTCCTTCTTGTAAAGTTTTTAAGATCCATTTGGAACTAATCCTAGTGTAGGGTGACATAGAAGGTACCAACTTTAATTTTCTGGAGGTGCTTAACCAGTTCTGCCAGCATCACTTGTTGAAGAGGCTGTCTTTCTTCCATTCTATTTTTTGGGCTCCCTTATCAAAGATTAAGTGGTCATAGGTTTGTGCATTGAGTTTTGGGCCTTCAATTTGATTCCTTTGGTCCTCTGCCCTGTTCTTGTGCCTGTACCAAGTTGTTTTGATTACTGTAACTTTGTAATAGAGTCTGAAATTTGATATTGATATTCCTTCAGAGTTGCTCTTTCTGCTATATAGGGTCTTTTATTATTCCATATGATATTGTGGATTTCTTCTTCAATTTCATTAAAGAATGACATTGGGCTATTGATGATTATTGCATTGAATTTGTACATAGCCCTTGGCAGGATTGCCATTTTCATGTTGTGAATTCTTCCAATTCAGGAGCATGGGAAGTTTATCCATTTCTTCAGATCTGCTTAAATTTCATTATTCAGGTTTTTAAAGTTTCCATCATAAATGTCCTTTACATTCTTAGTTAATTAATTCCTATGTATTTTATTTTCCTTGAGGCTATTGCAAACGGAGTTGCTTTCCTGATTGCTGCCCCAATCCCCTCTTTGCTGGTATACAGGAAGGCTGTTAATTTTTGAGGGTTAATTTTATACCATGCTACCTTGCCAAAGTGTCAAATCAGCTCAAGCAACTTGCAAGTAGAATCTATAGATTTCTTTAAATAAAGAATCATGTCATTTGCAAAGAGGGAAAGTTTCACTTCCTCTTTCCCTGTTTGGATCCCCTTTCTAATTGCTTCTTTTCTTATTGCTCTGGCTAGGAATTCTATACTATGTTAAAGAGAAGTGGAGAGAGTGGGCATCCTTGTCTCATTCCTGAATTTAGTGGAAATGGCTTTAGCTTTTCACCACTAAGTATAATGCTAGCTGTGGGTTTGTCATACACAGCCTTTATTATACTGAGGAATGTTCCATGGATTCCTAGTTTCTCCAGAGCTTCTAGCATAAAGGGGTGTTGGATCTTGTCAAATGCCTTTTCTGCATCTGTTGAGACAATCATGGAATTCTTGCCCTTGCTCCTGTTGATGTGTTGAATTATAGGAATTTACTTGTGTCTACTGAACCAGCTTTGCACCCCTGTGCTGAATCCTGTTTGAGCCTGGTGTATAATTTTTTTTCATAGTGTATAATTTTTTTGAGGAGTTGCTGAAGATGGTTGGCCAGTAATTTGTTGAGCAGTTTTGCATCAATATTCATCAAAGAGATGAGTCTTTCTTTGATGAGTCCCTATCTGGTTTTGGGATGAGGGTTAGGGTGGCTTTGTACAATGAGTTTGGCAGAAGAGTGTTCACTTTCAATTTCATTGAAGAGCTAGAGGAGTATTGGTGTGAGCTCTGTTCTGATGGCCTCATAGAATTCAGCTGTGAATTCATCTGGCCCTGGGCTTTTCTTGGATGGGAGGTCTCTTATTGCCATTTCTATTTCGGGACTTGACATAGGTCTGTTTATTTGGACTAGGTCTTCTTGGTTCAGCTTTGGTATGCTAATATTGGCTAGAAATTCATTCATCTCTTCTAGATCCTCAAATTTGTTGGCATAAAGGTAGAAATGTATTCCATTATGATGTTCTGTACCTTGGTAATTTCTGCTGTGGTATTTGCATTCTTGTCTATGATTTGGTTTAATTTTGCTTTGTTTTGTTTTGTATTTTGAGGGCCTCAAATCTAAAGTATATCAGCAGCTCAAAAAATTGAATGACTCCAAAACTAATCTCCAAATTAACAACCATCCCATTAAAAGATGGGCCAAAGACTTACAGAGAGTCTTCTCTGAAGAAGAAATAACAATGGCCTATAGACACATGAAGAAATGCTCAATATCTCCGGTCATAAAAGAAATGCAAATGAAAACAATTCTAAAATTCTACCTCACTCTAGTTACAATGGCCAGGATCAAGAAATCTAATAACAACCGATGCTGGAGGGGATGTGGCCAGGAGGGATCACTACTACACTGTTATTGGGAGTGCAAACTTGTTCAACCACTATGGAAAGCAGTTTGGCAGCTCCTCAAAAGACTAAACATAGATCTCCCCATGATCCAGCAATTCCACCACTTGGCATTTACCCAATTGTCCAGAAACAAGGACATACTAAATCCACGAACCCAACAATGTTCATCGCAGCACTATTTACCATAGCAAAGATATGGAACCAAACCAGATGTCCCTCAGTTGATGAGTGGATCAACAAGATGATGTGGTGTTTATACACAATGGAATTCTATGCTGAGGTCAGAAATAATGACATTGTCCCACTTGTAAGGTAATGGAAAGACTTAGAAAAAATCATATTAAGTGAAGTAAGCCAGACTCAAAGGAACATATGCTCAATGGTTTCCCTCATTTGTCATAATCAGTAGAAACCTTGGGCTCTCCTAGCAGAGATTTACAATAGAACAAAATCTAGTAAGCACCTCCAGGATGTAGAAACAAAAGCCATATAATGAGTGATTGTTGTCCTTAATGTGCCATGTTATGTCTCATCTCTTTTGCTGTCCCTTGATTATCTCATATTATTACAATATTTCACCTTGTTGTCTGATATATTTTATATATACTTAACTGGTCATTTGAAATTGGATAGGGAAGGGAGGAAATCAAGATGAAGTAATGCACTTTTTATCTGATAAATATAATGTAACCCTTCTATCAATTACAATAAAAGATGTATGGAAAAAAAGAATCCTGTCATCTGCAAAGAGAGAAAGTTTCACTTCCTCCTTTCCTATTTCAACTTCCTTTATGTTTGGCTCTTGCCTTATTGCTCTGGCTAGGAATTCTAATACTGTATTGAACAGGAGTGGAGAAAGTGGGCATCCTTGTATCATTCCTGATTTCAGAGGAAATGGCTTTACCTTTTCTCCATTTACTTTTATGCTAGTTTGTAGGGTGGTCGTGTAAGATTATATTGAGGAATGTTCCATGATTCCTACTTTCTCCAGAACTTTTTGCATCAAGGGGTGTTGGATCTTGTTAAATGCCTTGTCTACATCTATTTAGATGATCATGTGATTGTTGTCCTTGCTACTTTTGATGTGATGAATTATATTAACCCACTAGCATGTATTGAACCAGCTTTGGATCCCGGTGATCAGTCCTGTTTGATCACAGTGTATAATTTTTTGATGAGTTGTTGAAGTTGATTGGCCAATATTTTGTTGAGCAGTTTTGCATCAATATTTATTAAAGAACTGGGTCTCTGGTTCTCTTTCTTTGATGAGTTCCTGTCTCGTTTTGACATGAGGGTTAAGCTGGTTTCATAGAATGGGTTTGGTAGAGAGCCTTCAATTTTAACTTCATTGAAGATTTTGGGGAGTATTGGTGTGAGCTCTTCTTTGAAGGCCTTATAGCTTTCAGCTATGAATCCTTCATGTCCTGGGCTTTTCTTGGATGAGAGGTCTCTTATTGCTTTTTCTATTTCATTACTTGAAGTGGGTCTGTTTAGTAGATTTAGATCTTCATGGTTCAGTTTGGTTATTTCAATATTTGCTGGAAATTCGTCCATCTCTTCTAGATTTTCAAATTTGTTGGCATGAAGATTTGACAAGTAATCCCTTGGGATGCTCTGGATATTGGTAATTTCTGTTGTTGTATTGCCCTGCTTGTCTATAATTTTCTTTATTTAGGTGTTCTCCCTTCATTTTTTGATCTGATTTGGTAAGGGTCTGTCAGTTTTGTTAATTTTTTCCAAGAACCAACTCCTTGTTTGTGGATTCTGGGGTTTTTTGGATTCTTAATTCATTTGATTCTGCTTTACTTTTAATAATTTGTTTCCTTCTACTAGATTTTGGTTGGGTTTGGTACTCTTTTTCCAGCATTTTAAGTTGTACCATTAAATTGTTGGTTTGAGATTTTTCTGTAGTAAAATGTATGAAACACACACACACACACACACACACACACACACACACACACACACACAGCACACACACACAGAGCTCACCACATCCAAAGTCACAAACAAGATATTCTATAAAATGGGAAGTTACCTTGTAACTTATAAGACCTATAAAACTTACAAAGTAAGTCTATGATTAGTGTTTTGAAGAAGACCCTCCATACTGATTTCTCTAGTGGATAGACTAATTTCAAGCCAACCAACAGTATACTAATATAGTTCATTCTCACCTTTCTGCTCCATACTTGCCAGCCTTTGCTGTTGTTTTTTATGACTTCCATTTTGCCTTGGTGTGATGAAATCAGCACAGATTCAATTTGTATTTTCTTTATAGTTTCTTTAGGTATCAATTAGCCATTTGCATATCTTCTGAGAACCAGACCTCAACATGAATGACTTCTCACTTGGCATTTAAGATACTTTGTTTTTGCCTATGTGAAAGTTTCACCCAGGCACTGGTAACCCATGCTACTCAGGAATGTGAGATTTGTGGCAACCCAGGCAAAAAAAAATCCCTAAGATGGTTGTCTCTGTTTAACAAACAAAAGGCTAGAAGTAGAGGTAATATGACTGAATTGGTAGAGTACCTTCTCTTGATCAAAAGAAGCCAAAGGAGTTCATGAGTTGAAGCTCCCAAGACATATACTCACGATGAGATCCATCCTCACTGGGAAGGCACGTCCTCAGTCCAAAATATGTGACTCAAATTGGCAAGCTGGAAAAGGCAAAGGCTAAGGAATTGGCTACTAAGCTGGGTTACATGTGCAATGTTGATTTCTCTGTACATGAAGATAATAAATCTGTTCTTCCTCCAGTGGAAAAAAATGTTTAAAGAATAGATGAAAAGTGTGTACTTTTCAGGTGAAAGGGTATGTTAAAAATTAGATTTTAAGGATGAATATAGAAAGAGAAAAGAACATATTTTCAAACTTAAATTTTGTAGGACAAAACTACGATATAAGTAGAAAGTAACAGAAGAGACTTAGAGGATGAGTGATTTGAAGCAGGAAGAAGTCAAGGATTTGCTATAATTGTCAAAGTATTTGCTACAAAACACTATCACACACACACACACACACACACACACACAGGCAGAGGCAAAGAGAGAGGGAGAAGAGAGAAAAGCAGGCATGTAAGCTGAGGTAGAAAGTGAGCAAGAACACTACAGCAAAATACTTAGAATTACATAATCTGAGGAATAGGAATATGCGTATTCATTATGCTTGTCTCTCTATATTCTTATGTTTGCAAATGTTCACAATACAATTCAAATAATACAATTACATAGGGACTACAGTTCTAGTTGGTAATGTGGGTTCCTGCTTGCATTTGCACTCAGCACCTGGCACGTGCTTGGCCAGCATTCTCTCACTTCAGGTATATGCTCAGCTCTGTTTTGCTTCAATGCTTTTTTTAGATAAAGTATCCTACATTTTCCTGAGCTGGCATCAGTCTGAAACCCGTTTCTATATCTCCCACACAATGAGGGCTGTGGATGTGAAGCACCCGGCCCATCTTGCTGGTTGAGAATGGGGTCCTGCTTATTTTGCCTAAGCTGGTTGGAATCACAACCTTCCTGATCTTCCCACCTGGGAATCTGGAATTATACATGAGGACCAGCGTTCTTTTCATTACATTAATGAAAAATAAAGTCTTAATATTTCTCAATTGGAAATTTTGAGACAGCAACACTTCAGAAGAAACAGTACCAATACCAAATGAGTATTTGTGAGTGTATTTTTACACTAGAACAAAGGTTTCTTGAACTCATTTCTGCTCTTTTCTAGGACGAACAGGAACAATGATATCTATTCTACTTCTTGCCACTGGCACATTTTTAACCGCAAAGGTAGGAAAAAGGTTTTGATACTTAGTCTTTTATATGTATTGAATTTGCTAGTTCTGAAGCATTCATGGTAAAATATTAAGGAAATGCTTAGCTCATGGTGATTAAGTGAAAGTGAAAGCCTGGATTAATGCAGCCTTGTTTAATATGCAGTTATTTACTGGACTTGTACCCTTGTATTCTTGTTCTGGGCCAAGCCTATAGTGAGAGCAGTGAGACACAAATGCGAGGGAATGTCCAAATTCAGAATTACTAAGAAGAACAGCATTTTAAGGTATATTTTTTACCATTTATAAGTAGGTGCCATTCAAAAAGCAGTCTGAGAATTCAGTGCATTGTGAGTAAGGTCACTCATTCATCATTCTCCTCCCTCCATCTCAACCCACTACTTCCTTCCTACCATTTCTTTAATGTTGTAGGATATACACATGACTTTGTAATTCTGTATTTAAGAAATAAGAATCAACGTTTTCTAAAAAGCTGTATCCTCATTAACTGACTTATGTAATTGTAGCCTCACTGTACAACACCTTTATAATGAGTTTTAAAGATATTTTTATTGTAATTCATAGGAGGGTTACATTACTTTCGCCAGATAGAAGGTGCATTACTTCACATACATTGATACCCTTTCTCAAGTCTTGGTCCCCATTTCCCTCCCCCCACTCCCACCCTCGTCTTGTTTTTGCCCCTTTCCTATCCAATTTCAAATAACCAAATACGCATATGTACAATATATCAGATAACAAAGTGAAATACTATAAAAATATGAGATAACTAAGGGACAGCAAAAGAAATGGGAGATAACATAGTACATTAAGGACAACAATCACTCATTTTATGGCTTTTGTTTCCATTTCCTATAGGTCCTTTCATTTAGCGACATACTGTATGTCCTTATGTATCTAGGTTTTGCTCTATTGCAAATCGCTGCTAGGAGAGCCCAAGGTTTCTACTGATTATGACAAATAGGTGAAACCATTGAGTATATGTTCCTTTGAGTCTGACTTACTTCACTTAATATGATTTTTTCTAAGTCTTTCCATTTCCTTTCAAATGGAGTGATGTCATTCTTTCTGACAGCAGCATAGAATTCCATTTTGTAAAAATACCACATGTTGTTCATCCACTTATCAATCGAAGGGTATCAGAGTTGGTTCCATATCTTTGCTATGGTAAATAGTGCTGCAGTGAACATCGTTGTGCTAGTGGCTTTAGTATGTCCTTGTTTCTGGACGGTTGGGTAAATGCCAAGCAGTGGAATTGCTGGGTCATAGGGGAACTCTATGTTTAGTCTTTTGAGGAGCTGCCATAATGCTTGAATGAGTTTGCACTCCCACCAACTGTGTAATAATGATCCCTCCTGGCCACATCCCCTCCAGCATCTTAATAAAATATATATATATATATATATAAAGAAATTAGGCACAATAAAAATGTGTGATGGAAAAATATAGTCTTTTCAATAATTGGTATTAGGACTTCCATATGTAGAAAATTAAAATTGGATCCTTGTTTATCACCATGCACCAATATCAACTCAAATGAATTTAAAGACCTCAACGTCAGGCCTGAAACACTGAAACTATTGCAAGTTGGAGTAGGAGAAATATTAGAACTGATAGGCATAGGCAGGAACTTTTTGGAAATAGTGGCAAGGCCACAGAAAGTAGGAGAGACTTGACAAATGTGATTATATCAAAATAAAAATTTTCTGCACAGCAAAGAACATAGGTGCTAAACTAAAAAGACAGCCAACAGACTGGTAGATCTTTACCAGCAATATATCTGACAAAGTCCTAATATCCAAAATATACAAGTAGCTCAAAAATTAACATCTCCCTAAAACTAATGAGCTAATCAGTAATTTGGCAAAGGAGCTAGAAAGACCTTTCAAAAAATAATAAAGTAATTTTTAAAAGAATCAAAGGAAAGGTGGGCATTGTAGACTTGTGCCTGTAATCTTAGCCACTTAAAAAGCTAGTAACTAAGAAAGTTCATAAGTAGCTCTGTCCAAAGAGGACAGATAAGCACTGTGATTGTATTAACCCCTTTTCTATAGGACAGCATTGATTACTTCGGGGAGCACAGAACTGACAGAAATGTGAGCAGTCAGTTTCAAGGAGTAGAAACTCCTTCCCAAGTAAGTTTCTCTTGTCACAAAGTTATTTATGGGGAGATGTTAGTGGCACATTTAGCCTGGTCGCATCTGTAACCCTTCTTTAACAATCAATGATGGCAGAGGACTTGTGACTCCTAACCATTTCCTGATCTTTGGAGGCCCACATCTGTAGCCTCATAGGCTACCTGGCTTGGTTCTCTGCTGGGGCCTACTGGCAGCAAATTGGGGTTCCTGAAATACGGGGCAGGGACTGGAAAAAATAGAAGAGAGACAAACACATGGGGTTGGTAGGTCTGCAGCCCAGGTAAAGACTGCAGCCCAGTTTATCCTCAACTCAAGGCTTATATCCCTTCTTGAAACCAGGGAACTTCCAGGTGTTACATTCATATGGTAAATCTCAGGTCATTTAAACAGAATAAGGCCAGAAAACTATAAGGCAATAAAGCAATTGTCTGATGCAAATCAAGGTACAGTTTGATTCCACTCTGGCTCCCAACAGTTCTCAACAGAGCATCACACATTCCATTTCTTATTCTTTATTCCCTACAGCTTCTGGAATTGAGTCCCCTCCCAAAAAGGAAGGTCAAATATCTAAGGTTTTCTGATGCCTGAAGATGATCTCTGGCTAGTAGATGATCTACTAGCCATTGGTTTCCCTAGAAAGAGAGATTGGATGCTTCACCAGTTTTTGCTAAGGCAATGAGCAATTCAAGGTCTTTAGAACACTGCCAGGATGGTTTTGTGATGACCCCAGTGTAGGGGAAAGAAGAGTGCAGAGAAGAGAAAGAATGAGAGATCCTCAGACCAAGAATGAGAGATAAAGACACACAGAGATAATGGGAGTATGAAAGAAGAAAACAGAATGAACTGGGAAAATAAGTATTTTACAAATCTTGTTCCAGAAGACATTATCATATTCTTTCATTCCATATTCTTAACATTGTTTAAACTATCCACTGTTGTCCTATTTTCCTCTGATAATACTTTATTATGAAAATATGAAAAATCCCAATTATATTGGATTTGGGTGTTGGTCACTATAAAAAAAAATAACTGACCAAAGAACTTAAAGTGGGGAAAGATTCATTTGGGCTCACAGTTTCAGGATTTCCTTTAAGGCCACTTGATCCCATTGCTTTGGGCCTACACTGACACTGAACAATCATGTCAAGGAGGCGGGTATTGTGGAGAAGGATTGCTCACCTCAAGGTTCCCAGGAAGCTGAGGAGAAGGAAGGGTTTGCGACATGATCCATCCTTCCAGTGACTTCTTTGTTTTCATGAGGCCCCAACTCCTAACATTTTCCCCACCTCCTACTAATGCTTTAAATTTAGGAAGCCCTCAACAAATGAATCTGTGGATAAAGTCAAAAGCCTCAAAATATAATTACTTCCCCATACCCACCTCTGAACGCTGCTGTTATACTGGGGATCAAGCCTTCCATCTATGAGCCTTTTAAGTGCACATTTCATATCCAAATTCTAACACACAAAGATGGAACCATACAGTGCATTCTACAATGATCATCCCAACCTACAGTCATGCTTTGTTTATTCCTTCCCCACTCTTCTCAAACCCTGGGTCACCCTTCCTACTCTTCATTCCTCAACCAGGATTACTTTGAAGGAAATTCTATTCATCAGGTCCTTTTACCTCACAAGAAGTTTGGCATGACACCCAACATATGCACTCTTAAAAAAAAATCCAACAACTGCAAAGCATCTACCCGACACTGATGACTGGCACCTGTCTGTATTTCTAGATACAGGCTGAGATTTGAGAATGGTGTTTCAAAGCCAGCCCTGGCAGGAAATCCTTTCATTCTTAGTTCTAATGAAGAACCAAAACAGCCTGAGTTGGAGATGCGAAGTGGTACAGCACTGCCCTATTGCATCTTGCATTGCCCTATTGCATTTTCAGGCATCTTTCTCACTATTGCCCTTTCATTGTTTGCCCATCCTGGGGCTTAAACTCAGTGGCCTGGTGCTCAGTAGGCTTGAACTCTTCACAAGTGGCACTTTACCAGGTGAGCTAGATCTCTAGCTCAACTTCTGGCTAAGTATATAGAGATGGATTATCTCAAAGTTTTCAGCCCTGGCTGGCATTATTCTTCAGTCCTCTCAGTTTCTGCCTCCTGAGTAGCTTGGATTACAGACATCAGCCACTCGCATGCAGTACAAGTGCTTTTGCTAATTGGAAATGTGGCAGTTCACTTTCTGAACTCTTCTCAGTTGGTTCATCATCAGACATCTGGAGTTTCTCAAATTGAATTCTAAGAAATCCTGTTTGAGCAACTTGCTAGGAGCCAAAGAGTATTGAAAGGTTCCCTTACCAAAAAAAAAACATATTGGAGAAAAAGGCAGATAAAGAATCTCTTCTTTTAGAGGACCCCTCACTAATGGTACAGAATCATCTAGTGCAGCTATGTGGAGATGTCATTCCTCCTAATGAGGAACTATCTCCCAAACAATAGTCCTTTCTCTAGTGCATGACAACAGATTTTGTCATCGCTGTTTCAGCACCTTCACTGTTCTCATGGTCATAAGCAAGCCTAGAAGCAAGGGCTTGTTCTTTCCATGTTACTGTCTGCAAGTCTCAGCTGGGCTCTTTTTCCACAATGAGGAAAATACATAAGAATGTTGATAATGTAAGGGCTCATTCTAAATGTTGTCTTCCTTTCTTACTGCTGTTCACAAGCTGAAAAAGAGAAGGAGATTAGGATACTGACTTTACATCTGGCATTCCCACTAAAGTGGAGGCTTTTGTTGCTTTACAGAGTCGCTATGTCCGCTACTTTGACATCTTGAAGAATGTGTTGAACTGGGAAATGCCAGTGAAAAAACCTCTTAAAATTGTGAAGTTTGTGATTTACTCCATCCAAGGTAAGTGCTTTGGAAAGGACGGAGAAGACAAGAGGATGTGCGATCCACTATTTGGGAGGGTTTTGCTTATGTTATGCAAATGATCCTACATCACAGCTAAGGGTCAATGCATGTGACCTTCTCCCTCTTGAGCTGCCATGTCAGCTCTCCTTAGATGCCTCTCTTATCCCTTACCCATTTCCACTTGAGGGGAGGTTCTACCCCTTGCGTTCTGTTCTCGATGTTCTTGTCTCAACCTAGGATAGATTTTTTTCATAGGAGAAGAGAAGATTAAAGAACCCAGTAGAGTCCTTCTTTCTCAGACTCATTTCTCCTTCATGGTTCATCTCAGCATTGCTGGCCCTGCCTCATTTTCTTGGCCAGTCCTTCCAGCGGCCCTTTCTTCTCAGAACTATAGTCTTTTCTCTCTTTCCTCCTCCTCTAAGCATCTCCTCACTATCTTCTCCATCAGGATGCCTTATTTTATTTGTTGCCACCTTTGGCCAGGTCATATGCTAGCATTCAGCTGGGTTGTGAGCAGAAAAGACAAATAAGTGCTTAGATTTTAAAAAACCAACTACAATGCAGGGGTTCTCAAGGCTCTTTACCTAAAAGCCTCCTTACTGAGAAGGCTGACATGTGGAGGACCACAGTTTGAAGCCATCCCAAGCCACTCTGAGTCTCCAATTGCAACCAAAAAAAGCAAAATGGGGGCATGCCTCAAGTGATAGAGTGTCAGCTAGACAAGCTGAGCAGGTTCAAGACCCAGACTTCAAACTCTGCTACTTGCAAATACAAAAGTTAGACTCTGTTGCAGGCCAGGTTTAGGTAGTACAGACAAGGTTCCTAGAGGGCAGCACTTGGATTCCCCTGACTGCCCTTGTTTGACACTCACACCTGAATCTCCATGGACATAGAACAGGTTTGGAGAACTTGTTCTTCTACTAGACTCCTCTAGCAACTGCCAAGTTGGTGCTGTTTCCAAGAAATCAGACTGTCTAGTTTAGACTTCCCAATATTGCTGGAAAGACTGGCACAGACCACCCAGTTCTCCAAAGTTTTCCCCTGGGTTCTCCATCTCAGTCTTCCCACAACTGGGACTACAGGCTTGGGCCGCTCTACTCTTTTCCTAGATGAAGTCTCTCTTTACCCAGGCTGGCCTAGAAAAATAGTGAAAGAGGTTATTTATTTAGAGCTAGAAACCTAAACATGTAGAAGAAGGTGAGACAGAGAATTTTCACTTCATTTTGTCTGCATTTTGTCGGTGGGTGCATGGGAGGATCATGGGTTTCCAGCCCAACCTGTGAGTTGTACCTGAACTCTTCAGCTCAAGGCTACGACCCTACCCCTGTTCCTGGGTGTTGTCCCTAAGCTCTGCAGTACCCTTGAGCCAAGCCCCACTTCCTGTTTTCTGGAGGTTAGATGGAGATAAGAGTCTCGGGTCCTTTTGTGCCCAGGCTGGCTTTGAACCTTGATCCTCAGATCTCAGACACTAAGGAGCTATGGTTACTATGGAAGCCACTGAGCCCAGCTTTGTCTGTATTTTTCAAGGATGAAATTCCTTTGTGTGATGTAAATTGTTTAAATGTGAGGAAAATAAAGGCTTAGCACATTGTACTTGTGCATTTCAGTGGCTTATTGCTAGAGGATATCAGTAGAAAGCAGTTGGACAACTGGAACAAGGGAGAGGAGAGTGCAGCAAAAGCCATGTTTCTATCAGAAATCTTTCTGATGACAGTGTTTGATCCATGAAATTAAGAGACACCAAAACAAGGCAAGATGAAAACCCAATCAGACATGCTTCATGTTAATGTGAAATAGGCAAGGTTGAAAGGAAAAGCTTCATTGTGGACTCTGAAACCAGATCTTGGAGGAAAGGCTGAAGGAAGAGGGGCCATTTGAACTGAGGAAAAGGTCACACACCCTGGGGTCACGTTGGTTATCCTAGCTACTTAGGAGGCTGAGAACTGAGGATTGTGGTTTGAAGCCAACCCAGATAGAAAACACTTATCCCCAATTAATTATAAATATTCCAAAGTGAAAGGGTGTCCCATCCAGCGGGACATCAACTAGGGCCAAGAACCTAGAGGGAGGAATGAAAGGGACAGGAGACATGAAGAAGGCAGCAAGACAAGCATCCTGATCAAGCTGCCAATTTATTTTTCACACAAGGGTTTATATGCCTCTTCAGGAGAGAGATTGGGGTATAGGAACTGCTCGGGGGAGGGGGTCCGGTAGTAGGATGTTTGCTTGGGGTAGAGGCCAGGTAGTAGGATGTTTGCATATCAACGCAAGCAGGCATGTGTTGCTTAGTGACCTACTTACAAGATGCAAGCACATTCTTACAGTAAGAATTCAGGGAGGGGGAGAATGTCCCCGATCTCCTCCCGTCATCTTGAAATAAGTGAGGGGCAAGGATTTAGGCAATATCTGAATTATGGTAGGCGTTAACCTGAGAGGGGGGACAGAGGCCCTGATTCCTAGAATGGAGGCAATGTTGAGGAAGAAGCAAGACCCACTGGCTCATGTATCTGTCTTTCTGCTGAGGCCAAGCATCTTTTTGCGGGGGAATGGTTTTCATAGATGCCAACTTCCATGCTATTGGGCGTGTCCCTCAGGAGACCCCGAGACTGAGGGCTGTTTAGGTTGTCTCCTCGCAGTCTTAGCTGCACCTCATGCAAATGCTCTACACCGGTCAACGGTAGATGCATATCCCTCGAGTGGGGATTACGGTTCCTCTGGGGCCCCATAGTCCTCATACCCATTTAGTATCTCCCTCATCTAGGCTGTTCAGCACTGGATGGAAAATTCACCCATCCAGAGTCACCATTATGGCTGGAACCAACTAGGGGACTTTGAGTTTAGCACAGAATGTCCCATCACCAAGAGTTTTTGGTTCCAGTCCTCTCAGGAAACGGCTGTGGGGTGGTGGTAGAATCAGGCAGAACAGAATATGTGGCAGCAGTTTCATCTCTCAGTAACTCCAATGGAATGTCACACCTCCTGCTGGGTTGCCAGCAAATTTCTGCACAAACTGGTTAAAGAAGCTAAACCTAAGGCCTGACTTCGGTGAATTCTCCCAATGATTCCCTGGTTGTTTTCCTGAGCACACTCATTTTGTCAGGCTGACAACCCATTAGTTTTTTTTTAACCTTTTCTTTTTTTAAAAAAAGAATTTATTAACGTTGATTTTTACATCATCTTTTAAATGACAAGTTTAACATACAAGTGTTCAAGGAGGCAATCTCTATTTACAATCACTGGGACTTAGTATTTAGAACTTAATCACAATGAAGCTAAGGTTTGTATGTCATAGAAACACATTAATTTATGAAATAAAACTATGTCTATAGAGTCATAGGTTTTTATGTCTATATAGAGGAGGAATTTAGATTAATGTGGAGAGAATAGGGGAATGCAGCCATAATATTTAACAACATATATCCTATGAACCTAGGGAAATGGAGAAGATAGGATAGGGGTTGATATATCCATCAAGATATATTGTACTTATAAACTGATTGGTTAATATAAACCCACTTGTGTAACCACCTAAGATACTAAAAGTATAAGTTAAAATGGCATAGAACTATTTCTCTCTAATGTTTGGGTATACCTGACCAATATTATCCTTGATATTGATTTATAAATTTGACTTAGAGAAAATTAAATTTAGATTATTATTATAGAACTCTAAAGGTAGCATTTCATAAGCAAGAAATTCTGGAAGTTCCCAATGTTTTTTTTTCCTGGAATGGTGATGTAGTAAGAATTTATCTTGTAGAAGATTAAGATATAATGATTTTTGTCTTTCTTTGCAATATTGTGAACTGCTTTAAGAGGCAGAAACCATTTGTAAAGGACAAATTCTATGCAAGATCAAATGATTAACTAAACCCACAACCTTAGTAGGCCAATATTTTCTCTCTTTATTCTCCATTGAGTTAACTGGCAAGACATTTTGCTCTGTACTCTAACAAACATACACGTTTTCTTTTTCACTTTTATGCAGGAGTAGGAGAAGGTAATGGAGCAGACCTGAAAATTGAAATAATAATGCAGCACAAGACTGTATTTACTTGTACTCGCCAAACCTGCACGGTGAGCCAAAGCTCATGAATGAGAATTCTCATGTTTGTGTCAAAGCTCCCAGTCAAGTGGCATGATGGTCTTCCCCAAAGTAACATTCACCAAAAAGAGACAGCTCTTGCCCTCTGTCACCATTCCAGTTGGCATTGCTTAGTTCAGATGCAAAGCAGAGCCTTGTTCCAAACAGTTTCTGAAAGATATTGTCAAACTGTGCTTCAGTTTAGTGCTGCTTCGAATTCACTTGTGCCCACAAATGCTAAGAATGTCCCCAGGAATTACTCGAGGCTTTAAATGCATACATCATGTCAGTATTTGCCATATGATCTTCCTTTTGATCATTTTGATCATTTATTACAAAGCTCTCATTCTCAAATGCAGTGTTCTTGAAGGTCACCTTGGCACTTGTGGAAGTGGAAAGTCATAGGTTCAAAGAGTGATGCAGAATCTGTCCACTCAGCAATGGGCTCAGTGACTGTCATTGAGACGTTTTGTTGGATGTCATCTTGAGAGCAGTAGAGACAGCATATGGACTGAGGAGATGCCTCTTTACCCACAGCCATTTCTGAAATGTTCAAGAAATTCTCAAGACTGTGCACCTTTTCCAGGAGAAATTGGCTAATTTCCTTTTTAATCCCAAAGGAAGCTTTCAGAATGATTCCCAGGTTCCTGTTGTAACTTCTGTACATGCACACAAGTGTAGTGTGTTGTGAGGTTTAGGTAATATATTTGAATTTAATCTCTAATCTATGAGTTATCAAATCAGTGTAAAAAGTGACCATTTTCAAACCACTTTGTCACATGGGACACTGATCCCATCAATTCTTAGCCCACATTTATTCTTATTTTCCTGGATTTTAAGCTCTGAATCCATAACAACCCTAGTGTAGCCAAGCTATTTCCATCAATATCTGGACCTACAAATTCCCATTAGAGAAGACTGACTCATCTGTTTGGCACATGGAATAAAATTCTCAGTTTCATTGATATTTTTGCTGGTTTCTCTTCTCAGGCCTATATTATTCCTCCTTTATTAAAATCCTCCAATGACCAACTGAAATTCTACTTTCTAGAATATGCTTTGTTATTCAAACTTTCTGCTGTATACTGCCCTCCCATAGGACACACTTGCACACTTCCTTATAAAGCTTGAAAACAATATATTATTTTCATATTGTTCTGTATGTAGAAAACTTCCTGAAAACTTGAAAATCATGTGAGAGTCTTCTGTGGGTATGTTTCTTGAAGCCTAGCATAGCTTTCTTCTTATTCTATGATGGTATATGAATATCAGAGTAATACATGGGATGATTTCATAGTTGTTAATCCCCAAACTTGACCTGTTTGTGGTCATTCCATTCACTGGAATGGCTCATTGACCTCATCAGCAACATAATATTTGTCATGAAAGTGGGGTCAATTATTCATTGCTTCTTGAACATCAATATACTGTTTCAGACTGAAGTTAAAGTGCATCCTTAAAAGAATATAAAAATCGGATGATTCACATAGAACAGTCATGTGTATTACATTAGAAACTCCTGGTCATATAGGATGAGACTAAATGAAAGGATCTCTAGGATATTGAAACAAGAGCTTTATCTTGTGTGATTGTGGCTCTTAATGCACTCTGTTATTCCTCTTCTGTTTAGTTTCCTTCTGGTTAATCTCATATTGTTACTGTATCTGACTTTGTGACCTGGTATATTGTATGTATGTTTATTTGATTATTTAAAATAGGAAAGAGAAGTGGGGCAACAATATGATTGGGAGAGGTGTTGGGGGAGGAAAATGGGGACAAAACCATGAGAGGTGGTATCAATGTGTGAGAAGTAAGACACCTACTATCTGGTGAATATAACTGTAATCCCTCTATACATTACAATAAACAAAAAGACACTTGTCAAAAATGAATACTTTGCTTCTCAAGTGTAGTCTTAAGATAGCTATCAAACATTTGGAGCCCAGTACCTTTACCACTTCAGAAAAAAAAATACTGCTATTTTCTATATGAAATTACTGAGCTATGAAATTATGAGTATATAATGAATTAAGGATGATTTCATGAGTGAAAAAGAATACTAATCGCTGGCAACACTTTGAGTTCCTAATGCCATGTGTTCATTAACAGGTTGTCCATGATATTGATACCAATAGAGCAATCTTTTTGGTGCCCAACTGTCCGGACTTATGTGATGATATAAAAGTAAAATTTTCTTCTTCGGTGAGTCCTCAAGTATCCTGCATGATTGTATGCTCTTTTGTTTGGTCTGGGTTTGAAATTTCCTTTGCTGCAGTTCCCTAAAATATAAAGGACAGATAAAAATGCATGTCTCGGGAAGGGGAGGAAAACACAAAACAAAGTCATCAGGATTTCTTGTATATATTTAAAATATTTCTGATCACTTTCTTCTGAATTGTAAGCACTTGATATCTGTTACTTATCAAATGAGAAAAGTATGAAAGCAAAGATGCTAAAAAGAACCCGACATTGTTGGCTTTCCATAAGAGTAATTACAGTTATGTTGTCTATCTTTTAAACACGTCGTGATCAGTGTGTCTACCAAATGTGAGGGAGATTTTACTTTCCTGTCCATAATTATCTATTGACTTGCTATCATTAGTATGACTGTGTAATTTTAATGGATCAGCCGTACATGTCATGTCTGAGTGTCATATATGACTATAATGATTTTCTATGAAATCATCTATTCCTACTCTCAGTAAGAACTTCCATGTGTTCTGTATGCTCTCCTTCATTACCTGCTTGCTCACTGCTGAGCAGTCTTAGGTTCTGAGATGTGAATGTGAATGTTGAAGCAAGTGACCACCTGGGAAGTCTCTCCATTTCAATGTTTCCCCTTGGATAACAGAACCACTGTGAATTCTTGCTTAGCTAGTGTCTCTAAACAAACACTGTGGTTTTTTTCCCTGGTGCAGGGGGTCTTGATGAGAGCTAGTTTTGTGATTATTAAGGGTTAAGATGGGATGGCATGCTTGTGAAAAATGAGGAAATTATTGATTACTGGTTTGTTTTGTTTTTGGCCATACTTTGGTTTGAATTTTTGCTTGGTTTACTTGCTTGGCTAAACATCTATCATTCGAGTCATGCCTCCAGCCTGTTTGTTTGCTGGTTAACGTGGAAACAATACTTTACTTTTTGCCATGGCTGACTTTGATCCTCCAGATCTCAGCTTCTTGTGTAGCTAGCCATCACCAATATTGATGCCTAATTATTCAAACTAGCTGTCAGTTATGGAAATAGATGTGAGTACTAGGACTTTGGGCTGACTCTCAAGGACTCTGTCTCTGGACAGGACCATACATTCCAGCTTTGTTGTGATGGAGCTCCAGGTGAAATGGCTGTGGATGCTGTACAGTGTGTCTTTCACAGGATGATTGTTTACCCTGGTGGGGAGTGGCTTCATGTCTAATTGGCCCACTGGTGACCATGGATGCTCCTCACAGGAAGCTTGTTTGTACTGACAGATGACCTATATCTGCTGTCTGACTTTCTACCAAATTAATCACTCTAGGAAAACCCTGAATAGAGCAGGTTGTATATGCTTATTACATAAGTCACCAACAAAGCATGAAAACACAACACAGTGAATAAGAGAAGCAGTTTATGACAGAGAAGGGAAAGGCAGCACATCTTGCAGGGCCAGTGGATGGAGGGGAGCCATCCAGGGGAAACTGATACCTGACCAGTAGAGGGACACAAGGCAACCTTAGAAGCAAATAACATTCTCTTGGGGGCCAGGTGTGACCTTAGCAGGTTTTCCATGGGAGGTTTCAATGTGGTCCAAGGTGCTGTAACACAAGTAGTCACTATGACATATCTTCAGAGGTCCCTGGTAGTATGGAGTCACTAGGTCAAGTGCATTGTATCTGCTTTCACATAGACAGGTGATCACTAGAAAATGGGTGCATGAGACAAGTGTCTAGCTCATTCCCACTGAGGAACTGAGAGGTAGCAGAGACTGGAAACTGTTGGGGGTGGCTGTGCCCTGCTTCTGGTATTCCAGCCTAACAGAGTCAAAATGAAAGCAGAGCAAACAGAAAGGATGAAGAATTCACCACAGTATGTTTGGTGTGTGTGTGTGTGTGTGTGTGTGTGTGTGTGTGTGTGTGTGTGTGTGTCTAAACATAGGTCTTTAGTTGATTCTTTAGTGGTGTTCTAATCAGATTGAGAGATCATTGTCTATATTAATCATATAAAAACATCCCTGAAGTTGAATTGGTGCCAAATGGTCATTCTATGTTTAACTTATTGAGAAACCCACAGACGCTTTTCTACCATTGCTTTCCCATTTGGCATTTGTGTCAGCAAGGTCTGAGGACTCCAGTGGTCTGTGGTTTTGCTGAATTTTGTTGGTGATCCTAGTGGGTGAGACAGTAGAAGTCCAGCTCTGCTCTGAATTTGCTTGCCACCTTTGGGGTATACTCTCTGACTAACTGAAGTATATGCTCAAACCCTTGGTGTTTGTTGCATCTGCTTTTGTTTTTCAGACATTAGTTTTTGAATTAAAAATATTGTGAATACAAGATCCCATCCAGATACAAAATATGCCTATGTTTCCCTCTATTTTGGTGCTATATTTTTTCACCCTGATTATGTCTTTTAATGAAATCCAACTGAACACTTGTTTTCTATTTCATTGTAGTAATTTTGATCCTTTATATTTTTAATGAAAAAGTATTCTCTTCAAGCCTCTGAGTACATTGTAATAGATAGGATGTTGCAATTGATGTACACAAAAAGGCAGAAGGAAGGAACGTCAACCCCAATGCAATTATTAGTTTTTGGTATCCATTTTATTATACAAATCACCTCTTTCTTTAATCATGTGTTTTTAGAAGCTTCCAAACTATTATGATGACTGCGCATTCTTCATGTGGTTCCATACATCTCTCATAGAGAAAAACAGGTAAGGACAGATTGTAAGACAGATTGGCAATTCCTTTGCCTACTATACTAAGCTCATTTTCTACAAAAATAAAGAATTGCTTAAGCAAACATTTCCTATCCCCTACCATAAGGCAATGTGTCAGTGAAGAGGCAATTACCCAGATCATAATAATGATCAAGTTCTCTCAGGAAGTGTACATCTACCCGGTTCCTGGAATATAGAAAGGTCTAAGTGGATGTCACTTTATTGGGTCATGATTGTGGGATTAGTCTAGGGAGGCTTTAGCTGGCTTTCTTCTGCTGTAAGCACATTTCCATGTAGGACAGAAGTTTTAAGGCCTGAGAAGTATTAACAATTTCAAAAGCATTGTTTGGTTAACCTCCCCTTTGAAAAGGTTTCCTCATAACTGAATGATGTATTATTGCTAAGAACCTACTACTTTATCTAGAAACTCATTCCTGAACCTACAAAGACTCAGTTTTCAGGAGTATTGACCTGTGGTGGTAAAAAGAAAAACACTTTCTAGATCATTCACATCAAGGCAGAAATGACTGTTGCCATGTCCTCATAAAACTGTGAGGATAGATATGAAGACCTTGGAGCTGGGGGAGGTGGCTCAGGCCTATTATCCTAGCTACTCAAGAGCCTGATCAAAAGATTAAGGCTCAAAGCCACCCTGGGCACTAAAGGACCTGAGACTCTTATCTCCAATTAACCTCTAGAAAAGGGAAATAGGGGTTGGGTTAAGGGTAGAGTGTTATTCTTGGATTGTAGAGCTCAGGGACAACACTCAGGCCCCATGACCCACCAAGAGGGAGAGAGAGAGGGGGGGGGGCGGGGAGGAGAATGAAGACCTTGGGCCATGAGTTTGCCCTAGTGGTAGAGTGCTTGTCTAACATGCACAAAGACCCAGGTTTGATTCCTCGTTACCACATACATAGAAAAAGCCAGAAGAGGTGCTGGATAGTATTGGTTACATCCAGTGCCAGACTTCTCTTGAAATCTGAACTGGGCCTGATAATACCTCAAATCTATTAAGACAGCAGCAAGAAAGCCTCATTTCTACAGATTTGTAACACATACAATTTGATTTTGGAAAGAGTAAACTCTACATTTAAAGGAAAAATTCTATCAATTTTCCTACGTGTCCAGCTGTCTCTTGAGCAAAGTCCTCGACAAAGGCAGGGTGTTTACTTGTTGCTTCTTGTCAAACTGGTTCTTGCTAAAGGATAGCTTTGTCCTTTCCAGCACCATCATCTCATTGGAGATTATAAGAACATTGGATCCTCCTTTTTGTAGTCATTTCTGGAAAATTGGTATCATTTTTTCCTTGCTTGATAAATCTTTTTTTTTTGCCAGTCCTGGGCTTGAGCTCAGGGCCTGAGCACTGTCCTTGGACTTTCTCAAGGCTAGAGTTCTACCACTTGAGCCTCAGCACCACTTCCGGCTTTTTTCTTTTTTTTTTTTTTTTGCCAGTCCTGGGCTTGAGCTCGGGGCCTGAGCACTGTCCTTGGACTTTCTCAAGGCTAGAGCTCTACCACTTGAGCCTCAGCACCATTTCTGGCTTTTTTGTACGTATGTGGTACCAAGGAATCGAACCTGGGTCTTCATGCATGCTAGGCAAGCACTTTAACCACTAGGCCAAACTCCCGGCCCAATTCCGGCTTTTTTCTATGTATGTGGTACCGAGGAATCGAACCCGGGTCTTCATACATGCTAGGCAAGCACTTTAACCACTAGGCCAAACTCCCGGCCCTTGATAAATCTTTTTTACACTGATGAGATTGTGGCTTAGACAAAAACATCATTTCACCGATTCAGGGCGATATAGCTGGGCACTGGTGGCTCAGTGACCTGTCATTCTAGCTACACAGGAGGCTGAGATCTGAGGAACAGTTTGAAGCTAGCCTGGGCAGGCATGTCTATGTCACACTTATCTCCAATGAGTCCTTGAAAAATCAGAAATGCAACTGGAGCTCAAGTAAGAGAGGGTCAGCTTGAGCAGAGAAAGTTTATTGAGAACTCAAGGTCGTGAGTAGAAACCCCACTACTGACATTAATGTAAACAAAGACAAATACAAAAAAAAAACCCAGAACACTATTTAATTACGAGGTTTCATTATACACCCAATTATGTCTTGGTAATTATTGTGACAGTCCTGGGGCTTGAACTCATGGCTTCTGCACTGTTCTTTGGCCTTCTCAAGGCTAGAGTCCTACCACTTGATCCACAGCACCACTGTCAGCTTTTCCTATGTATGTGGTACTGAGTCATTGATCCTGGGTCTTCATGCATGCTAGGCAAACACTCTTACACTAGGCCAAACTCCCAGCCCCTTGGTAACTTTTGTTAATTATAAACACTTAGAATATATGTTTGTTTGTTTATTTGAAGTAGGGAAAGGGGTGAAACAACATGATTGGAAGGGGGTGGGTGGAGGGAAACAGGGAGAAACACATGAGAAGGTGTATTAATGTGTGAGAAGACCTGCACCTCCTACTACCTGACAAATGAAATTTAAAAAGTTTTACAAAACACTTAGATAATATGCTCAATGTGGGTGTCAGTAATTCTCTAACAGGCATGTTGTGACTGATCAATTTGTTTCTGAAGATTAAGGTCTTTTATGTCATTCCAAAGAGGCAGAATGGGCTAAGTAGTGAAGACAAGTAGGACTTAAATCCTGGTTGCAGCCAGCAAGTCTCTTTGTAAACAAGGGTGTGCTATTGGATGACTATTCTGTTTTGGTTTTATTGTTCTTTTTTTAATGTCGGGAGAATGTAAAGATGGATTATAGTTATATTCGTCAGGTAGTAGGTGCATTACTTCTCATATAATTGTACCCCTTCTCATGCTTTTGTCCCCTCCTCCACCTCCCAGTCCTCTCTTTTCCCCCCATCCCTTCCCTGTTTCAAATAAACAAATAAATGTGTATACAATATACCAGGTAGCAAGTCACACACAGTAACAACATGAGAAAAACCATAAGGGCAAAAAAACGAGAAGAGAAATAACATAGTACATTAAGAACTACAATCACATACTGTAAGCCCTAAAAGAAAATGTAATGACTTTTTTTCCTGTCCTTAGACTTTATTTAACACGAGCTGACCTGGACAATCCACATAAAGAAAAGACATGGAACATATATCGTCCAGACTTTGCTGTAGATATATTCTTTGAAGAAGTCTTTCAGTGACAAACACACTATCTTTATACCCATCACTGTTTAAATTTTCTGTATGTTTATTAAATAAATTATATATTGGTAATAGTAACCTGTCTTCAGAGTGTGTATGTTTCTATGAACTCATCAATGCATGTATACATATGTACATACATCATAATCTTGAATTGGCTAGTTTATGAATTTACCAATTGTATGTCTCCACAACTACTGGCCTTCTTCTCTCAACTCATTTTCTTTCTTCCCTGTGTATCCATTTTTCAGAATTGCTACAAAAAAGCCAGGAGTGGTGGCTCACTCCTGTAATCCTAGCTACACAAGAGGATGAGATCTGAGGATCTGGGTTCAAAGCCAGCCAGGGTACTAAATACCATGAGACTGTTATCTCCAATTAACCACTAGGAAAACCGGAAGTGGCCCCTGGCTCAAGGGCCAGGGCAATAGCCTTGAGCTGAAGAGCAAAGGGATAGTGCCCAGGCCCAGAGTTCAAACCCCATGACCAGTAGAAAAATAAAAAAGTACTGCTAGAAAAATATGCATATAATTTACATCATTCTACCTCTAATAGTCTATAGTGAAAATAATTTATTTCCAATACACTATGTTACAAGCTCTTTAAATTTTAAAGAGTTTTCAGGTAAGATAGGTATTTAGAACTACTTATGTTCCAGCAGTAACCCTCTTGGGAATTTATCCAAAAGACTGAAAGTCAGTATACAATAAAGATATATATATATATACATATATATATACATATATATATATATACCTCCATGTTCATTGATGCACTAATTACTATACAACCATGTTAAGGAAACAGCTCAGATGCCCTACATCAGATTGATCCAGAGAGAGAGGAAGAGTGAGGAATTTTATATCAAAATGGACCTAGGTAACTTGAGAAATGGAAAAGATTGGGAGAAATTGGGAAAAATGATTGAAGGCGTGGCATGGATCAACATGCATTGCACTCAGAAAGTGACATGTTCGATTGAAACCACTAATTAAATATAATGTACTAATTAAATGTAATGCACAAAAGATTTTCCAAAGATGTTTCAACTGGGAGATAATGCCTCATGCCTGTAATCCTAGCTACTCAGAAGGCTAAGATTTGAGGATCCCAGTTCAAAGACTGCCTGGTCAGGAATGTATGTGATTCAGATGTCCAGTTAATCACGTCCCCAAAAAAGTAAGAAGTGGATTAAGTGGTAGAACACTACACTAGAGCCAAAAAGCTCATGACAGTGCCCTGGCCCTGAGTTCAAGCACATAATGGGCACATACCCAGGTACATTCCCGCATGTATGGGCTCTCCCCCTCTCTCTCCCTCCCTGTCTCTCTCTCTGTCTCCCTCTCTCTCTCTCTCTCTCTCTCTTTTTCTCTCTCTCCCTCTCTCTCTCTCTCTCTTTTGCTCTCTCTTTCTCTCTCACACACACATACATACATATGCACACATGCACACACAAATTTTAAAAAGGAAAATAGACTTTTCAATATCATAGAAGAGCAAAGTTATTAGTATACTTCGGTAGCTACTTTAGAGAGTTATTCATGATAATTCTAAAAATAGTAACATTTATGGAGCCCAATCATAATAAATCGCACTGCCTAGAAGCTCTTCAATAGTAAATTCATTTAGTCCTCATAATTCAAGTGCTATCATTACTTCTATTTTCCTGGGAAATTAGAAGTTTGGACAATTAGATATATCAAAAAATTAGTAAAGTAACAAATTCAGGATTTACACCCAACATAGTAATCTAATACCTTGGATAGCATGCCAGTAAGGGAATAGCTTTCTCTATTTTTTCTTATTCACTTGGTACCATAATGATGGACTCTTAATCACCAAGAAGCCAGGTACTCTGCATCCCCTACCAAACTAAAGCTAAACAGTAAACCGCTGACAATTTGCATAATCCTTAGTCTACCCCCAGGCTCCCACCCCGTTTAGGGTGGAATTAATCCAGGATCAGAATATAACTCTGAAATCCTGTCTGGACTCGGGCGGTGCCGGAAGACGGTTCGGTTAGTGAGAGGGTTTAAATCCCACCTGTGAGGCAGCTTGGCTGCAGAGCCAAAGCTTGGAGCTTCAGCCTCGGCTCTGCGGGCTGCGCGGCTGGGAGCCAAGAGCTTGAGTGGCCATGGAGGAGCCGACTGAGCCAGAGCACAGGTTGCAGGAGGTGCTGCACTTGGTGCTGGGGCTGAGCCAGCGGCACCTCCAGGGGTTCCTCATGGCCAAGATGCAGCGCTAGGCCTAGGCCGAGGAGTTCCTGCAGCACCTGGAAGATGCACTGGACCTGAGCGCGCCCGCGCGGGACTTCGCCATCCAGCTGTGGCACAAGGTACCAGGGAAGCCGGTGGTAGAAAAGCCAGCTAGGGTCGCAGAGGGGAGGCTCGAGCCCTGCTAGAGAAGAACAGATCTTACAAGTTGTTGGAAGAGAGTGAAGAGAGCAGTGAGGAAAGTGGGATTCTGAGTAAGAGCAGCCTCCAGAAAAAGCGTAAAAAACGGAAACATCCCAGGAAGAAGCACTGTGATGAGGAGGAGGAAGAAGAGGAAGACATTTCTAAAAAAAGGAAAAGGAAGACAGGGGAGCATGAAGAACGGACACCGAAAGCAGAATCAGAGGACGGGTGGAGAGAACGAGAGCGCCTTCGGGACGCGATGCCTTTGTGGAGCAAATGCGTCAGTGGGACAAGGCTCGGTCTCGCCATGTCCTGGAGCGCTCAGACAAGGAGGCTGATGAAGGGGCTCAGAAGCGCCTCACGGTGGCTGAAGAAGACCAGAAAGCCGTGGGAAGGAACACAAACAGATCTTGATACCAGCACCTTTTCTTTCTGTACATTGTTTAATTCCTGTTAAATAAAATTATTTTTTAATAAAAAAAGTCATATTGCCTCACGTGATATGTCCATTTTTTTTCCTGCTCCCTTCAGTCAGGAATTCAGTTGGTTTGGGGATCATAGATGTGAATTTCGCTTTTCCATTTGAAAGTAGGATCAGTAAGGACTGAAAGGATTTGGAAAGAAATGGGTAGGTATTTCCAAGCCAAGAATAATGTCTGCTGTTCAGCACCCACCAAGAATGCTCAAATTGCTCCATGCAACAAGATATTATACAAAGGAATTTGATGACAGGAAGCAGTGCTTTGGGCTGAGGGCACAGCTGTGTGGTAAAGACTCCCTAGCACACAGAGGCCCTACCAAAAATTGAACTAAATATCAGAAAAGAAAAGAAAAGAAATTGCATACTAATTTCCGCACTAGCAACCTTGTTAAGCACATTTGAGGCTGTTCATTCACGCATTGACCTATTGATCCATTCATACCTCATAACCACCCATCCGTCCATTCAGCTCTCCATCCTCCCATACAGACAATCATTCATTATCCATTTCTCCATCCATCATCCATCTTTCTATCCATTCATTTGTTGAGGACATTTTGCAAATGCATAAGAGAGAACGAAGGCTACCCTGGTAGATAGGGAAAGTGGTACAATCTGTATTCATTTACACAATAGCCACCAGCCACAGATAGCATGACAGAGTACAATTAGTTCCATTGAAATCAAATGAAAATTTCAGGGGGTGCTTAACTACAGAACTTACATTGGATTGGGGAAGACTTATCAATTTCTTTCCAAACCACAGTCCAGCCTTTACTGCTTCTCTTTCAAGTTGAAAAACAAAATTCACATCTGAAATTCTAAAACTGCTTTAATCCTTGACTCAGGCAATCATGGAAAAATGGACATGTTAGGTGAATAAAAAGGCCTTGAGCTCAAGTGCCAGCACTGCTACCCCTCCCCCCAAAAATGTCATGAATAGAAATGTAGGTGAAGCCCTAAGGTAAACAAGGACAAGGCCAGGACTTTGATTCCCAGGAAGAAACACACACACACACACACACACACACACACACACACACACACACACACTTACTTCTCATAAATGATTCTTGGTTATCACTAACTCATCTTTGGCTAATGATGTGCTGTAAAAATAACAGCTAGATTTCAGTGAATGCTTCCCCTAATATAGAAATTCTTTAATAAAACTGTCCTTGCCTTCATATGCTGCTTTAGAATGTGTAATAGTATGCTTACAGCTTATAACACCTCAGGCCTCCTGTGTTTTACATGTTAAGTACATTTCCTTAGCAGCTGTAGTTTGATGGTTTAAATAGATGTAAGACTTTTACATTTGGCAACTTACAGTAATGTCTTTATAAAGATAAGATCAAAATTTACTGGTAGGCTCCAGTTATTTTGTAAATGGCAAGTGAGAAACTTTACGCATATGGGCAGATAGTGTGAGTGATATTTTGGGTTAAGGTAGGAAGATGTCAAATTCGAATGTAAAGATCGTGTCCAAAGTCCACAAGAATGAGCTGGATTGCTTCTCTGGGCATGATTCAGCTACCTCCCAGGCCTCTTACTCTCTTTCTCACATAGTTCTTCCCGAAGGGAGACTCAGGTAAAGCAGCCAGATGGCTAGTGCAGGTTGGCAGCAGACTAAGAGAAACTGAAAAGAAGACTTTGAATTTCAGTAATTGTATCTCTCCCCTCTCCTTCTCCTTCTCTCTCTCCCCCTTTCCCTCTCTCTCACCGTCTTCTTCTCTTTCCTCCTGATTCTTTCCCTCCTCCTACTCTTTCCTTAATGTGGCACCAATTGAGGACCTAAGGCACTTGTTTGTCTTTTTTCACTCAACATTAGTTCACTACTAATTGAGTTACATTTTCACCCCTAGCTTTTCTTCTGGTTAATTGGAGATGTGAGTCTCATGGACTTTTCTGCTGAGGTAGGCTTTGAACCACTATCCTCAGCCTCCGGAGTAGCAAGGATTATAGTTGTGAGTCACTGGAATCAACAACTGTTGTGTTTTCACATTGAGAATTAATTGTAGTCCTAGTTTGTACAAAAAGATTGTAAAATATTACTGATAAATTATTAACCCCAAGAAAGCAGCTACTCTCATTTATTTGAAATAGAGAAATCAAATTGCCTGACACTGGTGGCTCATGTTTGTGATCCTAGCTACTCAGGAGATCGAGATCTGAAGATCGAGGTTCAAAGCCAGTCTATGCATGAAATTCCATGAGACCCTTATTTCCAATTAACCACTAGTGTACTAGTCTTGAGCAAAAACTTCAGGGACAATGCAAGGCCCTGAGTTTAAGTCTCAGTCCTGGCATACATGCCCAAGAATTATGACAATGTAAATATCTGACAGGAAATCACTACTTTTAGTTAGATTTGTTAGACAGAATAGGTGAGAGGTTTTCGGTGCCTGATAAATTTTTTTATTAGTTAACACATGCTTTTGCAATGGTAGATGTTGGAAATCAAGTTTCCATTCGTGAAACAAATACCTGAGAGTGAACTTCTAAAGAGGAGAGGCTTTGCAGGACATTGATGGCTCACACCTGTAATTCTAGCTGCCCAGAAAGCTGAGATCTGAGGATTGCAGTGCAAATTGAACTTGGTTTGCAAAGGGTATGAAGCTCTTATCTTCAGTTAACAAGAAGATGGAAAGAACCAAAAAGAACAGAAATCCTGGCCAAGTTTGTGAGATCAGTGCTGCGGGTGCAAGAGCTATTTCGTGGCAACCAGCTGGTTTTCACCCATCTTCTTCCAGATGGTTAAGCAGAGTTCGGCTGGCTCTTGCTCAACTGACCTTCCCTCAGAGCTCAGTGAGGATGCCCCTACCAGCTGGGCTGGCAACCTGCAGGTGGACTGCAGTCCATCCAAGCCCCGCCCCACGGCCCCACCCACCCGCGCTTAGACACGCCCCTCCTGCCCAGAGGACCATGGGAGCTGCTTGCCTGGAATCCCTGTGGAAAGCACAGTTGGAGGCCAACGGACAGGGGCTCTTGGTAGACCTACTAAAGGAGCATCTGGAGTTTGCTCGTACATTGACTTTAACTTAAAATATGTACTTTATTTATAATTTAAACGTTTATTTATATATAGTTTACTTATAACTAATAATTTGTTCATTCATTTTGGGGAGTGGGTCCTGAACTGGGGTGGGGAAAGGTCTGGGTTTTCTTGCTCACGGTTAGTGCTATACCATTTGAGCCACACTACTTATGGCTTTCTGGTGGTTTATTGAAGTCTTATGGACTTTCTTGACTGGGTTGGCTTCAAACCATTATCCCGAAGTCTCAGTCTGCAGAGGAGCTAGGGTTACAGATATGAGCCACTAACAAATGATAGATAATAAAGGTAAGCTTAGAAGGTAGATCCAAGGAATAATTACAATAGCATATTGAATTAGCCTTTTTCTTTATAGGTCAAAAGTTACCTTGTAAATTGACCATTTTTTATCATCAAATTCTATAAATGCCACAGAATGGGGTTCCATAATGAGTTTCAATAGGGCGTACAGGAGGAAGGAAATGATAATGAAGCTCACTCAGAGACAATGTACTAGATCCAGGAAAACAAAGTTTGTGTATAGAAATGGCTATGGGCAAATGAAGAACAACATTTTTTTCCTAGAAATGTAATAAATTATTCCCTTAGGTGTCACGCTTAATGTTGAGAAAGCTATTTGGAAAGAGTCTGATCACTGGACCAAAATACAATCTTAATTCTACATGCTCACAAGGCCATTCCTTTCTGAGCTTGTCAGGGAAAATAAGACAGTATAAAACTCCTTACCAGCAGGAAAGGGAAAACCATCTAAGGAAATATTGTCCATTCTGAGAGTTATAGATACAGTGAAAATTTGATAAAGAATTAAGCTAACCTCAAAGAATGTTAGTGTGGGCATCTAGGAGGAAAAGGAATCCTTAATGAAGGTTACAAATGGTAGACTAAGTCTTTAATGAGGAAAAGACTTGCCAAAGTAATCGAAGAAATACTTTGGGAAAATACCTATTGTTGAGGTGAAAGAAATTGGAACAAGGTGTTTATAGGTTATTCATGTGAAGTACACAATAACGTGCATTTTAAATTTGCTCATTTTGGTGTTTTTTTTTTTTGCCAGTCCAGGGTGTGGACTCAGGGCCTGAGCACTGTTATGTGGTAACTAGGAATTGAACCTGGGTCTTCATGCATGCTAGGCAAGCACTCTACCACCAGACCAAACTCCCGACCCCTCATTTTGGTATTTTTTTAATGGCAGTCCTGGTGCTTGAACTCAGAGCCTGGGCACTGTCTTGAACTTTCTCAAGGCTAATGTTCTACCACTTGCGCCACAGCACCACTTCTAGCTTTTTCTATGTACATGGTACCAAGGAATTGAACCCAGGGCTTCTTGCATGCTAGCACTCTACCATGAGGCTATACTCCCAGCCCTCATTTTGGTATTTTGTGCCTCTCTCTCTCTCTGTCTCTCTGTCTCTCTCTCTCTTTGTCTCTCTGTCTCTGTCTCTGTCTTTTGCCAGTCCTGGGGCTAGAACTCACAGCTTGGGCATTGTTCTTGGGCTTTCTCAAGGCTAGCACTATATCACCTGAGCCACATCACCATTTCCAGCTTTTTTTCGGTGTATGGGATACTGAGGAATTGAACCTAGGGCTTCATACATGCTATGTGAGCACTAGACCATTAGAATACTACTGCTCCCAATTCCAGCCCTACTGTTTCTTTTTATTCTGCTAGCTTACTTGTGTCAAATTAATAACCAAAATGTTTCTGTGTGTTCATCTTACATGATACTCAGTATATATTTAAATGATGAAGATCTAGGTCACTGAAGTAATACCTGAAGGAAAAATAAAAGTATTCCAATAAGAATTACATTGAACACCTGAGGAAATATACTTTTGTTATTTCTTATTTAAGGATCAGTGTTTCTTTTGCTGTAAATACCACGATTTATCTGACTTTACAGGATGTGATTCAGTATATTGCATCAGAAGAGCAAGACAGTTGCGAGGAAACATATCCAGCCTTTGGTATGTTCATTATTTATATTCTATCTTCTCGTATAAGTGGGTTTTGTATTTTCAATAATATAGCCAAAGGAATTTACTTCCCAGACTACCCTGAACAATTAATAGGTCAAATCAGCAACTGCTATAATTATTTTTGCAAGTATGAGTACTTACTAAAACACTTAAGAAATATCAGCATCATATTAAGTATGATCTTTAGAGTTATGCTCAAAATGTGTGATTGATTTGTGCTTCTGATAATAAATATGCCTCATGTGATAAAACTTTAAATCCAAATCAAAGACTGACTAATTAGTCAGAATTAAGAATCCTATTTTGTCATTAACCCTTAGCTTCTTATCAAAGGGAAATAATTCTTAATGGCTCCCAATTCATAATTTCATATTAAAATCATTAATGCCAAAGACTGGAACAGAAATATATCATGTGGTATGCGTGCCTTCCATGTGTGGCTTGAGGGAGAGAAGAGTCTGACATGTGTCTGAAGGAGAGATGATTGGGAAGGGTGCTGAATATTACAAAAAACCCAGAATATTTCATTTTAATGAATTGGATCAGAAAATACAACCACATTTTTATAGACTGATATAAATATAGCTTAGCATAGATTCACACTGGACTTTCTGCTGTGAGTATACACAGATGAAAGACCCTGTATAGACTATAACCAAGTGGAAGAAAACCATTAATCCATATATCCAATAGAAACTTAGAAATCATGGCTTCATGCCATGATAAAATTGTGTTGTGTATTCAAAACTGAATCAGTTTCCCTTTCTGAATAGTTAGCTATGGAGACACCATCAGGAAACAAACCATGCATGTTTGCATTGTATTGACATGACAGAGAAGGAATCTGTCAGCAAAGAATTTTTAGCTCTAGAACCCCTTCCAGTGAAGATGTTGAGAAGGATTTACATTTCCTTTGTACCTGAGATGGAAGCCAGAAGGAAGAAAATTCCCTACTCAGACAACAGGTTCCCTAATATGACATTGATCCTCCATGGAAAGAAAGCTGACAGATGAGTGAATCTCTAGGAGGATCATCATCCAGGGAGATGAGCAGAGCATGCCTAGGTTCATCATTTTATCCTGACAGTCAGGGGCTGAGCAGGTGTCAGCTAGAAAGATACCATTATCCTGGCATCTACATTGTTATAATGAACAGAAAGGAATGACAGCGGGAGGACAAGGAGATTTCTCACATTTAAAAAGCAGCTCTTCTTGGGATAGGAGTTTGGCCTAGTGGTAGAGTGCTTGCCTAGCATGCATGAAGACCAGGATTTGATTCCTTGGTGCCACATACACCGAAGTGGTGTTTTGCCTCAAGTGGTAGAGAACTAACCTTGAGGAAAAAGCCTAAAGACAGTGCTCAGGCCCTGAGTTCATGCCCCAGGACTAGCAAAAAAAAAAAAAAAAGAAGTAACTCTTCTTACCATATACAGCTTATACTTTTGTTAATCAAGAGTCTGGGAATTGGTAGGTCCAAGTTCAAACCAACCCATCACAAAAGTCTGGGAGACTCCCTATCCACAATAAGTAGTAAAAAAAGGAGGCAGACAGTGTACCTCATGAGGTAAAGGCCAAGTGTGGTATAGAAAGGCGAGAAAGGGTAAGAGAGGCCCTCAGTTTAAAGGCTGAAACCAGCTAAATCTGAAATCCAAAGAAAGAAAGATAAAGGGATTAAGCAAGCAACTGTCCTTTTGCCTTTTTTTTAAAGCTTATTATACTTTTTTTATTCACAGAGGAATGCTGTAAATGGTATTTTCTTCGGTTTTTGGCTGTTGGGCTTGGATTCTGGGCTTGGGTGCTGTCCCTTAGCATTTCAGTTTAAGGCTACTGCCCTACCCCTTGGCCACAGTGCCATTTCCCATTTCCTAGTGGTTAATTGGAGAGAAGAGTCTCACAGTCTTCAGGGTCTTTAGTGCCTGATCTGGCTTTGAATAGAGATTCTCAGATCTCAGACTCCTGAATAGCTAAGATTACAGGCATGAGACACTGTGCTTGGCTGTAGTTCCTTCCTTCCTTCCTTATTCCTTTCTTTCATTCATTCTTTCATTCATTCTTTCTTTCTTTCTCTTTTCTTCCTTTTTGTTTTTTGCCAGGCTTACGACTTGAACTCAGGGCCTGAATACTGTCCTTATGTTCTCAAGGACAGTGTTCTAGCCCTTGAGCCACAGCACCACTTCCACCTTTTTCTACGTATGTGATACCGAGGAATCAAACATGACACGTGATATGGGATACGCAAGCACTCTTACCAATAGGTCAAACTCCTGGCTCAAACATAGTATTTAAAGCTAATGTACAATCTAAAATATATCAACAACTCAAAAAATTGAATCACTCCAAAACTAATCTCCAAAGTAACAACCATCCCTTTAAAAAATGGGCCAAAGTCTTAAAGAGAGTCTTCTCTGAAGAAGAAACAAAAATGGCCTATAGACACATGAAGAAATGCTCAACATCTCTGGTCATAAAAGAAATGCAAATCAAAACAACTCTAAGATTCCACCTCACTCCAATTAGATTGGCCAGGATCAGGAAAACGAATAATAACAGATGCTGGAGGGGATGTGGCCAGGAGGGATCACTACTACACTGTTGGTGGGAGTGCAAACTCGTTCAACCACTATGGAAAGCAGTGTGGCAGTGCCTCAAAAGGCTAAACATAGAACTCCCCTATGACCCAGCAATTCCACTACTTGGCATTTACCCAACCATCCAGAAACAAGGGCATACTAAATCCACTAGCACAACAATGTACATTGCAGCACTATTCACCATAGCAAAGATATGGAACCAACCTAGATGTCCCTCAGTTGATGAGTGGATCAACAAGTTGTGGTATTGTACACAATGGAATTCTATGCTGCTGTCAGAAAGAATGACATCACCCCATTTGAGAGGAAATGTAAAGACTTAGAAAAAATCATATTAAGTGAAGTAAGCCAGACTCAAAGGAACTTAGGCTCAATGGTTTCCCTCATTCGTCATAATCAGTAGAAACCTTGGGCTCTACTAGCAGAGATCTGCAATAGAGCAAAATCTTGATATGTAAGGCCATATAGTATGAAGCTAATTGAAAGGACCTCCAGGATATTGAAACAAAAGCCATATAACGAATGATTGTTGTCCTTAATGTACTATGTTGTCTCTCATCTCCTTTGCTGTCCCTTGGGTACCTCATATTGTTACAGAATCTCACTTTGTTATCTGATATATTGAATTTATTTGTATTTGGTTATTTGAAATTTGATAGGGAAGGGGGGAAAACCAAGATGGGTGAGGGGTGTGGGGGGGAGGGTAATGGGTACCAAGACATGTGAAAGGGTATCAATGTATGTGAATTAATGCACCTTCTATCTGGCAAATATCATGTAACCCTTTTATTAATTACAATAAAAAAATTAAAAAAGAAAAAAATAAAGCTAATGTACAGAAGAAAATTTCCATTGAACTCTCTCACATGATTTACTGCTTTCTTGCCAGAGAAAGCTTTTCCTTAATAAATAGATTAATACCCTCTTGGGTCCTTTTGTATCTAGGAAAATACTTGTTTTTCTTCTTGTTGGTGTTGCTTGTTGGTAATGATCCTATGGCTTTAACTCAGAGCTGGGCACCTACATGTTTTTGCTCCTGGTTAGCACTTTCCCATTTGAGCCACAGCTCCACTTCTAGTTTTTTTGGAGGTTTGTTGGAGATAAGTCCCATAGACTTTGATTCCTAAGCTGATTTCAAGCAGGGATTCTGAGACCTCGGCCTCCTGAGTAGTTAAGATTACAGTTGTGAGCCACTAGAGCCCAGCTGATGATACTTTTTCTTTTGCTTAATTCAGTATTAGGATCCCTCTGATTATATCAATATCATCTTTTGAGACATAAGCAATTTTTCTTCTAGAAAGTGTTTTCATATTTTATTTCTAGCCCAGTGAAGATATTAGTACTTAAAATATGTATTTGATACTCAACTATAGTAGTTTAAGTTAAATAAAGAATAAACACAAATATAAAAGCTCTGATTTTCTCTGATGACTTCAGTGTGCAAGATGGAGTTTTAATATCTGTGAAAACTACTTTTATTTCCTCTGGCATCTGTTAAACCACATCTTGTAATTTTTGGGGGGTGGGTCATGGGTCTTGAACTGGGCCTGGGCACTGTCCCTGAGCTCTTCAGCTCAAGTTTACCACCCTACCCTAGGTGTTGTCCTTGAGTTCTTCAGCTTCCCTACTCTTGAGCCAAGCCCCACTTCCCGCTTTCTAGAGATTAATTGAAGATAAAGTGTCTCAAGTCCTTTTGTTCTGGGGCTGACTTTGAACCTTGTTCCTCACATTTCAGCCTCCTGAGTATCTAGGAGCTGATGTAAACACCTGAGAGCCTTTTATTGCAAGCTTGAGCCTGGGCTCCTAATCATCAGCCACACAGCAGGTTAGAATTGAGAGCCCCGACCCTTCAGTTAGCAGGGGTTTTTTTTTTTAGTAATTTGACCATAAGGCACAAGCTGGCCATATGCAAGAGGTCAATAAAATTGTAACATTTCCACCTGGTTTCTTGCCTTTGTTCTTCTGTCAGGAATTTACAGCCCACAGCTTACTCAGGAAATTAGGGGGAAATCTAGAGAGGGGTCTCTTCAGCCTACTAGATTCCTTCTTTTTTTTTTGCCAGTCTTGGGCTTTGAGCTCAGGGCTTGAGCACTGTCCTTGGACTTTCTCAAGGCTAGAGCTCTATCACTTGAGCTTCAGCACCACTTCTGGCTTTTTTGTATATATGTATGTGGTAACGAGGAATTGAACCCGGGTCTTCGTGCATGCTAGGCAAGCACTCTACCACTAGGCCAAACTCCCAGCCCTAGATTCCTTCTTAGAGAGGATACTTTCTGGCACTAATTTGATCACTGTGTGTGTGTGTATAGTAAGGCTTGAAATCCAATCCTCAAAAACTTGCTTGGTTGTTTACTTATGGCTGGCTCTGTACCACTTGATCCTCTACTTTCTAGTTTTTTGATGACTAACTGAAGGTAAAGTTCTTCTATATTTACCTACCCCTGGTAGCTATGAACCAAGATCGTCTGAGCCTCTTGAGTAAATAGGATTATAAGAGATGAACTACTGGCATGCATATCTATTGGCATGGGGTTTCTTTCTTTTATTCACTTGTAAGAAATGTCAGAGGAAAACAAATGACTTGTAATTAGGACTACTCAGATAAAACACTGATGTTTAACACATGGGTTAACATTCGCTATGCTCATCAACCTTCCGTATGATTTCAAACTTTTATCTCTGTAATGTGTAATTAGATTTCTTGAGCCCTATTTTTGGCAATAATTAGATCACTTACAAGAAAGTTGGTTCTTCCTCTCTTGGTTTTATAAATTTTTGGATATTTCAGGGCAGGATTTATGGAGTGTTAATTTTGCCCTGCTGTAGCAAGGCATCTCTGATGTCCTCTGTTCTGTAAAGACATCACTTCCTGGCAGTGTGTGAACAATAGGTAGTTTCCTGTCATCTCTTCATGTGTTTTATTCCTCAATGTCAGGCTCCTTTCTGAACACACGTGATCCACTGCTCCGTTACATATGCAAGGGGGTCCTGTGTAGCTCTCCTGGATTTCCCTCATACCACTCTGAACGCTCCAGTGCGCTGTCACGTGACACTCATCCTCCTCGCTTCCATCAGCCTGTTTCACTCACCATTGCATCTTGGGAACTTGGAGTGTGCACCACCTAGCTCCCTTCTTTCTTTGCCTTGGTCTGTGCATTCACTGACTCCATTCTCTCAAATAGGTTGTCTTCAAAGTGCTTTAATGTGGTTTGCTTGAATATTTTTGGATTGGCTTCATACAGAAACAGAGCTCAGTGCAGCTTACTCCACCTTAGGTAGAAACAGACTGCCATGAAGCATCAGTAAATATTATAGACTGGATAAATGCCAGTTCATAGTCTCTCTTCTTGCTTCCTTTTTAGTGTTTAGCTATCAATGTAGCTATTTTCTTCTGGAAAGTACTCCTGTGCCTAAAGAAGGTCAATTCCTAGGAGAAAATGCATTTTATTCCAGCATCTAGTGAATCGATAGTGGCCATTTTTCTGCCTTTCCATTGCCCTCGTCTCTAAGCTAACACAGAACAAGGATGTAACTCATCTACCTGCAGATCTTCATGTAGTTGTTTCATGAAGTAGAACCTCTTTATGCACTTGGACAGAGAGTGGATGAGAAAATATGTGTTCCTTTATAATAAAAAAATAACCCAACCTGACATAGCTTTTTCCCTTGTTTTCTTTCAGGTTGGTTATTTCAGCCAGAATGCACTTCATTCATATGTAAAATACATATGAGAATATGCTTGGGAAATATGTGGAGATGCCAAGACAAGGAGCAAAAAAAAAAAGCAAAGAATATGTTATCACAGTTACAGTGTGAAGAACAGGAAGGAGAATTTTGTCATTTTGAGGTAAATGCCTATCTATATGTAGTGTTTGACAGTTTGGGACAAGTTAGTTTACCACTGATACATGTAATGATTAAAGGCATATTTCTTAAATCACAATTTTAATGACTTCCTAAAAGGAGAATATACTGAGATCTCATTGTAAAGCAAAACATTTTGAATATGCTATTTGTTGATGCTGCCAGAAAAAATATTCTGTATATAAATAATTTTATATGTTCCTATTTAATTACTTTCAACAAATATTTTTATGTAAAGGATTATAAAATTAAAACATGAGTTGATCAATATCTCAAAAATACTCATAGAAAGAATCTTCATTCACAGCTCCTCAGCACTCAGCCATGTTATGACATATTTCCAATATTACTAACACTATGGATGCAAAGGCATTTTTCATTTATTCTTTTGTTCTGGTTCTCAGAAATGCAAGTTCCTTAGGAGTTCTTTATTGACTAATGAAATGCTGGTATTTCTCCTTGGCAAACCTCACAGGACTGTGGACAGCATGAAGGAGGCCATTGAAGGAATTTCCTTGGTGATTGCACACACTCAGTCTCTTGCCCATACTCCTGTCACAAGGCCTAGCAGCGAGGGCTATTCTACAGAAAAACTTCCACATGTTGCAGAATTGAAGGGAAGTTTCTCTCCTGGAGAAAACCATGTGACTTCTTCCTCAAATGCATACACTTCAGTTGAGAGCCTGGACCAGTACCTGAGCAGGGTCAGTTGTGTCAATGTTTTCCACTGGCTTGCAGTATTTGAATGATTATTCTTCAGTTTTTGACATCCTGACTTGTTTGACTGCCTTGTATGTATTCAGTTAAGATTGCTACCATTCAGTGTTCATAAAAGAATTGGAGATCTTGGCATTTTTTAAAACCTCTAGGTCTCATTCTGAATTGCTACAGGTTTTTTTTTTTTTTTTGGTCATGGGACAGGGTGTTGTCCCTGAGCCCTTTCAGCTCAAAGCTAAAGCTCTTGCCCTACCCTGGAGCCCCAGTGCCACTTCCGATTTTGTAGTCGTTAATTTGAGATAAGAGTCTCATTGACTTTAGAACCTGAGCTGGATTTGAACCGTGATCCTCAGATCTCAACTTCCTGAGTAGCTAAGATTACAGGCAGGAGCCATGGTGCCTGGCCAGCTGTTTTTGTTTGTTTGTTATTGTTATGTCTTTTTTGTTCACAGTGGGGCTTCCAGTATCCTCCATACTTGTGTTCTCCATTCGTGGGATAATTTCAACAGTTGCTCTGACTTTATTAATGTTTATCAGATAGTATACTGAAGAGCATTTTATACATGTCCCATACCTTCTCTTGTCATGTCCTCACTCCCCACTGCTGCCCTTACCGCAAAAGGTCCTCTTGTACATTCCTATTATTCATCTTTAAAGTCTAGATTTACAAAATGGAGAGAAGATGTGACATTTGGCTCTCAGTGTGATGTATTTGGCTTAGCATGATGAGTTCTCCTATCCATTGTCCTCATAATGATTTCACTCCATTTTTAGAGCAGACTCATTCCTCATTTTGTCCACATATAGCAGTTTTGTATATACTCATTGATGAGTAGGCAATAGTTTTGATTCCTGTGTTTCAACATTTTTGTTGTTGTTGTTGTTGTGAGACCAGAACTCTGGGCCTGGGCTCTTTCCCTGAGCTCTTCAGCTCAAGGCTAGGGCTCTAACACTTTGAGCTTCAATGTCACTTCCGTTTTTCTGGTGATCAATTGGAGAGTACTGTGCCATGTATTTCCTGCCTATGCTACTTTGAACTGTGATCCTCAGATCTCGTCTCCTGACTAGTGAAGATTGCAGGCGAGAGCCACTGGTGTCCAGCTTCAACTCTTTTGAATAGTGCTAAAATAGGCACAAAGGTACGATGAGAAAAGTTATGTTTTGTGTAACTTGACTCCATAAGGATATGGAAATTAGCATATTTTAAGTTTCTGTGGAAGCGGCATCTGAACTGGTTTGGAAATGAACACTGATGTCTAGACACATCACTGGCCATGCTCACCACCTGCGTGATTTCACCTCGCAAAACCTGATTGTCCTGCACCATCTCAAGCTTACCCTCCATGCTGGAGCTCATATGCTTACAATTAAATGTCAGCAAATAATTTTATGGACCTGTAAACTTTAAAAATGAACTCTGTTTCATGAATAAAATTGTGTCAATAAAATTTTGTTCAAACACAAAATATTTTTCTATGTGGTTTTGTTATTGTAATATATAGTGGGTTTACAGTTATATTTGCCAGATAGTAGGCGCATTACTTCTCACACACTGATACTCCTCATGTTTTTGTCCTCATTCCCCTTCCCCACCCGATCATCTTGTTTTATCCCCTTCCATTTCTTATTTCAAATAAACAAATAAATGTATGTACATTATGCCTGGCAACAAAGTCAGATATTGTAATGATATGAGATTAACCAAAGGGCAACAAAAGAGAAGAGAAATAACATAGTACATTAAGAACAATAATCACACAAGATAAAGCTCTTGTTTCCATATTCTGGAGATCCTTTCATTTAGCCTCATCCTATATGGCCTTATGTATCTAGGTTTTGTGCGATTGTAATCCTCTACCAGGAGAATCCTAGGTGCAAACACAAAATCTCTAAATTGTAATTTTCTTGACCACACTTTCACATTAATTTTTTTAAATAACATTTATTGCTGTAAGTCTTTTGGGTGTGATGGTAGATTTCACTTAAGTTCTAAGCAAATAATTGGATTTTACTATGCTACAGGTCAAACTTCCTGTGCCACACTTGTGAGCTCTATACCTTTGTCTTTAAATTCTCACTGTCTTGCCATCACTAGAATGCCTGCTGGATAAGTGAATATTAATAACTTCTATGTTAGCTATTGTGGGAAACCAATATGAGTCTGGGGTCTAACAGAGTTATACTCGAAAGGCCTATATTGAGGACAAAGCGTGAAGAGTACAATCTGCCTGCCTTTATGCAAGGGTGGAGTAAACTTTTTGCCTAAATTCTCACAGGTCATGACAATGTGCTTTGAAAGTATTCCCAGACTTGTTTGGTTACCCTACCCTCCAGGAGATGGATTTGCTGAGAATAACTTGATAGTTGAGACTGGATGATTTTTTATACAAACAATAAGTCTTCTGAGAATTCTTGTTAATATTCAAGTATTGAACTGCAGAGGAAGATGGGTCACAAGACCACCTGAGGGAGACATGTCTGGAGGCAGCAGCTGCTGCTCCACCTTGAAACTGGCCACTCCCACCATTGGCTGTGTGTCCCAGGTGGGCTGTTCAGCACCCAGGGAGGAACCAAGATCATCTAGGGCTGCAAATTCCCGATGCAGTGAGGGAAATCACCTGTGCCCAAAATTCACCTCAGGGAGCTGCCAGCCATTCCTGGGGTCACTGAAAGGCAGGACCGATAAGTAGGCGTGGGCTTCTGCTGGGGCCTTGGGGAGGGTCCACCCGAAGACAGGACCTGGACTGGACATGGACTTGCTCTGGGGCGGGTCTATCTGAAGACAGGGCCTCTATTGGACGTCGACTTGCTCTGGGGCGGGTCTACAGGAAAACAGGACCTGTATTGGATGGGGACTTGCTCTGGGGGCGGGTCTACCTAAAGACAGGACCTGGACTGGACATGGACTTGCTCTGGGGCGGGTCTACCTGAAGACAGGACCTGGACTGGACATGGACTTGCTCTGGGGCAGGTCTACAGGAAGACAGGACCTGGACTGGACGTGGACTTGCACTGGGGGCGGGTCTACTTGAAGACAGGACCTGGACTGGACGTGGACTTGCTCTGGGGAGGGTCTACCTGAAGACAGGACCTGGACTGGACGTGGACTTGCTCTGGGGAGGGTCTACCTGAAGAAAGGACCTGGACTGGACGTGGACTTGCACTGGGGGCGGGTCTACAGGAAGACAGGACCTGGACTGGACATGGACTTGCTCTGGGGCGGGTCTACCTGAAAACAGGACCTGGACTGGACGTGGACTTGGGCAGGGGGCGGGTCTTCCTGAAGACAGGACCTGGACTGGACCTGGACTTGCTCTGGGGGCGGGTCTACCTGAAGACAGGGCCTGGACTGGACGTGGACTTGCTCTGGGGGCGGGTCTTCCTGAAGACAGGACCTGGACTGGACGTGGACTTGCTCTGGGGCAGGTCTACCTGAAGACAGGACCTGGACTGGACGTGGACTTGGGCAGGGGCGGAGCCTCAACCAGGATGTCACCGATGCAGCCTCAGCTGGATGCTGGGACACTGGGAACATTTACTTCCGGCTCTTGACGGCCATTTCCTCCAGCTGCACCTAGGGGACTAAGTTCTGTCCCCATGGCCTTCCTGGGGAAGGAGTGGCAGGACTCCTTTTCACCCTCGGGGTTCCCAGCAGCCCGGGTCACCTGTCCTGCCGGCAGTTTTGAAGCGGCCTGGAGCCCACGAGCACCCGGCAGTGGCCTGCGTGGGGGGCCCGGCCCGCCGGTCCACTTGGGCTGTCAGAGCCCAGGCTGCACAAGAGGTGACAGCTGCTCCTGGAACCTCCATCCTACAGGGGCTGCCTGGCTGGCCGAGTGGTGGGGCCAAAGGCCCAGACTTGCTGTTCTCCAGGCCTAGGAGTTGGTGCCTGCCTGACCCAGTGGGCCGCCTGCAGTGAGAGAAGAGGCATCTAGGCAGTGCCAGACTGGGGGATTTGCCTGGCGGACCTGCCGAAGTTATTCCATGGCCTGGCCTAAATTGCTGCAGCCCCAAGAGCCCCAGGGTTCTGGAAACATGGGGAAGGGGCAGGAAGGACTGTGAGTGAAGGGATGGAGGCCAGCCCCTCTTCTTCCCCAGATGAAGAGCAAGTATGCCAGATTGTCTCCCTGTAGCATTTGTATTCAGACTGTGGTCTGCCTGGACTGGCTTCCAGAAGATTTGACCCTGGCCATGCAGCTGCTAATACTGAGTCCTGAATTAAGCAAGAAGAAGAGGTGATGGAGGCCAGGTTCAACGACGAGGGAACGCATGAGGGACAGGAACAGGATTTCTGGAGGCCATCGTAGTTGTCCAGGAGTGGTCTGTGTGTTGAAGCAGAGCATTCAGTCTTCACAACCTCAGGTATTAGTAAATTGTGCATTCATGGAGAGCCTAGCATGCATCACTTACACCATCAGATGGGAACTAGTTACCACCCTTAGAAGCGTCACTGAATGTAGATTTTTCTACATGTTCACTGCAAGCTAATTCATTTACCCTGCATTTCACTTTTTTTTAACATTGATTTTTACATCCTATTTCAAATGTCATGTTTAACAAAGGGAATGTCAATATACAGTCACTGGCACATAGATTTTAGAACATAAATAAAATTAAGCTGAGTCTTTGTGTGGCATAGATAATATTAATCTATGTAATAAAACATTATTCTATAGAGTATATTGCCCATCATAGATTTTTATGTCTATGTAGTTATGTTTATATATACAGGTTAATGTACTTTCTTTACATTGTCAGAGTGAGGAAACTATCACTCCATATCACACATAATGAAACCCCATACCTAATAGCAGTCATATTTCCTGTTCTTTTCCTGACTGTCCATCAGAGCTATAAACAACTACTAATGTATCTGTGTATTTGCTTTTTCAGACTTTTCATGGATTGTTTTTCTTAGTATGCTTTGGAAGCTCCTCCTGGTTGTAGTATGTATCTATATATCTATTCTGCACTCTTTTGGATGGTCAATACCCCATCGCATAGACATGGCATATTTCAAGCATTCATTTGTGTTGTTACTACTTTTTGGGTGGTTTGAGTGATACAGCAGTGAACATTTGTGGATAAGTGCTTTCATTTCTCTTGGGTATGTACACAGCTTACATTAGAAGTATTGAGTCCTATGGTCACTGTGAAGATCTGCCTCATTACATGCATTTTCCAAAGCAGTTGCATCACCTTGTAGTCTTGTTCCCAATTCTTCCCCATGTCTCTTGTCAGCCTTCGGTATTGTCTGTGTTTTTGGGTACAGCCAGCTGTATTTCAAATGTTTTCATTGTGAGGAAAAATTCATTCAGTTCTATTTCCCCTCAATAGTATTGCATAGAGAATCTGAAGTATTCTGAAAAACTTTTTTCAGTATGTTGAGAGATTCCTTTCTCACCATTCCTGTGCATATTGACACATAAGTTACAAATAGTCTTGTATTAGCTTATATTAATTTTAAGGTGGAGAATTGGTTTGCCTTTTTTTCGTACATGTATACAATATATTGTAATCAATCTTCCTTTATTACTTTCCCCCAATTTTTTCAACAGGTTTCCTTGCTCTGTCAGAATTTTTGCAATCAAACTAGCTATTTCAATATTTACCCACTACTTTTATTTTACCCACCCTTCTCCATTTATACTTACGTAGTCCTTTAGTCAAATTCCTGCTGTATATTTATCCATATAGGCCTAAACATGAATATATACTCCTTTTAGTTTTTGATTCCGCATGTGAATGAAGACCTAATTTTTGTGAAGCTAGTTTGTTGGGTTCTATGAGATGTTCTCAAATTGCCTCCCATTTTGTTGCATTTTTAATTTGTATGGCTGTGTTATATTGCAGCTATACAGACATTATGTTAAGCTCATGAACAGTCTTTATAAAAATAAGAAGTCATGTTTATGTCTACTCTTCCTACACATTACTTTCTATAACTAGGGCAAATTCTGAAGTCGATAGATCATATTGACTTAACTGTTTCAATTTTCCTTGGTATTGAAATTGGTTTCAGCATTTTAGTGTAATGAGATTTACTAATTTTGTTTGCATAGTTATTTTGTAATGATTAAACAATTTATTAGCATTTATGAATAGTACCATGGGGTTTAATTATGATATTCCTATACATATGTACATTGAACTTTGAATGAGTTTCTCCTGTCCTATTCCTTTTTAACCCATTTGTCCATACAGCATTTAATAGGTTTCTGCAGACTCTCTCCATATATAGGTGAGTGTCTGTATGAAACATCATCTTCCTCATACCTGGTTTCCATCTCCCTCTCTCACTTATTTATTCAGCAGGTTTCCCTTTGTTGTGTTTTTGTTTCACTTTGTTTTGTTTTTTTATTACACATCTCCCATTTTTACTATTATTTATTATCATTACTTTAGATCTAGTTTCCACATGAATGGAAACCTGTGCTATTTGACATCTTGAGCTTGGTTTATGTCAGTCAACATGATGATCCCAGTTGCATTCATTTGCCTAGAGACAATGATATTTGACTCTTCTTCACGTGAATCAAACTCCATTGCTTGTAAGTATTACATTTTTTCCTTTTGCCAATCCTAGCACTTGAACTCAAGGCCTGAGCACTGTCCTTGGGATTTCTCAGGGCTAGGGTATTACCACTTCTGGCTTTTTCGGGCTTTTGTGTTGGTGGTACCAAGGAATGTAACACTGGGCTTCGTGCATACTAGGCAGGCACACTACCACTAGACTATCCTTTGGGCGCGAGTGTTACATTTTCTTTACGCATTCATTGGTTGTTGTTTACCTTGGCTGAGGCACAGCCTAACTGTTGGGAAGAGCACTACAATAAAAATGGGTATTATAAATGTTTAACTGTTTTAACAACTTACATTTCTCCAGATGTTTGTCCAAAGGTCATATAGCAGCATCTGAGTTTTATGTCTAATCAATCCTTTGACTCTATATGCAAAGGTCACACAGCAGGATTATAAGGTTGCTCTATTTTAGCCTATCCCAAGTGCCCCTAAATAGGAGAATTTTAGGTCAAGCCCTAGAGTTTGTTCTCTTGGCTTGCTTGCTGGTACTTAGCCACTTAAACCATACTCCAGCGTGGCTTGTTGCTGGTCACTTTGGAAGATGAAGTACCATGGTCTTTCCTCCAGGGCTGGGGGGAACTCTCATCTATCAGGTTTCACTCTACTGATTAGCTAGGGTTAATGGAACTAGCCAACATAAATAAATAAATATATATGTATAAATACATTTATGTATATACACACATATATACTGATACATACACATATATACATACTTATATGTGAGTTTGTGTATATATAGTCATATATATATTTACATACAAGTATGTATATATTTATAGCATCCTATAAGTATGTGATTTCCACAGTGGACACACGAAATTACATGCCCACCCACTGTAGTGTATTGTATAAAGGATATTTTCCCCATGTCTACTCTCACAACCTCATCATCAGCATTTGTTGTTTGCTTTTATAATAATTGCTGTTCTCACTGTGGTGAGATTGCAGTCTCAGGGTCACTTTGCAAATGAGGTGGAAACTGTTTGTACTGCTGCAACCTGAAGAAGTCATTTGCTAATTTATTAATTGGTTTTTGTTTGTAGAATTGTGTATTCTTCATATTAACCCTTATGTGTTTTATAGAGGACCAAGATTTTCTCCTATTGTGTAAATTGTTGCATGAATTTATGGTGTCATTTGATGTGTAGAGACTTTTTAATTGATTGGAATCCTATTTGTCAACTAATTCTTGTTCTTATTTTCTTGAGTCCTATCCAGGAGATAATTTCCTGTCTCTCTTGTTCACTGCACCCTGTGTTGTTCTGTAGTGATGTCAAAGTTTCAAATCTTAATATAAATAGCTTTGATCCATTTTGAATTGATTTTTGAACTGTATAGAGAGACTATGATTGTAGGTTCACTCTTCTACATGTAGATAAGCAGTTGTTCAAAACTGTTAAACCATACTTTTGATTCCTTTTTCCAATAATTGTATGAGGATGGCTGTGTGCATTTAATTTTGAGTCTTCTATTTTGTTTTCTTAGTTTTCTAAGGACCATGTTGTTTTTATCCATGTAGCTTTACAATCTTTTAAAGTCTGGTAGTATAAAACCTTTAGTATTTTGATCTTTTTACCCAGGATTATTTTTACTACCTGGGATATTTTATGTTTCCCTATGAATTTAATGATTTATTGCTATGATGATTTCAGGAAAAAAATCACTGTGAAGTTTGGGTGAAATTTTGCAGAGATGTGAAGATTACTTTCAGAAAGGTTTAAAACTGATATTAGTAAATAATTAACATGAAATAATGATACATGTTAAGGCTTTACTGTAACTATCCCTTAATTATAATGATGAAGTACTATTAATATAAATTCCGACAATTCAGTTTTCCATGTTTTAATGTCTTTATCCATTTTTTGAAGGATTGATAGAGTACGCACCTCTAGTTATTATTTAGGGTTCCTGCTAGGTATTGTTTTAATAAAGGCTGGTATTAATTGAAGAGCTTAATTTTTAGTGTATATTTACTACATAAAGCAGTATATCCATAATATTTGCCATGTGTATACACTGCATTTTAATAGGAAGAATCTCATCCTATTTCTCTTTCCATCTCCCATTCCTCTGTTCATTAACAGCCTTTTTATTTACTATAGTTTGATTATATTTAGCCTCCATGTTGGTTTTTCTGTGTATATGTGTGTGTACAGACATATATATATATATATATATATAATATACATGTACTGGTATGCCTTTGGATTCCAGCAATAATTGAAAATGTGATATTTTCTTTTTGAGCTTGGTTCATCTCAATCACATGATCATCTCCAGGACTGTCCACTTTACTGTAAATCACAGGATGTTAGGATTTTTTAAAAAAAAAATAACTGAGGATTTACGGAAGACGGCATGGAACTGAGGACCCAGACATTAACCCACAGACCTATGGTCACCTAATCTTTGATAAGGGAGCCAAAAAAATAAAATGGAAGAAAGAAAGCCTCTTCAACAAATGTTGCTGACAGAACTCGTTCAGCACCTGCAGAAAACTAAAGTTGGATCCTTCTTTTTCACCTTGCACTAGGATTAATTCCAAATGGACCAAAGACCTCGAAGTAAAAGCTGATACACTGAAAACTTTATAAGAAGGAATTGGAGATACTCTAGGTCTCCTTGGCACAGGTTGAAACTTTCTTAATAAGGACCAAGAAACACTAGATATTTGGGACTGCATTAAACTGCAGAACTTCTGTATGGCAAAGGACATAGCTAGCAAATTAACTAGAAAGCCTACAGAGTGGGAGAAGATCTTCACTAACCACAGACTAGACAAAGGCCTCATATCTAAAATATATGAACAGCTCAAAAAATTGAATCACTCCAAAAGTAATCTCCAAAGAAAAAACCATCCCATTAAAAGATGGGCCAAAGGCTTAAAGAGAGACTTCTCTGAAGAAGAAATAAGAATGGCCTATAGACACATGAAGAAATGCTCGACATCTCTAGTCATAAAAGAAATGCAGATCAAAACAACTCTAAGATTCCACCTCACTCCAGTTAAAATGGCCAGGATCAAAAAATCTATTACCAGCAGGTGCTGGAGGGGATATGGACAAGGAGGGATCATTACTACACTATTGGTGGAGTACAAACTCGTTCAACCACTATGTAAAGCAAGGCAGTCCCTCAAAAGACTAAATATAGAACTCCCCTATGACCCAGCAATTCCACTACTTGCCATTTACCCAATCATGCAGAAACAAGGACATACTAAATCCACCAGCACAACAATGTTCATTGCAGCACTATTTACCCTAACAAAGATATGGAACCAATCCAGATGTCCCTCAGTTGATGAGTGGATTAACAACAAGATGTGGTATTTGTACACAATGGAATTCTATGCTGCAGTCAGAAAGAATGACACCGCCCATTTGTAAGGAAATGGAAAACTTTGGAAGAAACCATATTAAGTGAAGTAAGCCAGACTCAAAGGAACACAGGCTCAATGATTTCCCTCATTTGTCATAATCAATAGAAACCTTGGGCTCTCCCAGCCGAGATTCACAATAGAACCAAATCTAGATTCATAAGGCCATATAGTATGATGCTAAATGTAAGGACGTCCAGGATAAAGAAACAAAAGCCATATAATGAGTGATTGCTGTCCTTAACGTACCATGTTATCTCTCATCTCTTTTACTGTCCCTTGGTTATCTCATATTATTACAATATTTCACCTTGTTATCTGATATATTTTATATATGCTTCATTGCTTATTTGAAATAGGAGAGGGAAGAGGGGAAATCAAGTTGTGTGGTGGGAAGGGGGAGTGGAATGGGGACCATGACATGAAAAAGTGTATGAATATATATGAAGTAATGTACCTTCTATCTGGTGAATATAATGTAACTCTTATATTAATTACAATAAAATATATGAGAGAAAAAATAACGGAGTCATATTCCATCATATATATGTACTACAATTCTTTATTTAATCTTTAGTTCCTAGGCACTTTAGCTGAATCCATCGTATGCTTGTGGTAATCGAATTGAAATAAACATGGTATGCATGGGTTTTCCTGTATATTCATTAGATTCCTTGAGATATATCCCCAATAGCAATATGGCAGGGTCCCAAGCTAAATCTATTTGTAGAACCTACATCCTTCACCAGGGTGTTTCAAACCTACACCTAGTATTCTTGAATTAGATGGACCCACGTTTTCTTACTCTCCCTATATCTGGTATTATTCAGCAGCGTCTGAATACTGTCTCCATTCACAGATACATTCTATTGCAGTAGTTTTCAACATCTATCATTCTCTTTTCCTCATTTCCTTCTAATCTAATAAAACATTCCCATAATAATGAAGATACTCCTGTATTTTTGTGTATGATCCCATGTATCCTTTTACATATGTTTTTGCATATATGAGAGGAAACGTGATTTTTCCCTTGTGAACCTGGCCTGAAAACAATATAACTTCATCTTTATGGATGAATAATACATATTATGTAGCTATACCCCATTTATCAATTCATTTGACAGTTTTGGGTCAACTGTTTCCATATGTTGGCTATTTTAAACAGTGCTACAAAGATTGTGTGTTTGCTTGTGCTTCTATCATATCCTGATTTACATTCTTTCAGATACATGACCCAAAATGTTATCACTGTATTGGTTGGTAAATGTATTTTTAGGTTTTTGAGGAACCTCCGTATCAGTTTCCATAGTGCTTGTACTGATTTCTGTTTCCTTACCATTTGTTGTTGTTTGTGTTGTGAGTGATTGCCAATTCTGACTGATGTTGAAGAAGTTCTCACGTTTGGTTTGTATTTCTCTAAGGGCAAGGAATTTTTGAAGACTTATTCCTGATTGTATTCTTTCAAGATATGTCTCTTCCGTGTGTTTGCCCATTTGTTGGGTTACTGAGTCCCCCTTTGTGGTAATTTTTTTTCATAGAAATCTCCAAGGAGTCATATCCAGGGCATTTTAGCTTTATTTCATTTAATTTTCCTCTGTTACTGTATTCAACCATAACTATGATGTATAGTGTTAAAAATGTTAATTTGCAGTGATTTATTTCTTTTCATTTCTTTTTGAGGGAGGCAGCTCTTGCTTTGTGTCTGGTCCAGATGAGCTTTTTGCAGTCACCTTGCTGGGTAGGATAGGCGTGCAACACGGATCCCAGCCATTGTGTCTCCCTTGGAGCTAGGATAATAACAGTTAGTTCAGATGTGCTTTCAAGAACTAGTATTCCTTGGCTGACCTTGAACCACAGTCTCCAGTCTCTGCTTCTCAATAGATAAGATGGCAAGCTACAGCCACCATACCCAGCCATATAAATTCTCAATTCTCTGAAATGAGAGCGTGAGCGATTCAACTATTCCTCCCCAAGTCCTCACTATCGCTCTTGCCTAGTGGACCCCAATTGAATATGGGTCAGAAAATATCCAGCCTTCTAGTCATTCTATCCAACCAACAGTGGAAGACACAAATCAATGTAATATATTTATCAGAATACATAATAGGTGATAAGAGGATTCTGAGACTTCTCAACTTGTTACTGACTGTAGGATGGAGGAGGAAAGAGAAAAACAGAGTACATCAACAACATTAAACTAGAGAAAAGGGGACAATGCTTCAACTGAGTCCCTGTATTCTTAAGGTTAGTCACCAAGAACTTTGTACTTCTCCTTAAGAACCAATCAAGGAAGAGCAAATTTCTATCAGTTCAAGACTTTCCTCCCTTTGTGTTGTGCTTTCCTTTTCATGTGATGCAGTATAATATTTTAGTATTCTTTCCAGATATTCTTTGTATTAATGAAATACCCTGGTTCTCTTCACTAGGTGGGCAATTTTCCTTTTACCTATTCTCAGTAGGGAATTGGAACTAGTATTAACACTTATTTTTAATTAGAGTTTGTAAGAGTTTAGTAAAGCTTTTTATTTCAGAAATCTCTTTTTTGCCAGTCCTGGGATTGACCTCAGGGCTTGAGCACTGTCTTTGGACTTTCTAAAGGCTAGAGCTCTACCACTTAAACCACAGTACCACTCCTGGCTTTTTCTTTTTTTTTTTTTGAAATTATTTTTTGTATTTTTGAAACTCTTTGAAGAGCCAAGTCCTAAATGTAGTAGAAAACCACCTCCCAAAAGTTCAGTCCATTTTAAGATGATGAAGACATATAGATGAGTGACAGTTTGAGATGTCCTCCATATACCGTATACAATTACAATGAAACCCAACATGATTTTTATTCATAATTCTGATGTGTTGAACTCAGAAGGAATGCCTAAGTAAAAGTCTTTGGCTTAACTCACTGTAGTGACATTAATACAGGATGGACATCTTGGATCAAAGATAAGAGGCTACTGGGGAACCCTGGAATGCTTCAATATCTCTTATAACTGGATTTGACTTAGCAGGAATAAATTTTTTTAAAAAAGAATTCCTTTGTAAAAGAAAGTTTATACAAAAAATTTCTAAAAAACAAAGAACCATAGATATAATGTGTTCAGTACAGGAGAGAGAATGAATCTTAAAAGCTTAGCTCACTTCTGGTTTAATTTTACTAATCTAGGCCACTCTTGAAAAAAGAGCTTATATGAAGAGCTCTGAAGTATGGCCTTCAAATATATTGGATATTAAGTTTACTAAGTAAATCTATGTCTAGTATATGACATATAGTATGCTACTTGTAATAGGATTATTCTATGTAATTAATCTGGGTTTGGAGGCAAAAATAAAATTTATTTCAATGCAGAGCAAATTTTTCATGTTTCTATTAAATGTGTCATCCCAAACAACAATGTAATGGTGTTCTATGACTTGGAAACATAATGTAATTTACAGTATTGCCAAACAGAATTCCACAAAAATTTTATAGCACACCTTATGTGACTAGCTCAAAGTACTTAGTTCAACTAAGTGATATGGAAGCATTTTGGTAAATATCTGCAAACCAATACAGCAGTGAACAGTTCCTAATACAGAAGTCCATTAAGAAAAGTCAATTTTGTAACATTTTACATAAAAATAAAAGTAAAAAGGGCACTGCTTCATCAGCACATTCTTCACTTCTGTCTGGATGAGAGGCCAAACTTACTGTTCTCTCTTCAGGTCATCTTGTTTTCCATTTAGTTCTTGATCAACTTGTTTTATGCATTCTGGTATGCCAGCATATTCCATGGGAACAAGCTCCACTAGTTTTGCCAAATTAAAAACATATCTAATTTTTGGCTGAATTTTGAGCTAATAAATGGTTTTGTAACACCCCAATTCTGGATTTTTTCTAGGTATGAACCAAATAATCAAATCCAAGTCTTCATGCATGCTAGGCAAATGCTCTACCACTAGGCCAATCTCCCAGATTTTATTTCAGAAATCATTTTTCAAGTTTGGGTTAACGGAAAAATTCTCCACAGTAAATATAGAGGCAAAAGAAAAGGTGAGGTATTCTATGTGTTGAAACTATTTTACTGTAGTGTTCGACTTTGGTCTTATGTCCTTTCCAATTTCAGTCCACTGTCTTTAAGGAGAACTGGTATGCCTTTAATTCTCAAACATTCCATTCCTCATTCTGCAGTGATGTAAAGATGACCAGTACATTCTGTTTGGGGTTGCCATAGGAGCAACTATATGAGTAGAGTTTGCTCTACAAGGTAAGGGTCTGAGCAAGGGCAGTCTGTCTATCATAGGGTTTGCTCTCTATGACATTGGACTTTCTTCCCATCCTTTCCATAGGGATTAAAGTAAAAAGAATGAGTTTTTTGAGGGAGGGCTTGTTGGATAATGTGAGGAGGAGAAGGGGCTGATTGGAGGGGACTTGGAGGAGTGAGAGCTGACTGGGGATCTCTCTGGTTCTTACATATGAAGGCTTTGCCTTGTAGCTACCTGAATAAAGTGTGTGTGTGTGTGTGTGTGTGTGTGTGTGTGTGTGTGTGTGTGTGTGTGTGTGTGTCTGTATGGGGACTTGAAACTGGGGCCTGGACATTGTTCCTTAGCTTTTTTTTTCTCCAACTCCTACCACTCTGCCACTTGAGCTACAACTCCATGTACAAGTTTTGCTGGTTAGTGGAGATTAGAGTTCCACGAAGCTTTTTGACGCTTTGAACTTCTTGTCTTCAGATCTCAGCTCCTGAATAGCTGGGATTTCTGATTAGTCAATCACCTAAAGCTCATTTCCTCTAAAGATTTATCTTAACAAACTGGGTTTAGGGGAAGTGATGAACCAAAAGGAATGAAAAGAAAAAGAAAAGAAAGTTCTTAGCCTGAAAGGTAGCAGGAAAATCAGCTATGATTTAAATTTGTGACAGAGTTTGATCCTCCTCTGTGTCTAGCTGTTTACAAACTGAAAGGCTGGAGACAGTTTGAGTCCTTTTGCCTAATTATTTTAGGGTATCTGAAGCTCTTCACAGTTCTGTCACAGCTCCACAGCAGAAGCAGGGCTGGCTATAAGTCTTTTTTCTCTGCCTTAACCTCTTCTGGCTCCCATGGCTAGGGACTAAGGACTAGGGACTGCAAGCATTGGAAGTTCTGTTTCCTTTCTGTATGAAATGGTATGGCTGGATACAATGTGCTTTACAAGTGTCTGCTCCAGATCTAAAAGTCAGAACCAGTATTTTACCTAAATGTATTTATTTATATATTTTTACAAGAAGAATTTTATTTTCATGTTACTTTTTCTTTTGAAGAGTGTAGGAATGTATTACATGTATCTGGATGCCTTAGTGTAAATATCATATTATTATTATTATTGGACAATTTTGAGTATGTGGGTGTGTTTGTGTGTGTGTACAGATGTTGTGAATGTGTGGTAACACTGGGGTTTTAATTAAGGGTCTTAAATGCTTTCACAACTTTTTTTGCACCCAGGATTAGTGAATTATGACATCTGCTACAGGTCCAATTTCAGCTTTTTTTCAGATATATATTTTTTCATATATTTTTTATTGTAATTAATAGAAGGGTTACATTACATTCGCCAGATGGAAGGTGCATTACTTCACATACATTGATACCCTTTCTCAAGTGCAGCTTTTTTTTCCTTTTAGATAAGTGGAGTCTCCTGGCTGTTTTTTTAGGTTTCTTTGAATTGAGATCCTCAGAACACCTTAGTAGCTAGGGTTATAATATCTTTTTATTTCCCATTGACATTGTATTATCTTAACATGTACCCACTCTGTGAAATATTATAGAATGTACAATATTTCTCATCCTTTTTATTTCTATTATAAAATGTTTCCAAGTAGAAAATCCATAATAACTGTGATATAAACTCTGTTAATAATGGATTTATTTACATCTCTATGTCCTGTGAAGCAATGCATTATCTGTAAAGGTGCCTTGTATATCAGTGAAAGTTTGTTGATTCAAAAATTTTTCTTCTCTTGTTCTGTAACAGAACTTTGAAAAGTAATTGCAGAATGTACTTTTCCCAGGATTGGTCAACTCTGAAGAATTATGGCTTTCAAGGTTTCATAGGCTATAGATTTTAAAAGGCTCACCACCACCTAAAACAGTTCTGTGTGCATGACTTTCCATAATGTTTGGTATATTAAGTATATTTTCAACACAATCAGTGTGAAATTCTTCTGTGTTTTCCTTCTCTTAGGTGAATGGTTTGTTACCTAGTGATACTATACTGAGATATATCCGGATTACACTGTAGCAGTGTTGACCCTCAACAAATATAATATGTAAGTCATGGGATTCAAAGATGCTTTAAACCATGAGTAAAAGTCCCAAGCTGGGCTGATGAGATTGAGAATATACCTATACTTTCTTTGTTAATAAATGTCAACTCTATGGAAATGATATGTCACACATTCACAAATTAAACACATTTCTTTTTCTTTCTTTCTTTCTCTTTTTCTTTTTGTGGTCTTGGTATTTAAAATTCAGGACATTAGCACTGTCCCTGAGCTCTTGTGCTTGGAGCTAGTTTTCAGATACTTTGTGCCACATCTCCATTTCTGTTTGTGAATTGCAGATGAGAGTCTCAGGGACTGTTGGCTGTGGCTGGCTTCAACCCTGAGCCTCAGCTGTATCTCCTACAGAGGAGAACTACCAGCGTATGCCAGCACCACCAGGCTTCCTTCTGTTTAAAATACTGCAGTTGAGATGCTGTGATAGGCATGCCTGAGTCCATGTAAACTGGGCTCTGGCAGAAGCTGTTGATCCAGCATGAGCAATTGGTGAGTGGATTTACCTGTCATCTGAAAGTAAAATCATTTTGAAATATGGTACCAAGACAAAGTTGATATTACTGCCCAACCATATCATGTAACTATTATCTGTTTTGAAAATAAATACCAAAGGAAAGAGGTCAAAAGAAACTTTCTCATAGGCTGTTCTAAAGTTAACTATGAGGAGCTAAAAGAGTATCACAGGTCAGGCACTCAAGTCACAATGACTAGTTTGAAGTGAGGAGGAATTCAGATATGAAGTAGCTAAAGGAATCAGGATAAATGTGTCAAAAGCCAGGACTATTTCACCTGAAATACCACCATCATGATGGATAGGAATCTTGCTTCCGCTGTGCAGATCTTTTTCTCCATAAGACAGGCAGGAAAGAAAGCTAGTATTGGTGGAAGCAAGGAGTAAAGGGGAAACAGAATCAAACATTTTGATGATATATCAGCTGGAATTTTTATTATAATGCATGAAGTGGAAAACAGTGAACAAGGATACAAAATTTAAAAGCCATATCAGCTGGAGTTTCTACATAACGAGCAAAAGGGATAAAAGGAGACCTGGAAGCAGAATTTGGGTGATATATCAGATTCAGCTTCTACATAGCAAGGGAAAGAAAATCTAGGAAACAACAAAACCACAGAAAACATTGGTGTAGGTTCACAAAGAAAGAATTCTTCATCAGTCTTGTCTAAAAGCTTTGTTTTTTAGAGATGAACATTTAGTTAGATCCCAAAGTCTCTTTTTTAGGAAAACACAAGAAATACCCTCTTGAATATATATATATATATATATCATATTTATAGTTAGTCTTCAGTGAATTGCAGCTAATTTGTGTGAAAAAGTACATATAGGAAGGGCCAGGTGTATGGCCTAGTGGTAGAGTGCTTGCTTGGCATGCAGGAAGCCCTCGGTTCTATTTCTTGGTAACACATACACAGGAAAAGTTGGAAATGGTGCTGTGTTTCAAGTGATATAGCGCTAGTCTTGAGAAAGCTCAAGGTCAGTGCCCAGGCCCTGAGTTCAGGCTCCAGAATTAGCAAAAATTAAAAAAGTATATATAGGATTGTACATAGTATTTGACTGTGCTTAATTTAATGATTCAAAGCAGATCCCATCTCTATCTAGAGAGGTCAGCTATGATAGGTCAAATAATGAACATAGATAGGCATATGTATGAAGATATACAGAGACTAAATAAGTATGTAGGACCGATTATTTTCTTTGATTTTATTTTGTAGGATGGGGACTTGAACTCTGGGCCTGTGTGCTATTGTCCCTGAGCTCTTCAGCACAAGGCAGGGGCTATACCACTTGAGCCATAGCACTACTTCTGGGTTTCTGGTGGCTAACTGGAGATTCCAGTCTCATTGGAAATTACAGTGGCAAGGCTGGCTTTGAAATATGATCCTCAGATTTCAACCTCCTGAGTAGCTAGGATTTTAGTCACTTGATCCCTGCATTATGGAAACTATTTTGAATGTCACAGCTGTGCAGCTCTATCTATGCCATACTGTCCTTTTAAAGTTGGGTGAATGATTGAGACACCAGTGAGGAGATGGGGTTCTTGATGTTTCAGTGAACAGTAAAGAGAAATCTTAGAAAACTCTGATAGGATAGCTTGTTTATAAGACCCTATTCTGAGAGACTGTACACATTTTATAGACTGCAATGACAAATGATCACAGAAAAAGTAGCTTCCGCAGTAACAATTTACATCACAACACTGGGGGATATAGGGCTCAAATCAAAGGGCCCACAGCTACTTGGCACCTACACAGGGCTGAGGAAAAGGAAGTTCCTTGTAGATCCCTTTTCCCTGTTTTCCTGGTTGTGGACAATTGTCAGGCCCATGATTCCTCCTCTAGATTGCTGCCCTGCTTGGCACATGCCATTCTTATTTTTTCATATATTTTTATTGTACTTAATAGAAGGGTTATATGATATTTGCCAGATAGATGGTGCATCACTTCACATACATTGATAACCTTTCACATGTCTTGGTCCCCATTTCCCTCCCCCCACCCCCACCCCTCATCTAGTTTCCCCCCCTTCCCTATCCAATTTCAAATAACCAAAAAGAAATATATCCGATATATCAGGTAACAAAGTGAGATACTGTAACAATATGAGATAACCAAGGGACAGCAAAAGAGATGAGAGATAACATAGTACCTTAAGAACAACAATCATTCATTATATGGCTTATGTTTCTACATCCTAGAAATCCTTTGATTTAGCGTCCTACTCTATGGCCTTTTGTATCAAGGTTTTTGCCCTATTGCAAATCTCTGCCAGGACAGCCCAAGGTTTCCACTGATTATGACAAATGAGGGAAACCACTGAGCCTAAGTTCCTTTGAGTCTGGCTTACTTTAGTTGATATGATTTTTTTCTAAGTCTTCCCATTTCCGAACAAATGGGCAATGTCATTCTTTCTGACAGCAGCATAGAATTCCATTGTGTACAAATAACACATTCTTTTGGTACAGTGAATACTTTTTCAAAATCTAAATCCAAGATTTATGACTCAATGAATAGTGTGTAGATATCAATAACCTTGGGTAAAGCATTGAAGTCTAGGCATCAAGAATGATTTTAATTGTGAAAATGAACAGTGACTGGGTGTTCCAAAGAAATCATATTCTCAAAGAAATTAGGGAGAGAGTATGTGTGTGTGTGTGTGTGTGTGTGTGTGTGTGTGTGTGTTTATATGTGTGTTTGTGTGCTGGTACTCTGGTATTATGACAACTGCCCCTCTGCTCTTGTGCTTAAGTCTGATATTTTCTTTTCAACTCTTCCTTTCCAGTCCAATATTTTGTTGCCAATATTTTGAATTGGAAATGTCCTTTCAAAGCCATTTCTATCTGATTTCCTTCCATTTATTATCATCAGTCCTCTCAGTAAATGTCATTATTGAGCTGAGCAGTGGTTCACCAATCCATTCCTGGCCATGCTGAGGGCACAACAGGGGTTCATGTGATGAGACTGCGTTGCCAAATGCTAGTCTCATCCCATGCAGCTTCATCTAGTGCAGGCTTCTGAAGTCAAATCTCAGTACTGCAAAGAGGCCTGGTAGGGATAGCAGAGGTGGAGGGGTAGCTCCTGTAGCAGATCCCATGCTTGGCATGGAGAAGTCCATGGTTTCGATACCCAGCATTGTAGATAGAAAATGATAGTTTTCTTTACTTTTTAGACTCAATTTTTGCGTACGTGTTTAATTTCTTCACAGTGTGGACACGTACACCCAGAGGGGAAAGTTGTCCCAGTCCTGGCCGGCCCTGAACATCTGGTGAGTCCCCCGTGTACTTCTCATCACAGTGCTAACCAATATGCAGTGTTGTAACCATAGACAATACCCATGGCAGGCACACAGTGTCAGTACAACCTTGTTTTCAGTTTTGTAAATAAACAGGCCACAATGGAACACACCAATAAACAACTGTTCCTATTCTCTTTGGAAATAAAGTTGCAGGATCTATGCAGATAAATGAGGATGGTCACAGTGAATATATGAAACTCACACTAATTGAATGGAATGGAATCAGATTTCACATACAAAGTAGCTAAAGGAGCCTGAATCAGTTCTTTATACCCCACACTTATGTTACCTTGAAAGACTCAGCATCACATCAGATAGAGGTCCTGCAGATCCTTTTATCAATCAGAGAGGTAGGACAGACAGCCACTAATACTGCAACAAAGTAGGGAACAGAGGAGCTACGGAAGCAGAAATGTAGAGGATATGTCATCTTGATTTCCTACATAGCAAGTGAAATGGAAAATAAGGGAAGCCACAAAGCCACAGTCAACACTGTGTACATTCATAAGGCAAGATCTCTTGGCCAATGTTGCATAAAAACTTTGTTTGGCAGAGGTGAACATTTATTACAATACCAAGCATCATTTTCCAGGAAAATTCAGGAAGTACTCTCTTGCATATACAATATATAGATAGTTTTTGATGAATTATAGATACTTTGGGAAAAAAGTAGGTGTGAGAATTAACATAGTATTTGACTGCGTATAATTTAAAGATAAAGTAGTGATAATAAGGGGAAGGAAATGTATGTCTAGAGAAGTCAGCCATGAGGGTCAGATACTGGAATATAGATAGGTATGTGTATAAAGTTGTACAGAGAGTATGCATCAAGTTTGTGGGCAGTATTTTGAATGTCACAGTAGTGCACTTTTATCTGTGCCATTCCATCCTTTCACGAGTTGGGTGAATGACTAAGATGAGTGAGGAGAATGGAGTTCCTGTTGTTCTAGTGAGCCATAAAGAGAACTCTTAGAAAAATCTATAATCAGATCACCTCCATGAGACTTTATTCCAAGGGATTGTGTATGTTTTCTAGAGCTCAGTGACAAATCACAATGAAGTAGCTTCTGCACTAACAATGTATTTGAGAGCACTGAGGGGATTCAGTTCTCCAAGGGCCCATGAACACTTGGCTCTGACTCAAGGATGAAGAAAATAATTGAAGCACAAAGTCCCATTTTGTTGTGATAGTTTTCTTGCCCATGGATTCATCCTCTAGTTTTCTGACCTACTTGGCACACGCCATTCTTTCTGTACAGTAAATACTAACATTTTTTTGGCCAGTCCTGGCCTTGAGGTCAGGGCCTGAATCCTGTCCTTGGATTTTCTCAAGTCTAGAGCTCTACCACTTGAGCCTCAGCACCATTTCTGGCTTTTTTTTCTATGTGTGTGGTACTGAGGAATTGAAGCCAGATCTTCATGTGCTAGGCTAGCACTCCACCACTAGGCCAAATTCCCATCCCAATGCCAATTTTTAACAAATATGAATCCAGGGTTTATGAGTTGATGTGTATTGTATAGCATCATTTATCTTGGGCGAATCATTAAAGTCTTGGGATCAAGACATGATTTTAATTGCTGAAGTGAAGAGTGACTGGGTGTTCCAAAGAAATCACATACTCAACCAAAGAAATTATGGACTGTGTAACCTATGTGTTTGTATGTGTGTGTGTTTGTGTGTGTGTGTGTGTGATATGTGTGTTTATGTGTATTCATATGATTATGCACTGGTATTATGACATGCCCCTCTGCTCTTGTGCTCTAATATAACGCATTATCACTCAAACTCCACATTTGTAGTCCAATGTTTTGGTGCAGGATTGGAAATAGCCATTCAAAGCCATTTCTACTCTGAGTGCCTTCCACTTGCTATCATCAGATCTTCCACGAAATGTTATTCAGTGGTTCACCAGTCCATTCCCTGCCATTCTAAGAGAAAACAGAGGTTCACATGATGAGGCAGCATTGCCAAAACTCGAATCACTCCTATGCAGCTTCATCTAACCCAAGATTCTGAAGTCAAACCTCAATACTTCAAGGAGGCCTGGCAGGGATAGCAGAGGTGGAGGTGGAGCTCTAATATCAGATCCCATGCTTGGCATGGTTTCAATACCCAGCAATGTAGATATTTTTCTGTACTGTTCTGGCTCAATTTTTGTGTATGTCTTTAATTTCTTCACAGTGTGGAATCTGACACCCAGAGGGGAAATGTATCCCAGTCCTGGCCGGCCCTCAACATATGGTGAGTCCATGTACTTGTCAACTGAGTGATAAACAATGTAAAGTGTTGTAACCGTAGACAATATATATGACAGTCGATCTATATCAGTACATCCTTGTTTTAAGTTTTGACATAAATAAGAATAGAAAAGGTCAAAAGACAATTGTTCCTGTTTTCTTTGAAAGTCAAGTAGTAGGATCTATAAAGGGAAATGAAGATGGTCACAGTTCATGTATAAAACTCACACCAATTGAATGTATTGGAAACAGATTTCACATAAAAAAAACACTAATGGAACCTGAATCACTTCTTCATACTCCACTCCTCTGTTACCTTGAAAGGCATACTATCACATTGGATGGGAGCCTACAGATCTTTCTATCAATCAAGGAAGCTAGAAAGACAGCCAACAGTAGCACCAGCAAGTGGGAACTGAGGGAGTCATGGAAGCAGCAGTGTAGATGGTATATCAGCTTGATTTCCTGCATAGCAAGTGAAATGGAAAATAAGGAAAGACACAAATCCACAATATATGTCCATAAGGAAAGAATTCTTTGTCAATCTTTTATACAAGATTCCTTTATCAGAGGTCAACATTTCTTTGGACCAAGAACCTCATTTCTAGGAAATTCCCCCTTCCAAAAATAGTATATTTTGTGATTGTTTTTGATGAATTGTACCAAATTTGGGTGAAAAATAGTTTTAGGAATTTCCACAGTGTTTTACTGTGTATAATTTAATGATTCAAAGCAGATCACACGTATATCTAGAGAGGTCAGCATAAAATAACAGATACCAGAATATGGATATACATGTGTACAAAGATGTTCAGAGACTGAGCACATAGAATGTGGAGAACTATTGGAGTGTCACGGCAGTGCGATTTTGTCTGTGCCATTCCATCCTTCTGAAAGTTGGGTGAAGGACTCAGACTCCAGGAGAAAGTGAATTCTCCCGGTCCTTGTGAGCAGTGAAGGGAACTCTTAGAAAACTCTGATCAGACCACCTGGGCATGAGACACAGATTGAAGGGTTTGTACACATTTTCTAGGATGGCAGTAACAAAGGATCACAAAGGAAGAACTACTAACAATTTACCTCCCACGACTGGGGATTATAGGTCTGAAAGTGGCTGTGAACATTTGTCTCTTGTTCGAGACAGTAGAAGGGAATGTCTCCACAAAGTCTCCCTTTTGGCTTGGACAATTGTTTGGTCCATCCACTCCTCCTTTAGATTTCTGTCCTATTTGGCAGATGCCATGTTCTTCTGTACAGTTAATGCAACTTTTTCATAAATGTGAATCGAAGGTTTCTGACTCCATGAATAGTGCACAGACGTCATTTATTTGGGTAAAGACTTAAAGTCTTGGCATCAAGACATGATTGTAATTTTTGAAATGGACAGTTGCTGGGTTTTCTCACAAGATCACATTCTTCATCAAGGAAATTACCAATTGTGTGTGTGTGTGTGTGTGTGTGTGTTCCTGTGCAGTTGCTGTGGTATTTGGCCTTGTGCTCCTTTTGTTCTTGTGCCATGGGTGTTGCTTCCATTCTTTTTTTTTTTTTTGCCAGTCCTGAGCTTCGGCTCAGGGCCTGAGCACTGTCCTTGGACTTTCTCAAGGCTAGAGCTCTACCACTTGAGCCTCAGCACCACTTCCGGCTTTTTTCTATGTATGTGGTACCGAGGAATCGAACCCGGGTCTTCATGCATGCTAGGCAAGCACTTTAACCACTAGGCCAAACTCCTGGCCCTGTTGCTTCCATTCTTGATCTGTAGATTCCCTCATCAGCATTTTGCTGCTGAACTGAATTAGCCTTTCAGACACATTCTTTTCCTTAGTGACTTTGTTTTTGTCATCTGTCTTCAGTTCTCTCAGTACATGATCCAGTAGATCACAGAGGTCTGACAGTGGTTCATCTACCCATGCCAGATCATCCTGAGAGCACAGCCAGCAAGGGATGATTGAGTCAGCATAGACAAAAGCAATCTTCTGTCCTCAGAAGCTTCATTCAGCACTGGGCCCAAACTTTAAGCTGCAGTTTCAGAGACAGGGATTGAAGCTATAGAGCAGTTAGATACACAACTCAAATGCATATCTAGCACAAACCATAGTTTAAACCCCCAACCTTTTAGGGAAATGCATTGTTTCTTCTCCCAGTGTCCCACTTAATTGTCTCTATGTTTTGTATTTTGTTATAGTGAGCACCACACATTAGAGGTCCTCATATCTGAACCGAGCGCAAATGTTTGGTGAGTTGATTTGACATCTCAGTGTACAATCGTTTTGGAGTCTGAGGACAATACAGATTATACAGACAGCCTAGGAATATCTTTATGAAGTCATTTTGAATATTGACACAAATAGAGGCTGATTGAGTTGGTCAAAGAACACTGGTGGATTGGCTGCTCTGTAGTCTAGGAAGCAACCAAATTTTTCATAATGTCAGTGCTTGTATGTTGCTTTCTATTAGCCAACGGAGGTGACAGTCCTACTCAGAACTAACCCTGTGGTGAAATGGTGTGTAGAGCCTACTATTAAAGTTCTTATTGAGTGTGGATTGACCCTGCATTCTCCACAATGGTGATACTGAAAAGCCCACCATTATATTGATGGAAGTCCTGCTTCTGGCCTACTGTCCATTGTTCCTAGCTGAGAGTTGAAATCAGTAAAGATATCCCAGATTATTGAAGGAATGGAGGAAGCAGAAAATTAGGGAATTCAGGGTTGAGTTCCTTTGACTTGCATTGAAAGTTACACAAGATGGAATTAGGCATTGTGGTAGATGTACTGAGAAAAATTCTTCCATCTTGGATGAAACCTTTAATTTTCTGAGGTCCATATTTAATATCCCCAAGAGATACAATTCCATTTCTATGGCAAAATGGAATACTGCTTTTCATTTAATAACATGCCTCTCAGTTTTGCACTGCAGTACCAGAGAAAATCACTCGAGGGAACACAAGAGCTGGAGATGTAGATGTAGCTCAAGTGGCAGAACATTTTCCTAGCAGGAGCAAGGCCATGATTTCGATATCCAGCTTGTATAAAACATGTTTGAGTTCCTCTACATGGTCCAACTCAATTATCTGTTTCTAATTTTATTTCATTACTAGTGATGTCATGACGTTTCCAGCCACTGCGGTTTGTGACTCGAACATTGACATTTGGTGAGTTGTCTATCATCTGAAAGTTAAACTGATTTCAATGTAAGTACAATGCCCAATCAATATGGCAGCTTCTCAGAGAGTTCTCATGTAATCCTTGTGTGTATTGAAATAGAGAATGATAGCATAAATGAACACACACTTGATCATGGTCTGCTTTGAAGTGAAACCTAGCAACCAAATCCTTATTTACATATCAGTTCCTGCATGCAACTTTCACAGAGCCAACAGTGGTAAGAATCCCAGTTAGAAACAGTGAGAATGGTCTTAGTGGTTTCTCAATGAAACGAACAACAGATCTTTTTCATTCTCCAGAATTCTGATACCCACTATCAGAACTGATGAGAATCCTTCTTCTTCGGCTACCGTTCCTTGTCCATTTGTGAGAGGCAGTTAAAAAAAACAACCAAATAAATGAAAGGACAGAGGGAGTAGAGCAGACTTAGAATGCAGAAAATTAGAAGTTCTAAAGCATTGAGTTCCTCTGAAGTGAGTTCCAACTAGCATTAAACTGCATAATATCAATAGCATTGTGCTAAGTTTACTAGGAAAGAAAGACTTTAATCATGCATAAAAGTTTTCTTTTACACAAGAAATTAATTTTCCTTTCCAGGGAAAAATGGAAATACCTTTGTTCATTTTGCTAAGTTATGTATTATTTCTACTCATGAATTTATTTGTGTTAGATAAACTGTAGCCAATTTGAATAAAAAACTAAGACTATGAGTTCACATGGCATTTGACTATCGTTTAATCCTCTAGCACGGATGGAAAAGATCCAACAGAAGTTGGGACAGACGAATTGACAAAAAGGTCAGATATCTATATGTAGATAAAGATATATAAATATACATGGTTGTTAAGCAGAGTGTTTCTGGGAATTATGTTCAAAATGTTCTCAGTGCAGCTTTTGTCTGTAATATTACTCCTTTTCCATGGTTGTTGAATAAATGAGAAACGAGTCTCATAAAAGTGTTTTGCTATTTCAGTAAGCAGTGAAGCAAAATTCCTAGACAATCCACACCTTGCTGATATATGAGATCCTACTAGAATTAGATTTGTTCCTTTGGTGTTACAGCAGTGACACACAATTCCATGCATTTGTTCTGACCAAATGAATTTTTTCAAGGTGAAGAAATAAAATGTCATACCAAAGAGACTACAAGTTTGTTTCATTGTGAAAGGGGTAAATAACCTCTTGTACAACTCTTTCCCATATTTTTGCTGGTTATGCCCAGTTCTCTGATGGGTGTGCTCTTTGTCTAGATCCAAAACTTCATTTATGCATAATATTTTCATTGTCCACTTCATGCCACATTTTAAACACTGTGGTTCTAAGGTTGGTGACACTATGAACACTTTATAGACAGCATTTTTTTATTGTAATTAGTAAAAGGGTTACATGATATTTGCCAGATAGAAGGTGCATTAATTCACATACATTGATACCCTTTCAGATTATAGACAGCATTTATACTGGTGAAAGAGATGAATCCATGGCATTATGATTTTATTTTACTTCTTACTGCTCACATGTGAATACAGGGATCATGAAAAAATTCACATTTCAAATAAAAGAGTTTGGAGACAGATTGGGTCCACGAGTATGTGGGATGGGGTACTCTGATACTATGGCTTCTAGTCAGGGCTTCAGGAATAGTCTACTTTCTTGCTTATACCTGAGGCTCTGCTTCTGGAACCACACATACAGTGCAACATTTTACTGGATCCTTGGAGATGGACAATTACAAAAATAAATTTCTACCCTGGATGTTTTCATATTGCTGTCCTCTGATCTTTGCCACCTGTGTAGATATAATTATACATATGAACCAAAAGCATGCACATCCATCGTACATTCTGGTGAAAGCCCAAGTGGAAAGATCACTGATCAAGCAAGCCTAGGCACAAAGATTCACCATACCATGAACAGAGAGTATCACAGATAGTGCTCTGAGTTGAGACCTGAGTACTGGAGATAAGGGATGTTAGGGACAGAAAAGCTAGAGATACAGCTCCATTGGCAGATACTTGTGTGGCATACTCAAGGTCATAATTTCTATACCTAGTAGTGTCAGAAAAAAATGTGTGATTTTTTTCCAACATGGTGCAACCTGATTTTTGTATATGTTTAATATGTCCACAGTGAAGACAACGACTTGACAACGGTTGTTTTTCATTCTAATGAAGACAACAGTAATTGGTGAGTTGATTTTTTTAGTAATATATCATTTTGGAGGATAATGTGTCTTCAGACTACACAGGACTGCCTGTCCATATCTGCAGGTAATCATGATCTGGTTTGAAACTTATTAGAAAATGATAGAGTAGATCAAAATACACTGGCTCATGGGGTGCTATGAAGTCAAGTACTAGCATCTCAAATCCTTAGATCACCACAGTGCCTGTCAGCTAGTCACATGAGCCCAGGCAGCTGGGAATCCCTTTCTGAAACAAAAAAGTAATCCCAGCGGTCTATATGGCCCATAAAGGAAGATTATATCCTTCCTTCTATAGATGCCTGCAACCACAATCAATGGTAGCCCTGCTTCTAGACTTCTGTTCCTTGTCCCTATCTTAGAGGCAGGAAAGTCACCAGGGAATAGAGGACACCTAGAATGCTGATATTTAGATGATATCTAAGTCTTGATTTCCATTGAAATTAGTTGAACTGAAACCAGAAGAGTTTATTCTCCATCAGATCAGGTAGATTTATTGGGTCATAGTATTCTTAACTTTTAGGGAAAAGTCTTACCTTTTGCAAGTAGAAGAGTTTAATTTCTCTAAGACACCTCCAATTGAGTTTCTTAGCATGTATGGATACTGAACATACCTATCCAAGTAGACAAATGTGCAGACTGAGAATTGTGATGTTCATGGAGGTTTCCAGCACTAGAGAACACCATTAACCTAGTTTCTATCTGATCTGAATACAGTGTGTATAGGAGTCTTTCTAACTTTGTTTCTTTGGGTAAAACAGAAACTTATCTGGATAAGAGAGAAACATGTCAGGAAAGCAATGTTTCATTTCCCTGTTGTGTTTAAGACACTGTAAAAACACCCACACAATCTAAAAGAACATTTCATTCAAAATGCTTTGGTATGAGATTTTTGAGATTGGGTGAAGGACAAAAGAATCCTGAAAGAGCAAGAAACAAAGAATTTGGAAAGAGCCAGGAACAGGCTGCAGTTGGCAGGGCGTAGAGGAACCTTCAACAGCAGGTGAAGCTGGTTCTACAAGTACCCACTCATCATCACTGTTGATGGAACCCGCCTCACATTTATACGTGTTTCATGTTTATTCTTAGTTGCAAACAATGAGCATAAAAGTTTTGTTGTATGGATATGGCTTTGTTGTATGGAATTGTCCCAGACCAAATATGTCCCTTCCCAAACTACTCTCTCTTCTTTATATGGAAAGGTTGTTGCCAAGTCTCAAAGTGACTGGATTGATATGGTAATAATGTTCAATCTTGGCACCACATACTCTGAAGATTATCCCAACATGTGAATGGAGGATATAGCAGTATCGTTCAGAGCAAGTAATGACTCCATGGTTATTTTCTCTCCTCTGTCTTCAGTTACTTGGGAAAACTGGAGGTTTTGATTACATGTGATGAAGATCATGGATAGATGACTACCCTGCCTTCTCCTTAGGAAGTTGTGGCCTAGTGTCTTGGTGACTCAATGAGTAATGTGTTCTCTTTACCTTTGGAGATGACCTTGCACCTGTCTTCTTTTCTGACCCAGTGAGCTAGATACACAATTACTTTAGAACGCTTATTGTTAATATTTTATCACCAAGTATATTTCTTTGATAATCTTAAACTGTAATGTTGTGCTGATTTGAAATCAAGTGTGTGAAGAATATCTCAGTTATAGGGAAGAAGCATAGTCCACTGTTTTGTGACTTGCAAAATAATTTGACCCAGAATATGAAGTTTAATTATTCATGTGATATCTGACTATATGTATTTTTTGTCCCTATAGCACATCTGCATTTGAATTTTGTTCAGCACATGATGATGACAGTGTGACTGAAAGGTAAGCTATAATCCAAGCCATATAATAGAGTGCTAGACAAATGTATATGTAGAAGTTTATGTACATATTTTATATGAATGTATGTACAGACACAGGGACACATAAGTATCCACATTCATAAGGCTGGAGCTGAGCCCTTGTATTTGAAGAAATACAAACAGCATGAAAGGAGCGGTGACATGTGTGATGCAGTGCAATTCAGAAAGTGAAAGATTCTGTGTTGGATCACCAGTGCTGCTAGGAAAATGAAAGAAATATGCATCAGGAAGGGTCTGCCTGTCACACTGACTGTGTGGTATGTGGAAATTGGAGGTGATCCTATGTAGAAGCCAGCATGGAAAACAAGTTATTGAGACCCTTATCTCAAGCAATGAGCCTGTCCTAGGAGCTCACAGCTGTATTCCCTTCTCCCAGGAGCACAGATAACCAGGTGATGATCTGAGGCCACTTCCAGACCTAGACAGAAGGAAGACCTTCCTGGAAAGACATCTACAGCACCAAATGACTTAGGCCATTACTCAGGTGGTCGAGTGTTTGCCTAGCAGGCAAACAGAATGCCCTGTCATCACACTCCAGTGTGACAAAAAGGGGAAGCATTCAGTAACTTTCCAACAAGCTCCTACTGGGCTCTGTAAAACATTAGGTGTGACTCCTTCTGTGCTAATACACCACTGACTCTGTACCCACCTCCAAAACTCCCCACCCTGTGACTACAATTCTACTTCACACTTCTTGAGTATCATGTTGAGCTGTCACCTTAAAGTTAATATGTTTTTCAATATCATCACTTTGTTTTCATTTGCTTCAAGACACTTTACATTTCTTTCTTGGTTTATCAGTCCCCCGATCATTCAAGTGTCTATCAATTAACTTTCATGCGTTGTTTTTTCCTCTCTCTTTTTGTATCTCTATTGCTTTGTAAAAATAAGATACATTGGTATATCCAATTTTTGTTTCAGTTTCTTCTAACCTGGTTATTAGCTTAACATGTGATTTTCTGGTAGAATGTATATTCTTCAGTTAGAAAATGAAATGTTTTGAAGTGTCTTCTAGACAAATTTGAAATGTGGAAAACTTTGATGTTTTGTGATTGACATTTTTGTCTGAATGATCCTTCCTTTCTAGCAATGGATATGAATGCATGTAATATACTCTTCAAGTATATGTCTCCTTGTAGGTCTCATGATGTTGTTTTTATAGAAAAGCATTTTCCTGCACTATATACCTCTATCTTTACAATAACTATTCCTGGTTGTTTATTTGATGTATTTGCCATAATTTCCTGCTCTTCTTGACATCTTTTTCCAGTGATTGCTGTAGTCTGGGTTTTTTTTTACATATCAAGAACTGCTTGTTATTACTTTCATTTGATTTTTTCTAGACATACAATCTTCCTTTCCATCCTCACTCTTAAAAATGGGTATTCAGCAGCCAGCATATCATTGGGGCAGGGGTTTTCAAACTTACTCTACCATTGGCACTTTCATTGGATACAATAATGCATATTCCCCTAAGTTTCTGATTGATCAGAAGAGACATATTGCTCCCATTCTCATTTATTTCTGTCATATATCCTTGTTTCATTGCTTCTTTGTTATTTGGTGGCTGCCAACCCAGAGAAGGATTGATTCTCTTCTTCTTTGTGTATTAGCCTAAAATTGTACCCTGTATGACTGGCAGTAAGTTGACTTAGTGAGTGTCAGTAAAGATATGATTAAAATACTTGATTATCATCAAAGTACATATTTATTTCAGCTTGAAATAAATGCTTTTGTGGGGTCTGTGGTAATATTAACAAACTATTGTTAAGTGAAGGATAGTTATACAATAGTAAATGTTAATAGATCATTTTTATTATAATCAAAATGATGACCTAGTTTCATCTATCTTCTGATTTTATCTATCATTATGTATGGTATCCTATGAGGTAGCAATTTGCTATGAGTAGTGAAAATTGATCATTTGTATAAAGTAGATTGTTCTTTGACTGAACATGTATGCTAAAGTTATGTGTCATGCCTGCCTATATATTCCAATACACTTCTATCCTGAAAATTGGCTGTAGGACATAATGTGTGATCTAGGATGGGAATGTGAGTTAATATCCTTGAAGGCTCTCAATGATCTGATGATATTTACATATATACATATCTACGCGTACTCCTAAGGTCAGAATGAAGGCAAGAAATGTGTGTATACACACACAGATGTCAACATGTTAAACAAGAAGTAGCAGAGCAATATGGTATAGGCATGAGATCCCAGCTGTGAGACATAGGTAGGAATACTATAGTCTGCTGTCAAACCTAAGCAGTGAAGGAAACTCTGTGGGAAATGTATGAGTGGTAAGAGATTTTGCCCCAAAATGAAGAACTGTCATCTGATACTACAGCTGAACTTCCTGAAAGAAACAAAAATGAAGGTTAGGGTGTAAATATACATACACTCTCACCTATGTGTATCTATGCATATTTACATGTTGGTAAGTCCAGACACACTTGAATGGATAGTTACAGAAAAGAAAGTGATAGAGATTAGAGAATTTAATTTTAAGTATTGATGACACTGCAGAGCCTTTGATATTTTTCTAAGATCCTTGGGCTCTAGTATCAGTAGAGACCTTTCTAAAATTTTAGGTATTTCCAAGAAGAAATACCATGAATTCTTCTTGTTCCTAGTCTATTGTAGTGGCCAAAACCAATTCAGTGTTATCCTGTAAGACTCAGCAGGTTAAGAAATTTCTCTCTGGTGACTCCATTTTGTCTAGCTAGAGGATAAAGCAAGTTACAGGGGTTCTGTCTTGTCTGTCTGACTGACTGTCTCTGTTTCTCTCTCTCTGTCTATTGTCTGTGTCTCTGTGTGTCTCTCCCTGTCTCTCTCTATGTCTCAATGACTGAGAAAAGGTTGGTCATTAGGGGTTTTTAAATTTGATGTGTATTTTCCAGAAATGCCTTACTGTTAAGGTGTGTTTTCAGCCCCAAACAAAAATTTGCCTAATTATGTGCTGGATGTCTATCTCAAGAGATGATGCTGAAAAGACCAGAGAATCTTTTCATGCCCATGATCATCCCTGATATGTCTCATTTCATTGCTGTGGGAAGGAGGCTGGCTAAAATAGAATGACTTGCCTAGGATTTCACATGTTCTGGGGAAAACAGACAGCTGAAGACAGCTCCCTCATACCATTTGTGATATTTTTAGTGGATGAGAAGTCTTTTACCATCAAGTGATGGTTGGAATTTTATGTGAAAGGTAATACCCAAAGCATGTCTGTGTGTTTGTTTGCACATATATTCTGTAGATTAAGGTGAATAACTCATGAACTACAAATCCTTTTATGAATCAGAGAGGCTGGACAGACAGAGGACAGTAGTGCTAGCAAGGAGGGGAGAGAGGAAGCAGAAATGTAGATGGTTGATCAGCTCCATTTTCTTCATAGCAAGGGATATGGAACATAAGGAAACCCACAAAATCACTGCAAAAAGTGGTTTAGGGTCATGTGAAAAAAACTCCTTTTACACCTTGCGTAAATCTTTGTTTATCACATTTCATTGGAGAGAGAGGCCTCATTTCTAGCAAAACACAGGAAATAACCCCTAGCATATAAAGAGTATTTAGAGTTAGTATTCAGCTAGTTATAGCTGTTTGGAGAGAAAAAGTAGTTTTGGGAATTTCCAGAGTATTTGACGGCGCATAACTTAATGGTTCATGTTGGTAATGAAGAGCAGAACACTCAGAGATCTACAGAGGACAACCATAAGAGGTCAGACACCCAAATACAGTCAGACTTGTGTAGAAAGCTGTACCGAGATGAAGGAACATGTTAGTGGGAACCATTTGGAAGGTCAGGGAAGTGCAATTTTGTCTGTGCCATTCCATCATTTTGCAAATTGGGCGAAGGACTGAGACTCCAGTAAGGAGAGGGAGTTCTCACTGTCCTAGTGAGCAGTGAAGAGTTCTCTGCTTCTGGCCTGCCACCCATTGGTCCAAGGTGAGAGTAAGTCAGTAAAGACATCCAGGATTACTGAAAGTAAGGAGGGAATAGAAGGAACAGGGGAAGCAGAGTATTAGCTATGACCTCAGGTTGAGTTCCCTTGAACAACATCGTATTGAAAGTCATACAAGATAGCATTAGGTCCCGTGTTAGGCTACTGGGAAAAATTCTTCTACCTTGGATTAAATCGGTCCATATTTAATTTCCTGAAGAGATTCAACTGCATTTCTGTGGTAAAATGAAAATACTGCTTTTCATTTGGTTCTGGTCTCTTAGTTCACACCAGAGTACTCGAGCAAATTGCTAGATGGAACAAAAGAGCTGGAGATGGAGCTGCAGCTCAGTGGCAAACATGATCCTAGCATGAACACAGACATGGTTTAAGTTCCCAGCCTCGTAGAAAAGTTTGATTTCTGCAGTATGTTCCAAATGAGTTTTCTGTGTCTTATTTTATTTTATTGTTTAGAGATGACACAACGTTAACTGCAATTGCAGTTTGTGACTCAAGAATTAACATTTGGTAAGTTGTGTTATCTGTCATCTGAGTGTAAATTCATTTGTAGTGTGAGTTTAGTGTACAATCTATGTGACAGCTTATCAGTATCCTCATGTAATAGTTATTTTTGTACTGAAACTAAGTAGAAATTGATAAAGTCAATTAGTACATACTTGGTCATGGTCTGCCATGAAGTGAAATTAGCAATCATATCCTTATTTACCTATTATCAGTGCCTACGTGCAACTTACACTGAGCTAATGGAGGTACGAATCCCAGTCAGGAACAATTAGGTTGTCTCAGTGGTTCTGAGGTGAAAGAGTTGTTGGGCCTCTTTCCTTCTCCAGAAATCTGTTTCTTAGACAGGCCCACTGTCAGTTCTGATGAGAGTCCAATTTCTAAGCTGTTGTTTCTTGTATTTTGTTGATAAGCAGTTAAGAAAAGAGCCAAGTTAGTGAAAATAAGAAGGGAGTAGAGCAGACTTAGACAGCTGAAAATCAGATTGCATAAAGGATTGAGTTTCTCTGTAGTGAGTTGCATGTACAGTTAAACTACATGATACCAATAAATATTTTGTTAATTTTAAGAAAGAAAATGTCTTTACTTGTGCATAGAAACTTTCTTTTGAAGAGATAACAGTGTAAATTCCCAAAGAAATTAATTTCCTTTCTAGGGAAATGTGGAGACAGATTTCTGATGTTCAGGGAGAGTTTTCCAGCACTAGAAAATGACATCAACTAAGTTTCTACCTCATCTCGATATTGTATCCCTGGGAATATTTCTAATTTTATTTGGACAAAACAGAAATATATTAAGATATGTTTTATGTCCCCATTGTGATTGAGATCCTGCAAAAACACCAGCACAATCTAAAGGGCATTTCACAATCCTTGGACACACACAACCAAATCCCCACTGTTGACTACACTTCTGTCTTACACATCTGGAATATCAACTTGAGCTACCACATACAAATTAGTGTGTTTTGCAATAGAATCATTTATTTTTCTATTTGCTTGAAGTAATTTTTACTTTCTTTCTTGGTTTATCAGGCCTCTGATTGATCAAGTGCTTATCAATTTACTTTCATGACTTTTTATAATCCCTAAAGTCTTTGGGATATTTGTAGCTCTGTCTTTATAAAAATAAAAGATACATAGAGCCTATAATCCTAGCTACTGAAGAGTCTGAGAACTGTGGATCGTGGATCAGAGACAGCCCTGGCACTAAAGACCTAGAGATTCCTACCTCCCATTTACTACCAGAAAAAAACAGAAGCGGTGCTGGGGCTCAAGAAGTAGAGTGGTAGCTCTGAGCTGAAGAGCTCAGGGACAATGCCCAGGCTCAGAGTTCAAGCCCCTTGAATATCAACCAAGTGATACAATCCTTTCTGGACGAAGCAGTGGAGACCTAATTAGTAATATCGGTGGGAAACTCTGGAATTCTTATCCAGTTAACTTCCTGAAAGCCAGAAGTATGGCTCAAGTGGTAGAGTACCTTCTTCACAGAGAAAGCTAAGGGAGAGCACCCAGGCCATAAGAGGAAGCCCAATAGTACCTGCACATAAACACAGTAAGAAAGAGAAAGAAGGAAGTCCACCTCCCTAGCAGAGACAGTCACAGGCCTGATGTGAATGGATGGAAAGAGATATTCCAATATGGCACCCAAAAGGAAGCAAATGTAAATGTACTCCTAGCTGGCAAAGAAAACTTGAAAGTATTACAACATGAAAGTCATTTCATTTTGCTAAAGACACTGCAATGATTAACAACAAAAAGGCAACTAATCCTCAATGCACCCAATTTGACACAACAGACATCGCTGAACATAAATGAGTAGATGGATCCCAACCATGTTGGATCCTTTCCAAAGAATCCGCAAGAATCCAGATTCAACTGAAGGCCAAGAGCCAAAGGCAGCACATATCTGCAGAATATTCCACACAACAGTCCCAGAATAAGTATCATCCCAGCAACCCCCAAGCTTTCTCCAAAGGAAATAATATTTAGAGCCTAGAGGCAGCATTATTCTTTTTTCTTTTCCCTTCCTCTAATATTCCTCTACAGTAATTATTCAAAGAGGTTTCTTGGCAGAGTATAAAGTAAGTCTTAACAATTACATATAAGAAAAGACAGGCCGGGAGTTTGGCCTAGTGGTTAAAGTGCTTGCCTAGCATGCATGAAGACCCGGGTTCGATTCCTCGGTACCACATACATAGAAAAAAGCCAGAAGTGGTGCTGAGGCTCAAGTGGTAGAGCTCTAGCCTTGAGAAAGTCCAAGGACAGTGCTCAGGCCCTGAGCTCAAGCCCAGGACTGGCAAAAAAAACAAAAAAGTAAAATGGGCTGGGAGTTTGGCCTAGTGGTAGAGTGCTTGCCTAGCATGCACGAAGACCCGGGTTCGATTCCTTGGTACCACATACATAGACAAAAACCGGAAATGGTGCTGAGGCTCAAGTGGTAGAAAGTCCAAGTACAGTGCTCAGGCCCTGAGCTCAAGCCCAGGACTGGCAAAAAAAAAAAAAAGAAAAGACAATGTTACTGTTTGCTATCATACTATGATGGAATTCAATTGGAAATAGACAAAAGATAAAAGACAGAAAATATTGAAATACATAGAAATGGAACAAAATGCTTTGAATGGTTAATTGATTATTGAAGAAAGAAAGGATAGATATGTATTCAAGTCTATAAAAACCATTAGAGAGTCTGACTATGACATTTGGTTTCATCCTATAGGGACACCTCATCCTATACCACAACCAAACTTGACGAAACAAACAACAATGAAGGGTAAAGTCTAAATATATATATATAGATAGATAGATAGATAGATAGATAGATAGATAGATAGATAGATACTCTCATCTATGTGCATCTATGTATAATAAAATGTATGAAGTACAGTCATACATAAAAGGATAGTCACTGAAAAGAAAATGATTAGGATTATTGAACTTTATTTTAGGTATTGATGACACTGCAGGGCCTTTGATATTTTTCTAAGATTTTTGGGCTGTAATATCAGTAGATAACTTTCTAAAATCTTAGGTGTTTCCAAGAAGAAATGTCAAGAGTTATTGTTCCTAATCTATTGTGGTGCTCAAAGGCAATTTAGTGTTTTGTTGTAAGGCTCAGCAATTTAAAAACTTCTCTCTGATAAATAGAGGATAAAACAAGTTACAGTTGCGAGCTCTCTCTATCTCTCTGTCTCCTTCTCTCTCTCTCTCTTTCTCTCTGTCTCTCTGTCTCTCTCTGTCTCTGTCTCTCTCTCTCTCTCTGTATCTCTCCTTGTCTCTTTGTCTCCATGAATGAGAAAAGGCTGATTATTAGGGGATTTTTAATTTGATGTGTATTTTCCTAAAATGCCTTACTGCTAACGTGCGTTTTCTGCCCCAACAAAAATTTGCCTAATTATGTGCTGGATGTCTATCTCAAGAGATGATGATGATGATAAAAAGACCAGCGAATCTGTTCATGCCCATGTTCATCCCTGATGTGTCTTATTTCATTGCTGTGGGAAGGAGACTGTCTAATATAGAATGACTTGCCTAGGATTTCAGTTGTTCATGGGAGAAGTGGCAGCTGAAGAAACCTCCTCATATCATTTGTGATTTATTTAGTGAATGAGAAGTTTTTTATCATCAAGTTAGGGTTGAAATATTATGTGAAAATCAAATATTACTAAACAGCCAAAGCATGTCTGTGTTTTTGTTTCCACATATATTCTGTAGGTTAAGGTGAATAAGTCATGAACTAGAAATCCTTTTATGAAGTAGAGAGGCTGGAGAGACAGAGGACAGTAGTGGCAGCAAGGAGGGGAGAGAGGAAGCAGAAATGTAGATGGTTGATCAGCTCAATTTCCTTCATAGCAAGGGAAACGGAACATCAGGAAACCCACGAAAACAGTGTAAACAGTGCTTTAGGGTCATAGGAAAAGAACTCCTTGTGAATCTTGCATAAGTTTTTATTTAGCACAGGTAATCATTTCATTGGAGAGAGAGGCCTCATTTCTAGGAAAGCACAGGAAATACCCCCTTCCATATATAGTATATGTAGAGTTTGTTTTCCGGGTATTATAGCAATTTGGGAATAAAAAGTCTCTTTAGAAACTTCCATAGTATTTGACTGTGCATAATTTAATGGTTCATGTTGATAATGAGGAGCAGAACATACGTAGATTGACAGAGGACAGCCATATGTGGTCAGATACCCAAGTATAGACAGAGTAGTGTACAAAGCTGTACAGAGAACAAGAACCGTATTTGTGGGGACAATTTAGAAGGTCAGGGAAGTGTAATTTTGTCTGTGCCATTCTGTCTTTTTTGCAAATTGAGTGAAGGATTGAGACTCCAGTATGGAGAGGGAGTTCTCCTTGTCCTGCTGAGCAGTGAAGAGTTCTCTGCTTCTGGCCTGCCACCCATTGGTCCAATCTGAGAGTAAGTCAGTAAAGACATCTAGGATTACTGAAAGTAATGAGGGAATAGAAGGAACAGAGGAAGCAGAGTATTAGCTATGACCTCGGGTTGAGTTCCCTTGAAGAGTATTTTATTGAAATTCATACAAGATGTCAAGAGGTACTGTGGTAGGGGTACTGGGAAAAATTCTTCTACCTTGCATGAAACTGTTCCATATTTAATTTCCTGAACAGATTCAACTGTATTTCTGGGTAAAATGAAAATACTGCTTTTCATTTGGTTCTGGTCTCTTAGTTCACACCGGAGTACCAGAGCAAAGAGCTAGAGGGAACAGAAGAGCTGGAGATGGAGCTGGAGCTCAAATAGCAAACATGATCCTACATGAACACAGTCATGGTTTTAGTATCCAGCCTTGTAGAAAAGTTTGATTTCCTCTCTATGTTCCAAATCAATTGTTTGTGTCTTACTTTATTTTTTAGAGATGAAACAACGTTAACTGCAATTGCAGTTTGTGACCCAACCATTAACATTTGGTAAGTTGTATTATCTCTCATCTGAGTGTAAATTCATTTGTAGTGTGAATTTATTACACAATCTATATGACAGCTTCTTAGTGTCCTCCTGTTATCATTTTGTTTGTATTGAAAGTAAAAGAAAATGATAGAGTCAGTTAGCACATACTTGGTCATGGTCTGCTATGAAGCGAAAAGTAGCAAGCATATCTTTATTTACCTATTATCAGGGCCTTCATGCCACTTGCACTGAGCCAATGGAGGTAAAAATCCCAATCAGGAGCAATGAGGTAGTCTCAGTGTTTCTGAGGTGAAAAGAGCCGGTGGGCCTCTTTCATACTTGGGAAATGTGATATTTGGACTCTCAGTTCGGATGACAGTCCAGCTTTTGGACTCTATTTTGGTGAGAAGTAGTTAAGAAAACAACAAGTTAATGTAAGTATGGAGGGAGTAGAGCAGACTTGGAAAGTTGAAAATCAGATTGCATAAAGGATTGAGTTCCTCTGTAGTGAGTTGTATGTACAATGAAAATACATGATACCAATAAACATTGTGTTAGGTTTACTAAGAAAGGAAATTTCTTTACTTGTGCACTACAGCTTTCTTTTGAAGAGATAAAAATGTAAGTTTCCACAGAAATTAATTTCCTTTCTGGGTAATAGTAGAATTCCTCTGTTTATTTAGCTAAGTATGGAAAAATTTAAATTCTACAAATTCACGAGTGTTTGGGTAACTTGCTACCTTGAGTAAGACTATGAATGTGCATGGTATTTGACTGTATATAATTTAATTCTCTAGCCTGGATAAAAATGATTCAACAGAATTTGGGACAGAAGAATTCAAGCAAAGGTCAGATATCTATCAATAGAAAAACATACATAAATATATATGTTATGAAACAGACTGATCATTTCTGGGTAGTTTCCAAATACTTTCAGTGTACCTTCTGTCTGTCATATTACTCCTTTTCATTTTGATGAGTAAATGAGAAAGGAGGTGCACACAGTGTTTTGCTATTTTAGGGAGCAGTACAGGAAAACCCCCCAAACCCTGCACATTGCCAGTGTATGAGAACCTACTACAATTGGTTATGTTCCTTTTTTCTGACGGCAATGACATACAATTCTATGTATTTATTTCCTGCCATAACAATTTCTTCACAGGTGAAGAAATACAAGTGTCAGTTCAAAGTGGCTATACAACTTTGTTTGATCTTTTCCGTAGTTTTTTGGCTATGTCTGATTCTTTGATGGGTATTCCCTTTCCCTAGGTCTGGACCTTCATTTTTACATATACCTTTCATTGTGCACTTAATGCCAACTTTTAAAAACTGTGGTTCTAAGTTTTATGTAACTATAAACACTGTCTCTGTACCATTTATATTGGATAATCAGATGACTCGGTGACATTATGACAAGGTCCTTACTACTGACATCTGTGAATACATGGTTCATGAATAAATGTACATTTTCAATGAAAGAGCTACGAGACAGAGAGTTAGAGAGAGAGAGAGTCCATACGTGTGTGGCTGAAGGATGGTACTCTGATATCCCTTCAAGTCAGGGCTCCAGGAATGTTTTCCTTTCTTACTTATCACTGAGGCTCTGCTTCTTGATACACACGTGCAGCACACCATTTTGCTGATTCATTGGAGATGGCCTACCACAGAAAGGAATTTCTACCCTGGATGGCTTCATCTTGCCATCCTCTGGTGGTCTTCCCCCCACATCCACCACACCCCTGGAAAACAGAATCACATCTGTGAACAAAAGGCTTGCACATCCCTCTCGAGTTCTGGTGAAAGACTAAGTGAAAGTGTCATTAAACAGGCAAGCCTAGGCATGAAGGCTCACCAGGCCATGACTAAAGGTGTAGCAAGGACAGGGCTCTGAGTTGAGACTTCAGTACTGGATGAAGGTTTGGCAGAGACAGAAGAGCTAGAGACATAGTACATTTGACAGACGACCTGTGTAGCACACACAAGGCCATAGTTTTCTAACCGAGAAGTGTCAGAAAAATGCATCACTTCTTCCTACATTGCCCCACTTAATTTCTGTATGTTTCAATATATCCACAGGGAGGACAGCAGCTTAACCAAAGTTGTTGTTCATTCAGATGAAGACATCAAGAGGTGGTGAGTTGACTAATTTTAAATTTTATTTTATTTTTGATTGTTGGGGTAATACATAGAGGGGTTACAGTTACATCTGCCAGATAGTAGATGCATTACTTCTCACACAATGATACTCCTTCTCATGTTATTGTGCCCATGGGCCTTCCCCCTCCCAATCATCTTGTTTTTTTCTACTTCCTTTTTCTATTTCAAACAAGGAAATAAACGTATATACTGTATGCCAGGTTACAAAGCCAGATACAGTAACAATATGAGATTAAGCATAAGGGGAAAAAAAGAGAAGAGAAATAACATAGTACATTAAGAACAGCAATCACACAAGATAAAGCTCTTGTTTCCATATCCTAGAGTTCCTTTCATTTAGTGTGAGTTGAGTTTTTGATCATCTAAATGATAAACCATTTTGGACAATGATGAATTTTCACAGTACACAGGACTACCTATCCATATCGCACGGAATCATGATATGTTTTGAAACTAAGGAGAAATGATAGAGCAGATCATAAGACAGTGGCTCACGGAGTGCTGTGAAGTCAAGAACTAGCACCCAGAATCCAGAGATTATCACAGAGCCTATGAGCTACTCACCAGAAGCCCAGGGACCTGGCAATCCCTTTCTGAAACCTAAAGGTAGTCCCAGGTGTCTGAAGGGCACAAGAGGAAGAAGCACATTCACACTGAATGGGAGTCCTGCTTTTAGACTGCTCTTCCTTGTCCCTAACTGAGGGGCAGGAAATAGAGCTGGGAGTGGAAGGCAAGTGGATGCGGAAATTGAATTGAGTTGGGTGCAAGAAGATGAGGCTGTTATCCACCAGGTTAGGTAGATTTATTTGTTTATAGTGTTATTAAACATGGATAAAAATCATCTTTTGCAGGTGTAAAAGTTTAATTTCTGCAAAAAGCCTCACTTCAGTTTCTTTGCATGTGTGGATACTGAACATACCTAATGAGTAGAGAAATGTGGAGACAGATTTCTGATGTTCAGGGAGAGTTTTCCAGCACTAGAAAATGACATCAACTAAGTTTCTACCTCATCTCGATATTGTATGCCTGGGAATCTTTCTAATCTTATTTGGACAAAACAGAAATATATTAAGATATGTTTTATGTCCCCATTGTGATTGAGATCCTGCAAAAACACCAGCACAATCTAAAGGGCATTTCACAATCCTTGGACACACACTACCAAATCCCCACTGTTGACTACTCTTCTGTCTTACACATCTAGAACATCAGCTTGAGCTACCACATGAAAATTAGTGTGTTTTGCAATAGAATCATTTATTTTTCTATTTGCTTGAAGTAATTTTTACTTTCTTTCTTGGTTTATCAGACCTCTGATTGATCAAGTACTTATCAATTTACTTTCATGTCTTATTATAATCCCTAAAGTCTTTGGGATATTTGTAGCTCTGTTTTTATAAAAATAAAAGATACATAGAGCCTATAATCCTAGCTACTGAGGAGGCTGAGAACTGTGGATCGTGGTTCAGCGTCAGCCCTGGCACTAAAGACCTTGAGACTCCTACCTCCCATTAAGTACCAGAAAAAAACAGAAGCGGTACTGGGGCTCAAGAAGTAGAGTGGTAGCTCTGAGCTGAAGAGCTCAGGGACAATGCCCAGGCTCAGAGTTCAAGCTCCTTGAATGAAAAAATATCAGAAATACTTTTGATTTCATTTTTTCAGCTTCTTGAGATCTGGTTATTAGCATATGATCTTCTGATAGAATATATATTCTTCAGCTAGAGGAACAGGTCATGAAGAGAATTTTTTCTAGTCAGTATGTCAGCTGCACTTCACAAGATGTTACAAATGCAGTCAACCAAAGGATAGAATCCTTTCTGGAACAAAGAGGTGGAGGTCTAAATAGTAATATCGGTAGGAAACTCTATGAGATTCTTATCCAGTTAACTTCCTGAAAGCCAGAAGGATGGCTCAAGTGGTAGAGTACCCTTCTTAATAGAGAAAGCTAAGGGAGAGCACCCAGGCCATAAGAGGAAGCCCAATAGTACCTGCACATAAACACAGTAAGAAAGAGAAAGAAGGAAGTCCACCTCCCTAGCAGAGAAAATCACAGGGTTGTTGTGAATGGATGGAAAGAGATATTCCAAGAATGGCACCCAAAAGGAAGCAAATGTAAATGTACTCCTAGCTGGCAAAGAAAACTTGAAAGTATTACAACATGAAAGTCATTTCATTTGGCTAAAGGCACTGCAATTATTAACAACAAAATCCTACTAAGACTCGATGCACCCAATTTGGCGCAACAGACAGTGCTGAACATAAATGAGTAGATGGATCCCAACCATGTTGGATCCTTTCCAAAGAATCCGCAAGAAACCAGATTCAACTGAAGGCCAAGAGCCAAAGGCAGCACATATCTGCAGAATATTCCACACAACAGTCCCAGAATAAGTATCATCCCAGCAACCCCCAAGCTTTCTCCAAAGGAAATAATATTTAAAGCCTAGAGGCAGCATTATTCTTTTTCCCTTTCCCTTCCTCTAATACCTCCTCTACAGTAATTATTCAAAGAGATTTCTTGGCAGAGTATAAAGGAAGTCTTAACAATTACATATAAGAAAAGTCAATATACTATTTCCTATCATACTATGGTGGGATTCAACTGGAAATAGCAAGATAAACTGCAGAAAATATTGAAATAGATAGAAATCGAACCAAACACTGTGAATGGTTAATGGGTTATTAAAGAAAGAAAGAAGGGATTTGTAATCAAGTCTACAAAAACCATTAGAGAGCCTGACTATGACGTTTGGTTTCATCCTATAGGGACACCTCATCTTATACCACAACCAAACTTGACGAAACAAACAACAATGAAGGGTAAGGTCTAAATATACATATACTCTCATCTATGTGCATCTATGCATAATTAAATGTAGGTAAGTACAGTCACACATTAAGGATAGTGTCTGAAATGAAAGTGATTAGGATTACAGAACTTTATTTTAGGTATTGATGACACTGCAGGGCCTTTGATATTTTTCTAAGATTCTTGGGCTGTAATATCTGTAGATCACTTTCTAAAATCTTAGGTGTTTTCAAGAAGAAATATCAAGAATTCTTTTTGTCCTAATTTAGTGTGGTGGCCAAAAGAAATTTAGTGTTTTGTTGTAAGATTCAGCAGGTTAAACATTCTGGTGACTCCGTTGTTTCTAGTTAGAGGATAAGACAAGTTAAAGGTGGTCTCTCTGTCTGTTTGTCTGTCTGTGTGTCTGTCTCTGTGTGTGTCTGTTTGTCTCTCTCTCTCTCTCTCTCTCTCTCTCTCTCTCTCTCTCTCTCTCTCTCTCTTTCTCACACACTGTATCTCTCTGTCTCCATCTCTCTCTGTCTGTCTGTCTCTCTCTGTCTCTCTGTTTCTCTCTCTCTCTCTCTGTCTCTCTCTCTATGAATGAGTAAAGGCTGATCATTAGGGGCTTTTTAATTTGTTATGTATTTTCCTAAAATGCTTTACTGATAAGGTGCGTTTTTGGCCCCAATCAAAAATTTGCCCAATTATGTGATGGATGTCTATCTCAAGCGATGATGATGATGATGATGAAAAGACCAGCAAATCTCTTCACGCCCATGTTCATCCTTGATGTGTCTCATTCCATTGCTGTGAGAAGGAGGCTGGCTAAAATAGAAAGACTTACCTAGGTTTTCAGATGTTCATGGGAGACGTGACAGCTAAAAAAGCTCCCTCATAGCATTTGTGATTCACTTAGTGAATGAGAAGTCTTTTACCATCAAGTCAGGGTTGGAATTTTATGTGAAAGGCAAATATTACTAAATAGCCAAAGCATGTCTGTGTGTTAGTTTCCACATATATTCTGTAGTTTAAGGTGAATAACTCATGAACTACCAATCCTATTATGAATCAGAGAGGATGGACAGACAGAGGAAGCAAGGAGGGGAGAGAGGAAGCAGAAATGTAGATGGTTAATCAGCTCAATTTCCTTCATAGCAAGGGAAACGGAACATCAGGAAACCCACAAAAACAGTGTAAACAGTGCTTTAGGGTCATAGGAAAAGAACTCCTTGTGAATCTTGCATAAGTTTTTATTTAGCACAGGTAATCATTTCATTGGAGAGAGAGGCCTCATTTCTAGGAAATACCCCCTTACATATGTAGTATATGTAGAGTTCGTTTTCTGGGTATTATAGCAATTTGGGAAGAAAAAGTCTCTTTAGGAACTTCCATAGTATTTGACTGTGCATAATTTAATGGTTCATGTTGATAATGAGGAGCAGAATACACATACATTGACAGATGAGAGCCATTTGTTGTCAGATACTCAAATGTAGACAGATTTGTGTAGAAAGCTGTACAGAGACTAAGTATCATGTTTGTGGGAACCCTTTGGAAGGTCAGGGAAGTGAAATTTTTCTGTGCCATTCCGTGTTTTCACAAATTGGATAAAGAATTGAGGCTCCTGTAAGGAGAGGGAATTCTCAATGTCCTGGTGAACAATGAAGTGTTCTCTGTTTCTGGCCTGCCACCCATTGGTCCAATCTGAGAGTAAGTCAGTAAAGACATCTACGATTACTGAAGGTAATGAGGGAATAGAAGGAACAGAGGAAGCAGAATATTAGCTATGATCTCAGGTTGAGTTCCCTTGAAGAGTATTGTATTGAAATTCATACAAGATGTCAAGAGGTACTATGGTAGGGGTACTGGGAAAAATTCTTCTACCTTGCATGAAACCGGTCCATATTTAATTTCCTGAACAGATTCAACTGTATTTCTGTGGTAACATGAAAATACTGCTTTTCATTTGGTTCTGGTCTCTTTGTTCACACCAGAGTACCAGAGCAAAGAGCTAGAGGGAACAGAGGAGCTGGAGATGGAGCTGTAGCTCAAGTGGCAGAACCTGTTCCTAGGATGAACGCAGTTATGGTTTTAGTACCCAGCCTGCAGAAAAAGTTTGATTTCCTCTACAGTTTCCAACTGAATTTTCTGTGTCTTTTTTTTTTTTACTTACATTTTAGGGATGACACAACCTTAACCGCCATTGCGGTTTGTGACTCGAGCATTAACATTTGGTGAGTTATCTGTCATCTGAATGTAAATTCATTTGTGGTGTGAGTTTAGTACACAGTCTATATGACAGCTGATCGTTGTCTTCATTATTCCTCCTCCTGTATTGAAACTAAATAGAAAATGACAGCATCTGGCAGCAGATACTTGGTCATGGTCTACTGTGAATTCAAACATAGCAACCGTATCTTTATTTACCTATTCTCTACCTTATTTACTTATTGCCTACATGCAACTTTTACTGAGCCAATGGAGGTAAGAATCACAGTCAGGCACAGTGAGGTGGTCTCCGTGTTTCTGAGGTGAAAGAGCTGGTGGGCCTCTTTCATTCTCCAGAAATCTGATACTTGGACAGGCCCACTGACAGTTATGATGAGAGTCCAGCTTCTAGGCTCTTGTTCCTTGTCCTTTGGTGAGAAGCAGTTAAGAATACAGCCAAGTATGTGAAAAGAAGGAGGGAGAAGAGCAGACTTAGAAAGCTGAAAATCAGATTGTATAGTGGATTGATTTCTTCTGAAGTGAGTTACATGTACAAATGAACTAACGCATACCAATAAACAGTGTGTTAGGTTTACTAAAAGAGAAAAATTATTTGACCATGCATAAAAGCTTTCTTTTGTAGAGGTAAAAATATAAGTTCCTGCAAAACAAATTTCCTTTCTAGGGAAAAAAATGGAAATACCTTGTTCCTTTAGCTAAATGTGTAAAGGTTTCAATTTCTACAAATTTGTCAGTGTTAGATTAACTTACTACCTTGAGTAAAAAAGTAAAACTATGATTGCACATTGTATTTGACTGTATATAATTGAATTCTCTTTAGCTTCGATAAGAATGACCCAACAGAATTTGGGACAGAAGAATTCAAGCAAAGGTCAGATATCTATAAATAGAAAAACATACATAAATATATATGTTATGAAACAGACTGATCATTTCTGGGTAGTTTCCAAATATTGTCAGTGTACCTTCTGTCTGTCATATTACTCCTTTTCATTTTGATGAGTAAATGAGAAATGAGTTGCACAAAATGTTTTGCTATTTTAGGGAGCAGTGAAGGAAAACTCCTAAACCCCCCACTCACATTGCCAGTGTATAAGATCCTGCTACAACTGGTTGTGTTCCTTTGGTCTGGTGGCAATGACATAAAATCCTTTGCATTTATTTTGTGCTATAACAGTTTCTTCACAGGTGAAGAAATACAAGTGTCAGATCAAAGTGACTACAAGTTTGTTCGGGCCTTTCCATATTGTATTGGCTATGTCCAGTTCTTTGATGGGTATACTCTTTCTCTATATCTATTCTTTTCATTGTGAACTTCATGCCAACTTTTCAAAACTGTGGTTCTAAGGTTTGTGACACTGTGAATACTTTATGGACACCATTTATATTGTATAGACAGATGACTCCATGGTGTTATGACAAGCTCCTTACTGCTCACACCTGTGAATACAGGGTTTGTGAATAAATTTATGTTTGCAATGAAAGAGCTAGGAGACTAAGAGAGAGAGTGTGTGTGTCCACATGTGTGCTTTAGGTAAAGGGGCTCCAAATCAGGTTTCCAGGATTAATCTGTTTTCTTGCTTATCATTGGGCCTCTGCTTCTTGATCCACACATGAAGTGCACCCTTTTGTTGATTCCGTGGAGATGTACTTCTGCAGAAAGGAATACCCTGGATGGCTTTCTATTGCTATCCTGTCATATTTTCCCCATCTGTAAACCAAAGGTCTGCACATCTATCTAAAATTCTGTTGAAAGGGAAGGGTCATTGATCAGGCAAGCCTAGGCATGAAGGATCAACATGCCATGATCATGGGAGTAGCAAGGACAGTGCTCTGAGTTCTGACCTCAGGAAAAGAAGGGTTGACAGAGACAGAAGACCTAGACACATAGTACATTTGACAGACCACCTGTGTAGAAAAACAAGGCCACAGTTTTCTAACCGAGTAGTGTTAGAACATTGTATCATTTCCTCCCACATTTTCCCACTTAATTTTTATATGTTTTGATATGTCCACAACAAGAACAGCAACTTAACAACTGTTATTATTCCTTCAAATGAAGACATAAGTAGTGTGCGAACTGATTTTTTTTTTTTTGGTCGTGACAAGGTATAGAGGGGTTACACTTACATTCGTCAGGTAATAGGAAGATTACTTGTCACAAACTGATTCCTCTTTTTCATACTTTTTCCCATTTCTTTTCCCCACCCCCTCCCAATCATCTTGTCTTCCCTCCTTTCCTTTCCTATTTCAAATAACCGAATAAGAACATATACAATATACCAGATAATAAAGTCAGATACAGTCCCAATAGGAAATTAACCATAAAGAGGAAAAAGGAAAAGAGAAATAACATAATACCTTAAAAACAACAATCACACAAAATAAAGCTCTTGGTTCCATTTTTTTAAAGTTCCTTTCATTTAGTGTAAATTGAGTTTTTTGTCATCAAGTGATAAATCAGAATTGGACAGTGGTGACTTTTCAGGATACAGAGGACTACCTATGAATATCATATGTAATCCAGATGTGTTTTGAAACTAAGCAGGATATGAAGAGCAGATCAAAAGAGAGTGGTTCATGGGGTGCTGTGATGTCAAGAACTAGCACCTAGAATCCCTAGGTGCCTGTCAGCTACTCACAATGAGCCAAGGTCGCAGGGAATCCTTTTCTGAAACAAAAAGGTACTCTCATTTGTCTGTAGTTCCCAGGAGGTAAGACACTGATAAAACACCAGCACAATGCAAGGGACATTTCACAATCCCTCTACCCACACTGGCAACGCCTTATCTCTGACTACTATTCCATCTTACACATCTGGAATATCAGCTTTACTACCATATCAAAGTTAGTGTGTTTTGCAATAGTATCAATTTTTTCCCATTTCCTTTAAGTAAGTTAAACTTTCTTTCTTGGTTTATCAGTCCTCTGATTGATCAATTACTTATCAGTTAACTTTCATATCTAATATAATCTCTAATACCTTTAGTATTTTTGTAGCTCTATGTCCTTAAATAAGATACACTGCTGCTGTCATTCTGGCCACTCAGCAGGCAGAGATCTGAGGATCACAGTTCAAAACCAGCCCTGGCTTGTGAGACTCTGTGAGTCTCTTACCTCCAATTAACCACTAGCAAAACCATAAGTGGTGCTGTGACTCTAGGGACAGGGTAGTAGTAGTCTTGAGCTGAAGAGCTCACGGAAAGAGCCGAGGCCTAGTGTTGAAGCCCCATGAATTGAAAAAAGTAAGATACACTTTTGATTTCAATTTTGTTTTTTGATTTCTTCAGACTAGGTTAGTAGCTCAGCATCTGATCTTCTGATAGAATATATATTCTTCAGGTAAAAGATGAAATGTTTTCACGTGTCTTCTAAACAAATTTGGACTGTAGTAAACTTTGGTGTTTTTTGATTGATATTTTTTGTCTAACTGATCTTTCCTTACTAGCAATGGATAGAATGCATCTAATGTCATTCAAGTGTATGTCTCCTTGAAGATTTCATGCTGTTGGTTTTATAGAAGAGCAGTTTCCTGCCCTATATACCTATATTGTTACAATGACTATTCATGGTTGTTGTTTTTTTGTCGGTCCTGGGGCTTGAACTCAAGGCCTGGGCAATGTGCTTGGACTTTCTCAAGGCTAGAGCTCTTCCACTTGAACCATAACTCCATTTCTGGCTTTTTTCTATGTACATGGTACAGAGGAATTGAAACCGAGTCTTTCTGCATGCTTGGCCAGCACTCTACCACTAGGCTAACCTCCCTTCCCCCCTTTTAATACACTTATTTGAAATAGAGAAGAGGAGGGGAAAAACAAGATGGGGTTTCTATTTTTGTTAGTTTTATATATTTTAACCTGAGTTCTCCATAAAGAAAGTCTAGAGACAAGAACTTATGACTAATTTCCTTCTTTGGGAATAACACCTCAGAAAAGCAGAAATCAGGAGATATCTATGCTGCCATGGTTGTTTATTGGATATAGTTCACAAAATTTCCTGCCAGTCTTGATACTTTTCCACTGTTTACTGCGCTTTTCTTTTAACTGTGTAACACGAATTTTCTGTCATTGCTTACATTTGATTGTTTTCCAGAAATAAATTCCTCCATTCCATACTCACTCATGAAATGCGTGTTTAGTGGGCAGTGTATCATTGAGTCAAGGTTAAATTCATTATATTTAAACCATTAAAACCATTGGCATCTTTCATTAAAGAGAATAGTCCGTATCACCCAAATTCTGCTTGATCATAAGGGACATATTGCTCACATTTCTTTTTCTTTACTGTATCCTTGTTTCTTTCCTCCTTTGTTGTTTGGAGAAAGTGTAGAGAAAGTTTTATTCTCTTCTTCTTTGTGTATCTGGCCTATCAATTTACTCTTTACTACTGGCAGTAGTTAACTTAATGAGCAACAGGAAGCATATGGTTAAAAGACTTAATAATCAGTAAAATCTGTGTGGGTGCAGTATTTACACTCTAACTTTCCAAGTGATACATGCCTTCATGTGCATATATGGTAATACTAAGAAACTGTTGTTAAGTGAGGGACAGTTCCACTATTAGTAATCATTAACAACATACTTTCATTCGAATCAAACTGATGACCTAGCTTCATTTATCTACTGATTTTAATTACTTATATGTATACTGAAGTATGAGGTATCAGTGTTATAGCAGTAGAGAAAATTGATCACTTCATGTATAAAGTAGGTAGCTATTTGACTGAAAATGTATAGTATAGTTGTGCCTTATGACGAGACTTTCTTATCCTGGAAGAAGTGTCTGTAGAATGTTATGTGGGATCTAGCATTGAAATGTGAGTTTAAATCTAGGAGGACTCTCTGAATATATATATATATATATATATATATACATATACATATATATATCCACACATATTTCTAAAGGCAGCATGAAGGAAAGAAATGTATTTGTGCGTACACCAACAGATGTCAAAATGTGAAATAAGAAGTATGGGAAGCAACTAAGACACAGGCATGACAGCCCAGCTACTGAGAGACAAATGCACATCTTTCTTCCTTCTTTATAACAACTAGGGTAAGAGAGGAACAGGTCATGAGGAGAATTTCTTCTAGTCATTATATCAGCTACACTTCAACCAAAGGATAGAATCCTTTCTGGAACAAAGCAGTGGCATTCTAAATAGGAATATCGGCAGGAAACCCGGCAGTTTACTTCCCGAAAGCAAGAAGTATGGCTCAAGTGGTAGAGTATTCATCTTAATAGAGAAAGCTAAAGTAGAACACCCAGGCCCTAAGAGGAAACCCAATAGTACCTGCAGAGAAACATAATAAGAAAGAGAAAGAAGGAAGTCCACGTCCCTAACAGAGACAGTCACATGCTTGATGTGAATGGATGGAAAGAGATATTCCAAGAATGGCACCCAAAAGGAAGCAAATGTAAATGTACTCCTATCTGGCAAAGAAAACTTGAAAGTATTACAACATGAAAGTCATTTCATTTTGCTAAAGACACTGTAATGATTAACAACAAAAAGGCAACTAATCCTCAATGCACCCAATTTGACACAACAGACATCGCTGAACAGAAATGAGTTGATGGATCCCAACCATGTTAGATCCTTTCCAAAGAATCCGCAAGAAACCAGATTTAACTGAAGACCCAGAGCCAAAGGTAGCACATATCTGCAGAATATTCCATCCAGCAGTCCCAGAATAAGTATCGTCCAGGCAACCCCAAGCTTTCCCCAAAGGAAATAATATTTAGAGCATAGAGGCAGCATTATTCTCTTTTTTCCTTTTCCTTTCTCTAATACTCCTCCGTAGTAATTATTCAAAGAGGTTTCTTGGCAGAGTCTAAAGGAAGTCTTAACAGGACATATAAGAAAAGATAATATTACCATGTGCTATCATACTATGGTGGAATTCAACTAGAAATAGACATGGAAGTAAACAATAGAAAAAATTAAAATATATAGAAATGGAACAAAAATCTGAATGTTTAATGGCTTATGGAAGAAAGAAAGGAGGGACATGTAATCAAATGTAGAAAATCATTGGAGCCTCTGACTATATATTTTGGTTTCATTCTTTAGTGATATTTTATCTGATACCTCAACTGAACTTGACAAAGGAACCAACAATGAAGGGTAAGGTCCGAATAAACATACAATGTCACCCATGTGTATTTATGCATATATACATGTATGTAAGTACAGTCATCCATGAAAGGACAGTCACAGAAAAGAAAGTAATTGAGATTAGGGACCTGTAAGTATAGATGACAATTGAAGGTCTTTGATATTTTTCTAATTTACTTTGGCCATAATATCAGTAGTTCCTTTCTAAAACGTTAGCTACTTTTAAGAAGAAATACCAAGAATGTTTCTTGTTCCTAATCTATTTTAATGGCCAAAAACAATTTAATGTTTTGCTGTAAGATTTAGCAGGTTAAGAAACTTCTTTCTATTGAATTTGTTTTCTCTAGCTAGAGGATGAAACAACTTAGATGTGTTCTCTCCCTCTCCCTCTCTCTCTTCCTCCCTCTCTCCCTCCCTCTGTTCCTCCAGAATGAATGAGTAAAGGCTGGTCATTACTGGGTTTTAATTTGATAGGTATTATCCAAAAATGCCTTACCTCTAAGTTCACGTTCAGGCCTAAACAAAAATTTACACAGTTATGTGCTGGATGTCTATTTCAAGAGATGGTGATATAAAGACCAGAGAATCTTTTCATGCCATATTCATCCCTGATGTGTCTCCTTCAATTGCTGTGGGAAGGAGACTGGTTAAAATATAATGACTAGGATATCAGATGTTCATGGGAGACGTGACAGCTGAAGACACCTCCCTCATACCATTTGTGATTTATTTAGGGGATGAGAAGGCTTTTACCATCAAGTAAGGGTTAGAATTTTATATGAATGTGAAATACTACTAAATAGTAAAAGCATGTCTGTGCGATCATTCCAACATATATTCTGGATATTAATGTGAATAACTCATGAAATACAAATCCTTTTTATCACTCAGAGAGGCTGGATGGATAGAGAACAATAGTGCCAGCATGGAGGGAAGAGAGAAAGCAGAAATGTAGGTGGTAGATCAGCTTGATTAATTCCATAGCAAGGGAAATGGAAGATAAGGAAACCCATAAAAACAGTGCTACCAGTGGTTTAGGAAAAGAATTTGTCAGTCTTGCATAAGTGGTTGTTTAGCACAGGTGAACATTTCATTGAAGTGAGAGGCCATATTTTTAGGAAAACACACGAAATACCCCCTTGCATATACAGTATATGTAGAGTTAGTTTTCAGGCAGTTATAGCTATTTGGGGAGAAAAAGTAGGTTTTGAAATTCTCACAGTATTTGACTGTGTGCAATTTAATTATTGATGTTGATAATAACTAGCAGGATGCACATGGATGCACACAAGACAGCCCTAAGTGGTCAGATACCCAAATGTCGACAGACTTGTGTAGAAAGCTGTACAGAGACTAAGCACCATGTTTGTGGGAACCATTTGGAAGGTCAGGGAAGTGCAATTTTTTGTGCCATTCTTTCTTTTTGCAAATTGGGTGAAGGATTGAGACTCCAGAAGGAGAGGGAGTTCTCACTGTCCTGGTTAGCAGTGGAGAGTTCTCTGCTTCTGGCCTGCCACCCATTGGTACTCTCGGCAAGTAAGTCAGTAAAGACATCCACGATTGTTGAAAATAAGAAGGGAATAGGAGGAAGAGAGGAAGCAGAATATTGACTGTGACCTCTGGGTTGAGCGCCCTTGAATTGCATTGCATTGAAAGTCATACAAGATGGCATTAGGTACTGTGGTAGGGGGAACAATTCTTCTATCTTGTGTGAAAACTTTACTTTTCTAAGTTCCATATTTAAGTTCCTGAAGAGATTCAAATCCATTCTACTGTAAAATGGAAATACTGCTTTTCATTTAAGTACAGGTCTCCTACTTCACACCATAGTACCAGAGCAAATAGCTAGAGGGAACAGAAGAGCTGGAGATGGCGATGTAGCTCAAGTGGCAGAGCATGTTCCTCAGATGAACACAGTTATGGTTTTAGTACACAGCCTTGTAGAAACAGTTTGATTTCTTCTAAATGTTCCAACTGATTTTCTGTGGCTGATTTTCTATTATTTTATTTTTTAGAGATGATACAGCATTAACTGCCATTGCAGTTTGTGACCCAAGCATTAACATTTGGTGAGTTGAATTTTCTGTCATCTGAGTGTAAATTCACTTCTAGGGTGAGGTTAGTACCCAATCTATATAACAGCTGATCAGTGTCCTCATGTATTCCTTCTCTTGTATTGAAACTAAATTGAAAATGATAGCGTCAGGCAGCAGAGACTTGGTCATGGTATACTGTGAAGTAAAACATAGTAACCGTATCCTTATTTACCTATTCTCTACCTTATTTACCTATTTCCTACATGCAACTTGTACTGAGACAATGGAGGAGAGAATCCCAGTCAGGAACAATGAGGTGGTCTCAGTGTTTCTGAGGGGAAAATGTTGGTGGGCCTCTTTCCTTCTCTAGAAATCTGGTACTTAGTAGACAGGCTCATTTTCAGGTCTGATGAGAGTCCAGCTTTTAGGCTGCAGTTTCTTGTCTTTTGGTGAGAAGCAGTTAAGAAATCAGCCAAGTTAGTGAAAGGAAGGAGAGAGAAGAGCAGACTTAGAAAGCTGAAAATCAGATTGTATAATGGATTGAGTTCTTCCGAAGTGAGTTGCATGTACAATTAAACTACATGATACCAATAATCAGTGTGTTAGGTTTAGTAAGAGAGAAAAATTCTTTGACCGTGCATAAAAGCTTTCTTTTGAAGTGATAAATATGTAAATGTTTCCATTTCTACAAATTTGTTAGTGTTAGGTTAACTTAGTACCTTAAGTAAAAAAGTAAAACTATGATTGCACTTGGTAGTGGCTGTATATAATTTAATGCTCTTTAGCTTGGATAAAAATGATCCAGGAGAATTTGGGACAGAAGAATTCAAACAAAGGTCAGATATAGACATATAGATCAACGTGTATAAGTATATGTTAGGAAACATATTGATCATTTCTGGGAAATTTCCAAGTATTGTCAGTGTATCTTCTGTCTGTCATATTATTCCTTTTTCATTTTGATGAATAAATGAGAAATGAGTTGCACAAAAGTGTTTTGCTATTGTAGGGAGCAGTGTATTAGGTTTACTAAGAGAGAAAAATTCTTTGACCATGCATAAAAGATTTCTTTTGAAATGATAAAATGCAACTCCCCTACGCCAAATTAAATTCCTTTGTTCATTTAGCTAAATATGTAAAAGTTTTGATTTCTACAAATTTGTTAGTCTTAGATTAACTTACTACACTGAGTGAAAACGTAAAACTATGATTGCACCTGATATTTGATTATCTATAATTTAATTCTCTTTAGCTTGGATAAAAATGACCCACCAGATCTTGGGACGGAAGAATTCAAGCAAAGGTCAGATATCTACAAGAAGATAAACATACATAAATATAAATGATATGAAACAGATTGATCATTTCTGGGTAGTTTCCAAATATTGTCGGTGTACCTTCTGTCTGTCAGATTGCTCCTTTTCCATTTTGATGAGTAAATGAGAAATGAGTTGCATAAAAGTGTTTTGCTATTGTAGGGAGCAGTGAAGGGAAACGCCTAAAACCCCCCACATTGCCAGTGTATGAGATCCTACTGCAACTGGTTGTGTTCCTTTGGTCTGATGGCAAAGACACAGAATCCTATGCATTTATTTCCTGCCATAACAATTTCTTCACAGGTGAAGAAATACAAGTGTCAGATCGAAGTGGCTACATGTTTGTTCGGTCCTTTCCATATTCTGTTGGCTATGTCCAGTTCTTTGATGACTATAGACTTTCTGTAGGCCTAGACCTTAAATTATACATATTATTTTCATTGTGCATTAATGCCAACTTTTCAAAACTGTGGTTGTAAGGTTTGTGACAGTGTGAGTACTTTATGGGCACCATTTCTATTGGATAGACAGATGGCTCCACAGCATTATGTCAAGCTCCTTACTGCTCACATCTGTGAATACAGGGTTTGTGAATAAATTTATGTTTACAATGAAAGAGGTAGGAGACAGAGAGAGAGAGATCGATCATGTCCACACGTGTGTGGCAGAGTCGCAATACTCTGATACTATGGCTTCAAGTCAGGGCTCCAGGAATATTTTACTTTCTTGTTTATCACTGAATCTCTTCTTCCTCATTCACACATGCAATGCATTTTGCTCATTCAGTGGAGATGGACTTCTGCCAGAAGGAATACTCTGGATGGCGTCATATTGCTGTCCTCGGCTGTTCACCCCCACTGTAGACAGAATCATACCTGTGAACCCAAGTCTACACATCCATCTACCATTCTGGTGAAATCCTAAGGGGAAGTGTCATTGAACAGGCAAGCCTTAGGTAGGAGGGATCACCATGCCATCACCATAGGAGCTGCAAGGACAGGGCTCTGAATTCAGAGTTCAGTACTGGAGAGAAGTTTTGGCAGAGACAGAGGAGATAGAGGCATAGTACATTTGACAGAGCATCTGTGTAGCATGCACAAGCTATAGTTTTCTAACCTAATATTGTTATAAATACAACATTCCTTCCCACATTGTCCTACTTAGTTTTTATATGTTTCAATTTGTCCACAGCAAAGGCAGCAACTTAACCACGACTGTTGTTCATTCAAACGAAGACATCAGTACTGCGTGAGTTAATTTTTTTTTTATTTTGGGGATCATGTATAGAGTGCTTACACTTATTTTCCTCAGATAGTAGGTGAATTTCTTCTCACACATTGATAGCCCTGTTTATGTTTTCATCTCATTTCCCTTCCCCTACACCTTTCCAATCAACTTGCTTTATCCCCTCCCTCTCCTATTTCAAATAAACATATGTAATATTCCAGGTAACTTTTCAGATACAATAACAATATGAGATTAACAATTAAGGGGAAAAAGGAAAAGAGAAATAACATAGTACATTAAGAACAACTATCACCCAAGGTAAAGCTCTTGTTTCTGTATTCTAGAGTTTTTTTTCATTTATTGTAAGTTGATTCATTTTTCATCTAATTGATAAATCATTTTGGAAAATGATGGCTTTTCAGAGCACAGAGGACTGCCTGTTCATATCACACAAAATCATGACATGTTTTCAAACTAAGTAGAAAATGATAGAGCAGATCAAAAGACAGTGGTTCTTGGTGTGCTGTGAAGACAAATCCTAGCACCCAAAACCCGTAGATTAGCATTTCTCATTATAGGCCCTAATTGTCACCGTACCATGAACAAAGGAGTAGCAAGGACAGGGCTCTGGGGTGAGATCTCAGTAGTGGCAGGAGTGGCAGGGACAAAAATGGTACAGATGAAGCTCTGTTGGCAGCATTTTTGTGTTGCATTCACAAGACCTTAGTTTCCTAACTTAATGTTCTGGAAAAAAAATGCATGATTAATTCCCACATTTTCCCAGTTAATTATTGTGTGTTTTTAATATGTCCACAGTGAGGATAGTGGCTTAAGAGCTGTTATAGTTCATTCCAATGAAGACATCAGTAGTTGGTGAGTTGATTTTTTTTGTCATGTACGTTATCACTTACTCGTTTTGCACAATGATATCTTCAGGGTACACAAGCACTGCTTATTGATATTGAATGTAATCATGATGTGTTTTGAAACTCAATAGAAATGATAGAACCTGTCCAAAGACACTTGCTCATGGTGTGCTATGAAGGCAACTACTAGCACCCAAAATTCTTAGCTTATCACGGTGCCTGTCAGCTACTCCGAATGTGGCGAGGGACCTGGGAATCCTTTGCTGAAACCAAAAGGTAGGCCTAGCACCAGTAGCTAAGAGGTGATCCTTCCTTCTTTTGAATGCTTAAACCCTGAAAAGCCCACATTCATACTGAAGGGGATCCTTACTTCTAGACTGCTTTTTCTTATTCCTATCTGAAGAGCAGGAGCAGCAGCAGGGAATATTAGATGATAATTAGATGATATGTAAGTCTTGAGTTCTTCTGAAGTGAGTTGAACGTGAACAAGACATCATTATCTACTAGAGTAGGTAGATTTGTTGGGTTATGGTATACTTTTCTTTCTCCCTCTCTCTCACTTTTCTTTTTAATTTTTGTTTTTTTATTTTTTTGGTAATTCATTGGCTTGAACTGGGTGCTGTCCCTAAGTTCTTCAGCTCAGGGCTATTAGTGCTCTACCGCTTGTGCCACAGCGCCACCTTGGGTTTTCTGGTGGTAAATTGGACAAAAGAGTCATGGATTTTCATGGCTGGGTTGGCTTTGAACCATGGTGCTCAGATCTCAGCCCCTGAGAGATTTGTGGATCACTTTCTTTTCTAATACCATTGAAGCGTTGGAGAAAGACTCAGTCATGACAATATGCTTCAAGTACATTGTTAACATTAGTAACATATTCCTCTAGAAAACATGACGTTTCCAACTTGTGAGTCTGTAATTGATTGGACCAAAGGAGCAGATCCGATGTGCAGAAAAGTAAAAGAAACAAAAATAGAGGCTACCGAGTCTGCACAGAACTGCATGTATAAGATCAAGATCATGCATGCATCCCTGATAGTTCAGAGCCCTGTCATTGTGAAATTAGTGTCTACAATGGCACTGTGTCTTGCTCTGCCACCATGCAAGACTTGTTCTTATCCAAGTCTGTTACACACTGAAAAGGCTCGACCTCATGCCACACATAGTATTCGAGCAAGGTAGATATTTGTAATGATGGCAATAAAAAGTTGGCACAAGGAGTGGAGAACCTGGAACTTAACTAGGAAGAAAGAGGAAATTTGGACTGAGAAAACAGAGGGCCACTAGGGAGAAAACACAAAAAGCTAAGAGCACTGCTTTCACTTAGTTGTAAGTCACGAACATAAAGATTTTGTTCTATCTACTTGTCTCAGATTAAATTTTTCCCTTCCCCTAATACTCACACTTATTTGCATGGAAAAGTGGTTGATAAGTTTCAAAGTGATGGATTGACATGGGAATAAATGTTCAATAGAGGGACTACACAAAAGTTCCTTGCTCCAACAGTCACTCTGATGATTTCCCCAGCATGTGAATGGAGGACACTGAAGTTTTCAGATCAGAAATGAGTCTGTAGCTACTTTTTCTCATCTAACTGTAGTTACTTGGAAAAACTGGAGGTTTTGATTAGATGTGAGGAAGGTCATGGATAGTCGAAGAGCCCGCCTTCCCCTTAGTGATTTGAGGCCAAATTTCTTTGGTGGCTTGGTGAGTAATGTGGTTGTTTTCTCTTTTGGAGATGACCTTGCACCTGTCCTCCTTAATGACACACTGAACTAGAAACACACTCACTCCCAGAATGCCAGTCATGCTAACTGTCATTTTTGTGTCATCAAGTGTATTTCTTCATGGTCTGAAACTGTAAGGTTGCATTTATTTCAAATCAACATGAGAAGAGAACCAGTTATAGGGAAAAACAGTGCATGAATGTAGGACCTGCATCAGAATTTGACCCAGAATTTGAACTCCTCCGTATTCATGTGATATGTGACCATAGGTGTTTTTGTTACTTTAGCACAACTGCACATGATCCTTGTCCAGCACCTGATGATGGCAATGAGACAAAAAGGTAAGATATAAACCAAGACAAGTGTAGAGGTGGAAGTTTATGTTCATATTATATATATATATATGTACAGACACATGTACTCATAAGTATGCACATACACATGGCTGGAGCTGAGCACTTGGACACAAAGAAACACCAACACCATGAAAGGACTGGTGGCAGGCGTGATGCAGCACATGGCAGAAAGTAAAGATCCTGTGTTGGAACACCAGTGCTGCTAGGAAAATGAAAGAAGCATACATCAGGAAGGGTCAGCCTGTCACACATGCCTCTCACATGGCTGTGTGGTGAGTGGAAGTTGGATGTGATCTCATTTAGAAGCCTGCTTGGGAAGGCACTTATCTCAAGTCGTATCATTTTTATTCTAATTAAATGGTGACCCAATTCACTTATCTTCTGATTTTAGCTACTAATATGTATGGTGTCATATGAAGTAGCAATATGACATGAGCAGTGAAAATCGATTGGTTCATATGTAATCAGTTTTTTGACTGAAAGTTTATGCTAAAAGAATCCTTTGTGGAGCAAAGTCGAGGATCACACATAAGCTCTTCTTTAACCAGTCCTAGGTCATCTTGTGAGCCTGTCTGCCTAATTCCACATTATGGTGATAGTTTTATGAATATGACGATACTTTTTCTTCCTATGGCATTTTGTCATCAGAGTCATGTAGTTTGGTTTCTCTTCAGATTGTATAAATCTTTCACTTTTTAATAAAGATACTTTTATAATACTATTTTCTGAGGTCCTCATTGCTAGCCTATAAAGTCCTATTGTAGTAAAAATAAGAAGTTCAACAATACATCTTTCGGCATTTTGCTGCTGCTGTTAATCCATGGTCTCAAGGTACTCTGAGCTCTCCTGGAATGATCTTTCTTCTCCTGCGTTCAGTGTGCATTGATTACAGGCATGCAGAACTATAACCAGGTTGAAATCTTCTGTCTTCACAGGCCTGATATGATCAATTAGAATCATTTTCTAGAATAGATGACATGGTAGATTGCTACGTGCAAAGTTTAGAAGATCAGCTTGCTAGTTAAACATTAATTATAACTAACTTGACCCAAACTGACATGGTTTCTTTTGCATTCCTTTTTATTCTTTAGCAAAACTGAAGTAGAAACCAAAAGAGTACCTACAAGTGGATTACCATTTAAAATGTAAGATAGAAAGTACAGTGTGTGTGTGTGTGTGTGTGTGTGTGTGTAAAAAACAAACATGGAGATCACTGTATTGGCATCCAAGTGTCCATAGATTTCTTTTCAACACTTTTCTTAAAGTCTTCTCACAATTAAGATTTTTTAAAGAATTATTCTTTATTTTTCAAAGAATTTTATTTTGAAAAGGTATACAGACTTGTTTATTTGCCTCATATTCAGAACAAAAAGAGCAAGGGCCCCACCCACTGATGCTGGCTGAGATGGAAGTGTAGCATTCCTGCCATTCTTACTGGCCCACAGCAATGGGAGAAAAGCCTGCTGTCAGGAGCTATAGCTCCTTAGTGTTCTGAGGCAGGTAGTGGCATAGGCTTTCTCATGTTTTCTGGGGTTCCGTGTCTTCACACTTGGTTATTTTTAAATTAGCTGCACTGCTCCAGAAGCAATCAGAGGAACAATACTGGATCGAGTGTTGGGAGTCCTCATCCAATCCATCTGCTCATCTGATTCGGGTTCTACCAATCTATTTTATTGCTGTTCTTTTACTCTCAGAAGCACATATGAGTCTGGATCTAGTTTGGTAACTGCCCTCTAGAGGTCCACCTTCTGTAAGTTGGGAGGCATGTGCTTTAAGGTGACATTTTTAAGATAAGTGTCCTTCTGAGCCATGTGCTCTTTGGTGAAGGGAAATTCCTCTGGAGAAAGGCTGCAAGGTTCCCCTTCAGGATCCTGTCTTCTCCTTCTCCTGAATGTGAGGGAAAAACTTCTCTATCATTGTGAGTCAATACTGCAAGCAGCTGCTAAGGACATAACGGCTTCTCTCCATCTCCATTTGACGTATACTAACCTTCAGATCTCCCTTTTTGGCTCTTTTGAGATTTTCTTCCATGTGATCCAGCTGTTCTGTGATGCATTCTACAATTTCACACTTGCTTTCCAGAAGTTCAGGAGCAAATTTTGCATCCTCCAGGCCGGCTCCAGCCTTTCAATGAGCTCTGCAAGAGTTAGGACCACCTCCTCACTGAGTCTTGCCCTATGAAATCCAGTTCCTCTGTCATCTTCTCTGAAACCAGGAACCTCACCTCCCGCCATCCAACTCCTGCACTCCTGCACCAAGATTTTGTTTTTAACTTTAGACTCTAGATATATTTATGGCTATTTTCCCCATATATTTATATATCTTAGTTTACTCTAGAAGATGACAAAACAGCTTCCCCCCAGTAAAACCCTGTCCTAGGTAAATTTGCTTTACTTAGGTAGCAAGAGGATAACATTAAACATGGAAGCTTTAATTTGTGGCACTGAATGATGGCCTAAACAGGGCACCCTTCAGAAGGTACAATTAATGACCCACCTAGCTTTTCAGCAATACAAGCATGTTGAGGTCTTCCAGCCCATTTGCTTGACATTCGTGCTTTATGCCTTGAAGCTTCTTTGTAATGGCATGGAGTTCACACAGATCATTTGACTTTTTTTGCTCCCACAAAAATATCAACTCTTCTAGAATTCGTGGTTTCAAAGCTTGCATCATACAAAGCATAGTGACAATCTGTTTCAAGAAGCACTCCCCCAAAATGCTTGAAAGGATCAGTTATGGTAACACCAACATCTCCATCCAAAATTACTTTGCCTTCTTCAACAATGATGTAAGTTTTGTCTGCAATGAGACAAAAAAGGACAACCTTCTTCCTTTTCTTGCTTTATTCTGGTGTGGAGAATTTTTAAACTTCCATGTCATAGAAAATGTGACACACTTAAGCAACTTGCACTCTAGAGGCCATCTTGGCTGGGGTGGTCACAGGGACTGGAAGGGCTGGGAAGGGAGAAGGCCAGTGTCTAGACTTCAGAGCATTTTCCTCACTGAAGCGGGCATTACGATCTTTACAGACTATTCCTCTGTCTTTGGTTTGAGATAGGATATGTGTAGCAAGTCATTTAAGTGTCTAGCATGGGCAAGTTCTTGGGTCCAATCCCCATTACAATGCAAGAGAAAGACAATTGGACAAAGGGAAGACATAAAAGATGAAGACACAGAAGAAAAAGAGTAGGGGGAGAAAGTGGCAGGAAGAGGAGAAGAAGGGGGAGGAGGGCAGGGGGGAGTGATTTTCTTATTGAGGGAATCATCATTCCTACATTTGTCACTTAGATACTTCATGTGGACTCTCTCAGGGAGATTAAAGTTCTCTTAAGTTTTACAAAGCAGTAGTGATTTAATTATTTTATTTGGAGGTAATAGGATGTAGGAGGCTCCACTGTTTTCTGAAGACTCTTTAGCAGAAAACAATGAAACTAAAATCCTAGAAGTATTCATTATCCTGCCAGAGTGCTTCTGCTATGGTGCTTCTACCAAGTGAAGTGAGGGCCACAATTCTAATCCCAAGGATCGAGCTCCTGCCTCAACACTATGGTTTCTGAATCCTATCTGAGACAGAAGCTTCAAGATGATGCTGAAGAATGGATGAGATGAAGGAATCAGCAAACTGGGTGGATTGAGGGCATTTACACCTCCAAACTGCAGCTGATTGAAAAGACAAATCAATGTTGTCACTGACATTTGATTTGATTGTGAATGCCACAGCTCAAGTCTTGAGTCATCTCACTTTACAGTTAATGTATTTCATTAAAAAATTATCAAGAATCACTGGGTGCCATTAGCTGACCCCTGCAATCCTAGCTATTCAGGAGGCTGAGATTTGAGGACTGCAGTTCAAAGTCACCAAAGCACAAAACTCCAGGAGCCTCTAATTAATCATCAGAAAACTGGAAGTGCAGCTATGGCTCCAGGAGCATAGCACAAGCTTTGAGCTGAAGACTTCTGGGAGAGGAGCCAAGCCCTGAGTATAAGACTCTGGACCAACGCCCACCGCATTCTCCCCAAAAATCAAGTATCAAGCCAGGTGAAGGAAAAAGAAAGAAAGAAAAAAGACAGACAGAGAGAGACAGATAGAGACAGACAGAGAGATAGAGACAGAGAGATGGAGAAAGGGAGGGAAGAAGGAAGGATGGAAGGAAGGGAGTGAAACTAAGAAAGAAAGGAAATAAAAGAAAAAAATAAACAACTGGTCTGAGTGGGTGGTCTACTATTAGATTGCCTATCTAGCACACAGGAAACCCTAGGTTTGATTCCTAGGTACTACATGCACATAGAAAAACTCAGAAGTGCTGCTATAGTGGTAGGTTGTGGTAGAGGGATAGATTGCAACAGCTCAAGGACAGTGCCCACACCCTGAGTTCAAGACCAAGGACTAGAAGGACAAAACCAACTAAACAAAGCAAAACAGCCGAAAAACTCAATGTTCAGTGTTTCATCTCTGTGAAGACATATCAAGACTTTATAGGGCTGTGAGAGAAGCTCCATCAGGAATGATGAAGGAACTTGTGAAGGCCTGGGGCACCCACCTAACATAGAGACAACACTACCTGAGAGGGAAGAGCACTTGTAGGATTCTTAGCTTCACTGAACTTTCTGAAGTCACCTCTGCTTCCTGCCTACCACTACCTCATGCTGTTCCAAATGCGATTGTCTTTATGTAGCCACCCCAAGAAGAGTCTTATATCTAAACAAATGATAAATTCCAGGAGACAGGAGACTCACCTAAGAATTCTCCATGTGTGTGTTTTTATACATATACATATATATATATATTTATATATTGGCACTGCTTTGCTGAAATTATGGAATCATGTATACTATGTACCTCATGAATACTATACACCTGGTACTTTTTACCTCAGTCAAGGTAGACGACACAGATTCTGGGCAATGGCGTCTCATGCCTGTAATGGTCAGTACTGTTGAGATCTCATGAAGACCATGGTTCAAAGACAGCATAGGCAGGAAATGTATGAGATTGTGATTTCCATTTAACTTGCAAAAAGCTGAAAGTATGGCTCAAGTGGTAGAGTACCAGAATTGATTGAGAAACCTAAGGAAGAGCAACCAATCCCTAAGATGAAGCCCTAGTAGTTCCAGCACAAAAATATCCCCAAAAGAAGTTCACCTCCTTAGCAAAGACAAGTACAGGTTGAAGTGAAAGGATGGAAAAAGGTATTCCCAGAATGAGCTGAAAAGGAAGAATATGAAAATGTATTTCTATGTAACAAAGAAAACTTGAAAATAATACAAGATGAAAGTGACTTCATGTGGCTAAGATACTGCAATGATTAGCAACAAAAAGGCAGCTAAGCCTCAATGCACCCAATTTCACACAACAGACACCGCTGCACATAAATGAGGAGATGGATCCCAACCATGTTAGATCCTCTCCATAGAATCCACAACCGATTCAACCGATGACATATAGCCAATGGAAGCACATATCTGCCTATTATTCCACTCAACAGTCACAGAATAAGTATCATCCCAGCACTCCCCAAGCTTTCTCCAAAGGAAATATTTACAGCACAAAGGCAGAATTGTTCTTTTCTTCTCTATTACAATGTAATTATACAAATGGTTTTCTTTGTAGAGTATAAAGGAAGTCTTAATAGATACACATAAGAAATGATTGGGGGAGCTCTGTTTAGTCTTTTGAAGAAATGCCATACTGCTTTCCATAGTGGTTGAACGAATTTGAACTCCCACCAACAGTGGAGTAATGATCCCTCCTGTCCACATCCTCTCCAGCATCTGTTGTTATTAGATTTCTCAATCACGGCCATTCTAACTGGAGTGAGGTGGAACCTTAGAGTTGTTTTGATTTGCATTTCTTTTATGGCCAGAGATGTCGAGCATTTCTTCATGTGTCCATAGGCCATTCATATTTCTTCTTCAGAGAAGACTCTTACGTCTTTGGTTCGTCTGTTTACTAGATGGTTGTTTCTTTGTAGATTAGTTTTGAAATGATTCATTTTTTTGAGCTGTTGATACATTTTAGATATGAGGCCTTTGTCTGTTGCATGGTTAGTGAAGATCTTCTCCCACTCTGTAGGTTGTCTAGTGAATTTTCTAGCTATGTCCTTTGCCATACAGAAGCTCTGCAGTTTAACGCAGTCCTACTTATCTAGACATAGAGCTCCCCTATGATCCAGCAATTCCACTACTTGGCATCTACCCAATCGTCCAGAAACAAGGACATACTAAAGTCACTAGCACAACGATGTTCATTGCAGCACTAGTTACCATAGCAAAGAATGGAACCAACCCAGATGCCCCTCAGTTGATGAGTGGATCAACAAGATGTGGTATTTATACACAATGGAATTCTATGCTGCTGTCAGGAAGAACAACATCGCCCCATTTGGAAGGAAATGGAAACACTTAGGAAAAAATCATATTAAGTGAAGTAAGTCAGACTCAAAGGAACATAGGCTCTATGGTGTCCCTCATTTGTCATAATCAGTAGAAACCTTGAGCAGAGATATACAATAGAACAAAACCTAGATACATAAGCCCATGTTGTATGACACTAAATGAAAGGACCTCCAGGATATAGAAACAAAAGCCATATAATGAGTGATTGTTGTCCTTAATGTACTGTTATCTCTCATCTCTTTTGCCGTCCCTTGGTTATCTCATATTGTTACAGTATTTCACCTTGTTATCTGATATATTGTATATACGTATATTTGGTTATTTGAAAACAGATAGGGAAGGGGGGAAAACAAGATAATGTTCCGGGAGGAGGGGAGGGAAATGGGGACCAAGACATGAGAAAGGGTATCAATGTATGTGAAGTGATGCACCTTCAATCTGGTGAATATAATGTAACCCTTCCATTAATTACAAAAAATATATGGGAAAAAAGAAATGATTGTATTACTGCATGCATTCCAGTAGAAATAGACAGCTAGATAAACTACAGAATATATTGAAATACATAGAAGTAGAACAAAACATTTTTGAACGGTTGGTTGATGGTTATTGGAGAAATATGGGGGGATATGTAATCAAGTCTAGAAGATACCTGACAATGTGCTTTGTTTTCATCCTGTAGCGATATCTTGTCTGATACCACAACAAAACGTGATGAACTTAACAACAATGAAGGGTATGTTCTGAACATATATGCACCACTCACCTAGGTATACTTATAGATATTAACATGAATGTAGGTACAGACACACATGAAAGTATAGTCAAAGAAAGGAAAGTGATTTAGATTAGAGAACTTTCTTGGAAGTATTGATGACAATACAGGATTTTTGATATTTTTCTAAGATGCATTGGATGTAATATCTGCAGCTACCTTTCTAAAACCTTATCTGTCTTAAGAATAAATATCAAGAATTCTTCTTATTCCTAATCTATTGTAGTGGTGAAAGCCAATTCAGTGTTTTGATGGAAGCCCCAGCAGGGTAAGAAACTACTCTGCAGGTGCTCCATTATCTCCAGCTAGAGGATACAACACCAGCATTGATCCTCCTCCTCCTACACCACCACCTCCTCCTCCTCCTCCTCTTCCTCCTTCTTCTTCCTCTTTCTCTCTCTCTCTTTCCCTCCCTCCCTCCCTTCCTCCCTCCCTCCCCCCCTCTCTCCCCCTCCCTCCCTACCCCCTCTCTCTCTCCCTCCCTTCCTCCCTCCCTCCCTCCCCCCCTCTCTCTCTCCCTCCCTCCCTCCCTCCCCTCCCCTTTCAGAATGAGAAAAGACTAGTCCTTAGGGAAGTTTTAATTTGAAATATGTTTTCCTATAATGGCTCACCTCCAAGGTGTATTTCAAGCCTTAAACTAAATTCTGCCCAACTACGTGTCAGATGTCTATATCAAGAGATGATGCTGAAGACACGAGAATCTTTTTGGGCCCGTGTTTATCCCCGATGTATCTCATTTCATTGCTCTGGGAATTGGGTTGGCCAATATATAATGACTTGACTAGGTTTCCAGTTGTTCATGGAAAACTGACAGCTGAGGACAGGCCCCTCCTATCGTATGTGCTTTATTTAGTGGATGAAAAGTCTCTTACCATCAAGTCAGGGTTAGAATTTTATGTGAAAGGTAAATATTACACTAAAGATTCAAAACTTGGTGTATGGTATATGTATGTTTGTTTCCTCATATATTCTGGATGTGAAGGTGAAAAACTCATGAAACATAAATGTAAATATTTTAGTTGTTTATTAAAAGCATTTCATTATAAAACTGGTGTAGAATATCCCTTTAAATTGATATTATACAGGACTTTGGTTTTGGTTAATCTTGTACAATGCAAGTACTTTTGTTTGGATTTGCACCAAAGTTTTGGTTCCTAAGACCAACAGATTACTCTTTTCCTAAAAAGGTAAAAAAGCCATATGAAGAGAGACAAAATGTGACTGATTTTATTTTTATTCACATTTTACAGCAACCACATGCAGAAAATTGCAAATAAAATTCTACTGTCTCTATCATTCAGGTGGGTAAGACTGTAGAAATACAAGCAATGAAGTATGTATATAAAATATAACATCAATATTTAAAGTGAAAAGAATCTAAGAAAGTCCAAACTGAGCAACAAGAGTTTCTACTGTTAAGATGTTGAAAAATAACCCGTGTGTGCCTTCATACTATAATCCAATTGATCTTGGAAAATTGTCTTAAGCTGGTCTTATAACTCAGAAAAAAATGGCATTTAAGCAAGTCTATGTAATGACATATGGCTATGTGTTTTTCTACTCATGAAAGTAAGTAAATATAAGTTGGGTGCTGGTGGCTCACATCTCTAATCCTTGCTGAAAGCTGAGGATTACCACTGGAAGCCAGCTTGGACAGGAAAGTTCTTGAGATTCTTATCTCAAATAAATGACCCAGAAAAAGCCAGAAGTGGCATTTTGTCTCCAGTGAGTTTGCTAGTCTTGAGCAAAAGCAGCTCAGGGACAGCACCTAGAGTACAAGGCTCAGGAATGGAAAAGGAAGAAGGAAAGACAGAAATACTGGAAGAATGAGAGGAGGGGTGTGAGGGAGAGGGAGAGGGAGATTGAGAGGGGGAGGGTGTGGGAGAGGGAGAGGGAGTGCAAGGAAGGAAGGAGGAAAGCAAGGAAGGAAGGAAAGTAGGAAAGAAGGAAAGAGGGAAAAGTATGGAGGGAGTGAGGAAAGAAGGAAAGCAAAAATAAAGGAAAGAGTAATAACGAAGTGTTAAACTTTTGGAAGTATAGGTTGTATTCTAATAACTCCCTTATTTATGTGATTCCTCCATTCTGGAAACACGTTCCTTAGGCTTCCACTCTACATATGAGAATAATTTTATACTGTGCCTTAGAGTACATAAAAATTAATAGTATTTTCATTTGAGTTTCAGTTTTAAAGACTTTGAAATCTTCTCAATTCATCGTCATAACGACATAAACGATACAATCAACCAATGGGTAGTTCGTTTAAAATATGTGACAGAAAGGCTTCAAAGCACTTAGAGTTCAATTCCATAAATATGTATGGAATTGAATTCTTTTTCATGTGTCCATAGCTGCGCAAGGAGTACCCCCAAATAAATAATCATATACATGTTAAAATCCTCAATAAAAATCTTAGGATCCAAGTGGGCATTAGTCATTTTAGGGCCTCATGCTTCCTGGACAGGCATTTTACTGACTGAACTAGACTTCTAGCCCTTCCTACTTTCTTATTTCTGAGATAAGGTTTGGCCTTTTGCTCTGACTGGCCTGGACTTCAGTAGGAAGATTGAAGTTGCCTTACTGACCTGGCTGGGACAAGAGGCTCACATCATCACACCTAGCTTGTCTTGTTGAAGTGGGTTTGTGGAATTTCTTTGCTGGGGCTGGCCTTGACCTGGTATCCTCCTCAGTCTCATGAGTAGCTAATATCATAGCTATGAACCACCGCACACAGGCAGGTAGTCCTTCAAGCGCTTAGGTCAGTTATGCCTTCACTGAGCTTTAACTATTACAGTCTGACAAAGATTCAGATTGATGACTTTTTATGTGCTAAAAGAAACTGATAGATTCATCTTCAGAATTTATCAATATTTAAAGAGTTTATACTGACAGACTAGTCATTTCATTTCCATTTTTGTTCTAGCTTGCAGTTATTGTGTGGTTTCTACATACCCTCCAGTATACTGTTTAGGAGGGAATGTGGTTCACTATGCAGTGCTTCTATTGGATAAAAACTGAACAATGTTTTTAGATAGGAATGCACTAATTCTTCATACCATTGGCCTGTATAATCTTAAATAATGTCTTTTTAGCATCTGACATATAGTTTTAGGAATTGTTGAAATGTGGTGCCAAACTCTCATTGTCTTTATTTATTTTAGGATTTTGGCAATACTACTGATTTTTGTCGATCTTGGTCTAATGGCAACAGATATTATAGTTACGACCAGCAAACTACATATTCCATTAGAGTATAGAACACTTTCCCTCGTGATTGCTGTATTTTTCCTTTTGGATGTTGTTCTACAAGTATTTCTGAAAGGGTAAGTTTTAATCTCTCTGAAGTCTAAATCTAAAGAACCCTACTGAGACTGGCTCCTCCACCAAGTAGCTCCGGCTCACTATTTCCCTTAACTGTGCGCTTGAAACTCCCATTTATCTCCTTGATTTACATAAAATAACATTTATTTGCCAGTCCTGGTGCTTGAACTCAGGGCCTGAGCGCTGTCCTTGGACATTTCTCAAGGCTAAAGAACTACCACTTGAGCCACAGCACCACTCCCAGTGTTTTTCTATATATGTGGTGCCAAGGAATTGCACCAGGTTATTGGTGCATGATAGCAAGCATTCTACTAGGACAAACGCCCAGCCAAATTTTTTTCAGGATACTAAATTAATTAGAAGATCAATCCAAACAAATGTGTGCTCTTGAAAAGCATTTTGAAGCCAAGGCCCAAACCCAGATTTTCATTGAATAGCTTTAATTAGTTTTATATTGCTTGAGACACTCTCATGGAGTAGTTGAGAAAAGTCTTTGAACAGATAAAGCTTAAAGGGATTTACCAAAAGGGACCAGGTAATTAATATGTCAATGTGTATGTTAAGAAGGCGAGGTATGAGTGCCAGGAGTCTGTCCTCATGGTGGAATGCCTGCCAACCATGCAGAAAGACCCAAGTTCAATTCCTCGGTTCCACATATAGAAAAAGCCAGATGTGGTGCTGTGGCACAAGTAGTAAAGCTCTAACCTTGAGAAAGTCCAAGGACAGTGTTCAGGCCCTGAGTTGAAGCACCAAGACTTGAGAAAAAAAAAGAAGAAGAATCTGGGCCCAGTGTCTCATGACTGTAATCCTAGCTACTCAGGAAACTGAGATCTGTGAATCACAGTTCCAAGCCAGCCCAGGTGCTAAAGTCTGTGAGATTCCTATCTCCAGTTAACTACTAGAAAACCAGAAGTGTTTCTCTGGCTCAAGTGTTGCATGGTATCTTTGAGCTAAATAGCTCAGGGACAGTACCCGGTCCCAGAGTTCTGCCCCATGACTGTTAAAAATTAGAAGGAGAAGTATATACTTGAGGTCTATAGATCAATACTTTGATTCTGACTGGAATTTCAAGTAACGTTTGATAGTATGTGAAATACTAGATACTGCACTCTAAATAGTCCCGAGTTCATTGAAAGGAAAAGTTTCAATGAAAGCATCTGCAGGTGATGTGGAGATTGCTTATCTCATTAGTGAGATGTAGCAAGAAAGAAATAGATTGCTTCCCTTTCCTGCTTGCTGGTTTTCTGAAAAGTAGGATGGGTGAGGCAAGCCTTGGGGATGGGCTGCTGGGCGAGTCAGGCACTGGATTTCCTAGCCTCCCTTTCTCCAAGTCATTTCAGAAGGCAGTGTATGTTCTTTCCTGAGGACTTGTTCTCCTTCTTCTCTTGAGCAAAGCAGAGTTATTCACTGCCAGGTTAGTCTGATCCTGACAGACTGCCTCAGAGTGTGAAGATGCTTTTCCTGGAGGACTAGTGCTCACCTCTGCAGGAGTCAGTGGTGGAAAGGAGTCTGGTAGATGGATGTCAGTCTTTGTCCTTTTAAGGACACAGCAGCCCCGTGGGATTCCATTGTGGGTGCAAGGACAGATTATGAGTTCAGAAGCGCAGTTCATACCCATCTCATATGATACTCATATATTGATCTGGGGATAGTATGATGTACTGAAATTGTTGCTCAACAGAACTGTTGCATTTGTCTTCTTCCAACTCCACTGGAGAAGGCAGTGCATACCTCTTGTCCAATGGCTGGGGTAGATGGCTTATTCATTAAGCTTTGATTGTCATCAGGTATGCAATTTGTAATAATACAAATTTACTACTTGAATACCTTCCACCAGTATTATGTTTTCTCTTTCCCAAATCCAGTCCATCCATTTCATAGAATCTATTACAATAACAATTTTAATGAAGTTGAGTCAAGTACTTTTTGCTCTAAAGATTTTCCTCTATCCTCTTAAAGAAGATAACCATTTTTTTTTACTTTCTCTTACAGGAAAAAGCATTATTTTTCAGATTTCCTCAATATTACAGATGCTGCCATCACTATCATTATTTTATTTATGGACATCACATACATATTCTTTAATGCTACATTTTTTAAAGATATCCAAAGGTAGGAAGCCCGTGACTTAACTGTCACACTTTTCTTTCAGTTGTTCCTTAATTTGCACTTATTCTTGGCTTAAATTGTGTATATTGAACTGATTTCTGTTTAGGTTCTGAACCTGATACATTTTTTGAAAATAAAATATTAGGGAAGATGACATGGATTGAGTGGTAGAGGCCTACTTAGCAAGTGTAAGAACCTGATTTCAAGGGACTGTAACACAAAAATGGAAGAACAAATGAAGGGAAAATGATACATTTTCATACCCTTGAGATCTAAAAACAGACAGCATTTAAGCCAGTTAAAGGTGTCTTCACTAAAGTACTTCCATTGGATATAGGAACTGGAACATCATTTTGAAATCCCCCCTTGATGATCTACTAATCTGCTTTTCCTAATATTGCAAGTGTATTGACTTGAACATGTATGAAGTTTCAGTGGCTCTAGTTATACTTCTCTAAAAAATAGCCGATGGAAACCAGGAAATCACGTATATGGCAACCCAGATAATGGATTTTTGCAATGGCAGTTTGGTAAAACGAAGAATGTTAAGGCAAAGTTAAAGCAGTAAGGGATTACTAAGTAATATGTGTATGGGTGTGGCTGTCTGTCTGTATCTGTGTCTGTGTCTGCCTCTGTCTCTATCTCTCTTTCCCTAAATGAGATAGAAAAATACCAATGTACATTGGAGGGCTAAAGTTAGGAGACTTTTAGCTATATTCATTAGAAGTCAAAGAAATAGATTCTTTCTTACCAAAATTTCTGAGAGGTCCAGTGTGATCCCCAAGTAAATATTGCTTTGGCTAGGGTTTGGATCTTGAAAATAACCTCAATCCATATGGTCCTTCAATGGGCAACCTCAACCCCACTTGAGACCTTGGTAGCAAGACAACACTTGAGGTAGCAGCTACAGCAGCTGAATCAAGATGGATCGGAGTCAGAGTCGTGGTCATGGCCAGAGGTAGCAAGAAGGATGATAAGGACAAGAAAAGGAAGTATGAAGCACCTGTACCAACTAGAGTGGAGAAATAGAAGAAGAAAACGAAGTGACCAGATGCTGCCAGCAAACTGCTACTGGAGACACCTTAAACTCAGTGTCGCTTGAAATAACTGAAGTTAGAGATAATTAAAGATTATCTTCTCATGGAAGAAGAATTTCTTAGAAATCAGGAACAAATGAAGCTATTAGAAGCAAAGCAAGAGGAGGAAAGATGGAAGGTGGATGACCTGGGGGGGGTACCCTGATGTCGGTAGGCACCTTGGAAGAGGATCACTGATGACATTTGTGCCATGGTGTCCACATCTGTGGGCTCTGAGCACTGTGTCATCATCCTTTCCATCCTGGACAAGAACCTGCTGGAACCAGGCTGCTCAGTCCTGCTCAACCACAAAGTGCATGCGGTGATAGGGATGCTAATGGATGACACGGTCCCTCTGGTCACAGTGATGAAGGTGGAGAGGCTCCCCAGGAGACATATGCAGATATGGGTGGCTTAGACAACCAAATCCAGTATATTAAGGAATCTGAGGAATTGCCGCTCACTCATCCTGAATATTATGAAGAGATTGGTATAAAACACCCATCATTCTCTATAGGCCACCTGGCACAGGTAAAACTGTTGGCTAAAGCAGTAGGAAATGAAACATTGGCCACTTTCTTGAGAGAGGTGGACTCACAACTTATTCAAAAGCACCTAGGCAACGGGCCCCTACTTGTATGGGAATTGTTTCGAGTTGCAGAAGAACACGAACCATCCATTGTGTTTATTGATTAAATTGATGTCATTGGCACCAGAATGTAAGATTTGGACTCTGGAGGTGAGAGAGAAGTTCAGAGAACCATGTTGGTGCTGTTAAGCCACTTGAATCGTTTTGATTCAAGGGGGGATGTGAAAGTGATCATGGCCCCAAACCAGATAGAAACTTTGGATCCAGCACTGATCAGACCAGGCTTCATTGACAGAAAGATTGAGTTCCCCCTGCCAGATGAGAAAAAAAAATAAGCTCACCTTCTACATTCATAAAAGCATGACTGTCCTGGCAGACAACGTGACTCTAGATGACTTGATCAGGGCAAAGATGATCTCTCTGGGGCCAACAATAAGGCAATCTGTACGGAAGCTGGGCTGATGGCCTTGAGGGAACACAGAATGAAAGTAACAAATGTAGACTTCAAAAAATCTAAAGAAAACCTTGTTTATTCAAAACAAGAAGGCACACCTGAGGGGCTCTATCTCTAGGAACCACAACTGCCTCAGGAAAGTGATGGGAGTTTTCCTGGCTCTCCACTGGGAAGCCATTAGTGCCTGCCCAGTGGAAACCATGGGTCAGATGATTTTACTAAAAATTCCCCTTTGTCTTAGGAAATGTGGCTTGTAGGTCTCACATCTGGCAATCTCTGTTGTCTATGCTGTGCAGCACTCTGCTTCCCAATAAAGTGCGTTTTTCAGAAAGAAAGATAGAAAGGAAGAAATGAGGAAGGAAAGAAGGAAGGAAGGAAGGAAGGAAGGAAGGAAGGAAGGAAGGAAGGAAGGAAGGAAGGAAGAAAGGAAGAAAGAAAGAAAGAAAGAAAGAAAGAAAGAGAAAGAGAGAGAGAGAGAAAGAAAGAAAGAAAGAAAGAAAGAAAGAAAGAAAGAAAGAGACAAAGAAAAGATGAAAGAAAGAAAGAAAGAAAGAAAGAAAGAAAGAAAGAAAGAAAGAAAGAAAGAAAGAAAGAAAGAAAGAAAGAAAGAACACATCAGCCTCCACCCTGGACCACTGAATTGGAAACTCTGGGATCTGTGAACCATGGTTGAAGCAGTTCTGCCAAATGAATCTTGTTGGACATGTCCACACCTTTGTGTTTCTGCATGGAGGAGAAACACCAGCCAGTATGGTTGGGAAGTATTGCAACCTGTTCCCTGCCTGATATGCATGTACTAGCTGTAGGGAGCCTCTGTTACTAAAAGGAATAACACCAATGTACAAACAATCAAAGTTCATTTGGGGGGAAGATGAAAACTAAAATAGTCTATAAATCTGAATGAACTCATTACTGTTTGTCCAGACAGTAATTTCTCAATCTTAGCATTACTGATATTTTGAGAAGATAGTTATTACTTGGGTAGGGAAGAGAGGACAAAAACATCCTATCATTCTTCCTAGATTCATATTTATTGTAGGGTGTTTAGCAGCAGTCCTAGATGTGATTAGCACCTGCATCCATTTGGTTGTGACCACCAAGTATGTCCATATGTTACCCAGTGTCCTCTGGGATGAGGGGTATAGCTGACTGTTAGAGCACCAGAGCAGAACGTGGAGGCCATAGGGGTGGTGCAGAGCAATGTAACATATGTACACAGATTTAAACGTATGTATTGATGAACTCTTCTCTTTCTGAACTAAAAGTATGTATCTATAAATTTTTAGAATGATTGTATTCTTTCGGCTTCTGAGGCTGATAACACTTATGAGGATCTTTCACCTTGCAACTCAGAAAAGACATCTAGAAAAATTAATCAGAAGACTGGTAAGTGGGCAGGACATGTTTGCTTCCCATCCTGGTAAAAGTTTTAGGTAGCAATATCAAATTCTTTGTGCTTGACTTCTGTTTTACAGCTTCATCATTTTTGTTCCTCCCAGGTGTCTGGCAATAAGAGACGATATGCCAAGGATGGATTTGACCTAGATTTAACTTACATCACTGGTTTGTGAAACTTAACTGTTGATTTTCCTTTGAAGTAAGAATATTCCCTTTGATTTTCCCAAACTACAATGTTTTTTATCTAAGGCACATTGGTTTGAGCTTTTTGTTTTTGATTTGTTACTACGTTGGCTTCTTTGGTGGTTCTGGGAAAAGAACTCAGTCTCTTGCTTGCTTGGGAGGCTCTCCTACTTCTGCCACACCACTAGCACTTTTTATGTAATTGTTATTTTCAAGGTAGCCTCTTGCTTTCTGTCCCTGCTTTTCTGAACTACAGTTCTTCTACTTGTATACCATTGTACCAAGCCATTTATTGAGATGAAGTCTTTCCATGTTCCTCAGATCTTTGCTCCTGAATAGCTGATTTCCAAGATTGAGCCAAAAATGCCTAGCTTTTTTGCTTTCTCTGTCTTCTTTTTTGTTTCTCTTCTTTCTTCCTTTCTCTGTCTCGCTTACCTTCTCTTCTTTCTTCTTTCCTTCCTTCCTTTCCATACTCTCAAAGTATTTTTCTCAATGATTTCATAGGCTACTGTGTTATGGTAATATATTGGTAGATTACATCTGGGCACAGGTAATCTCATTCATTTCAAACCAAGACTCCCTGGTGGTTAGACAGTAAATACGATGCAATTTCAAGTGGCTCCATTAAAATTTCACTTATCATTTATTCAGTTTTGTTAGCTATCTAAGCATCCAAGAGAAAGAGACCTTAATCTTCTAAAATCCCAGAGAACAAGTTCATTATCCATGAGGTCAGGTTTGCTAAGGGAAGACGGCTTCAAACACTAAGTTCCTGTTGAGCCTAAGGATATTATGATATTGCATAACTTATTTATTTACTTTTGTATTGTATTGTCAGTCCTTGGGCTTGAACTCAGAACTTGATAACTGTCCTTGAGCTTCTTTTGCTCAAGGCTAGCACTTTACCAGTAGAGCCACACTGCCACTTCTGGTGTTTTCTCTTTATGTTGTCCTGAGGAATCCAACTCAGTGTTTTTGCATGCAAATCAAACGCTCTGCCACAAAATCACCTCCCTAGACTTCTATTGCTTCATCTTAATGCATCATCTTGGTTATGTCACTATCATATCAACTCTTCTTGTACTCTGAGAAAAGAACCTGGATAGATGTACAAATAATTTTTGTTATTATTGTTGTTCCCATCTGTACTGACTTTCCTAATAGGGATTCTTTTGCTTTCCAGACCGTCTTGTCGCCATGTCATTTCCATCCTCTGGGATACATACGTTCTATAGGAATCCAATGCAGGTAAGCATATTTGTGCAGCACAGAGTGACCTCTATAGACTCAAGAGCTTAGTGTTGACCCAGGCAAAGCAGTGTTCTACCATTTTATTCTTTCTGGTGAAAAATCATAAAAGCATGGTATCAACTTGCTTTTGTTTATGCGAAGCCCTGGAGGTCCTACTGATTAGTAAGAGCACCCATTTATTTATCTCAAGATAGAGTGGTTTGAACATTTGGATGGGGCTTAATGGAGTGGTTCCAATGATTAGGTACAGGACTGGCTACTTCACTGGGCTGATCTGGGCATCTCTGATCAGTTGCCGCTCCTCTGAGGACTGGCTAATCTGAATTGGCTTTTCTGATTGCCTCTCTGTTATTATGTCTCTTCTCCCAGGCAGCTAGATCTTGGGGACCATTGAGATGGCCTTAGGAACAGCAAGCAAATGAGTGTAATTACATTAAGACTAAGTCTTCAAGTGAGTGTGAGTGGCCTTGAATTCATTAGCTAAGACAAAAATGAATTACAAAAGCAGTCTGGATTCAAGGATCAGAAAATAGGCTCCATCACAGGATGAGAGGAATTGTGTCCCCATATGTAGTCTTTTAGGGAGAAGAAAGCCATGTCTAAAAATATATATGTTCTTTCACATAGATTCCCTGATAATTAAATAAGGGAAATCCCACTTTTGGCTCTGTAAGTGACTAACTTAATTTTAAGCCCCTTGAAGCTCCTTACTAAGAAAGTACATAAAATTTGGGGTTAGGGATATATGTACGTATGTATTCACATACAGTGAATTCCTGTAGTAATTCCTACTGTTTTTCCTTAATGAAATATAATTGGAGATCTGTGTATGGGTTCATATATAACGTATTTACATTCAGTGGTCAATGACAGGAAATGCTCTGATGGGTGATCACTCAGTGTGTGAACATCAATGAATGTACTTGAAGTAAGTTCCTGGAATTCTCAGCAGCTTCATCCCATAAGAGTACTGTTGTGTAAGCTGGACATCAGTTATCCAAACATAGCCTCAGGACTACAGGTCTCTTTCCCCACACAAGGCAAATAATAAATGCTCCACAACTCTTATGAGACAAGCGAGCAAGTCCTAGTAGGAGAGTGCTTTCCTAGTATGCATGAAGCCCTGGGTTCCATTCCTTGGGATCACATTCACAGAAAAAGCCAGAAGTGGTGCTGTAGCACAAGTGGTAGAGCCCTAGCCTTGAGAAAATCCAAGGAGAGTACCTGGCGCTGAATTCAAGCCCCAAGATTGGTAAAAAAAAATAGTGTAAGAGAAAATGTAGAACCTCACTCATCATCAGAAAAATGCAGGTGGAAACCACAATGTGATAGCACTGCAACATTCCACAAGCATGACAATTATTGAATAGTTAAGAGGTAACACATGCTAGTAAACTTGTGGAGAAAGATGGCCCATGGCAAGCTATTGATGATATCAATTAGCATAGACATTCAAGAAAACAGTGTGAAGATTCTCAAACAAATCACACTTCAATGATCTTGGGATCCAATCATACCTCGACTGGGTATTGATGCGACTTAAAGAGAACATTATGTGGCAGAGACATATGTACCCCTGGTTAAAAGCTCACTGCTCAGCAGTGAATAGCCAAGAGATGAAATCCACCTCTTAAGTTTCCATTCCAAGGTGAATGTTGTGGCACCTCTACATGATAGTGCATTGTTTACTCCTGCAAACAACTGTCTTTGTCAATAACACAAAAGGAGAAGTTATATGTTAATCAAATAAGCCAAATGGCAAGTATGGAATATGTGAAATAAAAAAACATTGATCTCAATGAAGGTGAGCCTAGACTAGTGAATATCAGAAACTTGGGTGAGTCAGAAGGAGGAAGGTTTGGACAAAGGTTGATCAATGAGCAAAGGATTATAATGACATAAGAGGTAACTTTTCGCTGAGCTGTTACACAGTAGATTGATTACACACAACAGCATTGTGTTATATATTATTAAAGAAGAAAGGATTTTAAAGTTTCACTATGATGTTATCTAATGCTTGACAGAATAGTTGTATTTAACCTGATTTATGTACATGTATGTATGTGTTTTTGTATGTGTATACGCATATACATGTGTGTGTCTCAAAATCTCATGTGATACTTAGTAATCTGCATGACATTTATTCTTCCGTATGTATCAATAAAGAACAATACGGTACCACATACCTAGAAAAAAGCCGGAAGTGGTGCTGAGGCTGAAGTGGTAGAGCTCTAGCCTTGAGAAAGTCCTAGGACAGTGCTTAGGTCCTGAGCTCAATCCCAGGACTGGCAAAAAACAACAACAACAAAAAAACAATTGGTGTATGTAATGCATGCTTATATAAATAAACCTTTACTGATGCAGACTCCACATTGCCCTCATCTTACATTTGTCTGTTAACGCAATTATGTATGAGGGCATGCAATGAACACCACTATCAAATTGTTGACTATGTTCTGGCATTTATAATCACTTTTTAAACACTGAAAGTGTTCTTTTGATTTTTGATTGCCATAGATCAGTTTTAATGTTTCTTGAGTTTCTCATAGAAGAATCATATGGTAGGTCTTTTGTAACTGAGTTTCTACCAGCAAAAGAAATTCTAGTTTTGTGCCCTGGTTGTTCTTTTAAAAATAGGATTAATATTTATGGATCTATGGAAAATGCACGCACAGAAAGTATAGTGTTATATACTGCTCCAAAGTGTCATGAAATGCATTATATTCTGCAAATCCATTTGGTAGAAAGGAAAACATGCAACTATGACAAAATAAAGCTGGAGGAAGAGATGTAAATTTGGCAGCTGGAAGTTTTTGAGTGGACATTTTATAGCTCATATGACTTTAAATATTTGAGTTTGAAAACAATGAGGGTAAACATTGTACTTTGTGTTGATCTGTACATCATAAACATAACACTGAACAAACTTAATTCCTGAGGAGGCTAATCAGGTCATATGTTCCTGCTTGTCCTTCAAAGGGAAGAAGGTTTCAGCATTGTATTTTGAACAACACTGAATATAGAAAGAAAAGGGTCAAAGTGCAGATGCGTGGAACACAGCCACAGTTACTGGAGAAACAAACACAGTGAGGAAGCATCAACAAGTCTGGCCACTTCTGTATGCAGTCAGACCATGTCCCTTTGCCCCTAAGTCAAGTAAAAGCTACTTTTGCTGGAAAATACAATGTGTTCTTGATCTTAGCCATGCTCTCTTGTAGTCACTTCATAGATATCTAGGGATCCAGGAAGAACAGGATTTATAAAACTGCAAAAGGCAGACTGCTTTCCAAACACAATGCCTTTTCTTGTCATCTTGAAGAGAAAAATCCAGAACTATAAACACTGGCCAGGCCTCCAGAGACAAAGGCTAAGGGCAGGTCATTCAGACTGAGACTTGGACAGATTTAACATGCCTACCTTAATGCCTCCAGCACCTTCCTGTTTAATCTGAGGGTCTATCTGGAGATAGACAAGGATTAGAAGGCATGAATGCTTGGCTGCTTTGTCCTTCAGAACAAGGGGAGAGCTAGTGTATACTCTTAGGTCAAAAGAAGCATTTCGCAGACTTGAAGAAGAAGAAAATCAGAAGATTAAAGCTGTGACAAAAGCGTTTTCAAAAGTAGAGAGCATGTTTTACTAGTATCTTTAAGTAGTTGTACAAAGGAGCCGCCTTCAACAATATAGTTTATGAATGTATTTATCTTTTTTAGGAAGTGGCTCGTTTCTTCAACACCAGACATCCTGAGCATTATTTTGTATACAACCTTTGTAGTATGTATATCACTTTAATATATTTGCTACTGTAGATATGTAAGAAAGTCACCTTGGGTATCTTTCATTTAATTGTAAATATTACGTAGTAAGAAGTCAGATCAGAAATCTCTGTATTGCGCTGGTGCTGTGTAGTAGGAAAAGTGAGCTTGGCAGCACAACATTCCCTAAGAAATAGATGGGCCAGTGAGAGCGAAGAGGCAGACTTACAGAGGAAGTGCTCAGGAAAGATCTGCTCTTATGCTCAATCAACTCTTCCTGCCTTTAATGCCAGATTGTATCACAGACAATTCAGCAAGTATGTTCTATGATCCACCAGAAAGAGTTGGTGATGAGAACAAGGCGCGTGATGAGAAACGACAAAAGAAAACAGAAGAAAGAGAAGAATGTGCCCCCAGTTTCTCTGCTGTGTCTGTCTTCAGTTTTTCTCCTGTCTAGACATTAACACCTGTCTAGATTTTTTATGGTGGTGTGGGGTTTTTTTGTACTTTATTTAGGGTTAATGTATAGAAGGATTGCAGTTAGATTTTTTTAGGTAATGGTTACATTACTTCTCAAACCGTGATACCCCTTCTCATGTTTTTGTCTGCCTTTCACTGTCCCCTGATTTCCCAATCATGATTTTTATGTACATTTTTATTGCATTTTATTGTCAGAATAAACATTTAATGATATTTTCAGGGACTGAGCATTTAGACAGCACCATTAACCTCTACTTAGTGGTACCTATGTAGTATGATAGAATAAGCAGTCTAGAAGATAGAATAAGCAGAATGCAGGATGATAGGATATGCAGTCTAGAAGATCGAATAATCACTCTGTTAGAAGGTTAAAGGTAAGGAATATGAAGCATGAGTTGATTTTAAATTACTTGGGATGAAAAAGTCTTTAAGGACAAGAATCTGTCCCTAATGTCCTTCATGTCTCTTTGGCTTTTTTGTCCACTGGTCTGCCTGTGTTCCTCTCAGGACCTTTGTGCTGGTGATGTTAAAAATCCTTTTAGAAAAATGGAAAGGAGATAAGAATTCCTAAGAGAAATTTTAAACTTCGTTCCTAACTTTCATGTCAGTAGGCATACAGCTCTGACACATATCTCATTTCTTTCAGGCGAACGGTCTTATGACCCTAAGTATTTTCATCACCGTGTGCATAGAATAATGATAGAGGATCACAATGTCCCCACTCTTGAGTAAGTCTGATGCCACACGGATGGTCAGAAAAGCACTAAATTCACTGGGCTTGAAATTTGGGAATGAATTTTAATTAACTAAAAATTTTTGTTAAACCAGAGAGATGGTTTCATTTGCTAAAGAAGTCATTGCCTGGTTATCCAAGGATCCTCACAACATCATCATAATTCACTGCAAAGGTGGAAAAGGTAATGATGCTTTCCTTTCTGTCTCCTTTGTAAAAAGATAGTTGAGAATAAATATTGATGGGCAGTAGGAAGATACCTACTGCTACTCCTCAGATAGATTCATCATTGCTAACATATTAATATTGTGTTTAAAGGATGAAAGAAGCAAAGAATACTAAAAGGAAAATAGAGAAGGGGAGGGAAGAACAAAGGAAAAACTAATGTAAAGAAGGGAGGACAATGAGCTACTTCCCTTAATTGCTGATTATATGGGTTTCTTCCATTTTGGTTTACCCATGTATACCTGCCTCCCCCAAACAGTGTTCAACTTCAGGATGGTATTGCATTTGTATCTCATTTGCAGTGATGCCTTTTTCTTCTTTAGCTGACAGTGCTGCACTTATGTATCATGTAAATGTAATACTTTCCTATTTATATACAATGTGGAATGCTGAATGAAGCTAGTTAACAAATGCATTCTCGCCTTGGGCTTTTAAGATGCTCTTCCCTGTTACCTAGTGACATTGAGAATTGTTTCACAAATCTGTTGGCCACTTTAAGGTTTCGTTTTCAGAAATGTCTTTCCAAGTACTGTGTCCTACCACACTGCCTTTTGATTCTTGGGAGTGTGGGGTGATTTTGTATTGTTTCTTGGCATTAATATGGTCGGAACCCAAGGCCTCACACGTCCTGGGGCCCTTTACTACTGGAGCCATTTACATTCCTCATACCTGTTTGCTTTAGTCATTATTCACATTGGTTCTCACTTTTCATCCTGAATCCAGAAAGGCCTAGACTGTGACCCTCTTTAACTTTTTCACACACTTGGGTTCATGGATACATACTGTGATGCTCTACTTTTTACTTGAGAAGAATTCTTGTATAGATTTGGGCTTGCCTTGAATGACAAACCTCCCCATTGTCTATATCTGAATAGCTAGTAATACAGCCACTACGGCTGGCTGGCTTTGTGTTTTGTGAGCATTTGTTTGGTTTTGATAGAGTCAGGATTTCCCTATATAGTCTCAAGCTTGTTATCTTCCTGCCCTTGCCTCTGTGTGCTGAATGGCAGAAATGGCCACCATACCTCCCTCTTTGTCCTGCTTTAGGAAAGGTTAATGTATTGTCTTGCTATTTGTGTTGTTTCTTAACCCATTTTGGAGATTCTCTGGTTCCATAGCGTATACCTCTTTGCTCAGCTGATTATCTACTTTATTTTTCAAAATTTAATGTATAGAGGGGTTACAGTTATATTTGCCAGATAGAATGTGCCAAACTTCTCACACATCTATATCCCGTCTCATGTTTTTGTCCCCATTTCCCTCTGCCCAACCCCTCCCCTGATTTTTCCCCTCCTATATCAAATACACAAGTAAACATCTAGATAATATACCAGGTAACAAAGTGGGATACTGTAACAATATGAGATTAACCAAAGGGCAACACAAGAGTAGAGAGAAGAACATGATACATTACAATAACAGTCACTTATAATTAAGCTCTTGTTTCCATGTCCTGGTAGTCCATTAATTTGGCCTCATCCTATATGGCATTATGTGTGTAGGATTTGAGCTACTGTGTTCCTCAGCTAGGGGCAAACTAGATGTGTACTAATTATTACAAATGGGAATCCATTGAGCCTATGTTTCTTTCAGTACTTCACTTAATATGATTTTTTCCAAGTTTTTGCATTTCCTTACAAATCGTGTAATGTCGTTCTTTCTGATGGCGGCATAGAATTCCATTGTGTATAAATACCACATCTTGGTGTTTCAATCTCTCCTGAGGAGCATATGGGTTGGTTGCATACCTTTGCTATGGTAAATATTGTGGCAATGAACATTGTTGTGCTAGTGGCTTTAGTATGTCCTTGTTTCTGGACTATTAGGTAAATGCCAAGTCGTGGAATTGCTGGGTCATGGGGTGATCTATGTTTAGCCTTTTGAGGAACTGCCACACTGCCTTCCATAGTGGTTGAACGAGTTTGCACTCCCACCAACAGTGTAGTAATGATCCCTTCTGGCCACATCCCAGCCAGCATCTGTAGTTATTGCATTTCTTGATCATGGCCATTCTAACTGGAGTGTGGTGGAATCTCAAAGTTGTTTTGATTTGCATTTCTTTTATGGTTGGAGAGGTTGAGCATTTCTTCATGTGTCTATAGGCCATTCTTATTTCTTCTTCCGAGAAGACTCTAAGTCTTGGCCAATCTTTTTATAGGATGGTTATTTCTTTGGAGCTTAATTTTGGAATGATTCCTTTTTTTTAGCTATAGGTATATTTTAGATATGAGGCCTTTGTCTGTTGTATGATTAGTAAAGATCTTCTCTTACTCTGTGAGCTTTCTATTTAACCTGCTACCTATGTCCTTTGACCTACAGAAGCTCTACAATTTAATGCATTCCCCTCTGTCCTAGCTATATTTAATTTTTTGTGCTTGTTTGGTCTTTATTAAGAAAGTTTCGATCTGTGCCAGGGGGACTTACTGTATCTCACATTCCTTCTTGTAAAGTTTTTAAGATCCATTTGGAACTAATCCTAGTATAGGGTGACATAGAAGGTACCAACTTTAATTTTCTGGAGGTGCTTAACCAGTTCTGCCAGCATCACTTGTTGAAGAGGCTGTCTTTCTTCCATTCTATTTTTTGGGCTCCCTTATCAAAGATTAAGTGGCCATAGGTTTGTGCGTTGATTTTTGGGCCTTCAATTTGATTCCATTGGTCCTCTGCCCTATTCTTGTGCCTGTATCAAGTTGTTTTGATTACTGTAACTTTGTAATAGAGTCTGAAATTTGATATGGATATTCCTTCAGAGTTGCTCTTTCTGCTATATAGGGTCTTTTATTATTCCATATGATATTGTGGATTTCTTCTTCAATTTCATTAAAGAATGACATTGGGCTATTGATGATTATTGCATTGAATTTGTACATAGCCCTTGGCAGGATTGCCATTTTCATGTTGTTAATTCTTCCAATTCAGGAGCCTGGGAAGTTTATCCATTTCTTCAGATCTGCTTAAATTTCATTTTTCAGGTTTTTAAAGTTTGCATTATAAATGTCCTTTACATTCTTAGTTAATTAATTCCTATGTATTTTATTTTCCTTGAGGCTATTGCAAATGGAGTTGCTTTCCTGATTGCTGCCCCAATCCCCTCATTGCTGGTATACAGGAAGGCTGTTAATTTTTGAGGGTTAATTTTATACCCTGCTACCTTGCCAAAGTTTCAAATCAGCTCAAGCAACTTGCAAGTAGAATCTATAGATTTCTTTAAATAAAGAATCATGTCATTTGCAAAGAGGGCAAGTTTCACTTCCTCTTTCCCTGTTTGGATCCCCTTTCTACTTGCTTCTTTTCTTATTGCTCTGGCTAGGAATTCTATACTATGTTAAAGAGAAGTGGAGAGAGTGGGCATCCTTGTCTCATTCCTGAATTTAGTGGAAATGGCTTTAGCTTTTCACCACTAAGTATAATGCTAGCTGTGGGTTTGTCATACACAGCCTTTATTATACTGAGGAATGTTCCATGGATTCCTAGTTTCTCCAGAGCTTCTAGCACAAAGGGGTGTTGGATCTTGTCAAATGCCTCTTCTGCATCTGTTGAGACAATCATGGAATTCTGGCCCTTGCTCCTGTTGATGTGTTGAATTATAGGAATTTACTTGCGTCTATTGAACCAGCTTTGCACCCCTGTGCTGAATCCTGTTTGAGCATAGTGTATAATTTTTTTTCGTAGTGTATAATTTTTTGAGGAGTTGCTGAAGATGGTTGGCCAGTATTTTGTTGAGCAGTTTTGCATCAATATTCATCAAAGAGATGAGTCTTTCTTTGATGAGTCCCTATCTGGTTTTGGGATGAGGGTTAGGGGGGCTTTGTACAATGAGTTTGGCAGAAGAGTGTTCACTTTCAATTTCATTGAAGAGCTTGAGGAGTATTGGTGTGAGCTCTGTTCTGCTGGCCTCATAGAATTCAGCTGTGAATTCATCTGGCCCTGGGCTTTTCTTGGATGGGAGGTCTCTTATTGCCATTTCTATTTTGGGACTTGACATAGGTCCGTTTATTTGGACTAGGTCTTCTTGGTTCAGCTTGGGTATGCTAATATTGGCGAGAAATTCATTCATCTCTTTTAGATCCTCAAATTGGTTGGCATAAAGTTAGAGATGTATTCCATTATGATGTTCTGTACCTTGGTAATTTCTGCTGTGATATTTGCATTCTTGTCTATGATTTAGTTTAATTTTGTTTTGTTTTGTTTTGTATTTTGGGGACCTCAAATCTAAAATATATCAGCAGCTCAAAAAATTGAATGACTCCAAAACTAATCTCCAAATTAACAACCATCCCATTAAAAGATGGGCCAAAGACTTAAAGAGAGTCTTCTCTGAAGAAGAAATAACAATGGCCTATAGACACATGAAGAAATGCTCAATATCTCTGGTCATAAAAGAAATGCAAATCAAAACAATTCTAAAATTCTACCTCACTCTAGTTACAATGGCCAGGATCAAGAACCTAATAACAACTGATGCTGGAGGGGATGTGGCCAGGAGGGATCACTACTACACTGTTATTGGGAGTGCAAACTTGTTCAACCACTATAGAAAGCAGTTTGGCAGCTCCTCAAAAGACTAAACATAGATCACCCCATGATCCAGCAATTCCACCACTTGGCATTTACCCAATTGTCCAGAAACAAGGACATATTAAATCCATGAACCCAACAATGTTCATCACAGCACTATTTACCATAGCAAAGATATGGAACCAAACCAGATGTCCCTCAGTTGATGAGTGGATCAACAAGATGATGTGGTGTTTATACACAATGGAATTCTATGCTGAGGTCAGAAATAATGACATTGTCCCACTTGTAAGGTAATGGAAAGACTTAGAAAAAATCATATTAAGTGAAGTAAGCCAGACTCAAAGGAACATATGCTCAATGGTTTCCCTCATTTGTCATAATCAGTAGAAACCTTGGGCTCTCCTAGCAGAGATTTACAATAGAACAAAATCTAGTAAGCACCTCCAGGATGTAGAAACAAAAGCCATATAATGAGTGATTGTTGTCCTTAATGTACCATGTTATGTCTCATCTCTTTTGCTGTCCCTTGGTTATCTCATATTATTACAATATTTCACCTTGTTATCTGATACATTTTATATATACTTAACTGGTCATTTGAAATTGGATAGGGAAGGGAGGAAATCAAGATGAATGGGGGAATGGGGGAGGGAAATGGGGACCATGACATGAGAATGGTATCAAAGTTTGTGAAGTAATGCACTTTTTATCTGATAAATATAATGTAACCCTTCTATCAATTAAATAAAAGATGTATGGAAAAAAAGAATCATGTCATCTGCAAAGAGAGAAAGTTTCACTTCCTCCTTCCCTATTTCAATTTCCTTTATGTTTGGCTCTTGCCTTATTGCTCTGGCTAGGAATTCTAATACTGTATTGAACAGGAGTGGAGAAAGTGGGCATCCTTGTATCATTCCTGATTTCAGAGGAAATGGCTTTACCTTTTCTCCATTTACTTTTATGCTAGTTTGTAGGGTGGTCGTGTAAGATTATACTGAGGAATGTTCCATGATTCCTACTTTCTCCAGAACTTTTTGCATCAAGGGGTGTTGGATCTTGTTAAATGCCTTGTCTACATCTATTTAGATGATCATGTGATTGTTGTCCTTGCTACTTTTGATGTGATGAATTATATTAACCCACTAGCATGTATTGAACCAGCTTTGGATCCCGGTGATCAGTCCTGTTTGATCACAGTGTATAATTTTTTGATGAGTTGTTGAAGTTGATTGGCCAATATTTTGTTGAGCAGTTTTGCATCAATATTTATTAAAGAACTGGGTCTCTGGTTCTCTTTCTTTGATGAGTTCCTGTCTCGTTTTGACATGAGGGTTAAGCTGGTTTCATAGAATGGGTTTGGTAGAGAGCCTTCACTTTTAACTTCATTGAAGATTTTGGGGAGTATTGGTGTGAGCTCTTCTTTGAAGGCCTTATAGATTTCAGCTATGAATCCTTCAGGTCCTGGGCTATTCTTGGATGAGAGGTCTCTTATTGCGTTTTTTTGTTGTTGTTTTTTATTCTAATTAGTAAAAGGGTTACATGATATTTGCCAGATAGAAGGTGCATTAATTCACATACATTGATACCCTTTCACATGTCTTGGTACCCATTTCCCTCCCCCCCCACACCCCCTCCCATCTTGGTTTTCCCCCCTTCCCTATCAAATTTCAAATATCCAAATACAAATAAATTCAATATATCAGATAATAAAGTGAGATACTATACCAATATGAGATAACCAAGGGATAGCAAAGGAGATGAGAGACAACATAGTACATTAAGGACAACAATTATTCATTATATGGCTTTTGTTTCAATATCCTGGAGGTCCTTTCAATTAGCTTCACATTATATGGCCTTATGTATCAAGATTTTGCTCTATTGCAGATCTCTGCTAGTAGAGCCCAAGGTTTCTACTGGTTATGACGAATGAGGGAAACCATTGAGCCTAAGTTCCTTTGAGTCTGGCTTACTTCACTTAATATGACTTTTCTAAGTCTTTCCATTTCCTAACAAATGGGGTGATGTCATTCTTTCTGGCAGCAGCATAGAATTCCATTGTGTACAAATACCACAACTTGTTGATCCACTCATCAACTGAGGGACATCTGGGTTGGTTCCATATCTTTGCTATGGTGAATAGTGCTGCAATGAACATTGTTGTGCCAGTGGATTTAGTATGTCCTTGTTTCTGGATGGTTGGGTAAATGCCAAGTAGTGGAATTGCTGGGTCAAAGGGGAGTTCTATGTTTAGCCTTTTGAGGCACTGCCACACTGCTTTCCATAGTGGTTCAACGAGTTTGCACTCCCACCAACAGTGTAGTAGTGATCCCTCCTGGCCACATCCCCTCCAGCATCTGTTGTTATTCGTTTTCCTGATCCTGGCCATTCTAACTGGAGTGAGGTGGAATCTTAGAGTTGTTTTGATTTGCATTTCTTTTATGACCAGAGATGTTGAGCATTTCTTCATGTATCTATAGGCCATTTTTGTTTCTTCTTCAGAGAAGACTCTCTTTAAGTCTTTGGCCCATTTTTTTAATGGGATGGTTGTTACTTTGGAGATTAGTTTTGGAGTGATTCAATTTTTTGAGTTGTTGATATATTTTAGATATGAGGCCTTTGTCCGTTGTTTGGTTGGTGAAGATCTTCTCCCACTCTGTAGGCTTCCTGATTAGTTTACTAGCTATGTCCTTTGTCATACAAAAGCTCTGCAGTTTAATGCAGTCCCACTTATCCAGCCTTTCTCTGATTTGTTGTGATTCTTGGTCCTTATTAAGAAAGTTTCGACCTGTGCCAAGGAGGCCTAGTGTATCTCCTATTCCTTCCTGTAATGTTTTCAGTGTGTCAGCTTTTACCTCCAGGTCTTTGACCCATTTGGAGTTAATTCTAGTGCAAGGTGACAACGAAGGATCCAGCTTTAGTTTTCTGCAGGTGCTTAACCAGTTCTGCCAGCACAACTTGTTGAAGAGGCTGTCTTTCTTCCATTCTATTTTTTTGGCTCCCTTGTCAAAGATTAGGTGGCCATAGGTCTGTGGTTTAATATCTGCGTCCTCAGTTCTATTCCATTGGTCTTCAGGCCTGTTCCTGTGCCAGTACCAAACTGTTTTGAGAATTATAGCTCTGTAATAGAGTCTAAAGTTTGGAAATGAAATTCCTCCAGCGCTGTTCTTTCTGCTAAGAAGTGTTTTTGCTATACGGGGTCTTTTATTATTCCATATGAAATTTTGGATTGCGTTTTCTATTTCTTTAAAGAATGACATTGGGATATTGATGGGTATTGCGTTGAATTTGTAAATAGCTCTTGGCAAGATTGTCATTTTCACAATGTTGATTCTTCCAATCCAGGAGCATGGGAGGTTTTTCCATTTCCTTAGTTCTGCTTTAATTTCCTTTTTTAGGGTTTTAAAGTTTTCGTCAAAAAGGTCCTTTACATTCTTAGTTAAGCTAATTCCTAGGTACTTTATTTTTTATTTTTTATTTTTTTTATTGTAATTAGTAAAAGGGTTACATGATATTTGCCAGATAGAAGGTGCATTAATTCACATACATTGATACCCTTTCACATGTCTTGGTACCCGTTTCCCTCCCCCCCAACACCCCCCACCCGTCTTGGTTTTCCCCCTTTCCCTATCAAATTTCAAATACCGAAATACAAATAAATTCAATATATCAGATAACAAAGTGAGATACTATACCAATATGAGATAACCAAGGGACAGCAAAGGAGATGAGAGACAACATAGGTACTTTATTTTTTTTGAAGCTATTGTGAAAGGAGTTTCTTTCCTGATTATTGCCTCGTTCCTCTCACTGTTGGTGTAAAGGAAGGCAGTTGATTTTTGAGGGTTGATTTTATAGCCTGCTACTTTTCCTAAGTTTTGAATCAGCTCAAGGAGCTTGGGAGTATAGTCTATCCCACTTTGCAGATGACATGATTCTGTATTTAAAGAATCCTATAGACTCTTATTGCTTTTTCTATTTCATTACTTGAAGTGGGTCTGTTTAGTAGATTTAGATCTTCATGGTTCAGTTTGGTTATTTCAATATTTGCTGGAAATTCGTCCATCTCTTCTAGATTTTCAAATTTGTTGGCATGAAGATTTGACAAGTAATCCCTTGGGATGCTCTGGATATTGGTAATTTCTGTTGTTATATTGCCCTTCTTGTCTATAATTTTGTTTATTTAGGTGTTCTCCCTTCACTTTTTGATCTGATTTGGTAAGGGTCTGTCAGTTTTGTTAATTTTTTCCAAGAACCAACTCCTTGTTTGTGGATTCTGGGGTTTTTTGGATTCTTAATTCATTTGATTCTGCTTTACTTTTAATAATTTGTTTCCTTCTACTAGATTTTGGTTGGGTTTGGTACTCTTTTTCCAGCATTTTAAGTTGTACCATTAAATTGTTGGTTTGAGATTTTTCTGTAGTAAAATGTATGAAACACACACACACACACCCACACACACACACATACACAGCACACACACACAGCACACACACACACACGCACACACACACACACACACACACACACAGCACACACACACAGAGCTCACCACATCCAAAGTCACAAACAAGATATTCTATAAAATGAGAAGTTACCTTGTAACTTATAAGACCTATAAAACTTACAAAGTAAGTCTATGATTAGTGTTTTGAAGAAGACCCTCCATACTGATTTCTCTAGTGGATAGACTAATTTCAAACCAACCAACAGTATACTAATATAGTTCATTCTCACCTTTCTGCTCCATACTTGCCAGCCTTTGCTATTGTTTTATTTATGACTTCCATTCTGCCTTGGTGTGATGAAATCAGCACAGATTCCATTGTATTTTCTTTATGGTTAAAGAAGTTGAACATTTCTTTAGGTATCAATTAGCCATTTGCATATCTTCTGAGAACCAGACCTCAACATGAATGACTTCTCACTTGGCATTTAAGATACTTTGTTTTTGCCCTTGTGAAAGTTTCAACCAGGCACTGGTAACCCATGCTACTCAGGAATGTGAGATTTGTGGCAACCCAGGCAAAAAAAATCCCTAAGATGGTTGTCTCTGTTTAACAAACAAAAGGCTAGAAGTAGAGATAATATGACTGAATTGGTAGAGTACCTTCTCTTGATCAAAAGAAGCCAAAGGAGTTCATGAGTTGAAGCTCACGATGAGATCCATCCTCACTGGGAAGGCACGTCCTCAGTCCAAAATATGTGACTCAAATTGGCAAGCTGGAAAAGGCAAAGGCTAAGGAACTGGCTACTAAGCTGGGTTAGATGTGCAATGTTGATTTCTCTGTACATGAAGATAATAAATCTGTTCTTCCTCCAGTGGAAAAAAATGTTTAAAGACTAGATGAAAAATGTGTATTTTTCAGGTGAATGGGTATGTTAAAAATTAGATTATAAGGATGAATATAGAAAGAGAAAAGAACATATTTTCAAACTTAAATTTTGTAGGACAAAACTAAGATAAAAGTAGAAGGTAACAGAAGAGACTTAGAGGATGAGTGATTTGAAGCAGGAAGAAGTCAAGGATTTGCTATAATTGTCAAAGTATTTGCTACAAAACACTATCACACACACACACACACACACACACAGGCAGAGGCAAAGAGAGAGGGAGAAGAGAGAAAAGCAGGCATGTAAGCTGAGGTAGAAAGTAAGCAAGAACACTACAGCAAAATACTTAGAATTATATAATCTGAGGAATAGGAATATGCGTATTCATTATGCTTGTCTCTCTACATTCTTATGTTTGCAAATGTTCACAATACAATTCAAATAATGCAATTACATAGGGACTACAATTCTAGTTGGTAATGTGGGTTCCTGCTTGCATTTGCACTCAGCACCTGGCACGTGCTTGGCCAGCATTCTCCCACTTCAGGTATATGCCCAGCTCTGTTTTGCTTCAATGCTTTTTTTAGATAAAGTACCTCCTACATTTTCCTGAGCTGGCATCAGTCTGAAACCCATTTCTATGTCTCCCACCCAATGAGGGCTGTAGATGTGAAGCACCCGGCCCATCTTGCTGGTTGAGAATGAGGTCCTGTTTATTTTGCCTAAGCTGGTTGGAATCACAACCATCCTGATCTTCCCACCTGGGAATCTGGAATTATACATGAGGACCAGCGTTCTTTTCATTACATTAATGAAAAATAAAGTCTTAATATTTCTCAATTGGAAATTTTGAGACAGCAACACTTCAGAAGAAACAGTACCAATACCAAATGAGTATTTGTGAGTGTATTTTTACACTGGAACAAAGGTTTCTTGAACTCATTTCTGCTCTTTTCTAGGACGAACAGGCACAATGATATCTATTGTACTTCTTGCCACTGGCACGTTTTTAACCGCAAAGGTAGGAAAAAGGTTTTGATACTTAGTCTTTTATATGTATTGAATTTGCTAGTTCTGAAGCATTCATGGTACAATATTAAGGAAATGCTTAGCTCATGGTGATTAAGTGAAAGTGAAAGCCTGGATTAATGCAGCCTTGTTTAATATGCAGTTATTTACTGGACTTGTACCCTTGTATTCTTGTTCTGGGCCAAGCCTATAGTGAGAGCAGTGAGACACAAATGCGAGGGAATGCCCAAATTCAGAATTACTAAGAAGAACAGCATTTTAAGGTATATTTTTTTACCATCTATAAGTAGTTGCCATTCAAAAAAGCAGTTTGAGAATTCAGTGCATTGTGAGTAAGGTCACTCGTTCATCATTCTCCTCCCTCCAACTCCACCCACTACTTCCTTCCTACAATTTCTTTAATGTTGTAGGATATACACATGACTTTGTAATTCCATATTTAAGAAATAAGAATCAACGTTTTCTAAAAAGCTATATCCTCATTAACTGACTTATGTAATTGTAGCCTCTCTGTACAACACCTTTATAATGAGTTTTAAAAATATTTTTTATTGTACTTAATAGGAGGGCTACATTACTTTCGCCAGATAGAAGGTGCATTACTTCACATACATTGATACCCTTTCTCAAGTCTTGGTCCCCATTTCCCTCCCCCCACTCCCACCCTCATCTTGTTTTTGCCCCTTTCCTATCCAATTTCAAATAACCAAATACGCATATATACAATATATCAGATAACAAAGTGAAATACTATAAAAATATGAGATAACCAAGGGACAGCAAAAGAAATGGGAGATAACATAGTACAACAATCACTCATTTTATGGCTTTTGTTTCTATTTCCTATAGGTCCTTTCATTTAGCGACATACTGTATGTCCTTATGTATCTAGGTTTTGCTCTATTGTAAATCGCTGCTAGGAGAGCCCAAGGTTTCTACTGATTATGACAAATAGGTGAAACCATTGAGTATATGTTCCTTTGAGTCTGACTTACTTCACTTAATATGATTTTTTCTAAGTCTTTCCATTTCCTTCCAAATGGAGTGATGTCATTCTTTCTGACAGCAGCGTAGAATTCTATTGTGTAAAAATACCACATCTTGTTGATCCACTCATCAATCGAAGGGTATCAGAGTTGGTTCCATATCTTTGCTATGGTAAATAGTGCTGCAGTGAACATCGTTGTGCTAGTAGCTTTAGAATGTCCTTGTTTCTGGACGGTTGGGTAAATGCCAAGTAGTGGAATTGCTGGGTCATAGGGGAACTCTATGTTTAGTCTTTTGAGGAGCTGCCATAATTCTTGAATGAGTTTGCACTCCCACCAACTGTGTAATAATGATCCCTCCTGGCCACATCCCCTCCAGCATCTTAATATATATATATATATATATATATATATATATATATATATATATATATATATATAAAGAAATTAGGCACAATAAAAATGTGTGATGGAAAAATATAGTCTTTTCAATAATTGGTATTAGGACTTCCATATGTAGAAAATTAAAATTGGATCCTTGTTTATCACCATGCACCAATATCAACTCAAATGAATTTAAAGACCTCAAAGTCAGGCCTGAAACATTGAAACTATTGCAAGTTGGAGTAGGAGAAATATTAGAACTGATAGGCATAGGCAGGAACTTTTTGGAAATAGTGGCAAGGCCACAGAAAGTAGGAGAGACTTGACAAATGTGATTATATCAAAATAAAAATTTTCTGCACAGCAAAGAACATAGGTGCTAAACTAAAAAGACAGCCAACAGACTGGTAGATCTTTACCAGCAATATATCTGACAAAGTCCTAATATTCAAAATATACAAGAAGCTCAAAAATTAACATCTCCCCAAAACTAATGAGCTAATCAGTAATTTGGCAAAGGATCTAGAAAGACCTCTCAAAAAATAATAAAGTAATTTTTAAAAGAATCAAAGGAAAGGTGGGCATTGTAGACTTGTGCCTGTAATCTTAGCCACTTAAAAAGCTAGGAACTAAGAAAGTTCATAAGTAGCTCTGTCCAAAGAGGACAGATAAGCACTGTGATTGTATTAACCCCTTTTCTGTAGGACAGCCTTGAATACTTCGGGGAGCGCAGAACTGACAGGAATGTGAGCAGTCAGTTTCAAGGTGTAGAAACTCCTTCCCAAGTAAGTTTCTCTTTTCACAAAAAGTTATTTATGGGGAGATGTTAGTGGCACATTTAGCCTGGTCGCATCTGTAACCCTTCTTTAACAATCAATGATGGCAGAGGACTTGTGACTCCTAACCATTTCCTGATCTTTGGAGGCCCACATCTGTAGCCTCATAGGCTACTTGGCTTGGTTCTCTGCCGGGGCCTACCGGCAGCAAATTGGGGTTCCTGAAATACGGGGCAGGGACTGGAAAAAATAGAAGAGAGACAAACACATGGGGTTGGTAGGTCTGCAGCCCAGGTAAAGACTGCAGCCCCATTTATCCTCAACTCAAGGCTTATATCCCTTCTTGAAACCAGGGAACTTCCAGGTGTTACATTCATATGGTAAATCTCAGGTCATTTAAACAGAATAAGGCCAGAAAACCATAAGACAATAAAGCAATTGTCTGATGCAAATCAAGGTACAGTTTGATTCCACTCTGGCTCCCAACAGTTCTCAACAGAACATCACACATTCCATTTCTTATTCTTTATTCCCTACAGCTTCTGGAATTGAGTCCCCTCCCAAAAAGGAAGGTCAAATATCTAAGGTTTTCTGATGCCTGAAGATGATCTCTGGCTAGTAGATGATCTACTAGCCATTGGTTTCCCTAGAAAGAGAGATTGGATGCTTCACCAGTTTTTGCTAAGGCAATGAGCAATTCAAGGTCTTTAGAACACTGCCAGGATGGTTTTGTGATGACCCCAGTGTAGGGGAAAGAAGAGTGCAGAGAAGAGAAAGAATGAGAGATCCTCAGACCAAGAATGAGAGATAAAGACACACAGAGATAATGGGAGTATGAAAGAAGAAAACAGAATGAACTGGGAAAATAAGTATTTTACAAATCTTGTTCCAGCAGACATTATCATATTCTTTCATTCCATATTCTTAACATTGTTTAAACTATCCACTGTTGTCCTATTTTCCTCTGATAATACTTTATTATGAAAATATGAAAAATCCCAATTATATTGGATTGGAGTGTTGGTCACTATAAAAAAAATAACTGACCAAAGAACTTAAAGTGGGGAAAGATTCATTTGGGCTCACAGTTTCAGGATTTCCTTTAAGGCCACTTGATGCCATTGCTTTGGGCCTACACTGACACTGAACAATCATGTCAAGGAGGCGGGTATTGTGGAGAAGGATTGCTCACCTCAAGGTTCCCAGGAAGCTGAGGAGAAGGAAGGGTTTGCGACATGATCCATCCTTCCAGTGACTTCTTTGGTTTCATGAGGCCCCAACTCCTAACATTTTCCCCACCTCCTACTAATGCTTTAAATTTAGGAAGCCCTCACCGAATGAATCTGTGGATAAAGTCAAAAGCCTCATAATATAATTACTTCCCCATACCCACCTCTGAACGCTGCTGGTATACTGGGGATCAAGCCTTCCATCTATGAGCCTTTTAAGTGCACATTTCATATCCAAATTCTAACACACAAAGATGGAACCATACAGTGCATTCTACAATCATCATCCCAACCTACAGTCATGCTTTGTTTATTCCTTCCCCACTCTTCTCAAACCCTGGGTCACCCTTCCTACTCTTCTTTCCTCAACCAGGATTACTTTGAAGGAAATTCTATTCATCAGGTCCTTTTACCTCACAAGAAGTTTGGCATGACACCCAACATATGCACTCTTAAAAAAAAATCCAACAACTGCAAAGCATCTACCCGACACTGATGACTGGCACCTGTCTGTATTTCTAGATACAGGCTGAGATTTGAGAATGGTGTTTCAAAGCCAGCCCTGGCAGGAAATCCTTTCATTCTTAGTTCTAATGAAGAACCAAAACAGCCTGAGTTGGAGATGCGAAGTGGTACAGCACTGCCCTATTGCATCTTGCATTGCCCTATTGCATTTTCAGGCATCTTTCTCACTATTGCCCTTTCATTGTTTGCCCATCCTGGGGCTTAAACTCAGTGGCCTGGTGCTCAGTAGGCTTGAACTCTTCACAAGTGGCACTTTACCAGGTGAGCTAGATCTCTAGCTCAACTTCTGGCTAAGTATATAGAGATGGATTATCTCAAAGTTTTCAGCCCTGGCTGGCATTATTCTTCAGTCCTCTCAGCTTCTGCCTCCTGAGTAGCTTGGATTACAGACATCAGCCACTCGCATGCAGTACAAGTGCTTTTGCTAATTGGAAATGTGGCAGTTCACTTTATGAACTCTTCTCAGTTGGTTCATCATCAGACATCTGGAGTTTCTCAAAGAGAATTCTAAGAAATCCTCTTTGAGCAACTTGCTAGGAGCCAGAGTATTGAAAGGTTCCCTTACCAAAAAAAAAAACATATTGGAGAAAAAGGTAGATAAAGAATCTCTGCTCTGTAGAGGACCCCTCACTAATGGTACAGAATCATCTAGTGCAGGTAAGTGGAGATGTCATTCCTCCTGATGAGGAACTATCTCCCAAACCATAGTCCTTTTTCTCTAGTGCATGACAACAGATTTTGTCATCGCTGTTTCAGCACCTTCACTGTTCTCATGGTCATAAGCAAGCCTAGAAGCAAGGGCTTGTTCTTTCCATGTTACTGTCTGCAAGTCTCAGCTGGCCTCTTTTTCCACAATGAGGAAAATACATAAGAATGTTGATAATGTAAGGGCTCATTCTAAATGTTGTCTTCCTTTCTTTTTTTTTTTGCCAGTCATGGGCTTGAGCTCAGGGCCTGAGCACTGTCCTTGGACTTTCTCAAGGTTAGAGCTCTACCACTTGAGCCTCAGCACCACTTCCGGCTTTTTTCTATGTATGTGGTACCGAGGAATCGAACCCGGGTCTTCATGCATGCTAGGCAAGCACTTTAACCACTACGCCAAACTCCCAGCCCTTAATGTTGTCTTCCTTTCTTACTGCTGTTCACAAGCTGAAAAAGAGAAGGAGATTAGGATACTGACTTTACATCTGGCATTCCCACTAAAGTGGAGGCTTTTGTTGCTTTACAGAGTCGCTATGTCCACTACTTTGACATCTTGAAGAATGTGTTGAACTGGGAAATGCCAGTGAAAAAACCTCTTAAAATTGTGAAATTTGTGATTTACTCCATCCAAGGTAAGTGCTTTAGAAAGGAAGGAGAAGACAAGAGGATGTGCAATCCACTATTTGGGAGGGTTTTGCTTATGTTATGCAAATGATCCTACATCACAGCTAAGGGTCAATGCATGTGACCTTCTCCCTCTTGACCTCTCCTTAGATGCCTCTCTTATTCCCTTTCCCATTTCCACTTGAGGGGAGGTTCTACCCCTTGCGTTCTGTTCTCAACCTAGGATAGATTTTTTTCATAGAAGAGAAGATTAAAGAACCCAGTAGAGTCCTTCTTTCTCAGACTCATTTCTCCTTCATGGTTCATCTCAGCATTGCTGGCCCTGCCTCATTTTCTTGGCCAGTCCTTCCAGCGGCCCTTTCTTCTCAGAACTATAGTCTTTTCTCTCTTTCCTCCTCCTCTAAGCATCTCCTCACTATCTTCTCCATCAGGATGCCTTATTTTATTTGTTGCCACCTTTGGCCAGGTCATATGCTAGCATTCAGCTGGGGTTGTGAGCAGAAAAGACAAATAAGTGCTTAGATTTTAAAAAACCAACTACAATGCAGGGGTTCTCAAGGCTCTTTACCTAAAAGCCTCCTTACTGAGAAGGCTGACATGTGGAGGACCACAGTTTGAAGCCATCCCAAGCCACTCTGAGTCTCCAATTGCAACCAAAAAAAGCAAAATGGGGGCATGCCTCAAGTGATAGAGCTAGACAAGCTGAGCATGTTCAAGACCCAGACTTCAAACTCTGGTAGTTGCAAATACAAAAGTTAGACTCTGTTGCAGGCCAGGTTTAGGTAGTACAGACAAGATTCATAGAGGCAGCACTTGGATTCCCCTGACTGCCCTTGTTTGACACTCACACCTGAATCTCCATGGACATAGAACAGGTTTGGAGAACTTGTTCTTCTACTAGACTCCTCTAGCAACTGCCAAGTTGGTGCTGTTTCCAAGAAATCAGACTGTCTAGTTTAGACTTCCCAATATTGCTGGAAAGACTGGCACAGACCACCCAGTTCTCCAAAGTTTTCCCCTGGGTTCTCCATCTCAGTCTTCCCACAACTGGGACTACAGGCTTGGGCCGCTCTACTCTTTTCCTAGATGAAGTCTCTCTTTACACAGGCTGGCCTAGAAAAATAGTGAAAGAGGTTATTTATTTAGAGCTAGAAACCTAAACATGTAGAAGAAGGTGAGACAGAGAATTTTCACTTCATTTTGTCTGCATTTTGTCGGTGGGTGCATGGGGGGATCATGGGTTTCCAGCCCAACCTGTGAGTTGTACCTGAACGCTTCAGCTCAAGGCTACGACCCTACCCCTGTTCCTGGGTGTTGTCCCTAAGCTCTGCAGTACCCTTGAGCCAAGCCCCACTTCCTGTTTTCTGGAGGTTAGATGGAGATAAGAGTCTCGGGTCCTTTTGTGCCCAGGCTGGCTTTGAACCTTGATCCTCAGATCTCAGACACTAAGGAGCTATGGTTACTATGGAAGCCACTGAGCCCAGCTTTGTCTGTATTTTTCAAGGATGAAATTCCTTTGTGTGATGTAAATTGTTTAAATGTGAGGAAAATAAAGGCTTAGCACATTGTACTTGTGAATTTCAGTGGCTTATTGTTAGAGGATATCAGTAGAAAGCAGTTGGACAACTGGAACAAGGGAGAGGAGAGTGCAGCAAAAGCCATGTTTCCATCAGAAATCTTTCTGATGATAGTGTTTGATCCATGAAATTAAGAGACACCAAAACAAGGCAAGATGAAAACCCAATTTGACATGCTTCATGTTAATGTGAAATAGGCAAGGTTGAAAGGAAAAACTTCATTGTGGACTCTGAAACCAGATCTTGGAGGAAAGGCTAAAGGAAGAGGGGCCATTTGAACTGAGGAAAAGGTCACACACCCTGGGGTCACGTTGGTTATCCTAGCTACTTAGGAGGCTGAGAACTGAGGATTGTGGTTTGAAGCCAACCCAGATAGAAAACACTTATCCCCAATTAATTATAAATATTCCAAAGTGAAAGAGTGTCCCATCCAGCGGGACATCAACTAGGGCCAAGAACCTAGAGGGAGGAATGAAAGGGACAGGAGACATGAAGAAGGCAGCAAGACAAGCATCCTGATCAAGCTGCCAATTTTATTTTTCACACAAGGGTTTATATGCCTCTTCAGGAGAGGGATTGGGGTATAGGAACTTCTCAGGGGAGGGGGTCCGGTAGTAGGATGTTTGCTTGGGGTAGAGGCCAAGTAGTAGGATGTTTGCATATCAACGCAAGCAGGCATGTGTTGCTTAGTGACCTACTTACAAGATGCAAGCACATTCTTACAGTAAGAATTCAGGGAGGGGGAGAATGTCCCCGATCTCCTCCCGTCACCTTGAAATAAGTGAGGGGCAAGGATTTAGGCAATATCTGAATTATGGTAGGCATTAACCTGAGAGGGGGGACAGAGGCCATGATTCCTAGAATGGAGGCCATGTTGAGGAAGAAGCAAGACCCACTGGCTCATGTATCTGTCTTTCTGCTGAGGCCAAGCATCTTTTTGCGGGGGAATGGTTTTCATAGATGCCAACCTCCATGCTATTGGGCGTGTCCCTCAGGAGACCCCGAGACTGAGGGCTGTTTAGGCTGTCTCCTCGCAGTCTTAGCTGCACCTCATGCAAATGCTCTACACCGGTCAACGGTAGATGCATATCCCTCGAGTGGGGATTACGGTTCCTCTGGGGGGCCCATAGTCCTCATACCCATTTAGCATCTCCCTCATCTAGGCTGTTCAGCACTGGATGGACAATTCACCCATCCAGAGTCACCATAATGGCTGGAACCAACTAAGGGACTTTGAGTTTAGCACAGAATGTCCCATCACCAAGAGTTTTTGGTTCCAGTCCTCTCAGGAAACGGCTGTGGGGTGGTGGTAGAATCAGGCAGAACAGAATATGTGGCAGCAGTTTCATCTCTCAGTAACTCCAATGGAATGTCACACCTCCTGCTGGGTTGCCTGCAAATTTCTGCACAAACTGGTTAAAGAAGCTAAACCTAAGGCCTGACTTCGGTGAATTCTCCCAGTGATTCCCTGGTTGTTTTCCTGAGCACACTCATTTTGTCAGGCTGACAACCCATTAGTTTTTTTTTAACCTTTTCTTTTTTTAAAAAAAAGAATTTATTAACGTTGATTTTTACATCATCTTTTAAATGACAAGTTTAACATACAAGTGTTCAAGGAGGCAATCTCTATTTACAATCACTGGGACTTAGTATTTAGAACTTAATCACAATGAAGCTAAGGTTTGTATGTCATGGAAACACATTAATTTATGAAATAAAACTATGTCTATAGAGTCATAGGTTTTTATGTCTATATAGAGGAGGAATTTAGATTAATGTGGAGAGAATAGGGGAATGCAGCCATAATATTTAACAACATATATCCTATGAACCTAGGGAAATGGAGAAGATAGGATAGGGGTTGATATATCCATCAAGATATATTGTACTTATAAACTGATTGGTTAATGTAAACCCGCTTGTGTAACCACCTAAGATACTAAAAGTTTAAGTTAAAATGGCATAGGACTATTTCTCTCTAATATTTGGGTATACCTGACCAATATTATCCTTGATATTGATTTATAAATTTGACTTAGAGAAAATTAAATTTAGATTATTATTATAGAACTCTAAAGGTAGCATTTCATAAGCAAGAAATTCTGGAAGCTCCCAATGTTTTTTTTTTCCTGGAATGGTGATGTAGTAAGAATTTATCTTGTAGAAGATTAAGATATAATGATTTTTGTCTTTCTTTGCAATACTGTGAACTGCTTTAAGAGGCAGAAACCATTTGTAAAGGACAAATTCTATGCAAGATCAAATGATTAACTAAACCCACAACCTTAGCTGGCCCATATTTTCTCTCTTTATTCTCCATTGAGTTAACTGGCAAGACATTTTGCTCTGTACTCTAACAAACATATACGTTTTCTTTTTCACTTTTATGCAGGAGTAGGAGAAGGTAATGGAGCAGACCTGAAAATTGAAATAATAATGCAGCACAAGACTGTATTTACTTGTACTCGCCAAACCTGCACGGTGAGCCAAAGCTCATAAATGAGAATTCTCATGTTTGTGTCAAAGCTCCCAGTCAAGTGGCATGATGGTCTTCCCCAAAGTAACACTCACCAAAAAGAGACAGCTCTTGCCCTCTGTCACCATTCCAGTTGGCATTGCTTAGTTCAGATGCAAAGCAGAGCCTTGTTCCAAACAGTTTCTGAAAGATATTGTCAAACTGTGCTTCAGTTTAGTGCTGCTTTGAATTCACTTGTGCCCACAAATGCTAAGAATGTCCCCAGGAATTACTCAAGGATTTAAATGCATACATCATGTCAGTATTTGCCATATGATCTTCCTTTTGATCATTTTGATCATTTATTACAAAGCTCTCATTCTCAAATGCAGTGTTCTTGAAGGTCACCTTGGCACTTGTGGAAGTGGAAAGTCATAGGTTCAAAGAGTGATGCAGAATCTGTCCACTCAGCAATGGGCTCAGTGACTGTCATTGAGACGTTTTGTTGGATGTCACCTTGAGAGCAGTAGAGACAGCATATGGACTGAGGAGATGCCTCTTTACCCACAGCCATTTCTGAAATGTTCAAGAAATTCTCAAGACTGTGCACCTTTTCTAGGAGAAATTGGCTAATTTCCTTTTTAATCCCAAAGGAAGCTTTCAGAATGATTCCCAGGTTCCTGTTGTCACTTCTGTACATGCACACAAGTGTAGTGTGTTGTGAGGTTTAGGTAATATATTTGAATTTAATCTCTAATCTATGAGTTATCAAATCAGTGTAAAAAGTGACCATTTTCAAACCACTTTGTCACATAGGACACTGATCCCATCAATTCTTAGCCCACATTTATTCTTATTTTCCTGGATTTTAAGCTCTGAATCCATGACAACCCTAGTGTAGCCAAGCTATTTCCATCAATATCTGGACCTACAAATTCCCATTAGAGAAGACTGACTCATCTGTTTGGCACATGGAATAAAATTCTCAGTTTCATTGATATTTTTGCTGGTTTCTCTTCTCAGGCCTATATTATTCCTCCTTTATTAAAATCCTCCAATGACCAACTGAAATTCTACTTTCTAGAATATGCTTTGTTATTCAAACTTTCTGCTGTATACTGCCCTCCCATAGGACACACTTGCACACTTCCTTATAAAGCTTGAAAACAATATATTATTTTCATATTGTTCTGTATGTAGAAAACTTCCTGAAAACTTGAAAATCATGTGAGAGTCTTCTGTGGGCATGTTTCTTGAAGCCTAGCATAGCTTTCTTCTTATTCTATGATGGTATATGAATATCAGAGTAATACATGGGATGATTTCATAGTTGTTAATCCCCAAACTTGACCTGTTTGTGGTCATTCCATTCACTGGAATGGCTCATTGACCTCATCAGCAACATAATATTTGTCATGAAAGTGGGGTCAATTATTCATTGCTTCTTGAACATCAATATACTGTTTCAGACTGAAGTTAAAAGCGCATCCTTAAAAGAATATAAAAATCAGATGATTCACATAGAACAGTCATGTGTATTACATTAGAAACTCCTGGTCATATAGGATGAGACTAAATGAAAGGATCTCTAGGATATTGAAACAAGAGCTTTATCTTGTGTGATTGTGGCTCTTAATGCACTCCATTATTCCTCTTCTGTTTAGTTTCCTTCTGGTTAATCTCATATTGTTACTGTATCTGACTTTGTGACCTGGTATATTGTATGTATGTTTATTTGATTATTTAAAATAGGAAAGAGAAGTGGGGAAACAATATGATTGGGAGAGGTGTTGGGGGAGGAAAATGGGGACAAAACCATGAGAGCTGGTATCAATGTGTGAGAAGTAAGACACCTACTATCTGGTGAATATAACTGTAATCCCTCTATACATTACAATAAACAAAAAGACACTTGTCAAAAATGAATACTTTGCTTCTCAAGTGTAGTCTTAAGATAGCTATCAAACATTTGGAGCCCAGTACCTTTACCACTTCAGAAAAAAATTACTGCTATTTTCTATATGAAATGACTGAGCTATGAAATTATGAGTATATAATGAATTAAGGATGATTTCATGAGTGAAAAAGAATACTAATCGCTGGCAACACTTTGAGTTCCTAATTCCATGTGTTCATTGACAGGTTGTCCATGATATTGATACAAATAGAGCAATCTTTTTGGTGCCCAACTGTCCGGACTTATGTGATGATATAAAAGTAAAATTTTCTTCTTCGGTGAGTCCTCAAGTATCCTGCATGATTGTATGCTCTTTTGTTTGGTCTGGGTTTGCGATTTCCTTTGCTGCAGTTCCCTAAAATATAAAGGACAGATAAAAATGCATGTCTCGGGAAGGGGAGGAAAACACAAAACAAAGTCATCAGGATTTCTTGTATATATTTAAAATATTTCTGATCACTTTCTTCTGAATTTTAAGCACTTGATATCTGTTACTTATCAAATGAGAAAAGTATGAAAGCAAAGATGCTAAAAAGAACCCAACATTGTTGGCTTTCCATAAGAGTAATTACAGTTATGTTGTCTATCTTTTAAACACGTCGTGATCAGTGTGTTTACCAAATGTGAGGGAGATTTTACTTTCCTGTCCATAATTATCTATTGACTTGCTATCATTAGTATGACTGTGTAATTTTAATGGATCAGCCGTACATGTCATGTCTGAGTGTCATATATGACTATAATGATTTTCTATGAAATCATCTATTCCTACTCTCAGTAAGAACTTCCATGTGTTCTGTATGCCCTCCTTCATTACCTGCTTGCTCACTGCTGAGCAGTCTTAGGTACTGAGATATGAATGTGAATGTTGAAGTAAGTAACCACCTGGGAAGTCTCTCCATTTCAATGTTTCCCCTTGGATAACAGAACCACTGTGAATTCTTGCTTAGCTAGTGTCTCTAAACAAACAATGTGGTTTTTTTCCCTGGTGCAGGGGGTCTTGATGAGAGCTAGTTTTGTGATTATTAAGGGTTAAGATGGGATGGCATGCTTGTGAAAAATGAGGAAATTATTGATTACTGGTTTGTTTTGTTTTTGGCCATACTTTGGTTTGGATTTTTGCTTGGTTTACTTGCTTGGCTAAACATCTATCACTCGAGTCATGCCTCCAGCCCTGTTTGTTTGCTGGTTAACGTGGAAACAATATTTTACTTTTTGCCATGGCTGACTTTGATCCTCCAGATCTCAGCTTCTTGTGTAGCTAGCCATCACCAATATTGATGCCTACTTATTCAAACTAGCTGTCAGTTATGGAAATAGATGTGAGTACTAGGTCTTTGGGCTGACTCTCAAGGACTCTGTCTCTGGACAGGACCATACATTCCAGCTTTGTTGTGATGGAGCTCCAGGTGAAATGGCTGTGGATGCTGTACAGTGTGTCTTTCACAGGATGATTGTTTACCCTGGTGGGGAGTGGCTTCATGTCTAATTGGCCCACTGGTGACCATGGATGCTCCTCACAGGAAGCTTGTTTGTACTGACAGATGACCTATATCTGCTGTCTGACTTTCTACCAAATTAATCACTCTAGGAAAACCCTGAATAGAGCAGGTTGTATATGCTTATTACATAAGTCACCAACAAAGCATGAAAACACAACACAGTGAATAAGAGAAGCAGTGTATGACAGAGAAGGGAAAGGCAGCACATCTTGCAGGGCCAGTGGATGGAGGGGAGCCATCCAGGGGAAACTGATACCTGACCAGTGGAGGGACACAAGGCAACCTTAGAAGCAAATAACATTCTCCTGGGGGCCAGGTGTGACCTTAGCAGGTTTTCCATGGGAGGTTTCATTGTGGTCCAAGGTGCTGTAACACAAGTAGTCACTATGACATATCTTCAGAGGTCCCTGGTAGTATGGAGTCACTAGGTCAAGTGCATTGTATCTGCTTTCACATAGACAGGTGATCACTAGAAAATGGGTGCATGAGACAAGTGTCTAGCTCATTCCCACTGAGGAACTGAGAGGTAGCAGAGACTGGAAACTGTTGGGGGTGGCTGTGCCCTGCTTCTGGTATTCCAGCCTAACAGAGTCAAAGTGAAAGCAGAAAGGATGAAGAATTCACCACAGTATGTTTGGGGGGTGTGTGTGTGTGTGCGTGTGTGTGTGTGTGTGTGTGTGTGTGTCTAAACATAGGTCTTTAGTTGATTCTTTAGTGGTGTTCTAATCAGATTGAGAGATCATTGTCTATATTTATCATATAAAAACATCCCTGAAGTTGAATTGGTGCCAAATGGTCATTCTATGTTTAACTTATTGAGAAACCAACAGACGCTTTTCTACCATTGCTTTCCCATTTGGCATTTGTGTCAGCAAGGTCTGAGGACTCCAGTGGTCTGTGGTTTTGCTGAATTTTGTTGGTGATCCTAGTGGGTGAGACAGTAGAAGTCCAGCTCTGCTCTGCATGTGCTTACCACCTTTGGGGTATACTCTCTGACTAACTGAAGTATATGCTCAAACCCTTGGTGTTTGTTGCATCTGCTTTTGTTTTTCAGACATTAGTTTTTGAATTAAAAATATTGTGAATACAAGATCCCATCCAGATACAAAATATGCCTATGTTTCCCTCTATTTTGGTGCTACATTTTTTCACCCTGATTATGTCTTTTAATGAAATCCAACTGAACACTTGTTTTCTATTTCATTGTAGTAATTTTGATCCTTTATATTTTTATTGAAAAAGTATTCTCTTCAAGCCTCTGAGTACATTGTAATAGATAGGATGTTGCAATTGATGTACACAAAAAGGCAGAAGGAAGGAACGTCAACCCCAATGCAATTATTAGTTTTTGGTATCCATTTTATTATACAAATCACCTCTTTCTTTAATCATGTGTTTTTAGAAGCTTCCAAACTATTATGATGACTGTGCATTCTTCATGTGGTTCCATACATCTCTCATAGAGAAGAACAGGTAAGGACAGATTGTAAGACAGATTGGCAATTCCTTTGCCTACTATACTAAGCTCATTTTCTACAAAAATAAAGAATTGCTTAAGCAAACATTTCCTATCCCCTACCACAAGGCAATGTGTCAGTGAAGAGGCAATTACCCAGATCATAGTAATGATCAAGTTCTCTCACGACGTGTACATCTACCCGGTTCCTGGAATATAGAAAGGTCTAGGTGGATGTCACTTTATTGGATCATGATTGGTGGGATTCGTCTAGGGAGGCTTTAGCTGGCTTTCTTCTGCTGTAGGCACATTTCCATGTAGGACAGAAGTTTTAAGGCCTGAGAAGTATTAGCAATTTCAAAAGCATTGTTTGGTTAACCTCCCCTTTGAAAAGGTTTCCTCATGACTGAATGATGTATTATTGCTAAGAACCTACTACTTTATCTAGAAACTCATTCCTGAACCTACAAAGACTCAGTTTTCAGGAGTATTGACCTGTGGTGGTAAAAAGAAAAACACTTTCTAGATCATCCATATCAAGGTAGAAATGACTGTTGCCATGTCCTCATAAAACTGTGAGGATAGATATGAAGACCTTGGAGCTGGGGGAGGTGGCTCAGGCCTATTATCCTAGCTACTCAAGAGCCTGATCTGAAGATTAAGGCTCAAAGCCACCCTGGGCACTAAAGGACCTGAGACTCTTATCTCCAATTAACCTCTAGAAAAGGGAAATAGGGGTTGAGTTAAGGGTAGGGTGTTATTCTTGGGTTGTAGAGCTCAGGGACAACACTCAGGCCCCATGACCCACCAAGAGGAGAGAGAGAGAGAGAGAGAGAGAGAGAGAGAGAGAGAGAGAGAGAGAGAGAGAGAGAGAGAGAGAGAGAGAGGAGGGGGGGGAGAATGAAGACCTTGGGCCATGAGTTTGTCCTAGTGGTAGAGTGCTTGTCTAACATGCACAAAGACCCAGGTTTGATTCCTCGTTACCACATACATAGAAAAAGCCAGAAGTGGTGCTGGATAGTATTGGTTACATCCAGTGCCAGACTTCTCTTCAAATCTGAACTGGGCCTGATAATACCTCAAATCTATTAAGACAGCAGCAAGAAAGCCTCATTTCTACAGATTTGTAACTCACATACAATTTGATTTTGGAAAGAGTAAACTCTACATTTAAAGGAAAAATTCTATCCATTTTCCTATGTGTCCAGCTGTCTCTTGAGCAAAGTCCTCGACAAAGGCAGGGTGTTTACTTGTTGCTTCTTGTCAAACTGGTTCTTGCTAAAGGATAGCTTTGTCCTTTCCACCACCATCATCTCATTGGAGATTTTAAGAACATTGGATCCTCCTTTTTGTAGTCATTTCTGGAAAATTGGTATCATTTTTTCCTTGCTTGATAAATCTTTTTTACACTGATGAGATTGTGGCTTAGACAAAAACATCATTTCACCGATTCAGGGCGATATAGCTGGGCACTGGTGGCTCAGTGACCTGTCATTCTAGCTACACAGGAGGCTGAGATCTGAGGAACACAGTTTGAAGCTAGCCTGGGCAGGCATGTCTATGTCACACTTATCTCCAACGAGTCCTTGAAAAATCAGAAATGCAACTGGAGCTCAAGTAAGAGAGGGTCAGCTTGAGCAGAGAAAGTTTATTGAGAACTCAAGGTCGTGAGTAGAAACCCCACTACTGACATTAACGAAAACAAAGACAAATACAAAAAAAAACCCCAGAACACTATTTAATTACGAGGTTTCATTATACACCCAATTATGTCTTGGTAATTATTGTGACAGTCCTGGGGCTTGAACTCATGGCTTCTGCACTGTTCTTTGGCCTTCTCAAGGCTAGAGTCCTACCACTTGATCCACAGCACCACTGTCAGCTTTTCCTATGTATGTAGTACTGAGTCATTGAACCTGGGTCTTCATGCATGCTAGGCAAGCACTCTTACACTAGGCCAAACTCCCAGCCCCTTGGTAACTTTTGTCAATTATAAACACTTAGAATATATGTTTGTTTGTTTATTTGAAGTAGGGAAAGAGGGGAAACATGATTGGAAGGGGGTGGGTGGAGGGAAACAGGGAGAAACACATGAGAAGGTGTATTAATGTGTGAGAAGACTTGCACCTCCTACTACCTGACAAATGAAATTTAAAAAGTTTTACAAAACACTTAGATAATATGCTCAATGTGGGTGTCAGTAATTCTCTAACAGGCATGTTGTGACTGATCAATTTGTTTCTGAAGATTAAGGTCTTTTATGTCATTCCAAAGAGGCAGAATGGGCTAAGTAGTGAAGACAAGTAGGACTTAAATCCTGGTTGCAGCCAGCAAGTCTCTTTGTAAACAAGGGTGTGCTATTGGATGACTATTCTGTTTTGGTTTTATTGTTCTTTTTTTAATGTCGGGAGAATGTAAAGATGGATTACAGTTATATTCGTCAGGTAGTAGGTGCATTACTTCTCACATAATTGTACCCCTTCTCATGCTTTTGTCTCCTCCTCCACCTCCCAGTCCTCTCTTTTCTCCCCTTCCCTTCCCTGTTTCAAATAAACAAATAAATGTGTATGCAATATACCAGGTAGCAAGTCACACACAGTAACAACATGAGAAAAACCATAAGGGCAAAAAAACGAGAAGAGAAATAACATAGTACATTAAGAACTACAATCACATACTGTAAGCCCTAAAAGAAAATGTAATGACTTTTTTTCCTGTCCTTAGACTTTATTTAACACGAGCTGACCTGGACAATCCACATAAAGAAAAGACATGGAACATATATCGTCCAGACTTTGCTGTAGATATATTCTTTGAAGAAGTCTTTCAGTGACAAACACACTATATTCTGTATGTTTATTAAATAAATTATATATTGGTAATAGTAACCTGTCTTCAGAGTGTGTATGTTTCTATGAACTCATCAATGCATGTATACATATGTACATACATCATAATCTTGAATTGGCTAGTTTATGAATTTACCAATTGTATGTCTCCACAACTACTGGCCTTCTTCTCTCAACTCATTTTCTTTCTTCCCTGTGTATCCATTTTTCAGAATTGCTACAAAAAAGCCAGGAGTGGTGGCTCACTCCTGTAATCCTATCTACACAAGAGGATGAGATCTGAGGATCTGGGTTCAAAGCCAGCCAGGGTACTAAAGACCATGAGACTCTTATCTCCAATTAACCACTAGGAAAACCGGAAGTGGCCCCTGGCTCAAGGGCCAGGGCAATAGCCTTGAGCTGAAGAGCAAAGGGATAGTGCCCAGGCCCAGAGTTCAAACCCCATGACCAGCAGAAAAAAAAAGTACTGCTAGAAAAATATGCATATAATTTACATCATTCTACCTCTAATAGTCTATAGTGAAAATAATTTATTTCCAATACACTATGTTACAAGCTCTTTAAATTTTAAAAAGAGTTTTCAGGTAAGATAGGTATTTAGAACTTCTTATGTTCCAGCAGTAACCCTCTTGGGAATTTATCCAAAAGACTGAAAGTCAGTATACAATAAAGATAGATAGATAGATAGATATACCTCCATGTTCATTGATGCACTAATTACTATACAACCATGTTAAGGAAACAGCTCAGATGCCCTACATCAGATTGATCCAGAGAGAGAGGAAGAGTGAGGAATTTTATATCAAAATGGACCTAGGTAACTTGAGAAATGGAAAAGATTGGGAGAAATTGGGAAAAATGATTGAAGGCGTGGCATGGATCAACATGCATTGCACTCAGAAAGTGACATGTTCGATTGAAACCACTAATTAAATATAATGTACTAAATAAATGTAATGCAGAAAAGATTTTCCAAAGATGTTTCAACTGGGAGATAATGCCTCATGCCTGTAATCCTAGCTACTCAGAAGGCTAAGATTTGAGGATCCCAGTTCAAAGACTGCCTGGTCAGGAATGTATGTGATTCAGATGTCCAGTTAATCACGTCCCCAAAAAAGTAAGAAGTGGATTAAGTGGTAGAACACTACACTAGAGCCAAAAAGCTCATGACAGTGCCCTGGCCCTGAGTTCAAGCACATACTGGGCACATACCCAGGTACATTCCCACATGTATGGGCTCTCCCCCTCTCTCTCCCTCTCCCTCTCTCTCTCTCTCTCTCTCTCTCTCTCTCTCTCTCTCTCTCTCTCTCTCTCTCTCTCTGTCTCTGTCTCCTTCTCTCTCTCTCTCTTTCTCTCTCTCTCCCTCTCTTTCTCTCTCTTTTGCTCTCTCTCTCTCTCTCACACACACACACATACATATATATGCACACGTGCACACACAAATTTTAAAAAGGAAAATAGACTTTTCAATATCATAGAAGAGCAAAGTTATTAGTATACTTCGGTAGCTACTTTAGAGAGTTATTCATGATAATTCTAAAAATAGTAACATTTATGGAGCCCAATCATAATAAATCCACTGCCTAGAAGCTCTTCAATAGTAAATTCATTTAGTCCTCATAATTCAAGTGCTATCATTACTTCTATTTTCCTGGGAAATTAGAAGTTTGGACAATTAGATATATCAAAAAATTAGTAAAGTAACAAATTCAGGATTTACACCCAACATAGTAATCTAATACCTTGGATAGCATGCCAGTAAGGGAATAGCTTTCTCTATTTTTTCTTATTCACTTGGTACCATAATGATGGACAGCTGTGGAGCAAAAACCAAGAGAATCAAAAAGGCCAATCAGAAATGATATTATTGAATTTTTCACATAAATTTCCACTAGAAATGTCTTCCTCCATTTCTGCTAAGTATCTTAAGAAATTGTGTGTGTGTGTGTGTGTGTGTGTGTGTGTGTGTGTGTGTGTTTAAATTTGTCTTCCGTTGCTAACTGCAGAAAGGAACTTAAATGACATAATTAAATACAAAACATATTTTATTTCTAAATTGTTGTCATGGACTACAGTATAAAATTAAAATTGTGGGCTGGGAAGGTGGCTTAATTGTAGAGTGCTTGCCTAGCATGTAAAGCCCTGGGTTGGAATTCCCAGTATCACACATACATGCAAAAAGCTGGGAAGTTGCAGAGAGCTAACCTTGAGTAAAAAGAAGCTCAGAGACAGTGCTCAGGCACTAAGTTCAAGCCCCAGGACTGGCAAAAAAAACATTATTTATTTATTTATTCATTGATTTACTTTTGTCTTCCTGCCTTATTGGTAGAATTGACACAGGCCACACCCCACCCTCTAGATGGCAGCCAGGGAGCCACAGCAGTTCACCTGTCATCACACTGGCAGACAAAGGTCTTCTCTGTGGGGCCTTCACAGAGCCCTCCAGCTTAGAGGCTGGAGTCAGCGCACCCTTAGGAGGCTGTGGCCTGAGCACCCTTAGGAGCTGGGGCCTGGGCCTTAGCTGGCATTGCAGCTGGAGTCTGGGCCTTGGATTGTGCCCTAGCCAAGGCCTGGGCCCTGGCCTTGGGCCAGGTGAGCCTAAGACCTTTGGAAATGTAGGAATGGATGTGATTCCCAAGCTTGGGGTGGGCGATGTAGGCAAGTTGCTGGAGCTTGCTGGTAGCCTGCTGTGGAACTTGTGTTTGTTGCTTTGAGCTTCTCAGGGTCTGATGGCCTTGGGCCACGTTCTCATGGCCTTGGCATCGTTGGCCTTCATCTTCTTAAAACCCTTCTTGTTGTGCTTCTTAGAACACGCATGTTCCTCAGGAACTTGGGGTCCTCCCCTTCAGAGATGCGTATCTTTGTGATCTGGGTGTCCTGACGCCATTTCTGTGCCATTTCCTGGACTGTTGTGTGCAGTGTGGTTCTTGGACTCGGCCATGTCTATCTGAACCACAAACCCACCGGAGCTGATGCACCTGGACTCAGGAGGGAAAATTTGTTGTTTAAAATTAAATTTTGTGCAAGTTTCTCGTTAGGTGAAAAGACAACAATAGTAATTTATACAGCAGCCCAAAGAACTGAGCAGAGGGACACAAGAATATATCATGATTCCTGGCCGCTGCTCAGTGGGCTCAGCTATGAAGACCACAGTGGATAGCCAGCCCGGAGAGACGACCCTGAGAGCCTGACTGCCAATAAACCATGAAAGGGCGATAGGAAAGCTGTGACTCACGTCGTACAGCACCAGCATTGAGCAAAAACAGCTAAAGGAAAATACATTCATCCAGTACTAGCACAAACACACACAAAAACTTAAAATATAAAATATACCTAGAACTAAACCAGGGTGCTGGTTAATAGCCTGTGATCTGGAACTAGACTGCCATGTTTGATCTCAGTCTTCCCTGCTGGCCTCTCTCAGTCAAATTCACTGGGCCCCTAATTCTCCTATAAACAGTTGACAGTAACAGATCCTATTCCATTTGCAAGGCCCTTGAAACTGTTGGCTCAAGCAAGTGCTCGTTATGTTAGCTGCTGTTCCTATTTGCACAGTATACTTAGACACAAGTGAAGCTATTAGATAGCAAGATACTCTAGGTTTATGGCTACTGTCTAGACTGTAGACCAAACCTAAGTTAATTCTGTTGAAAATTGAATTGTTCATTCTGAAGATACGGTCCAGATTTCAGGGTCTCCTCCAAGGAGCTGAATCCAATGTAAGAGCACAAGAGTCCTTATTGCAAGCTCAAGCCTGGACTCAAGACCGACACTGACACAGCAGGTCTGAATTGAGAGGCCTGACTTCCTGTTGTACACGGTTTCTATAGGGTTAGCTCACAGGGTTGATGTATTATTAATTGATTGGCTAGTGCTAGGGGATATGTGCCGAGCTGCAGGGCAGCTGAAGGGCAGCTGGCCAGGGTATCTCAATGGTTATTACAGGATGTTTCGATGGTTATTTTATCCTGGGGCCTCAAATCACTGGGAGTAGGCTGTAATTTATTACTTTCTTTGAAACTGCTATCTCTGCTGGTTTAGAGTTAGTTCAGAGTGACCTTCCGGTGGGGCCTGTTAAAAAACACCTTTTCGCTGAAGTTCATACAACTTCAATATTAACTTAGGCTTCCCAGTGGTACACTGACACAGCCTCTGCTTAGCAAGTGCTGGGTCTTAGGTTTGATCCCCAGCACCAGGCACACATAAACACACAAATACTTCTTGGAAATGTCCCTTTCAGACAACCTTCCCATAAGTATCACGTTTAGACTCCTACTGGCCTTTGGTAAAGTCATGATTGGCATTTACTAACATCTGACCAAATCTGAGCCCCAGTACCTGACACCTATAATCCTGGCTACTTAGTATGTGGAGCTGAGAGGATCAAGATTCAAAGCCAATCAAGGCAGAGAAATCCATCAAACTTTTTTCTGCAGTAAACCACATAAAAAAAAATCAAAAGTAGACCTGTGCTTAAGTGATAGAGCATCAGCCTTGCACAAAATAGCTAAGCAACAGCACGCAATCCGTGAGTTCAAACCCAGTATCATCACACATACACACACACACACACACACACACACACACACACACACACACACACACATGCACTCTCGCACACAGGCACCACAAACCACCAGTTTATTCACACAAAATTGCATAGAATGCATGCAATTGATAGAATAAGATTTTATTCATGTGCTAATTCCAAGAACTAGACATACTTTGATTACTGTGCTGTTAACACAATCCTCTTGCGTTACTCATCACCCATTGTCTTGCCTGTCTGGCCAGCTGCAAAGAGCCAAAGTTGGCAGTTGGAAGGGGAGCTCCTGTCACAGGTAGTGGGGTTGGAGAGAGGCCAAAGTCAGAGGAGCTAGATAGCAGGAGGACTAGTGGTAGGCAATTATAGTAGTGGGGAGTGTTGTGCTTTATTTAATTTTTGTTATGTTTTGGGGTGTGTGTGTGTGTGTGTGTGTGTGTGTGTGTGTGTGTGTGTGTGTGTTTGTATTTGCCTGTGAGACTGTCCTGGGATTTGAACTCAGGGGGCGGGCATTAAACTTATACTTTTTTTGGTTCAAGTTTTGTTCTTTGTGCCTAAAGCCACAAATCCACTTGTAGATTTTTGGTTGTTTCTTGGAGATAAGAGTCTCACTGACTCAGTACCAGCTTTCAGTCACAGTCGTCATATCTCAGCCTCCTGAGTAGCTAGGATTAGTGGCAAGAGACACAACGACCTGGCTATCTGAAGTTTTAACAAGGACTACCTCATGTAGTTTTCCTCAGAAAGACTACAATGTGGCAATGGGGAAATCCATATTGGACATTTGGAAACTGAGGCTCAGAGGAGGGAAGTTCCAACCCAGGGGGCACTGCCACATAGGCACTCATAGCTTTGCTTCTCTGAAGTCCTGTCTGTGGCTTTCTGACCAGGCTCTTGATTGAGCTATGGGTTTCTGTTGCTGCACACCCTCTTGTGGGGTGTCCCCTGAACACTGAGGACACTGGGGTGGGATCATCCTCTGGGATGTTCCTCATGAGCCCCACTGTGTGTGCAACGTCAGCCAGGGACACCACCTTCTTCATGCCAGAAGTACCTACTCCCACGTGCAGTAGCCAAAATGTACTGTCTAGAAGCCCCCCTGCTTCTGCAGTCAGGGCAGTCCGCTGCCCTGGCATCTGGTGAACACCACACATTAGCCTACCTTCCTGGGGTGGCCACACAACAGCCCAGGGGAGAAAGAGGTGCTCTCCCTTCTGCTCATCCATGCTACACTGACAATATTTGCTCTCCTGGGTGCCAGGGATCAATAATCCTAACTACACAGGGGGCTGAGATCTGAGGATTGTGGTTGGAAGCCAATCCAGGTAGAAACACCAGTCCATGAGACTTACATGTAATCAACCACAAAAAACCACATGTAGAACTGTGGCACAAGTACTAAAGCACACTCCCCTTGAAAGATAAAGCAAAAGAACAATGCCAAAGGCCTGAGTTCAAGCATCAGTATTAGCAAAATCATAAATAGGGAGAGAGCAAGACAAGTACTATGTGTCTTGCCTATAATCCTAGCTACTTTTGCAACTTAACACCTTTGTATCTCAGCTTTATAAAAGCAATAAAAATTTTTATAAATGCTCTCTAAAAGGATGATGGAGAGGAGGGTAGTGACAGCAGGCAGAGGTCAGCTGTGTGTGGGTCTGGCAGATCCCTGTGCGGTGCTCAGGTGCTGTGTTTTCTTTGCCCAAAGTAGAGGGGGACCCCCTTAGCATAGGGCAAAATGCTAGGTATTGAAGGTCTGTCTTTGGAAGGTTCTAGAGACACTGCAGGGAGCATGTGTGTGATTCTTGGGATTGGATGTGGTGGCTGCTGTCCCTCTCTGTTCCAGAGCCTGTGGGCCAATAGCTGTCCTAGCCTCCATGTGCTCTCAGTTGTCCCCAGTGACACTCAGTCACAAACTCTAAATCCAAGTGAACAGGGAACAGATTTACTAGATCCAAAGCAGATCTTGGTATGTAAGATGCAACCTTTTAGATGTTTTTGCCAGGCTTTGTGAATTCACTGAATGGCCTCCTATCTGGATATCAACTATTCTGTGCTGCATTCTTTCACAATCACCTTTGGGCACCAGGAGGAAATAAAGACTCCCTGAGAAGCATCCTGTGTGGAAACAACAGCCTTAAGATGCGTCTTAGCAGATGAAAACCAATGGCCCAAATCTCAGGAGATAATTTGGTCCCTGTTTTGTTCCTGTAATCAAGTGATAACAACTTCTCTGGAATTCTTCTAGGGACAATGTCTGAGCTCACTAGTGGTCAACCAGGCCACCGTGGGATTTGGGACTATTTTTTGTATGCAAGCTCTTCTCCCTGCCTTCCCCTAAGCCTCCCTATTTAACCTAAAATCAATATCTGTACCTCTGAAGACAGCTGAAGAAGTAGTGCTATCTTCCTAAGCCTGCTATAAACTAAATATCCTTTACTCACACTTCACCATATCACTTTATTTGGCTTCTCTAGGAGAGTGGCTGGACCTTTTGTGGGTAGGACTCCTTGATTTGATGGCTGGAGTCTAAAGTCCCAGTTTCAGGTACAATAATGGTGCAGACAGTTTCATACTGGGTTTCTGATTTCAAAACTGGGCCCATATGGTTCTTCCTCTCATTAACCAAGAAGATAACAAGGACTTTCAATTAGTCCTGCACAAGGTGGCTCACGCCTGTAATTTAGCTACACAGGAAGCTGAGATGTGAGAATCAAGGTCCAGAGCCAGCCTGGGCAATCAAATCCAAGAGAACCTTATCTCCAGTCTTCCAGAAAAAAAGACAGAAGTGGAGCTTTGGCTTATAAGTTTTCTGCTTCAAGTAGAAATAGTTAAGGGAGAGCATAAGGCTCTGCTTAAAACCCTAGTACGAACACACACAGTCATGTACATATGCACATATGGAGGCACACACACACACACAGAGACACACACACACACACACACACACACAAAGATTTCATAAAAAATAATAGCAAACTGATCACCAGGAAAAAGAGACAAGAGGCTGCTTTTTTTTTCCTTTCCTCTTTCTCTTTTTTTTTCTCGTATGTCAGCATGCTTGACCTCAAGGCCTGGGCCCTCTGTCTAAGCTTTTCATTCAAGGCAGGCATCCCACCACTTTGAGTCATAATGCTACTTCCAATTTTCCAGTGTTTAATTGGATGTTAGAAACTGAAAGGTTTTCCAGCTTGAGCAGACTTGGAATTGCAGTCCTCAGTCTCCTGTGCAGCTGAGATAACAGGCGTGAACTACTGGCCTCTCACATTTTTTATTCCCCTTTCTTTTCATCCGGTGTTCTCATTCTATATCCTAGGAAGAATGGGGGGAGGAATGGTGGGAGAAATGCAGCAGTGGTATTCTCTGGATATTATATTGAAAATAATCTCTAAAACTTGTAGGTGGGTGCTGGGCACCAGTGGTTCTAAACTATAATCCTGGCTTCTCAGGAGGCTGAGATCTAAGGATCAGGATTCAAAGCCATCACTGGCAAGAAAGTCTGTGAACTCTTATTTCCAATAACAATTCAGGAAAAGCTGGAAGTGATGCTGTGGCTCAAGTGTAGAATACTAGCCTTGAGCACAGAGAGGCTCAGGGACAAAGCTCAGACCCTGAGTGCAAGCCTCAGGACTGGCAAAAACCAAAAACTTGTGGGTGGGGATAGAGGAAAAAACTGGGAGATAGTGAGGAAATGGATGCCACTGTTTCAACATCAATATACACATGACCTGACTGTTGACATAATCCCGCTGCATATCATCTTTCTATAATCAGTAAGAAAAATAAAAGAATGTAAATTGAATTTTAAAAATTTATAGCTGTTCAATTGCCTATAACGTGTAGCTTTATGACCTCTCTGCATTCCCTCCCCCATCACTCAGCTTCCCTCAGTAAAAGAGGGTTTTCTTTTCTATTCCCCCTCCAGAGCTTTAAAATCTGCCAGAATCCTTGGGCCCCATTGTTTCTAGTCCAAGTCTCTGTCTCCTCAAAGGCCTGGGTCTGGCTAGCCCAGAGATACCTGTGCTCACAAATGGCTCTGGGCCAGAGCACCCAGAGTTCCCTGGGCCAACCTATTCTTATTAACCCAGAGAAGCTGTGTTTAATGTTTGCTGTTATGGTCTTGTGGTCTAGGTCTCTCCTAGGCCCTGGATTGGAGGAGGGCTCTCTGAGCACCAAGCAACAGAGCAAAGTTGGGAGCATCTGAAGCTAAGAAATAATGGGTAAGGTACCATCTTCTCAACACCATACCCTAAAGTTACTACAAGCAAACTGGACTACTAGTGGCTGAGCAGTCAAGGAAGGAACCCAGAGACAACAGTACGGTAGATATTACAGGCAATTAAAAGGCTGTTTTGTATTCTATTTTATTTTTTGCCCCAGGCCTGGTATTTGAACTCAGGGCCTCATGTTCTCCCTTACCTATTTACACTCAAGGCTGCCACTCTACACCCTGACCCACAGCAATTTCCTGCTTTGTTTCTGGTCAATTGGATATCAGAGTCTCAGAGGCTTTTTTGCTTGGCCTGCCTCAAATTGCAATCCCAGTCTTCAGCCTACTGAGTAGCTACGACTACAGGCCTGAGCAACCATCTTCTGATGATTTTCTGTTTTTGTTTCTGTTTTTTTATGGGCCTTTCTCTTGAGAAGGGGACATAATTCACCAACAGTTTATTGATTTAACATAGCTTAGCAGAATTAACACAGTTCCTGTATTCTAGTCCTAACTTGCCTAATTTTAGCCTGCCTATCCAGTGCACATGCTGGACCCACCACTCTGACATCTCTTAGTTTCTAAGTTAAACAGGGCCTGCCAGTCAGTTGGTAGATGCAGTTCCCAGTCCTGTCATGGTATGAGCTATGGGGCCCCATCAGTCCTCATCAGTCCTCTCGGCTCAAGAGTAGCTCCTGTAGAGCAAAGATCCTCAAACCACAGTCTTGGTTAAGGCCAGAAGAATTGCTGACCCTCATTTTTGGTCTTTTGGTTATATTGGGCATTGGCTGTTCCTCTCTGGCCCAAACTCCTTCTTGTTTATTTTGCTTGGTTAGGGCCCAGAAAAGTCTCTTTTCAATTAGTTGTGCCCAGGGGTGTGCTGGGTTCTTACCTTTTCTCCTATGGCAAGGTGTCTGGTTCTTAGCCATTTGCAATTACTCTATCCCGTGTGCCTGGATGCTGGCAGTTTCCATCGTTACTGCCCCATTCCCTGTTCTAGTGGTTTTATCTCTTATGGCCATATGCCTTTAGATACAAGTTGGCATTAACAATATACTTCTAGAAGTAGTTTAGCTATATTTCATCCCATTGTTCTTTCATTCTAATCATATTCATTATATTAGTATGTTCACATCATATTCATCTAGTATTTTCATAACATATTCATTATTCTAGTATTTTCCCATCATATTCATTATGTTAGTATTTTCACATTATTACCCCCTGTTCTACCTTCATATCTTTCTGGTCAAAACAGCCTTGAACTCAAGGCCTGGACCCTGTTCCTGAGCTTTTTCAAACAAGGCTAGTGCTGTACCACTTTCTGTCACAGCACCACTTACTGTTTTCTGATGGGTAATCGGAGAGATGAGTTTTTATTGACATAATTGCCAAGGTTGACTTGGAATTCCAGTGCTCAGATCTCAGCTTTTCAAGAAGCAAGGATTACAGGTGCATTTGCTGCCTGTTTATTAATTGTAATCTTCAGACATCCAAGCCTATACATCTGGTATTTTAGCCTTTTTTTTTAGGGGAAACCTAGGACTCACCTGGGGACATGAGTGAGCACATGGTGATGGCCAAAATCGGGACAGGAGTCCAAGGTGACCAGAGGGGTCCAGCCAGGTTAGGAGTCAGGCACAGACAAATTGGTCCTCTATGCCGAGGACGTGCCATGCTTCCTGGGCCACATGTTCTGGTCATCTGAGACATCACAGGAATCCAGCATGCTCCTGGCCACTGTGTTTGTGTGTGTGTGTGTGTGTGTGTGTGTGTGTGTGTGTGTGTGTGTGATTATTGGTCCTTAAACTCAGGGCCTGTGACCTAGTCTTTGGAGAAAAATTAAGAAAGATGAGCAAGCAAGAAGGAAGGAAAGCAGGCAAGTGGGAGCTCCAGTGGTAGAGAAGTACCCTGGCTACCACGGCCCCCACTCCGGGGCCAGGGCCAGGGGGACCTGCCGGGGCCAGCCGGCAGCAAACCAGGGTTCGCAGATTGGGGTTCCTGAAATAAGGGGCAAGGACTAGGAAAAAATAGAAGAGAGACAGACACACCGGGTCCGGGATGTCTGCAGTCCAGGTAAAGACTGCCCCGTTTATTTTCCACTCCAGCTTCTTCCCTTCTTCAGACCCAGGGAACTTCCAGGTGTTACATTCATATGGTAATTCTCAGGTCATTTAAACAGAATAAGGCCAGAAAACAATAAGGCAATAAAGCCATTGTCTGATGCAAATCAAGGTTCAGTTTGATTCCACTCTGGCTCCCAACAGGGACCCATGTGGGGTTCTGCACTTCACATAGGACAAGGAAGGCCATAGGCCTGAGGGGCCCTGAGGAACTGAACTTTGCCTGGTCCTACCTTGTGTAGAAGGGAGCAGCATGACAGGGAAGACAGGGCATCCTCCCAAAGCTCCCAAGCACATCCACTATCCAGAGAGCAGAGCAAGGAGGTTTCCAGTCAAGGAACCCAAGGCCTCATCTCCCACCCTGCCCTGTGCTGAGTGGGTGTGCCCCAGAGTGTAGAATCAGTAAGGCCCAACATGTAGTTTGGAATGAACAGATAGGTCTTTCCCAATGCAGAGTAAGTTCTGTTGGTCGGCACCCCAAATCACCATACGGCAGGAATTCCCAAATTGTTCAATTTCAATGAGATATTGTGCATGGATATATGATGGTAAGAAGCAGTGCTATGGGCTGAGGCAGAGATGTGTGGTAAAGACCACCCAGCATACACAGGCCCTGGTAGGTCCTCAGCACTGCCAAAAATTGAACTATGTAACCCATCTATACATTACCGACAATAAAAATGAAAATAAAAACAGAACTAAAAAACCAAAGGCAAACTGTATGTTAATTTCGGCACTTACTGTTTTGTTAAGTATATTTGAGGTTAATGAACATGTTCATTCATGTGTTCATCCATCCATCCATCCCACATAACCATCCCTCCACCTATCCTTCCATGTCACTCAACCATTCATCCATCTCTCCAACATCCATCTTTCTACACATTCGTTTGTCAAAGACATGTCACAAATACATAAGAGATAATAAGAGCTACCCAGGTAGATGCAGAAAAGGGAACAATCTGTGTTATTTAACATGATAGCCACCAGACACAGATATCTGTGTCAGTACATTTCAATTGGTTCAGATGTGATCAAATGAAAAGTTACCACTAGCCACATTCCTAGAACCTAAAGTCACATGAGACTTCTAGGATGTACAGTATAGAACATTTCTGCTATCACAAAAGGTCAACTAAAGAATTTGACAAAATACGAACTTATTCAATTTAGACTATTGGAAATAATCTCAGAAAGTATCTAATAGTTACATTACTTTCTCCAGTAACCCTTCTATTAATTACAATAAAAAATAACTGTCACTAAGTCCCAAATGATGATCTAAAGAACCATTAGTAAAATTGTATTATTACGGTAGTTTCTTCTAAATATCAGATGGTCATATTATAGACTCATTCAGACTGTTGAAAATCAAATGAATATTATACTTGTATGCATTTTTCAAAATGGTAATTCTCCACTTGTTCCAATCAGTTGAATTTACTAAGCTAGGGAATAGTGGGAACATGAGGGGAAATGGTGGTTGTCTTGATAATTGCATTGCTCTAATAGTAGACCTGAGTGAGAAAACTGTATTTGAAAAGTAAAAGTCTGTCATATGGTTCTGGAGGCTGCAGGGTCACAGCCCAAGGCTGTGTATCCAATGAGGACAGATGCATATCCCACGTGGGTAATGGATAGAGAGTCAGTGAGGAAGGGAAGGAACCCAACTTACATTTTCAGGAGGAACTCATTCTTAAGGTCCTTCAGCTGTAGCACTGGCATTTGCTCATTCTTTAAAGGACCAGCTGCCTAGGGTAGTTTACCAATTTATGCCTAGCATATGTGGACTCAAATGTGTTCAGAAAAGGGCTTGGCATTGAGGTAGAAATACACGAAAACACGACAGAAAACTACCTGTTATTCACACATGCTGCAGGCGAGTGATAACCTTACAAAACAGAGGACATCAGAAAGGTTTTCCATAAGCAGGGGAGAATTAACCCTCAATAAACCCTGTCCTGAAATAGCTAACAATTTATAAAACCAAGAGAAAGAGATCCGGAAGTTTGGCCTTGTGGTAGAGTGCTTGCCCGCCATGCACGAAGGCCTGGGTTTGATTCATAGGTACCACATACATAGTAAAAGCCAGAAGTGGTATTGTGGCTTAAGTGGTGGGGAGACGGCCTTGAGAAAGCCATCATGTTCAAGCCCCATGACTGGCAAAAACAAAAACAAAAACAAAAAACGAAACAGCAAAGCCAAACAAAATAAACAAACACAAATCCTAAGAGTAGGAATCAATTTGTTTATAAGTGACTAAAATGTTTCCACAATTAGAGCTAAAAGGAGCAAATTATGTAGTACTCATATAAATGATATAAATCATAGAGAAAGTTGGTAAGAATTACTAAAGTTACCCATGTGTTAACCTCCTGTGTCTTATCTGAGTAGTCCTAACTGTAAGTGATACATTTTCCTTTGACATTGGGGTGAACTTAATAAAAGAAAGAAATCACATGCTGATACACCTGGTTGCCAGTAGCTCATAGGTATAATCCTAGATACACAGGAGACTCAGAGGTTTAGGGTTCATAGCTACCCGAGACAGGTAAATACTTAACCAGTAAAAAGGAAGAAAGTGGAGGGTCAAGTGTAGTGATACAAAACCAGTCATAATCAAATGCCAAGCATTTGAGCCTCAGATTTCTAGCCTTACTATACACAGACAAACACATACAGACGTTACCAGATTCCCCACACTACTAAGCCTAATTAGCTTTCTATCATATTCATACTGTATATGCTATATGTACTTGGCTTCATTGGATTGCCTCCATTTTGATGAAGCTCAGTATTAAGTGTAAAATAAATGTATGCCATCATCAATTAAAATGTGATACGCAAATCACTACACTTCTAGTAGGAGAGATAAAATTTAAAAAGCCAAAACCACATGGGATCACCAAGGAATAGAGCAAGGACTGGATGTGCTCACAGCAAAGGTGGAAAACGCAGCCCGCAAGTTGGAAGCCATGACAAACTCGAAGCAGAGCATTGCGAAGAAGATCGATGCTGCTCAGAATTGGCTTGCAGATCCAAATGGTGGACCCGAAGGGGAAGAACAGATTCGAGGGGCTTTGGCTGAAGCTTGGAAAATAGCCGAATTGTGTGATGATCCAAAAGAGAGAGATGACATTCTGCGTTCCCTTGGAGAAATAGCTGCTCTGACTTCTAAATTAGCAGATTTACGAAGACAGGGTAAAGGAGATTCACCAGAAGCTAGAGCACTGGCCAAACAGGTAGCTACGGCCTTGCAGAACCTGCAGACCAAAACCAGCAAGGCTGTGGCCAACAGCAGACCTGCCAAGGCAGCTGTCCACCTGGAGGGCAAGATTGAGCAAGCCCAGCGGTGGATTGACAATCCCACAGTGGATGACCAGGAAGTCGGTCAGGCTGCCATCCGGGGGCTTGTAGCTGAAGGGCATCGTCTGGCTAATGTGATGATGGGACCTTATCGCCAAGATCTTCTGGCTAAGTGTGACCACGTGGATCAGCTGACAGCTCAGCTGGCTGACCTGGCTTCTCGAGGGGAAGGGGAGAGTCCTCAGGCCAGAGCACTTGCATCACAGCTTCAAGACTCTTTAAAGGATCTGAAAGCCCAGATGCAGGAATCCATGACTCAGGAAGTGTCAGATATTTTCAGTGATACCACAACTCCCATCAAGCTTTTGGCAGTGGCAGCTACTGCCCCTCCTGATACTCCTAATAGGGAAGAGGTATTTGATGAGAGAGCATCGAACTTTGAGAACCATTCAGGAAGGCTTGGAGCCACAGCAGAGAAGGCAGCTGCTGTTGGTACTGCTAATAAATCAACAGTGGAAGGCATTCAGGCATCAGTGAAGACAGCCCGAGAACTCACACCCCAGGTTGTATCTGCTGCTCGCATCTTACTTAGGAACCCTGGAAAACAAGCTGCTTATGAACATTTTGAGACTATGAAGAACCAGTGGATTGATAATGTTGAAAAAATGACAGGGCTGGTTGACAAAGCGATTGATACCAAATCTCTCTTGGATGCTTCTGAAGAAGCCATCAAGAAGGACCTGGACAAGTGTAAGGTAGCCATGGCCAACATTCAGCCACAGATGCTGGTCGCTGGAGCAACCAGTATTGCTCGTCGGGCGAACCGAATCCTGCTGGTTGCTAAGAGGGAGGTGGAGAACTCTGAGGATCCCAAGTTCCGTGAGGCTGTCAAAGCTGCCTCTGATGAACTGAGCAAAACAATCTCTCCGATGGTGATGGATGCCAAGGCTGTGGCTGGAAACATCTCTGACCCTGGCCTGCAAAAGAGCTTCCTGGATTCAGGATATCGGATCCTGGGAGCTGTGGCCAAGGTCAGAGAAGCGTTCCAACCTCAGGAACCTGACTTCCCACCGCCTCCACCAGACCTTGAACAGCTCCGTCTAACAGATGAACTTGCTCCTCCCAAACCACCACTGCCTGAGGGTGAAGTCCCTCCACCCAGACCCCCACCTCCAGAGGAAAAGGATGAAGAGTTCCCCGAGCAGAAAGCTGGGGAGGTGATTAACCAGCCAATGATGATGGCCGCCAGACAGCTCCATGATGAAGCTGGTAAATGGTCCAGCAAGGGCAATGACATCATTGCAGCAGCCAAGCACATGGCTCTACTGATGGCTGAAATGTCTCGGCTGGTAAGAGGGGGCAATGGTACCAAGCGGGCACTCATCCAGTGTGCCAAGGACATCGCCAAGGCCTCAGATGAGGTCACCCGGTTGGCCAAGGAGGTTGCCAAGCAGTGCACAGATAAGCGGATTAGAACCAATCTCTTACAGGTATGTGAGCGAATCCCAACTATAAGTACCCAGCTGAAAATCCTGTCCACAGTGAAGGCCACCATGTTGGGCTGGACCAACATCAGTGACGAGAAGTCTGAGCAGGCCACAGAGATGCTGCTTCACAATGCCCAGAACCTCATGCAGTCTGTGAAGGAGACTGTGCGAGAGGCAGAGGCTGCTTCAATCAAAATCCGAACAGATGCTGGATTTACACTGCGCTGGGTCAGAAAAACTCCCTGGTACCAGTAGGCACCTAACCAAACCTGGCTGTACAGAAATCCCAACTAAAGAAGAGAATAATCTGAATTCCAGAAGTCATCCAGAAAGGCTGGGGATAGAAAGCCACATCCTAGCCTTGTACTTCAGAAAGAAATAGGGGCCCTCTTTATATTAGAAAACATTTGTATGCTTTTGCCATGCACACTTTGAAACATGTTTCCACGTATACCTTGTATTCCCAAACACAGTTGTAGTTGTGCACACACTCTCCCAATAGGCAGACTGTTCTAGCCTATGAATTTCATGTAAACTCAGAATCTAAGGATGAACACTAGCCAGAAACCCTGCTCTGTCCCTACTCATTGTGGGACATTTCCTTATGTCTCCCATTCACTGGCTCTCATTTTCCTCTGTAAATTCCCAAGACCTAGGGCCCAAGCAAGTCAGTTAAGAAAATCATTGTGCGTCCAGAAATTGTTTTAGGTTTTCTGTGTTGCTGCTGACCTCGCCTATTTTTCTTAGGCTGTGCTGCCTTCATCCTTTTCTAAAGTTGGTTTCACTGCTGCAGGAAAAAGTGGCCTGTTGAGGAGTCTGGCATATATACCCCAGATTCATTTCCTATCTCTCCACATTTAATCCTTCTAGTTTCCCACTAAAATAATATCCAAGTCAGGAGGAAATCCCAGAATCACATGGTTCTGTTTTTTGCTTTTTTTAAAAACCAAGTCCCAGAGCAGTGTCTATAGTAGGGAAACTTCCAATCCCATCTCCTTCCGAGGTAACTGTCCCACAAACACTGCGTGTCTGGTGCTCTCTGCCACTGGAGGGGCAGAGGAGCGAAGGGTGTGGTTGTGCCCATCCTCCCAGGGGGCCACTCCCGGGGCTCTATGCTTTGTCACTGCCTGCAGAGGCCTGTGCTAGGCTTTACTGTTCACAGCTCATAACTGTTTTTTCTTTTCTTTTTTTTTTCCTGAGCTGAAATGCTGCATTTAATTTTTAATCAAATCATGGTATTTGATGTTAGGCCTTTGTTGTCTTCTATTATCCCTTACTAAATAAGCTTTTAAAGATACCTAGGTGTGTGCTTGTCAGTAATTTTTTTTTTTGAGATTGGGGTTCTTATGTTGCCAGTGCTGGTCTTGAACTCTTGTACTCAAGTGATCCTCCTGAGTTAGCCCCCCAAATAGCTGGGACTACAGGTGCACACCACCATTCCTAACTGTCTTACCATTTTAGAAGATTCTTTCTCCTTTTGAAATTCAGCCCTAAGAATTAGTACGTGGTCTCCAAGAGCATTTAATGGAAAGGTATCCTTTTTTGAAGGACACTTTCTATCTAAGGAAAAGTGGTATTTACAGACTAGAATTCTGGTGCTGCTGTAGATAATCGATGAGAAATGCTCTCCAGTTCCTACCTCCCTTCTACCAAGTAAAAGCCGAGTCCCTACAATTCTTCAGGAGAATAATGAGTTTCTCTCCTAAATACAATTGTTCAGAGACTAATGAGTTTATTTTAACTACCACCATAGTAGTTTCCTTTTAGGCAAAGTCAGATGGAAGGTAACTTTTCCTTTTTCTTGCACTCTCATTGCTAAGTATTCCCCTGCACATAAAATTATATTTATTCCCAAACCCAGAACCAAATGGCTCCTTCCTACGCCCAGTGTGTTAGATTCCAACACCGAATGTGTAAATGCTGTCTTAAGTTGGTCCTGTACACTTGGGCATTCTCTGTTTTTTTAACTATTTTACCCCCACGGCCCTCAGCATACTTTCCATAGTTGCTTACCTGACATAAATGCAATATTAATGCCTTTAAAGTATGAATCTATGCCAAAGATCACCTTTTGTTTTTACTAAAAATTACTTAGAAGAAATAAGAAAACCATTTGCTGTTCATATTCTTCCAGTGTTTTGAGACACTGGTTTACACTTTATGCCAGCTGTGCTTTTCTCTAATAGCAGTGCTCAAGATGCAGTGAAGGAAAAGAAAAAAAGAAGAAAAAAAGCTCCCGAATGACTTTGAGATATCACCACTAAAAAAATCTACATTTATAACATAGGATTTGTTATATGCAAATATTTTCTGCCTCTTTTGTTCTCTTTAAACCAATAAAATGCATTTATATAAAAAAAAGCCAAAACCACGTGGGATCACCAAGGAATAGAGCAATTGGAACATCATACATCACTTTGGATGTAATGTTAGGAAAATCTGACATTTTCATAATATTAACATTTATGTGTTATGAGCTAATAATGATTTTCCATAATATTTCCCTGAGAAAATGCAAGTATTATTCTAAACCAAGACTTCTATGGAATGTGTAGTCCAGGCTCAGTGGCTCACACCTCTAATTCTACCTACTCAGGAGGCTGGAATTGAGAGTATCTCTGTCCAGGGCCAGACCAAGCCAAGTGCTTGCAAGCCCTCATCTCAAAAATAAATAGCTGGGCATGGTGACTCATGCCTGTCATCCCAGTTCTGGAAGAAGCCAAAGTAGGGGGCTAGAGGTCCAGGATGGTCTGGGATAAAGAAAGGACCTATCTGAACAATAACCAAAGTTAGCCAGAGGTATGTTTCAACTGGTTAAAAATTAATCAACCCTAAACCTTCCCTGGCAAGCACAAGCCTCTGAATTCACTCACTCTAAGCATACCAAAAAGAAGACACAACCGTAAACAGGAAAAAGAGAGAATATCTGTAACAGTTGTAGGTTTCACAGCCAAAAAGTACAAACACACCTGATGTCAATGAATAGAATGAATGAATAAAATGTAATGAGGTACTATTCCAAAAGACAAAAAAGAATGCAAAGAGTTTATGTAATAGTTTAAATGTATTTATTTTCAGAATGAAAGAAGTTTCATATGGAACAGTGCTTTGTGCATTGTTACATTTATATGAAGTTCTAGAAAAAGGAATAAAACTAAACTATGGTAGGAAAGAGTAAGTATAACTCCGGTATGGTGAAGCTTATCTGTCAGCAGCTCCTAGGAGGATGAGACAGAAGGATCTGGAATTCAAGGCCAACTAGGCTATCCCTCAGACCTGGTCTCAAAAGAAAAAAGATGAAACAAGGAGTAGGGGAGGGAGGGTGGAGGGGAAGAGGAAGGAAGGTGAACAGGAGGGAAGGAAAGAAGAAAGAGAGGTAGTGAAAGATGGAGGAAGGAAGGAAGGAAGGAAGTTAGTTGGGTATGTTGGCACATGCTTTTAATCTCAACCCCTTTTGAAGTAGATGGAGTGTGAAGAAAATGCTAATATTTACCACATTGAGGAATTAAAAAACAAAAGTACAGGAAAAGTATTCAATCTACATGAATGAAAATAATGATACTTTCAAAACTGAATATAATTCAAAGAATGGAGAGTTGGTATGAGAGCAGAAATGGAATTAAAGTGTGCATGTCTGATGCTCAATTTATCTCTATTTTATTTTCTTTGAACAGTAGGTAGACAAATGAAATTGGAAAGAGCATTCCCAAAAGATCATCCTGAACTTCAGATAAGTTTTCTAAGCCAGGCAGAGTGGCTCATGGCTGGAATACTAGCTAGTCAGGAGGCTGAGATCTGAGGATCTGGTTCAAAGCCAGCCTGGGCACAAAAGGACCTAAGACTCTATCTCAAATTAACTTCTAGATAAGGGGAAGTGAGGCTTGGCCCAAGGGTAGGGCGGTAGCCTTGAGCTGAAGAGCTCAGGGGCAGTGCCCAAGCCAACTTCAAGCCCCATGACTCACAATGCACAACAAAAAGAAAAGAAAATAAGTTTTTCTAATGAGGAAATGTTAGAATTTCTAAATTTTTGCAGAAAGCATGTATTTTAAAATCTAATATATTATATATATTGTTCTATCGTTCACTGAAACTTCAGTTGTATTTTGTACTTTATTTTCTACTGCTACATGTATTTAATTGCACCAGTTATTTTAAGACAGGGTTTTGGTTTTTGCCCAAGGTGTATGTGGACAATGACTCTCCTATTTCATACTCTGCCACAGATGATAGGAGCATGGCGCCTGAGAGACTCTTATCTGCAAGTAACTCTCTTTAAGAGCTGGATGTGGAACAATGGCTAAAGTGATCATGTACTAGCCTTGTGCAAAAAGCTCATGGACAATGCTCAGGTCCTGAGTTCAAGTCTCAGCACTGGCACACATGCACAAGTATTAGGACAAGATAAATAGGTGATAGTTAGGCACTAGTTTATTGGAATTGGCTAGGTAAATCTGTGAAAGCTTTTTAGTGCTTGATACATGTCTTACTAGGTCAACACATGGTGTTCTAATGCTAGATGTTTTGAGTCCATTTTCCACTCATGAAACAAAAACCTGAGAAAGAACGTCTAATCAAGAGAGGTTTAAGCAGGGCATTATTGGTTCTGACTTGTAATTCTAGCTGCCCAGAAGGCTGAGAACTGAGGACTGCAGTGCAAATTGAGCTTGGTTTGCAAAGGGTATGAAGCTCTTATCTTCAGTTAACAAGAAGATGGAAAGAACCAAAAAAAAAACAGAAATCCTGGCCAAGTTTGAGAGATCAGTGCTGCAGCTGCAAGAGCTATTTCCTGGTAACCAGCTGGTTTTCACCCATCTTCTTCCAGATGGTTTAGCAGAGTTCGGCTGGCTCTTGCTCAACTGACCTTCCCTCAGAGCTCAGTGAGGATGCCCCTAGCAGCTGGGCTGGCAGCCTGCAGGTGGACTGCAGTCCATCCAAGCCCCGCCCCGCGGCCCCACCCACCCGCGTTTAGACACGCCCCTCCGGCCCAGAGGACCATGGGAGCTGCTTGCCTGGAATCCCTGTGGAAAGCACAGTTGGAGGCCAACGGACAGGGGCTCTTGGTAGACCTACTAAAGGAGCATCTGGAGTTTGTCGTACATTGACTTTACCTTAAAATAGGTACTGCAGTTATAATTTAGATGTTTATTTATATATAGTTTACTTATCATTAAGAAGTTGTTCGTTTATTTCGTGGGGAGTGAGTCCTGAACTGGGTTGGGGAAAGGTCTGGGTTTCTTGCTCACGGTTAGTGCTGTACCATTTGAGCCACACTACTTATGGCTTTCTGGTGGTAAATCGGAGATAAGAGTCTCCTGGACTTCCCTGTCTAGGTTGGCTCCAAACGGTCATCCTGAGATCTCAGCCTGCTGAGTAGCTACGGTGAAAGATGTTTGCTACTAACAACCAACTAAAAGTTTTCTTAATAATAACATTGTCATTTTCCATATATTCCAGTTTCACTCAAATAATAACTTACAAAAAGTTGTTAGGAAGTACAGAGAATATTGATCTGGCAATTGTAAGTTAAGTTGATGAAGAGGTCACCACTGAAATTTATATATCATCTTTTTCTCTCATAAAAGTTTAAAATTGCTGGATCAGATGAAAATTTATCCATGTTTTCAAGATAGTCAAGCCTTGTTTGTTACAGTTTTAGGTATAGAATATTAACATTTGCATCTGAGCTCTGTACTTGGGCACCTCATTCCTGTAATTCTAGCTAGTCAGTAGACTAAGAGCTGAGGATGGTGGTTTGAAGCCAGGCCATGCAGGAACGTCCATAGTTAACCAGTAAAAAGTGAAAAGTGGAGGAGAGTGGCTCAAATGGTACAGCACAACCTTTAAGCTAAAAGCTACAAGGCAGACTTAGAGACTGAGGTTGTGTCTGTGCCAGTACAGTCCCCAAAAAGGCCACCATAAAATACAAATTGTATGGCATCTGCTTACTATAGGAATGTCACACTCATGATTCTTCTGCCTCCAGAGTAGCTGAGATTAAAAGCATGTACCATCACACTCAGTTTCTCCTTCTTGTCCTTCTTCCTTCCTTTCATTTACTGTGCTTCTTCTTTGGGACAAGGTCTGAGACAAGGAGAGCCTAGTTGGCCTTGAATTCCAGATGTTTCTGTCTCAGCCCTCTGGGAGCTGTTATTACAAATAAGCTTCACCATAGCTGACATATTATTGTTTCCTACCATAGTATAGTTTTTGCATTTTTTAGGAACACTGCAGAACGCACCATTTCATATAAAATTTGTTTGTTCTGAGATACTTACATTAATTACATAAACACTCTGCATTATTTTCTTGGTTTTTATTTTTTTCCTTGTTACACTTAGTGAAGTTTGAACTCAGAGGCTTGTGCTTGCCAGGTAGTTTGGGGTTGATTTTATTTTAACCATTGAGCCATACCTCTTGCTAGCTTTGTGCTTGTGATTGTCTGAATAGGGCCTTCCTTTATCCCAAGCCGTCCTGGACTTCTATCCCCCTATTTATGCTTCTCACAGAACTGGGATGACAGCATGAATCACCATGTCCAGCTTTTTATTGTTGAGATGAGGGATTGTGAGTACTTGGCTTAGTCTGGCCCTGGACAATGATATTATCAATTCCAGTCTCCTGAGTCGCTAGAATTAGAGGTGTGAGCCACTGAGCCTGGGCTACACATTCTATGGAAGTCTTTCTTCAGATGCATTTATTTTTCTGAGGGAAATGTCTGGAATATAAGTGCTAGCTCATAAAACGTAAGTGTAAATTTTATGAAAATGTCAGATTTTTTCCCCAATAATGTATCTAAAATAATGTAGAAGTGTAAAAATTGTTCTGTATCCTTGATGATCCCATGTGTTTTGGACTTCTTAAATTTAATTTCTCAGGCTAACAGTGTAGTGGTTTTGGCCTTTCATTTTAATTGTTGATGATGTACATTTATTCTACACTTCCTCCGGGGCTTCATCAAAATTCAAGTCATATGAAGCCCTGTATATATAGTAATTATATTATGAATATTACATGGAGCTATTGGGTTAGTAGTTTGTTCATACAATCTGAAACGAAAAAGTATGAAATATTCAGAACTGGTAAATCCAGAGAGCAGAATGCTTTCCTAGGTAGGAGCAGGGAATTAGTCTGTCCAAAAGATTGTAAATGATATAGCATTTGAATTAAGGATTACTCCTTGACAAAAGAAATGTAGCTTCATCATGTACATAGTGTGTATGAAGCCTTTGCCTTCAGGTCTCAGCGTCAAATTAAAGACAAAAAGAAAAATAGCATTTTTATACCAATAATACGTTTACATTGCCATTTTTTCCACAGGTGCAGATGGTATACAAAATGCCCTTGGCACCAGAGATGTAATCACACCATCTAATATATTTATGAACATTACTGGGACTATGATACTGAGGGAAAAAGCTCAGTCTAGTTGTTTTTTTTCTGTGTTGATCTTTTGCTCAATGGCAAGACATATGTATAAAGATTTTCTTTGAGCTAGGCACCAGGGACTCATGCCTGGAATCCTAGCTACTCAGGAAGCTGAGATCTGAGGATCAGATTGAAGCCAGTAGTGGCAGCAAAGAATCAGAAGTGGAGCTATGACTCAAGTGGTAGAACGTTAGCCTTGATTGAAAAAAGGAAAAGGATAACATTTAGGCCCTATGTTTAAGCTCTAGTATTGTGTTAGAAAACAGGAGAAGGCCAGTTTGCATTTCAATGTAATCTGCTTTTTCGCCTTAAGTAAGCAGATTTAAAAACATAGAAAAGTGTTATTAGTGAAGAGACTAATTCTCAGCAGTGCTATTAATTGGAACAAAAGGAAAGATCATAAGAAAGAACATGTATAGGAATGTAGGGTTATGTGCTTTCTTCAGCAATAGATATTTGAATATCATAAGTAAAAAGACTGTGATTAGCTGAAGATACATGAGGCTAGTTTTATAGACTCTGGGTTAGAAAGGTGAACTATTTATTTTTTCTTTTAATTGTTACACAGCATTTCACAGAAAAATTCTGAAGCGATGAATAGTGATGAATATAAAGATAAAAACTAGTCATAAAAACTGTCACCACACAAAAAGTTTCAAAATTATCTCCTAGACTTCCATAACCATTTAGTTTGCTGATGTTTTTGAATATTAATATGTTCAGATAATTCCTCCCTGAATACAAGTACCTATGTGCAGATATGATTATACAATCTATCATCTATAAGTCTGTCTTTTCTATCTGTCATTTATGTACTTCCTGGTATTGGAATTGGGGCTTGAACTCAGGACTTGTCCTCCTGCTTTTATTCCCAATAAAATCCTGGTGGAACTATGCACCCTAGCTATCACTCTGTGTGTCAGGAAGTTGTGACTGGACATAGGAGTTTGGATTCCTGGTCAATGGCTCTACATCTTAAAAAGACATACTGGCCATACAAGTTGTGTATCAGCCCCTGTATTCATGATCTTTCATGTCATATACATGTTTCTCACATTTTCCTGTCCCATTACTGCTAAGAGAGGGGGAAAAACAAGATGAGGGGCAGAGTGGAGGGAGGGAAATGGGGACCAAGACATAAGAAAGGGTATCAATGTTTGTGAAGTAATGCACCTTCTATCTGGTGAATAAAATGTAACATTTCTAATAATTACAATAAAAGTATATGAAAAAAAAAGAAATAGCTCTTCTTACCAGAAACTTCTCCTTTAGGTAATCAAAAGCCTGGGATTTGGTAGGTCCATGTTCAAAGCCAACCCATCACGAAATTCTGGGAGACTCCCTGTTCACAATAAGTAGCATTAAAGGAGGCAGGCAGTGTGCCTTATGAGATGAGGTTGAAGCCAGACATGGTGTAGAAACTTGAGCAAGAGTTAAGAGAAGCCCTAAGTTTAAAAGTTGACATGGTCAGAATCTGAAATCGAGAGAGAGAGGGGGAGGGGGGGAGCGCATAAGCAGTAAGAAATTGTCCTTTTAATTTCTTTAAGCTTATTATACTTTTTTCTTCCTAAGGGGAATTTTATATTGTGGTAAAATTTTCAGTATTTAAAACTAACACACTGAATATAATTCCATTGAGTTTTCTTGTTAGTGAATGCTTTTTCTTAACGCATAGATCAATATACTCTTGTGTCCTTGTGCATCTAGGAAAATACTCTTTCCTTTTCTATTGCTGTTGATCCTAGGACTTCAATTGAGGGCCTGGGCACTGAGATGTTTTTCTTTTTTTTTTTCTTCTTTCTTTTTTTCTGTGCCAGTTCCAAGGCTTGTATTCATAACTGGGGCCCCGAGCTCAGGCCCCAAGACTAGCAAAAAAAAAAAAAAGAGAGAGAGAGAAAGAAAGAAAGAGGCATTGTCCTTGCATTTTCACAGGCTAGTGCTCTACCACTTAAGGCACAGCACCACTTTTAGCTTTTTCTATGTATGTGGTACCTAGGAATTGAACCCAGGGTTTCGTGCATGCTGGACAAACACTCTACCACTAGGCCATGCTTCCGGCCCACTGAGGTGTTTTTGCTCTTGGTTACCACTCACCCATTTGAGCCACAGCTCCACTACTGAATATTTGAAGGTTTATTAGAGATAAGTCTGTTAGACTTTGATTCCTAAGCAGATTTCAAATATGGATTCTGAGATCTCAGCCTCCTGAGAAGTTAAGATTACAGATGCAAGCTAGTAGAGCCCAGCTCACCATTACCTTTTCTTTTGCTTAATTCAGTATTAGGATCCTTCTTATCATACAAATATCATCTTTTGATACATAAGCAAATTCTCTCCTGGAAAGTGTTTCTGTATTTTATTACTATCCTAGTGAAAATATTTGTATTTTAAAAAATATGTATTTGATACCCTATCCTCCAAAGATTATGGGATGTGCAAGGTTGCTTTCTGTGTTCTTGAGTTAATTGCTTGCTGAAATATTCTCACCAGCCGTACTTCTGTATATCTGTAAGGTTTTTCTATAGTCACATGCTTGAATGACATGAACAATGACCTGACAACAACCATGGCCGCAACAACAGTGGTTTCACATGAAAATCAGAAGAAAAGAGCTCAGTGATAAAAGACACTGAAAACAACAAAGTTAATTTTTTACGAATTCAAACATTTTTACTTAATTAATTTTGAATACTAATTAAGGAATAGTAGCCATGAATTATAGCTGAAATAGGATCTTTACATCTTTATCTTATGCATTTGCTTTTTAATTTTTCCTCTAACCTTTAAGAAGCAAAAAGAACTCCAGGTCTGGTAATGAATAATTATCTCATTTGTATATTTGATGTATGGGATTGAATGTATTTTCTGAAATACATATACATTTTGAAATACTGTTATTTAATTTATAGATCACACATCAAATAAATGGAGCAGATGATTCTAATGTCTTCTCTCAGTTGTCTGAATTGGTCTCAGAGGAGTCTGCCTTGCCTCATGATGAGCATTTCTCCATGTAAAATACCACTGAATACCTCTAAGGAGTTCTTTATTGACTAAGAAAATGCTGGTATTTGTCCTTGGCAAACTTCACAGTACTGTGGACAGCATGAAGGAGGCCATTGAAGGAATTTCCTTGGTGATTGCACACTCTCAGTCTCTTGCCCATACTCCTGTCACAAATCCTACCAGCGAGGGGTCTTCTATGAAAAAACTTCCACATGATGAAGAATTGAAGGGAAGTTTCCCTCCTGGAGAAAACCATGTGACTTCTTCAAATGCATACACTTCAGTTGAGAGCCTGGACCAGTAGTACCTGAGCAGGGTCAGTTGCATTTCAATATGTTCCACTGGTTTGCAAAGTTTGAATGATTACACTTCATTTTTTGACATCCTGACTTGTTTGACTGCCTTGTGTTCAGTTAATATTGCTATCATTCAGTGTTCATAATAGAATTGGAGATCTGGGTATTTTTTTTAAAACTTCAAGCTCTCATTCTGAATGTCTACAGATTTGGGGTTGTTTTTATTGGAATAACTTTGTTGTTTACAATGGTGCTTCCAGTATCCTCCATACATGTGCTCTCCACACTCGGAATAATTTCAACCGTTGCTCTGACTTTATCAGATAGTATACTGAAGAGCATTTTATATATGTCCCATACCTTCTCCTATCATGTCCTCACTCCCCACTGCTGTCCTTCCCCCAAAAGGTCCTCTTGTACTTTCCCATTATTCATCTTTAAATCTAAATTTACAAATGGAGAGAAAAATGTGACATTTAGCTCTCAGTGTGATATATTTGGCTTAGCATGCTGAGTTCTCTTATCCATTTTCCTGATAATGATATCATTCCATTTTTAGAGCAGACTCGTTCCTCATTTTGTCCACACACAGCAGTTTTATATGTACTCATTGGTGAATAGGTAGCTTTTGTTTTTTTGTGGGTCATGGGGTTTTAACTCTGAGCCTGGGCTCTTTCCCTGAGCTGTTCTGCTCAAGGCTAGGGCTCTAACACTCTGAGTTTCAATGCCACTTCCGTTTTTCTCGTGATTAATTGGAGATCAGAGTCTCATGGATTTCCTGCCTAGGCTGGCTTTGCATCGTGATCCTCAGATCTCAGTCTCCTGAGTAGCTAGCATGGCAGGCGTGAGTCACCAGTGCCCAGCTTCAGCTCTTTTGAATAGTGCTAATATAAGCACAAAGGTACAATGAGAAAAGATACATTTTTGTGTTTCTTGACCCCATAAGTATATTGGAAATTGAAATATTTTAACTTTCTGTGGAAGCTGCGTCAGATGCAATAGCCCTTAATGCTTTAAAGCAGCTTCCACAAAATAATGAAGTAGAAGTAAGGCAACTTATTGGAACTAATCAGATAATTTTGAAACAGAAAGTAGGTATAATTCTGAATGTTTTTTTAATAGCAATCAGTGACATGTGACTAAGCTCACATAGAAATGCCAACGATACATTCAGATCACTACACTTAATTTGCAATGGTCAAAAAGCATAATGTAGCTAAAAAACTAGAAGAAAGACAATGCTGTCTTTTAACATGTTATACATTTATCCAACTAAATCAGAAGGGTACATCTCATGCTACAATGAACATGCAAAAATGCTGACAGTGATATCTGTACTGCAGTTTTTATATATGAACTTCCCCAATGCAAATTCCACATTCTGAGTATTTTGTGTGTGAATATATACTACATATGCTTATATGTACCGTATATATAGTAAATCTGGTTTATATTAGGTATTACATATAGCATATCTTATATAATACTGTAATCTGTGTTGTGGGTATAATATGTATAACATATACATAGATAGAGGCTCATGTATGAAAATGTACATACATATCCAAAGAAAAACACAAAGATACATATGTCCACACATATTTCATATATATGTGATTACAACAAATTAGTATTAACCCCCATGTATCTATGCATATTATGTACTCATTTATCTCCAACCTTTCATTTTACTGGGAAAAGTAAAGATTTGACTAATAACCTTTTACACTTTTTTTCAGAGAACTCCTAAAGATACAATAGTGCAAGCATATACTACAATATGACTATGCAGAAATAAAGACAGTGACACTCTGTGTAAGATTAGTCCTCATTATGGTCTTCCTACATGCCAACTTCTGGCTTTCTTTGTGTGTATTCAGTGGGCCACAGACATACTTGCCTACATATATACACATATATACGTATATATATACATATATACATATATACATATAAACATATATACATGTGTATGTACACATGCATATACACACACAAGCCTCTTTACATGTAGTATGGATTTCTACTTGCCCATCATTATTTTCCACATGTCTTTTGTGAATAGTACTATCCAATCTATCCCATTCAAAAATATAAGATTGCAATATTGTCATGTAATTAAAAAGTACATATGACTCTTGACATTATATGACTTCCTAGATCATACATTATGGTTAGTATTTCTCTACAGCTAAATGATTAGTGCGATTTGTTCTCATATAAAGTAGTTGCTTATAATTTTTTCATCATTTTTCTATGTCTTTGAGTTTGACAGATTTGTGATAGACCCATTTAGTTTTGCAACATCAGTTCAACAATGGAACCTTTCTGTTTAAGTGTTTAGAGTGGCAGCTTTTTGTGTTGTGCTTTCTTGCTGCTTTTGCAATTTTCTTTTTATTATATAGGTGATATACAGAGGGGTAACCATATCACCAGTCAGGTAATGAATATATTTGTCTTTAGATAATGACATCCCCTCCTTTATTCTCTCCCATATTTCACCTCTGTTCCCTTCCACGAGTTATATAGTTCATTTTCTACATGATTTCTACTGAATATCACTACTTCATTTGTTCACTCTCTGTCCTTCCACTTTTGTGTACCTCCCTTATCCTCCCCATAGACAGAAGCAGAGAAGCTCTTTGTTCCTCCTCCAAGAGTGCCTGCTTTGGTCTAACGATATATGATTGACCAGAGTCCTCTATGACTTATCATGTCACCATGTATTTTAGATTTATTCTCTGCCTATGTGTCATTTGTCTTTCTGAACTTGACTTATCTTCACTTAATATGATTTGTTCTGGGCCCATCCATTAACTCGCAAATGACAGATTTTTTTTTGCCATTCCTGGAGCTTCAGTTCAGAGCCTGGGCAGTGTCCTTGGGATTTTTGAGGCTAGCACGCTACTACTAGAGCCACAGCACCACTTCCAGCTTTTTTCTAATATGAGTTACTAAGGAATTGAACTCAGAGCTTCGTACATGGTAGGTGAACACTCTACCACTAGGCCACACTCCAGGCTCCCAAATTACATTCTTTTATTTTATTTTTTGGTCAGTCCTGTGTTTGAACGCAGGGCCTGAGCATTGTCCTTTGGTTTTTTAATCAAAGATAGTGCTCTACCACTTGAGCCATAGCACCACTTCTGGCTTTTCCATATATGTAGTACCAAGGAATTGAACCCAGGTCTTTGTGCATCCTGGGCAAGCATTCTACCACTAGGCCAAACACCTGACCCCAAATTACATAATTTTTAATGGCAGTGTAAAACTACATTGTGTATCAGTATTGCATCACTTGGATCCACTCACCACTGTAGGCGATCTGGACTGTTCCCATAACTGGGCTATTATGAATATTACAGAAATGAACATAGAGGTGCAACTGTATTTACAGTGTTCTGGCTTGTGTTTTTCTGGATAGATGCCCTGAAATGATATGGCTAGGTCACAGTTAAGGGATTTTTTTGAGGAACCTCTAGACTGCTGTCCAAAGCGGTTGTATTAGTTTACAGTGAAATAGGATTCCTTTTCCCTCAAATCCCCCCAGCATTTGTTGTTCTAACTCCTAATGTTGGGCAATGTAACTGGAATAAGATGGAATCTTAGAGACATTTTGATTTGCATTTCCTTTATGGCTAGGGATGGTGGATTGCACATCCTCTTTTTCTTTGTCATTCTTACCTCTTCCTCTGAGAAGGTGTCTGCTCACTGTTTCTCATTCATTCACAACAGCTGCACTGCTATGACTTTGAAAATAGTTTCTTGGTCTCTACATATCTTTATACACATGTGTATTTATATGCAGATATCTAGCCTTTGATGGAAGACTTCACAAGAATGGTTCATTTTTGTTTGATTAAGTCATGGGCCTTGAACTCATGGCCTGGGTGTTGTCTCAGTTCATCAGCTCAAGGATAGTACTCTATTGCTTTGAACCTCAGCATCATTTTAAGTTTTCTGATGGTTTACTGGAGAAAAGAGTCTCTCAGATTTCTTGCCTGGTTGTTTTGAACTCTGATCCTCAGAGCTTAGGCTCCTGAGTAGATAGGAGTGCAGTCATGAGCCATCAGTGCCCGGCTGTTCATTTTCGTCTGTGCTAAATGATTAAACTATACACAGTCAAGGACCATGTGAATTCATAGACTTAGTTTTTCATTGATGTTAGCAATAATTCACCTAATACCAACTTTACATACTGTAAATGCAAAGGGTATTTCCTGCTTTTGTCCAGAAATGAAGCTTCTTCTAGCAAAAGTTAAAATGTAAACTCTCCAAAACAAAGCTTTTATGCAAGATTGAGACATATTATGTTCCTAGCTAACCTAATTCAGTGTTCATTGTGCTTTTGTTGCTTTATGTATTTTGCATTTCATGTGCTAATAGGAGTTCAATATGATATAACATCTAAATTTCTGCTTCTATGTCTTCTCTATTTCTTGTTTGCTCTAGTGTAGGCTGTCTGTCCTGCCGCTCTGATGGATAAAAGCATCTGCAGGTGGAATGCAGGACTCCATCCAAAGTGATGCTTAGCATTTCAAGCTGCAGAGTCCTGGGGTATGAGGGATTGACGCAAGGTCAAACAGCTCTTCCTCATCTGAAATCTTTGTCACGTCCCAGGACTTATTGTGAGTGGCATACACAGACTGTGATTATCTGACTAAGCATTGTGGTTGCAAGTACTTGACATCACAACGGAAAATGTCTTTGACTTTGTCTACTGTTTCTGTTTCATTTCAAAATTGAACATAATTGCATCCCTGAGCAAGATATGGACAGGCTTTCGAGTATACTATGTATTGTTATATTCCAGAATGGCTTAACACTCAGAGGACTAGTACATGGATATGCCAGGTATTTGGCTGGGCAGTTCAGTATATGATAATATTTGTGAGTATATTGTCCACATTTTCAACATTGCAAATACACAAAACGTTAATTTGGACAATATCAGAGAAATCACACTTTTTGTCTACAGTGCTGGGTATTGAAGGCATGGCCTTGTGCATGCTAGGCATGTGGTCTGCCAGTTGAGCGACATCTCCAGCTTAGGTTTCCCCTCTACCACTTCTCTCCGGTGGTGAGATATGAACTCAGAGCCTTGAACTTTCCAATTAAGTTTCAAAACAGAACACGAGGACATGGTGATACAAATACTCTGTCTTGTATACTGGTATTGTCACAATATTCTAAAGCACTCAGATGACAAGGACATGGACTCATCAGGTGCTTAGGTCCAGACACCAACTGAGGACATTACTCCTTGGAGACCCGTATCCCCCAGTACTGTGATGTAAATTGTTAGTGCATAGGCTCTTACTTGGTGATTATTTGTTCTTGTACTCTAGAAAATGCATACAACCCCTCAAATTGGGTTTCATACACAGGTGGTTTGATGAGGATTTTTTAAGAGTTCTCTTCTCTGCTCAGTAGAAGAAGAACTGCATCTCCTCACTGGTGTCTCAGTCATTCACCCAATTTGTCAAAGGGCAGAATGGCACAGACAAAAGTTGCACTGCTGTGACCTTCAAACTAGTTCCTCACAATCTTGGTGCTTGTTTACAGGGCATCTTTATACACATTCTATCTATATTCAGGTGTCTGAACTTTTTTGGCTGATCCCTCTGGATGTATGTGTACTCTGCTCCTTATTATCAGCACTGAATTGTTGAATTCTACACAGTCAAATACTATGTGAATTTCTACACCTACTTGTCCTTCCCAAATGCCTATAATTCACCAAAAACTGACTCTACAAGGCTGAATTTCCTGCCTTTTCCTAGAAATGAGTTTTCTTGCTCCATTTAAGTGTTCACCTCTGCTAAACAAAGGTTTTATGAAAGGATGAACAAGAGTTCATGCCTTATGAATCTACACCAGTGTTTCCTGTGGTTTTGTGGGTTATTTTCTAGTTCACTTGCTATGTGGGATACAGTTCAAGACTTCAAGCATTAATTTCCTTTTTCAGGGTTTTAAAGTTTTCATCCAAAAGGTCCTTTACGTTCTTAGTTCAGGTAATTCCTAGGTACTTTATTTTCATTGAGGCTATTGCAAAAGGAGTTGCTTTCCTGATTGTTGCCTCATTCTTCTCACTGTTGGCGTAGAGGAAGGCAGTTGATTTTTGAGGGTTAATTTTATACCCTGCTACCCTTCCAAAGTTTTGAATCAGCTCAAGGAGCTTGGGACCATCTCTCTGGTTTAATAAGGATTTTTAGTTAATTAAAATTCATTCCCAAATTTCAAGCCCAGTGAATTTAGTGCTTTTCTGACCATCAGTGTGGCATCAGACTTACTCAAGAGTGGGGACATTGTGATCATCTATCATTATTTTATGCACTTGGTGATGAAAATACTTGGGGTCATAAGACCATTCGCCTGGAAGAAATGAGATACGTATCAGGGTTGTATGCCTACTGACATGAAAGTTAGGAACGAAGTTTAAATTTTCTCTTAGGAATTCTTATCTCCTTTCCATTGTTCTAAAAGGATTTTTAACATCACCAGCACAAAGTTCCCTGAGAGGAACGCGGGAAGACCAGTGGACCAAAGAGCCAAAGAGACATGAAGGACGTTAGGGACAGATTCTTGTCCTTAAAGACTTTTTCATCCCAAGTAATCTAAAATCAGCTCATGCTTCATATTCCTTACCATCAACCTTCTAACAGAGTGCTAATTCTATTTTCTAGACTGTATATCCTATCATCCTGCATTCTGCTTATTCTATCTTCTAGACTGTTTAGTCTATCATACTACATAGGTACCACTAAGCAGAGGTTAATGGTGCTGTCTAAATGCTCAGTCCCTGAAAACATCATTAAATGTTTATTCTGACAATAAAATGCAATAAAAATGTACATAAAAATCATGATTGGGAAATCAGGGGACAGTGAAAAGAGGACAAAAACATGAGAAGGGGTATCACGGTTTGAGAAGTAATGTAACCATTACCTAAAAAAATCTAACTGTAACCCCTCTATACATTAACCCTAAATAAAGTGCAAAAAAACCCACACCACCATAAAAAAATCTAGACAGGTGTTAATGTCTAGACAGGAGAAAAACTGAAGACAGACACAGCAGAGAAACTGGGGGCACATTCTTCTCTTTCTTCTGTTTTCTTTTGCCGTTTCTCATCACGTGCCTTGTTCTCATCACCAACACTTTCTGGTGGATCATGGAACATACTTGCTGAATTGTCTGTGATACAATCTGGCATGAAAGGCAGGAAGAGTTGATTGAGCATAAGAGCACGAGCAGATCTTTCCTGAGCACTTCCTCTGCAAGTCTGCCTCTTCGCTCTCACTGGTCCATCTCTCTCTTAGGGAATGTTGTGCTGCCAAGCTCACTTTTCCTACTACACAGCACCAGCACATTACAGAGATTTCTGATCTGACTTCTTACTATGTAATATTTACAATGAAATGAAAGATACCCAAGGTGACTTTCTTACATATCTACAGTAGCAAATATATTAAAGTGATATACATACTACAAAGGTTGTATACAAAATAATGTCTGGTGTTGAAGAAACGAGCCACTTCCTAAAAAAGATAAATACATTCCTAAACTATATTGTTGAAGGCGGCTCCTTTGTACAACTACTTAAAGATACTAGTAAAACATGCTGTCTACTTTTGAAAACGCTTTTGTCACAGCTTTAATCTTCTGATTTTCTTCTTCTTCAAGTCTGCAAAATGCTTCTTTTGACCTAAGAGTATACACTAGCTCCCCCCTTGTTCTGAAGGACAAAGCAGCCAAGCATTCATGCCTTCTAATTCTTGTCTATCTCCAGATAGACCCTCATATTAAACAGGAAGGTGCTAGAGGCATTAAGGTAGGCATGTTAAATCTGTCCAAGTCTCAGTCTGAATGACCTGCCCTTAGCCTTTGTCTCTGGGGCCTGGCCAGTGTTTATAGTTCTGGATTTTTCTCTTCAAGATGACAAGAAAAGGCATCGTGTTTGGAAAGCAGTCTGCCTTTTGCAGTTTTATAAATCCTGTTCTTCCTGGATCCCTAGATATCTATGAAGTGACTGCAAGAGAGCATGGCTAAGATCAAGAACACATTGTATTTTCCAGCAAAAGTAGCTTTTACTTGACTTAGAGGCAAAGGGACATGGCCTGACTGCATACAGAAGTGGCCAGACTTGTTGATGTTTCCTCACTGTGTTTGTTTCTCCAGTAACTGTGGCTGTGTCCCACACATCTGCACTCTGACCCTTTTCTTTCTATATTCAGTGTTGTTCAAAATACAATGCTGAAACCTTCTTCCCTTTGAAGGACAAGGAGGAGCATATGACCTGCTTAGCCTCCTCAGGAATTAAGTTTGTTCAGTGTTATGTTTATGATGCACAGATCAACACAAAGTACAATGTTTACCCTTATTGTTTTCAAACTCAAATATTTAAAGTCATATGAGCTATAAAATGTCCCCTCAAAAACTTCCAGCTGCCAAATTTACACTTCCTCCAGGTTTATTTTGTCATATTTGCACATTTTCCTTTCTACCAAATGGATTTGCAGAATATAATGCATTTCATGACTCTTTGGAGCAGTATATAACACTATATTTTCTGGGTGTGCATTTTCCACAGATCTATAAATATTAATCCTATTTTTAAAAGAACAACCAGGGCACAAACCTAGAATTTATTTTGCTGATAGAAACACAGTTACAAAAGAGCTACCATATGATTCTACTATGAGAAACTGAAGAAACATTAAAACTGGTCTATGGTAATCAATACTCAAAAGAACACTTTCAGTGTTTGGAAAGTGATTATAAATGCCAGAACATTGTCAACAATTTGATCGTTGTGTTCATTGCACGCCCTCATACATAATTGCATTAATAGACAAATGTAAGATGAGGGCAATGTGGATTCTGCATCAGTAAAGGTTTATTTATATAAGCATGCATTACATAATGATGGTTTTTCAATTAAGCACCCATTGTTTTATTGTTGTTGTTGTTGTTGTTGTTTTTTGCCAGTCCTGGGATTGAGCTCAGGGACTGAGCACTGTCCTAGGACTTTCTCAAGGCTAGAGCTCTACCACTTCAGCGTCACTACCACTTCCGCCTTTTTTCTAGGTATGTGATACCGTGTTGTTATTTATTGATACATACAGAAGAATAAATGTCATGCATATTAATAAGTACCACATGAGATTTTGAGACGCACACATGTATATACATATACACACACAAAAACACACACATACATGTACATAAATCAGGTTAAATAAAACTATTATGTCAAGCATTACATAACATCATAGTGAAACTTTAAAATTCTTTCTTCTTCATTAATATATAAAACAATGCTGTTGTGTGTAATCAATCTAGTGTGCAACAGCTGAGTGAAAAGTTACGTCTTATGTCATTACAATCTCTTGCTCATTCATCAACCTTTTCCCAAACCTTCCTCCTTCTGACTCACCCAAGTATCTGGTATTCACTAGTCTAGGCTCACCTTCTTTGAAATCAATGCTTTGCTATTTTGCATATTCCATACTTGCCATTTGGCTTATTTTTTTAACATATAACTTCTCCTTTTGTGTTGTTGACAAAGATAGTTGTTTGCAGGAATAAACAATGTGCTATCATTAGAGGTGCCACACCATTCACGTTGGATGGACACTGAAGTGGTGCATTTCATCCCTTGGCTATTCACTGCTGAGCAGTGAGCTATTAACCACGGGTGCATACATCTCTGCCACATAATGATCTCTTAAAGTCGCATCAATACCCAGTCGAGGTATGATTGGATGCCAGGATCATTGAAGGGTGATTTGTTTGAGAATCTTCACACAGTTTTCTAGAATGGCTATGCTAATTGGTATCCCCATCAATAGCTTGTCAAAGGCCATCTTTCTCCACAGGTTTACTAGCATGTGTTACCTCTTATCTATTCAATAATTTCCATGCTTGTTGGAATGTTACAGTGATATCACATTGTGGTTTCCACCTGTATTTTTCTGATGATGCGTGAGGTTCTATATTTTCTCTTAAACTATATATATATATATATATATAAAATATATATTTTTTTTTACCAATCCTGGGGCTTGAATTCAGTGCCAGGAACTGTCCTGGCAAAAGAATCCCTATTAGGAAATTCAGTACAGATGGGAACAACAATAACAAAAATTATTGGTACATCTATCCAGGTTCTTTTCTCAGAGTACAAGAGGAGTTGATATGATAGTGACATAACCAAGATGATGCATTAAGATGAAGCAATAGAGGTCTAAGGAGGTGATTTTGTGGCAGAGCGTTTGACTTGCATGCAAAAACACTCTGAGTTGGATTCCTCAGGACAACATAAACAGAAAACACCAGAAGTGGCAGTGTGGCTCTACTGGTAAAGTGCTAGCCTTGAGCAAAAGAAGCTCAAGGACAGTTATCAAGTTCTGAGTTCAAGCCCCAGGACTGACAATACAATACAAAAGTAAATAAACAAGCTATGCAATATCATACTATCCTTAGGCTCAACAGGAACTTAGTGTTTGAAGCCCTCTTCCCTTAGCAAACCTGACCTCATGGATAATGAACTTGTTCTCTGGGATTTTAGAAGGTTAAGGTCTCTTTCTCTTGGATGCTTAGATAGCTAACAAAACTGAATAAATAATAAGTGAAATTTTAATGGAGCCACTTGAAATTGCATCGTATTTACTGTCTAACCACCAGGGAGTCTTGGTTTGAAATGAATGAGATTACCTGTGCCCAGATGTAATCTACCAATATATTACCATAACACAGTAGCCTATGAAATCATTGAGAAAAATACTTTGAGAGTATGGAAAGGAAGGAAGGAAAGAAGAAAGAAGAGAAGGTAAGCGAGACCGAGAAAGGAAGAAAGAAGAGAAACAAAAAAGAAGAGAGAGAAAGCAAAAAAGCTAGGCATTTTTGGCTCAATCTTGGAAATCAGCTATTCAGGAGGCAAAGATCTGAGGAACATGGAAAGACTTCATCTCAATAAATGGCTTGGTACAATGGCATACAAGTAGAAGAAATGTAGCTCAGAAAAGCTGGGACAGAAAGCAAGAGCCTACCTTGAAAATAACAATTACATAAAAAGTGCTAGTGGTGTGGCAGAAGTAGGAGAGCCTCCCAAGCAAGCAAGAGACTGAGTTCTTTTCCCAGAACCACCAAAGAAGCCAACGTAGTAACAAATCAAAAACAAAAAGCAGAAACCAATGTGCCTTAGATAAAAAACATTGTGATTTGGGAAAATCAAAGGGAATATTCTTACTTCAAAGGAAAATGTGGATTAAACATAAGTCAATCACATGACAAGTTTCAAAAAACAGTACTATAATTAAGAGAAGTCAATCAATAGTTAAGTTTCACAAACCAGTGATGTAAGTTAAATCTAGGTCAAATCCATCCTTGGCATATCGTCTCTTATTGCCAGACACCTGGGAGGAACAAAAATGATGAAGCTGTAAAACAGAAGTCAAGCACAAAGAATTTGATATTGCTACCTAAAACTTTTACCAGGATGGGAAGCAAACATGTCCTGCCCACTTACCAGTCTTCTGATTAATTTTTCTAGATGTCTTTTCTGAGTTGCAAGGTGAAAGATCCTCATAAGTGTTATCAGCCTCAGAAGCCGAAAGAATACAATCATTCTAAAAATTTATAGATACATACTTTTAGTTCAGAAAGAGAAGAGTTCATCAATACATACGTTTAAATCTGTGTACATATGTTACATTGCTCTGCACCACCCCCATGGCCTCCACGTTCTGCTCTAGTGCTCTAACAGTCAGCTATACCCCTCATCCCAGAGGACAATGGGTAACATATGGACATACTTGGTGGTCACAACCAAATGGATGCAGGTGCTAATCACATCTAGGACTGCTGCTAAACACCCTACAATAAATATGAATCTAGGAAGAATGATAGGATGTTTTTGTCCTCTCTTCCCTACCCAAGTAATAACTATCTTCTCAAAATATCAGTAATGCTAAGATTGAGAAATTACTGTCTGGACAAACAGTAACGAGTTCATTCAGATTTATAGACTATTTTAGTTTTCATCTTCCCCACAAATGGACTTTGATTGTTTGTACATTGGTGTTATTCCTTTTAGTAACAGAGGCTCCCTACAGCTAGTACATGCATATCAGGCAGGGAACAGGTTGCAATACTTCCCAACCATACTGGCTGGTGTTTCTCCTCCATTCAGAAACACAAAGGTGTGGTCATGTCCAACAAGATTCATTTGGCAGAACTGCTTCAACCATGGTTCACAGCTCCCAGAGTTTCCAATTCAGTGGTCTAGGGTGGAGGCTGATGTGTTCTTTCTTTCATCTTTTCTTTCTCTCTTTCCTTCTTTCTTTCTTTCCTTCTTTCTTTCTTTCCTTCTTTCCTTGTTTCTTTCTTTCTTTCTTTCTTCTTTCTCTCTCTCTTTCTCTCTCTCTCTCTTTCTTTCTTTCTTTCTTTCTTTCTTTCTTTCTTTCTTTCTTCTTTTCTTCCTTCCTTTCTTCCTTTCTGTCCATCCGTCCTTCCTTCCTTCTTCCTTCCTTCCGTCCTTCCTTCCTTCCTTCTTTCCTTCCTCCTTTCTTTCTTCCTTTCTTTCTTTCTATCTTTCTTTCTTTCTGTAAAACGCACTTTATTGGGAAGCAGAGTGCTGCACAGCATAGACAACAGAGATTGCCAGATGTGAGACCTACAAGCCACATTTCCTAAGACAAAGGGGAATTTTTAGTAAAATCATCTGACCCATGGTTTCCACTGGGCAGGCACTAATGGCTTCCCAGTGGAGAGCCAGGAAAACTCCCATCACTTTCCTGAGGCAGTTGTGGTTCCTAGAGATAGAGCCCCTCAGGTGTGCCTTCTTGTTTTGAATAAACAAGGTTTTCTTTAGATTTTTTGAAGTCTACATTTGTTACTTTCATTCTGCGTTCCCTCAAGGCCATCAGCCCAGCTTCCGTACAGATTGCCTTATTGTTGGCCCCAGAGAGATCATCTTTGCCCTGATCAAGTCATCTAGAGTCACGTTGTCTGCCAGGACAGTCATGCTTTTATGAATGTGGAAGGTGAGCTTATTTTTTTTTCTCATCTGGCAGGGGGAACTCAATCTTTCTGTCAATGAAGCCTGGTCTGATCAGTGCTGGATCCAAAGTTTCTATCTGGTTTGGGGCCATGATCACTTTCACATCCCCCCTTGAATCAAAACGATTCAAGTGGCTTAACAGCACCAACATGGTTCTCTGAACTTCTCTCTCACCTCCAGAGTCCAAATCTTACATTCTGGTGCCAATGACATCAATTTAATCAATAAACACAATGGATGGTTCGTGTTCTTCTGCAACTCCAAACAATTCCCATACAAGTAGGGGCCCGTTGCCTAGGTGCTTTTGAATAAGTTGTGAGCCCACCACTCTCAAGAAAGTGGCCAATGTTTCATTTCCTACTGCTTTAGCCAACAGTTTTACCTGTGCTAGGTGGCCTATAGAGAATGATGGGTGTTTTATACCAATCTCTTCATAATATTCAGGATGAGTGAGCGGCAATTCCTCAGATTCCTTAATATACTGGATTTGGTTGTCTAAGCCACCCATATCTGCATCTGTCTCCTGGGGAGCCTCTCCACCTTCATCACTGTGACCAGGGGGACCGTGTCATGCATTAGCATCTCTATCACTGCATGCACTTTGTGGTTGAGCAGGACTGAGCAGCCTGGTTCCAGCAGGTTCTTGTCCAGGATGGAAAGGATGATGACACAGTGCTCAGAGCCCACAGATGTGGACACCATGACACAAATGTCATCAGTGATCCTCTTCCAAGGTGCCTACCGACATCAGGGTCCCCCCCCCCCCCAGGTCATCCACCTTCCATCTTTCCTCCTCTTGCTTTGCTTCTAATAGCTTCATTTGTTCCTGATTTCTAAGAAATTCTTCTTCCATGAGAAGATAATCTTTAATTATCTCTAACTTCAGTTATTTCAAGCGACACTGAGTGTAAGGTGACACCAGTGGCAGTTTGCTGGCAGCATCTGGTCACTTCGTTTTCTTCTTCTATTTCTCCACTCTAGTTGGTACAGGTACTTCATATTTCCTTTACTTGTCCTTATCATCCTTCATGCTACCTCTGGCCATGACCACGACTCTGACTCCGATCCATCTTGATTCAGCTGCTGTAGCTGCTACCTCAAGTGTTGTCTTGCTACCAAGGTCTCAAGTGGTATTGAGGCTGCCCATTGAAGGACCATATGGATTGAGGTTATTTTCCAGATCCAAACCCTAGCCAAAGCAATATTTACTTAGGAATCACACTGGACCTCTCAGAAACTTTGGTAAGAAAGAATCTATTTCTTTGATTTCTAATGAATATAGCTAAAAGCCTCCTAACATTAGCCCTCCAATGTACATTGGTATTTTTCTATCTCATTTAGGGAAAGGGAGATAGAGACAGAGGCAGACACAGACACAGATACAGACAGCCACACCCATACACATATTACTTAGTAATCCCTTACTGCTTTAACTTTGCCTTAACATTCTTCATTTTACCAAACTGCCATTGCAAAAATCCATTATCTGGGTTGCCATATACGTGATTTCCTGGTTTCCATCGGCTATTTTTTAGAGAAGTATAACTAGAGCCACTGAAACTTCATACATGTTCAAGTCAATACACTTGCAATATTAGGAAAAGCAGGTTAGTAGATCATCAAGGGGAGAATTTCAAAATGATTTTCCAGTTCCTATATCCAATGGAAGTACTTTAGTGAAGATACCTGTAACTGGCCTTAAATGCTGTCTTTATTTAGTTCCCAAGGGTATGAAAATGTATCATTTTCCCTTCATTTGTTCTTCCATTTTTGTGTTACAGTCCCTTGAAATCAGGTTCTTACACTTGCTAAGTAGGCCTCTACCACTCAATCCATGTCATCATCCCTAATATTTTATTTTCAAAAAAAGTATCAGGTTCAGAACTTAAACAGAAATCAGTTCAATATACACAATTTAAGACAAGAATAAGTACAAATTAAGGAACAAATGAAAGAAAAGTGTGACAGTTAAGTCATGGGTTTCCTACCTTTGGATATCTTTAAAAAATGTAGCATTAAAGAATATGTATGTGATGTCCATAAATAAAATAATGATAGTGATGGCAGCATCTGTAATATTGAGGAAATCTGAAAAATAATGCTTTTTCCTCTAAGAGAAAGTTTAAAAAAATGGTTATCTGCTTTAAGAGGATAGAGGAAAATCTTTAGAGCAAAAAGTACTTGACTCAACTTCATTAAAATTGTTATTGGAATAGATTCTATGAAATGGATGGACTGGATTTGGGAAAGAGAAAACATAATACTGGTGGAAGGTATTCAAGTAGTAAATTTGTATTATTACATACTTGCATACCTGATGACAATCAAAGCTTAATGGATAAGCCATCTACCCCAGCCATTGGACAAGAGGCATGCACTGCCTTCTCCAATGGAGTTGGAAGAAGACAAGTGCAAGTGTACAGTTCTGTTGAGCAACAATTTCAGTACATCATACTATCCCCAGATCAATATGTGAGTATCATATGAGATGGGTAGGAACTGCGCTTCTGAACTCATAATCTGTCCTTGCACCCACAATGGAATCCCAAGGGGCTGCTGTGTCCTTAAAAGGACAAAGACAGACATCCATCTACCAGACTCCTTTCCACCACTGACTCCTGCAGAGGTGAGCACTAGTCCTCCAGGAAAAGCATCTTCACACTCTGAGGCAGTCTGTCAGGATCAGACTAACCTGGCAGTGAATAACTCTGCTTAGCTCAAGAGAAGAAGGAGAACAAGTCCTCAGGAAAGAACATACACTGCCTTCTGAAATGACTTGGAGAAAGGGAGGCTAGGAAACCCAGTGCCTGACTCGCCAGCAGCCCATCCCCAAGGCTTGCCTCACCCATCCTACTTTTCAGAAAACCAGCAAGCAGGAAAGGGAAGCAATCTATTTCTTTCTTGCTACATCTCACTAATGAGATAAGCAATCTCCACATCACCTGCAGATGCTTTCATTAAAACTTTTCCTTTCAATGAACTCAGGACTATTTAGAGTGCAGTATCTAGTATTTCACATACTATCAAACATTACTTGAAATTCCAGTCAGAATCAAAGTATTGATCTATAGACCTCAAGTATATACTTCTCCTATTTTTTAACAGTCATGGGGCTTGAACTCTGGGACTGGGTACTGTCCCTGAGCTATTTAGCTCAAAGATACCATGCAACACTTGAGCCAGAGAAACACTTCTGGTTTTCTAGTAGTTAACTGGAGATAGGAATCTCACAGACTTTAGCACCTGGGCTGGCTTGGAACTGTGATTCACAGATCTCAGTTTCCTGAGTAGCTAGGATTACAGGCATGAGACACTGGGCCCAGATTCTTCTTCTTTTTTTTTCTCAAGTCCTGGTGCTTCAACTCAGGGCCTGAACACTGTCCTTGGACTTTCTCAAGGTTAGAGCTTTACTACTTGTGCCACAGCACCACATCTGGCTTTTTCTATATGTGGAACCGAGGAATTGAACTTGGGTCTTTCTGCATGCTTGGCAGGCATTCCACCATTAAGACAGACTCCTGGCACTCATACTTCTCCTTCTTAACATACACATTGACATATTAATTACCTGATCCCTTTTGGTAAATCCCTTTAAGCTTTATCTGTTCAAAGACTTTTCTCAACTACTCCATGAGAGTGTCTCAAGCAATATAAAACTAATTAAAGCTACTCAATGAAAATCTGGGTTTGGGCCTTGGCTTCAAGAATGCTTTTCAAGAGGCACACATTTGTTTGGATTGATCTTCTAATTAATTTAGTATCCTGAAAAAAATTTGGCTGGGAGTTTGTCCTCGTAGAATGTTTGCTATCATGCACCAAGACTCTGGTGCAATTCCTTGGCACCACATATATAGAAAAACACTGGGAGTGGTGCTGTGGCTCAAGTGGTAGTTCTTTAGCCTTGAGAAATGTCCAAGGACAGCGCTCAGGCCCTGAGTTCAAGCACCAGGACTGACAAATAAATGTTATTTTATGTAAATCAAGGAGAGAAATGGGAGTTTCAAGCACACAGTTAAGGGAAATAGTGAGCCGGAGCTACTTGGTGGAGGAGCCAGTCTCAGTAGGGTTCTTTAGATTTAGGCTTCAGAGAGAATAAAACTTACCCTGTCACAAATACTTGTAGAACAACATCCAAAAGGAAAAATATAGCAATCACAAGGGAAATTGTTCTGTACTCTAATGGAATATGTAGTTTGCTGGTTGTAACTATAATATCTGTTACCATTAGACCAAGATCGACAGAAATCAGTAGTATTGCCAAAATCCTAAAATAAAGACAATGAGAGTTTGGCACCACATTTCAACAATTCCTAAAACTATATGTCAGATGCTAAAAAGACATTATTTAAGATTATCGTGGCCAGTGGTATGAAGAATTAGTGCATTCCTATCTAAAAACATTGTTCAGTTTTTTATCCAATAGAAGCACTGAATAGTGAACAACATTCCCTCCTAAACAGTATACTGGAGGGTATGTAGAAACCACACAATAACTGCAAGCTAGAACAAAAATGGAAATGAAATGACTAGTCTGTCAGTATAAACTCTTTAAATATTGATAAATTCTGAAGATGAATCTATCAGTTTCTTTTAGCACATTAAAAGTCATCAATCTGAATCTTTGTCAGACTGTAATAGTTAAAGCTCAGTGAAGGCATAACTGACCTAAGCGCTTGAAGGACTACCTGCCTGTGTGCGGTGGTTCATAGCTATGATATTAGCTACTCATGAGACTGAGGAGGATACCAGGTCAAGGCCAGCCCCAGCAAAGAAATTCCACAAACCCACTTCAAAAAGACAAGCTAGGTGTGATGATGTGAGCCTCTTGTCCCAGCCAGGTCAATAAGGCAACTTCAGTCTTCCTACTGAAGTCCAGGTCAGTCAGAGCAAAAAGCCAAACCTTATCTCAGAAATAAGAAAGTAGGAAGAGCTAGAAGTCTAGTTCAGTCAGTAAAATGCCTGTCCAGGAAGCATGAGGCCCTAAAACAACTAATGCCTACTTGGATCCTAAGATTTTTATTGAGGATTTTAACATGTATATGATTATTTATTTGGGGGTACTCCTTGTGCAGCTATGGACACATGAAAAAGAATTCAATTCCATACATATTTATGGAATTGAACTCTAAGTGCTTTGAAGCCTTTCTGTCACATATTTTAAACGAACTACCCATTGGTTGATTGTATCGTTTATGTCGTTATGACGATGAATTGAGAAGATTTCAAAGTCTTTAAAACTGAAACTCAAATGAAAATACTATTAATTTTTATGTACTCTAAGGCACAGTATAAAATTATTCTCATATGTAGAGTGGAAGCCTAAGGAACGTGTTTCCAGAATGGAGGAATCACATAAATAAGGGAGTTATTAGAATACAACCTATACTTCCAAAAGTTTAACACTTCATTGTTATTCTTTCCTTTATTTTTGCTTTCCTTCTTTCCTCACTCCATACTTTTCCCTCTTTCCTACTTTCCTTCCTTCCTTGCTTCCCTCCTTCCTTCCTTGCACTCCCTCTCCCTCTCCCACACCCTCCCCCTCGCAATCTCCCTCTCCCTCTCCCTCACACCCCTACTCTCATTCTTCCAGTATTTCTGTCTTTCCTTCTTCCTTTTCCATTCCTGAGGCTTGTACTCTAGGTGCTGTCCCTGAGCTGTTTTGCTCAAGACTAGCAAACTCACTTGAGCCAAAATGCCACTTCTGGCTTTTTCTGGGTCATTTATTTGAGATAAGAATCTCAAGAACTTTCCTGTCCAAGCTGGCTTCCAGTGGTAATCCTCAGCTTTCAGCAAGGATTAGAGATGTGAGCCACCAGCACCCAACTTATATTTACTTACTTTCATGAGTAGAAAAACACATAGCCATATGTCATTACATTGACTTGCTTAAATGCCATTTTTTTCTGAGTTATAAGACCAGCTTAAGACAATTTTCCAAGATCAATTGCATTATAGTATGAAGGCACACATGGGTTATTTTTCAACATCTTAACAGTAGAAACTCTTGTTGCTCAGTTTGGACTTTCTTAGATTCTTTTCACTTTAAATATTGATGTTATATTTTATATACATACTTCATTGCTTGTATTTCTACAGTCTTACCCACCTGAATGATAGAGACAGTAGAATTTTATTTGCAATTTTCTGCATGTGGTTGCTGTAAAATGTGAATAAAAATAAAATCAGTCACATTTTGTCTCTCTTCATATGGCTTTTTTACCTTTTTAGGAAAAGAGTAATCTGTTGGTCTTAGGAACCGAAACTTTTGTGCAACTCCAAACAAAAGTACATGCATTGTACAAGATTAACCAAAACCAAAGTCCTGTATAATATCAATTTAAAGGGATATTCTACACCAGTTTTATAATGAAATGCTTTTAATAAACAACTAAAATATTTACATTTATGTTTCATGAGTTTTTCACCTTCACATCCAGAATATATGAGGAAACAAACATACCTATACCATACACCAAGTTTTGAATCTTTAGTGTAATATTTACCTCTCACATAAAATTCTAACCCTGACTTGATGGTAAAAGACTTTTCATCCACTAAATAAAGCACATACAATATGAGGGGCCTGTCCCCAGCTGTCAGTTCTCCATGAACAACTGAAAACCTAGTCAAGTCATTATATATTGGCCAACCCAATTCCCAGAGCAATGAAATGAGATACATCGGGATAAACACAGGCCCAAAAAGATTCTCCTGTCTTCATCATCATCTCTTGATATAGACATCTGACACGTAGTTGGGCAGGATTTTGTTTAAGGCTTGAAATACACCTTGGAGGTGGGCCATTATAGGAAAACATATTTCAAATTAAAACTTCCCTAAGGACTAGTCTTTTCTCATTCTGAGAGAGAGAGGGGGGGGGAGGGAGGGAGGGAAGGAGAGAGAGAGGGGGGAGGGAGGAAGGGAGGGAGGAGGGAGAGAGAGAGGGGGGGAGGGAGAGAGAGAGGAAGGGAGGGAGGGTGAGAGGGAAAGAGAGAGAGAAAGAGGAAGAAGAAGGAGGAAGAGGAGGAGGAGGAGGAGGTGGTGGTGTAGGAGGAGGAGGATCAATGCTGGTGTTGTATCCTCTAGCTGGAGATAATGGAGCACCTGCAGAGTAGTTTCTTACCCTGCTGGGGCTTCCATCAAAACACTGAATTGGCTTTGGCCACCACAATACATTAGGAATAAGAAGAATTCTTGATATTTATTCTTAAGACAGCTAAGGTTTGAGAAAGGTAGCTGCAGATATTACATCCAATGCATCTTAGAAAAATATCAAAAATCCTGTGTTGTCATCAATACTTCCAAGAAAGTTCTCTAATCTAAATCACTTTCCTTTCTTTGACTATACTTTCATGTGTGTCTGTACCTACATTCATGTTAATATCTATAAGTATACCTAGGTGAGTGGTGCATATATGTTCAGAACATACCCTTCATTGTTGTTAAGTTCATCACGTTTTGTTGTGGTATCAGACAAGATATCGCTACAGGATGAAAACAAAGCACATTGTCAGGTATCTTCTAGACTTGATTACATATCCCCCCATATTTCTCCAATAACCATCAACCAACCGTTCAAAAATGTTTTGTTCTACTTCTATGTATTTCAATATATTCTGTAGTTTATCTAGCTGTCTATTTCTACTGGAATTCCATCATGGGATGATAGCATGCAGTAATACAATCATTTCTTTTTTCCCATATATTTTTTGTAATTAATAGAAGGGTTACATTATATTCACCAGATTGAAGGTGCATCACTTCACATACATTGATACCCTTTCTCATGTCTTGGTCCCCATTTCCCTCCCCTCCCCCCGGAACATTATCTTGTTTTCCCCCCTTCCCTATCTGTTTTCAAATAACCTAATATACGTATATACAATATATCAGATAACAAGGTGAAATACTGTAACAATATGAGATAACCAAGGGACAGCAAAAGAGATGAGAGATAACAGTACATTAAGGACAACAATCACTCATTATATGGCTTTTGTTTCTATATCCTGGAGGTCCTTTCATTTAGTGTCATACGACATGGACTTATGTATCTAGGTTTTGTTCTATTGTATATCTCTGCTAGGGGAGCTCAAGGTTTCTACTGATTATGAAAATGAGGGACACCATAGAGCCTATGTTCCTTTGAGTCTGACTTACTTCACTTAATATGATTTTTTCTAAGTGTTTCCATTTCCTTCCAAATGGGGCGATGTTGTTCTTCCTGACAGCAGCATAGAATTCCATTGTGTATAAATACCACATCTTGTTGATCCACTCATCAACTGAGGGGCATCTGGGTTGGTTCCATTCTTTGCTATGGTAAATAGTGCTGCAATGAACATCATTGTGCTAGTGGCTTTAGTATGTCCTTGTTTCTGGATGGTTGGGTAGATGCCAAATAGTGGAATTGCTGGATCATAGGGGAGCTCTATGTCTAGAGAAGTAGGACTGCGTTAAACTGCAGGGCTTCTGTATGGCAAAGGACATAGCTAGAAAATTAACTAGACAACCTACAGAGTGGGAGAAGATCTTCACTAACCATACAACAGACAAAGACCTCATATCTAAAATGTATCAACAGCTCAAAAAAATGAATCACTTCAAAACTAATCTCCAAAGAAACAACCATCTAGTAAACAGACGAACCAAAGACGTAAGAGTCTTCTCTGAAGAAGAAATATGAATGGCCTATGGACACATGAAGAAATGCTCGACATCTCTGGCCATAAAAGAAATGCAAATCAAAACAACTCTAAGGTTTCACCTCACTCCAGTTAGAATGGCCTTGATTGAGAAATCTAATAACAACAGATACTGGAGAGGATGTGGACAGGAGGGATCATTACTCCACTGTTGGTGGGAGTTCAAATTCCTTCAACCACTATGGAAAGCAGTATGGCATTTCTTCAAAAGACTAAACAGAGCTCCCCCAATCATTTCTTATGTGTATCTATTAAGACTTCCTTTATACTCTACAAAGAAAACCGTTCGTATAATTACATTGTAATAGAGAAGGAAAAGAACAATTCTGCCTTTGTGCTGTAAATGTTATTTCCTTTGGAGAAAGCTTGGGGAGTGCTGGGATGATACTTATTCTGTGACTGTTGAGTGGACTATTAGGCAGATATGTGCTTCCATTGGCTATATGTCATCGGTTGAATCGGTTGTGGATTCTATGGAGAGGATCGAACATGGTTGTCATCTATCTCTTCATTTATGTGCAGTGGTGTCTGTTGTGTGAAATTGGGTGCATTGAGGCTCAGCTGCCTTTTTGTTGCTAATCATTGCAGTATCTTAGCCACATGAAGTCACTTTCATCTTGTATTATTTTCAAGTTTTCTTTGTTACATAGAAATACATTTTCATTTTCTTCCTTTTCAGCTCCATTCCGGGAATACCTTTTTCCATCCTTTCACTTCAACCTGTACTTGTCTTTGCTAAGGAGGTGAACTTCTTTTGGGGATATTTTTGTGCTGGAACTACTAGGGCTTCATCTTAGGGATTGGTTGCTCTTCCTTAGGTTTCTCAATCAATTCTGGTACTCTACCATTGAGCCATACTTTCAGCTTTTTGCAAGTTAAATGGAAATCACAATCTCATACAATTCCTGCCTATGCTGTCTTTGAACCATGGTCTTCATGAGATCTCAACAGTACTGACCATTACAGGCATGAGGCACCATTGCCCAGAATCTGTGTCATCTACCTTGACTGAGGTAAAAAGTACCAGGTGTATAGTGTTCATGAGGTACAAAGTATACATGATTCCATAATTTCAGCAAAGCAGTGCCTATATATATATATGTATATGTATATGTATAAAAACACACACATGGAGAATTCTTAGGTGAGTCTCCTGTCTCCTGGAATTTATCATTTGTTTAGATATAAGACTCTTCTTGGGGTGGCTACATAAAGACAATCGCATTTGGAACAGCATGAGGTAGTGGTAGGCAGGAAGCAGAGGTGACTTCAGAAAGTTCAGTGAAGCTAAGAATCCTACAAGTGCTCTTCCCTCTCAGGTAGTGTTGTCTCTATGTTAGGTGGGTGCCCCAGGCCTTCACAAGTTCCTTCATCATTCCTGATGGAGCTTCTCTCACAGCCCTATAAAGTCTTGATATGTCTTCACAGAGATGAAACACTGAACATTGAGTTTTTTGGCTGTTTTGCTTTCTTTAGTTGGTTTTGTCCTTCTAGTCCTGGGTCTTGAACTCAGGGTGTGGGCCTGGGTCCTTGAGCTGTTGCAATCTATCCCTCTACCACAACCTACCACTATAGCAGCACTTCTGAGTTTTTCTATGTGCATGTAGTACCTAGGAATCAAACCTGGGGTTTCCTGTGTGCTAGATAGGCAATCTAATAGTAGACCACCCACTCAGACTAGTTGTTTATTTTTTTCTTTTATTTCCTTTCTTTCTTAGTTTCACTCCCTTCCTTCCATCCTTCCTTCTTCCCTCCCTTTCCCCAACTCTGTCTCTGTCTCTCTGTCTGTCTCTATCTGTCTCTCTCTGTCTGTCTTTTTTCTTTCTTTCTTTTTCCTTCACCTGGCTTGATACTTGATTTTTGGGGAGAATGCGGTGGGCGTTGGTCCAGAGTCTTATACTCAGGGCTTGGCTGCTCTCCCAGAAGTCTTCAGCTCAAAGCTTGTGCTATGCTCCTGGAGCCATAGCTGCACTTCCAGTTTTCTGATGATTAATTAGAGTCTCCTGGAGTTTTGTGCTTTGGTGACTTTGAACTGCAGTCCTCAAATCTCAGCCTCCTGAATAGCTAGGATTGCAGGGGTCAGCCAATGGCACCCAGTGATACTTGATAATTTTTTAATGAAATATATTAACTGTAAAGTGAGATGACTCAAGACTTGAGCTGTGGCATTCACAATCAAATCAAATGTCAGTGACAACATTGATTTGTCTTTTCAATCAGCTGCAGTTTGGAGGTGTAAATGCCCTCAATCCACCCAGTTTGCTGATTCCTTCATCTCATCCATTCTTCAGCATCATCTTGAAGCTTCTGTCTCAGATAGGATTCAGAAACCATAGTCCTGAGGCAGGAGCTTGATCCTTGGGATTAGAATTGTGGCCCTCACTTCACTTGGTAGAAGCACCATAGCAGAAGCACTCTGGCAGGATAATGAATACTTCTAGGATTTTAGTTTCATTGTTTTCTGCTAAAGAGTCTTCAGAAAACAGTGGAGCCTTCTACATCCTATTACCTCCAAATAAAATAATTAAATCACTACTGCTTTGTAAAACTTAAGAGAACTTTAATCTCCCTGAGAGAGTCCACATGAAGTATCTAAGTGACAAATGTAGGAATGATGATTCCCTCAATAAGAAAATCAATCCCCCCTTCCCTCCTCCCCCTTCTTCTCCTCTTCCTGCCACTTTCTCCCCCTACTCTTTTTCTTCTGTGTCTTCATCCTTTATGTCTTCCCTTTGTCCAATTGTCTTTCTCTTGCATTGTAATGGGGATTGGACCCAAGAACTTGCCCATGCTAGACACTTAAATGACTTACTACACATATCCTATCTCAAACCAAAGACAGAGGAATAGTCTGTCCCGCTTCAGTGAGGAAAATGCTCTGAAGTCTAGACTCTGGCCGTCTCCCATCCCGGCCCTTCCAGTCCCTGTGACCACCCCAGCCAAGATGGCCTCTAGTGTGCAAGTTGCTGAAGTGTGTCATATTTTCTATGACATGGAAGTTTAAAAATTCTCCACACCAGAATAAAGCAAGAAAAGGAAGAAGGTTTTCCTTTTTTGTCTCATTGCAGACAAAACTTACATCATTGTTGAAGAAGGCAAAGTAATTTTAGATGCAGATGTTGGTGTTACCATAACTGATCCTTTCAAGCATTTTGGGGGAGTGCTTCTTGAAACAGGTTGTCACTATGCTTTGTATGATGCAAGCTTTGAAACCACAAATTCTAAAAGAGTTGATATTTTTGTGGGAGCAAAAAAATCAAATGATCTGTGTGAACTCCATGCCATTACAAAGAAGCTTCAAGGCATAAAGCACGAATGTCAAGCAAATGGGCTGGAAGACCTCAACATGCTTGTATTGCTGAAAAGCTAGGTGGGTCATTAATTGTGCCTTCTGAAGGGTGCCCTGTTTAGGCCATCATTCAGTGCCACAAATTAAAGCTTCCATGTTTAATGTTATCCTCTTGCTACCTAAGTAAAGCAAATTTAGCTAGGACAGGGTTTTACTGGGGGGAAGCTGTCTTGTCATCTTCTAGAGTAAACTAAGATATATAAATATGTGGGGAAAATGGCCATAAATATATCTAGAGTCTAAAGTTAAAAACAAAATCTTGGTGCAGGAGTGCGGGAGTTGGATGGCGGGAGGTGAGGTTCCTGGTTTCAGAGAAGATGACAGAGGAACTGGATTTCATAGGGCAAGACTCAGTGAGGAGGTGGTGCTAACTCTTGCAGAGCTCATGGAAAGGCTGGAGCAGGCCTGGAGGATGCAAACTTTGCTCCTGAACTTCTGGAAAGCAAGTGTGAAATTGTAGAATGCGTCACAGAACAGCTGGATCACATGGAAGAAAATCTCAAAAGAGCCAAAAAGGGAGATCTGAAAGTTAGTATATGTCAAATGGAGATGGAGAGAATCCGTTATGTCTTTAGCAGCTGCTTGCAGTATTGACTCACAATGATAGAGAAGTTTTTCCCTCACATTCTAGATAAGGAGAAGACAGGATCCTGAAGGGGAACCTTGCAGCCTTTCTCCAGAGGAATTTCCCTTCACCAAAGAGCACATGGCTCACAAGGACACTTATCTTAAAAATGTCACCTTAAAGCACATGCCTCCCAACTTACAGAAGGTGGACCTCTAGAGGGCAGTTACCAAACTAGATCCAGACTCATATGTGTTTCTGAGAGTAAAAGAACAGCAAGAACATAGTTTGGTAGAACCCGAATCAGATGAGCAGATGGATTGGATGAGGATTCCCAACACTTGATCCAGTATTGTTCCTCTGATTGCTTCTGGAGCAGTGCAGCTAATTTAAAAATAACCAAGTGTGAAGACACGGAACCCCAGAAAACATGAGAAAGCCTATGCCACTACATGCCTCAGAACACTAAGGAGCTATTGCTCCTGACAGCAGGCTTTTCTCCCATTGCTGTGGGCCAGTAAGAATGACAGGAATGCTACACTTCCATCTCAGCCAGCATCAGTGGGTGGGGCCCTGGCTCTTTTTGTTCTGAATATGAGGCAAATAAACAAGTCTGTATACCTTTTCAAAATAAAATTCTTTGAAAAATAAAGAATAATTCTTTAAAAAAAATCTTAATTGTGAGAAGACTTTAAGAACAGTGTTGAAAGAAATCTGTGGACACTTGGATGCCAATACAGTGATCTCCGTGTTTGCTTCTTTAAACACACACACACACACACACACACACACACACACACACACACACACACACTGTACTTTCTATCTTACATTTTAAATGGTAATCCACTTGTAGGTACTCTTTTGGTTTCTACTTCAGTTTTGCTAAAGAATAAAAAGGAATGCAAAAGAAACCATGTCAGTTTGGGTCAAGTTAGTTATAATTAATGTTTAACTAGCAAGCTGATCTTCTAAACTTTACACATAGCAATCTACCATGTCATCTGTTCTAGAAAATGATTCTAATTGATCATATCAGGCATGTGAAGACAGAAGATTTCAACCTGGTTATAGTTCTGCATGCCTGTAATCAATGCACACTGAACGCAGGAGAAGAAAGATCATTCCAGGAGAGCTCAGAGTACCTTGAGACCATGGATTAACAACAGCAGCAAAATGCCGAAAGATGTATTGTTGAACTTCTTATTTTTACTACAATAGGACTTTATAGGCTAGCAATGAGGACCTCAGAAAATAGTATTATAAAAGTATCTTTATTAAAAAGTGAAAGATTTATACAATCTGAAGAGAAACCAAACTACATGACTCTGATGACAAAATGCCATAGGAAGAAAAAGTATCATCATATTCATAAAAATCTCACCATAATGTGGAATTAGGCAGACAGGCTCACAAGATGACCTAGGACTGGTTAAAGAAGAGCTTATGTGTGATCCTCGACTTTGCTCCACAAAGGATTCTTTCTTTAGCATAAATTTTCAGTCAAAAAACTGATTACATATGAACCAATCGATTTTCACTGCTCATGTCATATTGCTAGTTCATATGACACCATACATATTAGTAGCTAAAATCAGAAGACAAGTGAATTCGGTCACCATTTAATTAGAATAAAAATGATACGGCTTGAGATAAGTGCCTTCCCAAGCAGGCTTCTAAATGAGATCACATTCAACTTCCACTCACCACACAGCCATGTGAGAGGCATGTGTGACAGGCTGACCCTTCCTGATGTATGCTTCTTTCATTTTCCTAGCAGCAGTGGTGTTCCAACACAGGATCTTTACTTTCTGCCATGCGCTGCATCACACCTGCCACCAGTCCTTTCATGGTGTTGGTGTTTCTTTGTGTCCAAGTGCTCAGCGCCAGCCATGTGTATGTGCATACTTATGAGTACATGTGTCTGTACATATATATATATATATAATATGAACATAAACTTCCACCTCTACACTTGTCTTGGTTTATATCTTACCTTTCTGTCACATTGCCATCATCAGGTGCTGCACAAGGATCATGTGCAGTTGTGCTAAAGTAACAAAAACACCTATGGTCACATATCACATGAATACGGAAGAGTTCAAATTCTGGGTCAAATTCTGATGCAGGTCCTACATTCATGCACTGTTTTCCCTATAACTGGTTCTCTTCTCACGTTGATTTGAAATAAATGCAACCTTACAGTTTCAGACCATGAAGAAATACACTTGATGACACAAAAATGACAGTTAGCATGACTGGCATTCTGGGAGTGAGTGTGTTTCTAGTTCAGTGTGTCATTAAGGAGGACAGGTGCAAGGTCATCTCCAAAAGAGAAAACAACCACATTACTCACCAAGCCACCAAAGAAATTTGGCCTCAAATCACTAAGGGGAAGGCAGGCTCGTCGACTATCCATGACCTTCCTCACATCTAATCAAAACCTCCAGTTTTTCCAAGTAACTACAGTTAGATGAGAAAAAGTAGCTACAGACTCATTTCTGATCTGAAAACTTGAGTGTCCTCCATTCACATGGTGGGGAAATCATCAGAGTGACTGTTGGAGCAAGGAACTTTTGTGTAGTCCCTCTATTGAACATTTATTCCCATGTCAATCCATCACTTTGAAACTTATCAACCACTTTTCCATGCAAATAAGTGTGAGTATTAGGGGAAGGGAAAAATTTAATCTGAGACAATTAGATAGAACAAAATCTTTATGTTCATGACTTACAACTAAGTGAAAGCAGTGCTCTTAGCTTTTTGTGTTTTCTCCCTAATGGCCCTCTGTTTTCTCAGTCCAAATTTCCTCTTTCTTCCTAGTTAAGTTCCAAGTTCTCCACTCCTTGTGCCAACTTTTTATTGCCATCATTATAAATATCTACCTTGCTCTAATATTATGTGTGGCACGAGGTCGATCCTTTTCAGTGTGTAACAGACTTGGATAAGAACAAGTCTTGCATGGTGGCAGAGCAAGACACAGTGCCACTGTAGACACTAATTTCATAATGACAGGGCTCTGAACTATCAGGGATGCATGCATGATCTTGATCATATACATGCAGTTCTGTGCAGACTCAGTAGCCTCTATTTTTGTTTCTTTTACTTTTCTGCACATAGGATCTGCTCCTTTGGTCCAATCAATTACAGACTCACAAGTTGGAAACGTCATGTTTTCTAGAGGAATATGTTACTAATGTTAACAATGTACTTGAAGCATATTGTCATGATTGAGTCTTTCTCCAACGCTTCAATGGTATTAGAAAAGAAAGTGATCCACAAATCTCTCAGGGGCTGAGATCTGAGCACCATGGTTCAAAGCCAACACAGCCATGAAAATCCATGACTCTTTTGTCCAATTTACCACCAGAAAACCCAAGGTGGCACTGTGGCACAAGCGGTAGAGCACTAATAGCCTTGAGCTGAAGAACTTAGGGACAGCACCCAGTTCAAGCCAATGGATTACCAAAATAACAAAAAATAAAAAGTGAGAGAGAGGGAGAAAGAAAAGTATACCATAACCCAACAAATCTACCTACTCTAGTAGATAATGACTTCTTGTTCACGTTCAACTCACTTCAGAAGAACTCAAGACTTACATATCATCTAATTATCATCTAATATTCCCTGCTGCTGCTCCTGCTCTTCAGATAGGAATAAGAAAAAGCAGTCTAGAAGTAAGGCTCCCCCTCAGTATGAATGTGGGCTTTTCAGGGTTTAAGCATTCAAAAGAAGGAAGGATCACCTCTGAGCTACTGGTGCTAGGCCTACTTTTTGGTTTCAGCAAAGGATTCCCAGGTCCCTTGCCACATTCGGAGTAGCTGACAGGCACCGTGATAATCTAAGAATTTGGGTGCTAGTCGTTGCCTTCATAGCACACCATGAGCGAGTGTCTTTGGACAGGTTCTATCATTTCTATTGAGTTTCAAAACACATCATGATTACATTCAATATTGATAAGCAGTGCTTGTGTACCCTGAAGATATCATTGTGCAAAACGAGTTATCACTTACATGACAAAAAAAAATCAACTCACCAACTACTGATGACTTCATTGGAATGAACTATAACAGCTCTTAAGCCACTATCCTCACTGTGGACATATTAAAAACACACAATAATTAACTGGGAAAATGTGGGAATTAATCATGCATTTTTTTCCAGAACACTAAGTTAGGAAACTAAGGTCTTATGAATGCAACACAAAAATGCTGCCAACAGAGCTTCATCTCTACCATTTTTGTCCCTGCCACTCCTGCCACTACTGAGATCTCACCCCAGAGCCCTGTCCTTGCTACTCCTTTGCTCATGGTATGCTGACAATTTGGGCCTATAATGAGAAATGCTAATCTAAGGGTTTTGGGTGCTAGGATTTGTCTTCACAGCACACCAAGAACCACTGTCTTTTGATCTGCTCTATAATTTTCTACTTAGTTTGAAAACATGTCATGATTTTGTGTGATATGAACAGGCAGTCCTGTGTGCTCTGAAAAGCCATCATTTTCCAAAAGGATTTATCAATTAGATGAAAAATGAATCAACTTACAGTAAATGAAAAAAAAACTCTAGAATACAGAAACAAGAGCTTTAACTTGTGTGATTGTTGTTCTTAATGTAGTATGTTATTTCTCTTTTCCTTTTCCCCCTTAATTGTTAATCTCATATTGTTATTGTATCTGAAAAGTTACCTGGAATATTACATATGTTTATTTGAAATAGGAGAGGGAGGGGATAAGGCAAGTTGATTGGAAAGGTGTAGGGAATGGGAAATGGGATGAAAACATAAACAGGCGTATCAATGTGTGAGAAGAAATTCACCTACTATCTGGGGAAAATAAGTGTAAGCACTCTATACATGATTCCCAAAATAAAAAGAAAATTAACTCACGCAGTACTGATGTCTTCGTTTGAATGAACAACAACCGTGGTTAAGTTGCTGTCTTTGCTGTGGACAAATTGAAACATATAAAAACTAAGTAGGACAATGTGGGAAGGAATGTTGTATTTATAACAATATTAGGTTAGAAAACTATAGCTTGTGCATGCTACACAGATGCTCTGTCAAATGTACTATGCCTCTATCTCCTCTGTCTCTGCCAAAACTTCTCTCCAGTACTGAACTCTGAACTCAGAGCCCTGTCCTTGCAACTCCTGTAGTGATGGCATGGTGATCCCTCCTACCTAAGTCTTGCCTGTTCAATGACACTTCCCCTTAGGATTTCATCAGAATTGTAGATGGATGTGTAGACTTGGGTTCACAGGTGTGATTCTGTCTACAGTGGAGTGAACAGCAGAGGATAGCAATATGAAGCCTTCCAGAGTATTCCTTCTGGCAGAAGTCCATCTCCACTGAATGAGCAAAATGCATTGCATGTTTGAATGAGGAAGAAGAGATACAGTGATAAACAAGAAAGTAAAATATTCCTGGAGCCCTGACTTGAAGCCATAGTATCAGAATATTGCCACTCTACCACACACGTGTGGACATGATCGATCTCTCTCTCTCTGTCTCCTACCTCTTTCATTGTAAACATAAATTTATTTACAAACCCTGTATTCACAGATGTGAGCAGTAAGGAGCTTGACATAATGCTGTGGAGCCATCTGTCTATCCAATCGAAATGGTGCCCATAAAGTACTCGCACTGTCACAAACCTTACAACCACAGTTTTGAAAAGTTGGCATTAATGCACAATGAAAATAATATGTATAATTTAAGATCTAGGCCTACAGAAAGTCTATAACCATCAAAGAACTGGACATAGCCAACAGAATATGGAAAGGACCGAACAAACATGTAGCCACTTCGATCTGACACTTGTATTTCTTCACCTGTGAAGAAATTGTTATGGCAGGAAATAAATGCATAGGATTCTGTGTCTTTGCCATCAGACCAAAGGAACACAACCAGTTGTAGTAGGATCTCATACACTGGCAATGTGGGGGGTTTTAGGCGTTTCCCTTCACTGCTCCCTACAATAGCAAAACACTTTTGTGCAACTCATTTCTCATTTACTCATCAAAATGGAAAAGGGGCAATCTGACAGACAGAAGGTACACTAACAATATTTGGAAACTACCCAGAAATGATCAGTCTGTTTCATAACATTTATATTTATGTATGTTTATCTACTTGTAGATATCTGACCTTTGCTTGAATTCTTCCGTCCCAAGATCTGGTGGGTCATTTTTATCCAAGCTAAAGAGAATTAAATTATAGATAATCAAATACCATGTGCAATCATAGTTTTACGTTTTCACTCAGTGTAGTAAGTTAATCTAAGACTAACAAATTTGTAGAAATCAAAACTTTTACATATTTAGCTAAATGAACAAAGGAATTTAATTTGGGGTAGGGGAGTTACATTTTATCATTTCAAAAGAAATCTTTTATGCATGGTCAAAGAATTTTTCTCTCTTAGTAAACCTAATACACTGCTCCCTACAATAGCAAAACACTTTTGTGCAACTCATTTCTCATTTATTCATAAAAATGAAAAAGGAATAATATGACAGACAGAAGATACACTGACAATACTTGGAAATTTCCCAGAAATGATCAATATGTTTCCTAACATATACTTATACACGTTGACCTATATGTCTATATCTGACCTTTGCTTGAATTCTTCTGTCCCAAATTCTGCTGGATCATTTTTATCCACGCTAAAGAGCATTAAATTATATACAGTCAAATACCAAGTGCAATCATAGTTTTACTTTTTTACTTAAGGTAGTAAGTTAACCTAACACTAACACATTTGTAGAAATGGAAACTTTTACATATTTATCACTTCAAAAGAAAGCTTTTATGCACGGTCAAAGAATTTTCCTCTCTTACTAAACCTAACACACTGATTATTGGTATCGTGTAGTTTAATTGTACATGCAACTCACTTCAGAAGAACTCAATCCATTATACAATCTGATTTTCAGCTTTCTAAGTCTGCTCTTCTCTCCTTCCTGTCACTAACTTGGCTGATTTCTTAACTGCTTCTCACCAAAAGACAAGAAACTACAGCCTAAAAGCTGGACTCTCATCATACCTGAAAATGAGCCTGTCTACTAAGTACCAGATTTCTAGATAAAGAAAGAGGCCCACCAGCATTTTCACCTCACAAACACTGAGACCACCTCATTGTTCCTGACTGGGACTCTCTCCTCCATTGTCTCAGTACAAGTTGCATGTAGGAAATAGGTAAATAAGGTAGAGAATACGTAAATAAGGATACGGTTACTATGTTTTACTTCACAGTATACCATGACCAAGTATCTGCTGCCTGACGCTATCATTTTCAATTTAGTTTCAATACAAGAGAAGGAATACATGAGGACACTGATCAGCTGTCATATAGATTGGGTACTAACCTCACCCTAGAAGTGAATTTACACTCAGATGACAGAAAATTCAACTCACCAAATGTTAATGCTTGGGTCACAAACTGCAATGGCAGTTAATGCTGTGTCATCTCTAAAAAATAAAATAATAGAAAATCAGCCACAGAAAATCAGTTGGAACATTTAGAAGAAATCAAACTGTTTCTACAAGGCTGTGTACTAAAACCATAACTGTGGTCATCTGAGGAACATGCTCTGCCACTTGAGCTACATCGCCATCTCCAGCTCTTCTGTTCCCTCTAGCTATTTGCTCTGGTACTATGGTGTGAAGTAGGAGACCTGTACTTAAATGAAAAGCAGTATTTCCATTTTACAATAGAATGGATTTGAATCTCTTCAGGAACTTAAACATGGAACTTAGAAAAGTAAAGTTTTCACACAAGATAGAAGAATTGTTCCCCCTACCACAGTACCTAATGCCATCTTGTATGACTTTCAATGCAATGCAATTCAAGGGAGCTCAACCCGGAGGTCACAGCCAATATTCTGCTTTCTCTGTTCCTTCTATTCCCTTCTTATTTTCACCAATCGTGGATGTCTTTACTGACTTACTTGCAGAGAGTACCAATGGGTGGCAGGCCAGAAGCAGAGAACTCTCCACTGCTAACCAGGACAGAGAGAACTCCCTCTCCTCTGGAGTCTCAATCCTTCACCCAATTTGCAAAAAGAAAGAATGGCACAAAAAATTGCACTTCCCTGACCTTCCAAATGGTTCCCACAAACATGGTGCTTAGTCTCTGTACAGCTTTCTACACAAGTCTGTCGACATTTGGGTATCTGACCACTTAGGGCTGTCTTGTGTGCATCCATGTGCATCCTGCTAGTTATTATCAACATCAATAATTAAATTGCACACAGTCAAATACTGTGAGAATTCCAAAACCTACTTTTTCTCCCCAAATAGCTATAACTGCCTGAAAACTAACTCTACATATACTGTATTTGCAAGGGGGTATTTCATGTGCTTTCCTAAAAATATGGCCTCTCACTTCAATGAAATGTTCACCTGTGCTAAACAACCACTTATGCAAGACTGACAAATTCTTTTCCTAAACCACTGGTAGCACTGTTTTTATGGGTTTCCTTATCTTCCATTTCCCTTGCTATGGAATTAATCAAGCTGATCTACCACCTACATTTCTGCTTTCTCTCTTCCCTCCATGCTGGCACTATTGTTCTCTATCCATCCAGCCTCTCTGAGTGATAAAAAGGATTTGTATTTCATGAGTTATTCGCATTAATATCCAGAATATATGTTGGAATGATCGCACAGACATGCTTTTACTATTTAGTCGTAATTCACATTCACATAAAATTATAACCCTCACTTGATGGTAAAAACCTTCTCATCCCCTAAATAAATCACAAATGGTATGAGGGAGGTGTCTTCAGCTGTCACGTCTCCCATGAACATCTGATATCCTAGTCATTATATTTTAACCAGTCTCCTTCCCACAGCAATTGAAGGAGACACATCAGGGATGAATATGGCATGAAAAGATTCTCTGGTCTTTTCATCACCATCTCTTGAAATAGACATCCAGCACATAACTGTGTAAATTTTTGTTTAGGCCTGAACGTGAACTTAGAAGTAAGGCATTTTTGGATAATACATATCAAATTAAAACCCAGTAATGACCAGCCTTTACTCATTCATTCTGGAGGAACGGAGGGAGGGAGAGAGGGAGGAAGAAAGAGAGGGAGAGGGAGATAACCATCCTCTAGTTAGAGAAAACAAATTCAATAGAAAGAAGTTTCTTAACCTGCTAAATCTTACAGCAAAACATTAAATTGTTTTTGGCCATTAAAATAGATTAGGAACAAGAAACATTCTTGATATTTCTTTTTAGAAATAGCTAACATTTTAGAAAGGAACTACTGATATTATGGCCAAAGTAAATTAGAAAAATATCAAAGACCTTCAATTGTCATCTATACTTACAGGTCCCTAATCTCAATTACTTTCTTTTCTGTGACTGTCCTTTCATGGATGACTGTACTCACATACATGTAAATATGCATAAATACACATGGGTGACATTGTATGTTTATTTGGACCTTACCCTTCATTGTTGGTTCCTTTGTCAAGTTCAGTTGAGGTATCAGATAAAATATCGCTAAAGAATGAAACCAAAATATATAGTCAGAGGCTCCAATGATTTTCTACATTTGATTACATGTCCCTCCTTTCTTTCTTCCATAACTCATTAAACATTCAGATTTTTGTTCCATTTCTATGTATTTTAATTTTTTCTATTGTTTACTTCCATGTCTATTTCTAGTTGAATTCCACCATAGTATGATAGCACATGGTAATATTATCTTTTCTTATATGTCCTGTTAAGACTTCCTTTAGACTCTGCCAAGAAACCTCTTTGAAGAATTACTACGGAGGAGTATTAGAGAAAGGAAAAGGAAAAAAGAGAATAATGCTGCCTCTATGCTCTAAATATTATTTCCTTTGGGGAAAGCTTGGGGTTGCCTGGATGATACTTATTCTGGGACTGCTGGATGGAATATTCTGCAGATATGTGCTGTCTTTGGCTCTGGATATTCAGTTAAATCTGGTTTCTTGCGGATTCTTTGGAAAGGATCTAACATGGTTGGGATCCATCAACTCATTTATGTTCAGCGATGTCTGTTGTGTCAAATTGGGTGCATTGAGGATTAGTTGCCTTTTTGTTGTTAATCATTACAGTGTCTTTAGCAAAATGAAATGACTTTCATGTTGTAATACTTTCAAGTTTTCTTTGCCAGATAGGAGTACATTTACATTTGCTTCCTTTTGGGTGCCATTCTTGGAATATCTCTTTCCATCCATTCACATCAAGCATGTGACTGTCTCTGCTAGGGAGGTGGACTTCCTTCTTTCTCTTTCTTATTATGTTTCTCTGCAGGTACTATTGGGTTTCCTCTTAGGGCCTGGGTGTTCTACTTTAGCTTTCTCTATTAAGATGAATATTCTACCACTTGAGCCATACTTCTGGCTTTCGGGAAGTAAACTGGATAAGAATCTCATAGGGTTTCCTGCCGATATTCCTATTTAGAATGCCACTGCTTTGTTCCAGAAAGGATTCTATCCTTTGGTTGACTGCATTTGTAACATCTTGTGAAGTGTAGCTGACATAATGACTAGAAGAAATTCTCCTCATGACCTATTCCTCTCTTACCCTAGTTGTTATAAAGAAGGAAGAAAGATGTGTATTTGTCTCTCAGTAGCTGGGCTGTCATGCCTGTGTCTTAGTTGCTTCCCATACTTCTTATTTCACATTTTGACATCTGTTGGTGTACGCACAAATATATTTCTTTCCTTCATGCTGCCTTTAGAAATATATGTGGAAATGTATATGTATATATATATATATATATATTCAGAGAGTCTTCCTAGATTTGAACTCACATTTCAATGCTAGATCCCACATAACATTCTACAGACAATTCTTCCAGGATAAGAAAGTCTCATCATAAGGCACAACTATACTATACATTTTCAGTCAAATAGCTACCTACTTTATACATGAAGTGATCAATTTTCTCTACTGCTATAACGCTGATACTTCATACTTCAGTATACATATAAGTAATTAAAATCAGTAGATAAATGAAGCTAGGTCATCAGTTTGATTCAAATGAAAGTATGTTGTTAATGATTACTAATAGTGGAACTGTCCCTCACTTAACAACAGTTTCTTAGAATTACCATATATGTACATGAAGGCATGTATCACTTGGAAAGTTAGAGTGTAAATTCTGCACCCACACAGATTTTACTGATTATTAAGTCTTTTAACCATATGCTTCCTGTTGCTCATTAAGTTAACTACTGCCAGTAGTAAAGAGTAAATTGATAGGCCAGATACACAAAGAAGAAAATAAAACTTTCTCTACACTTTCTCCAAACAACAAAGGAGGAAATAAACAAGGATACAGTAAAGAAAAAGAAATGTGAGCAATATGTCCCTTATGATCAAGCAGAATTTGGGTGATACGGACTATTCTCTTTAATGAAAGATGCCAATGGTTTTAATGGTTTAAATATAATGAATTTAACCTTGACTCAATGATACACTGCCCACTAAACACGCATTTCATGAGTGAGTATGGAATGGAGGAATTTATTTCTGGAAAACAATCAAATGTAAGCAATGACAGAAAATTCGTGTTACACAGTTAAAAGAAAAGCACAGTAAACAGTGGAAAAGTATCAAGACTGGCAGGAAATTTTGTGAACTATATCAAATAAACAACCATGGCAGCATAGATATCTCCTGATTTCTGCTTTTCTGAGGTGTTATTCCCAAAGAAGGAAATTAGTCATAAGTTCTTGTCTCTAGACTTTCTTTATGGAGAACTCAGGTTAAAATATATAAAACTAACAAAAATAGAAATCCCATCTTGTTTTCCCCCTCCTCTTCTCTATTTCAAATAAGTGTATTAAAAGGGGGGGACGGGGGGTTAGCCTACTGGTAGAGTGCTGGCCAAGCATGCAGAAAGGCTCGGTTTCGATTCCTCTGTACCATGTACATAGAAAAAAGCCAGAAATGGTGTTATGGTTTAAGTGGAAGAGCTCTAGCCTTGAGAAAGTCCAAGCACATTGCCCAGGCCTTGAGTTCAAGCCCCAGGACCGACAAAAAAACAACAACCATGAATAGTCATTGTAACAATATAGGTATATAGTGCAGGAAACTGCTCTTCTATAAAACCAACAGCATGAAATCTTCAAGGAGACATACACTTGAATGACATTAGATGCATTCTATCCATTGCTAGTAAGGAAAGATCAGTTAGACAAAAAATATCACTCAAAAAACATCAAAGTTTACTACAGTCCAAATTTGTTTAGAAGACACTTGAAAACATTTCATCTTTTAGCTGAAGAATATATATTCTACCAGAAGATCAGATGCTGAGCTACTAACCTAGTCTGAAGAAATCGAAAAACAAAATTGAAATCAAAAGTATATCTTACTTTTTTCAATTCATGTGGCTTCAACACTAGGCCTGGGCTCTTTCCGTGAGCTCTTCAGCTCAAGACTACTACTACCCTGTCCCTAGAGTCACAGCACCACTTATGGTTTTGCTAGTGGTTAATTGGAGGTAAGAGACTCACAGAGTCTCACAGGCCAGGGCTGGTTTTGAACTGTGATCCTCAGATCTCTGCCTGCTGAGTGGCCAGAATGACAGCAGCAGTGTATCTTATTTAAGGACATAGAGCTACAAAAATACTAAAGGTATTAGAGATTATATTAGATATGAAAGTTAACTGATAAGTAATTGATCAATCAGAGGACTGATAAACCAAGAAAGAAAGTTTAACTTACTTAAAGGAAATGGGAAAAATTGATACTATTGCAAAACACACTAACTTTGATGTGGTAGTAAAGCTGATATTCCAGATGTGTAAGATGGAATAGTAGTCAGAGATAAGGCATTGCCAGTGTGGGTAGAGGGATTGTGAAATGTCCCTTGCATTGTGCTGGTGTTTTATCAGTGTCTTACCTCCTGGGAACTACAGACAAATGAGAGTACCTTTTTGTTTCAGAAAAGGATTCCCTGCAACCTTGGCTCATTGTGAGTAGCTGACAGGCACCTAGGGATTCTAGGTGCTAGTTCTTGACATCACAGCACTCCATGAACCACTCTCTTTTGATCTGCTCTTCATATCCTGCTTAGTTTCAAAACACATCTGGATTACATATGATATCATATTCATAGGTAGTCCTCTGTATCCTGAAAAGTCACCACTGTCCAATTCTGATTTATCACTTGATGACAAAAAAATCAATTTACACTAAATGAAAGGAACTTTAAAAAAATGGAACCAAGAACTTTATTTTGTGTGATTGTTGTTTTTAAGGTACTATGTTATTTCTCTTTTCCTTTTTCCTCTTTATGGTCAATTTCCTATTGGGACTGTATCTGACTTTATTATCTAGTATATTGTATATGTTCTTATTTGGTTATTTGAAATAGGAAAGGAAAGGAGGGAAGACAAGATGATTGGGAGGGGGTGGGGAAAAGAAATGGGAAAAAATATGAAAAAGAGGAATCAGTTTGTGACAAGTAATCTTCCTATTACCTGACGAATGTAAGTGTAACCCCTCTATACCTTGTCATGACCAAAAAAAAAAAAATCAGCTCGCACACTACTTATGTCTTCATTTGAAGGAACAATAACAGTTGTTAAGTTGCTGTTCTTGTTGTGGACATATCAAAACATATAAAAATTAAGTGGGAAAATGTGGGAGGAAATGATACAATGTTCTAACACTACTCGGTTAGAAAACTGTGGCCTTGTTTTTCTACACAGGTGGTCTGTCAAATGTACTATGTGTCTAGGTCTTCTGTCTCTGTCAACCCTTCTTTTCCTGAGGTCAGAACTCAGAGCACTGTCCTTGCTACTCCCATGATCATGGCATGTTGATCCTTCATGCCTAGGCTTGCCTGATCAATGACCCTTCCCATTAGGCTTTCAACAGAATTTTAGATAGATGTGCAGACCTTTGGTTTACAGATGGGAAAAATATGACAGGATAGCAATAAAAAGCCATCCAGGGTATTCCTTTCTGCAGAAGTACATCTCCACTGAATCAACAAAAGGGTGCACTTCATGTGTGGATCAAGAAGCAGAGGCCCAATGATAAGCAAGAAAACAGATTAATCCGGGAAACCTGATTTGGAGCCCCTTTACCTAAAGCACACATGTGGACACACACTCTCTCTCTTAGTCTCCTATCTCTTTCATTGCAAACATAAATTTATTCACGAACCCTGTATTCACAGGTGTGAGCAGTAAGGAGCTTGTCATAACGCCGTGGAGTCATCTGTCTATACAATATAAATGGTGTCCATAAAGTATTCACAGTGTCACAAACCTTAGAACCACAGTTTTGAAAAGTTGGCATGAAGTTCACAATGAAAAGAATAGATATAGAGAAAGAGTATACCCATCAAAGAACTGGACATAGCCAATACAATATGGAAAGGCCCGAACAAACTTGTAGTCACTTTGATCTGACACTTGTATTTCTTCACCTGTGAAGAAACTGTTATAGCACAAAATAAATGCAAAGGATTTTATGTCATTGCCACCAAACCAAAGGAACACAACCAGTTGTTAGGATCTTATACACTGGCAATGTGAGTGGGGGGTTTAGGAGTTTTCCTTCACTGCTCCCTAAAATAGCAAAACATTTTGTGCAACTCATTTCTCATTTACTCATCAAAATGAAAAGGAGTAATATGACAGACAGAAGGTACACTGACAATATTTGGAAACTACCCAGAAATGATCAGTCTGTTTCATAACATATATATTTATGTATGTTTTTCTATTTATAGATATCTGACCTTTGCTTGAATTCTTCTGTCCCAAATTCTGTTGGGTCATTCTTATCCAAGCTAAAGAGAATTCAATTATATACAGTCAAATACCATGTGCAATCATAGTTTTACTTTTTTACTCAAGGTAGTAAGTTAATCTAACACTGAAAAATTTGAAGAAATTGAAACTTTTACATATTTAGCTAAATGAACAAGGTATTTCCATTTTTTCCCTAGAAAGGAAATTCGTATGCAGGAACTTATATTTTTACCTCTACAAAAGAAAGCTTTTATGCATGATCAAATAATTCTCTTAGTAAACCTAACACACTGTTTATTGGTATGCGTTAGTTCATTTGTACATGTAACTCACTTCAGAAGAAATCAATCCACTATACAATCTGATTTTCAGCTTTCTAAGTCTGCTCTTCTCCCTCCTTCTTTTCACATACTTGGCTGTATTCTTAACTGCTTCTCACCAAAGGACAAGGAACAACAGCCTAGAAGCTGGACTCTCATCATAACTGTCAGTGGGCCTGTCCAAGTATCAGATTTCTGGAGAATGAAAGAGGCCCACCAGCTCTTTCACCTCAGAAACACGGAGACCACCTCACTGTGCCTGACTGTGATTCTTACCTCCATTGGCTCAGTAAAAGTTCCATGTAGGCAATAAGTAAATAAGGTAGAGAATAGGTAAATAAAGATACGGTTGCTATGTTTGAATTCACAGTAGACCATGACCAAGTATCTGCTGCCAGATGCTGTCATTTTCTATTTAGTTTCAATACAGGAGGAGGAATAATGAAGACAACGATCAGCTGTCATATAGACTGTGTACTAAACTCACACCACAAATGAATTTACATTCAGATGACAGATAACTCACCAAATGTTAATGCTCGAGTCACAAACCGCAATGGCGGTTAAGGTTGTGTCATCCCTAAAATGTAAGTAAAAAAAAGACACAGAAAATTGAGTTGGAAACTGTAGAGGAAATCAAACTTTTTCTGCAGGCTCGGTACTAAAACCATAACTGCGTTCATCCTAGGAACAGGTTCTGCCACTTGAGCTACAGCTCCATCTCCAGCTCCTCTGTTCCCTCTAGCTCTTTGCTCTGGTACTCCAGTGTGAACTAACAGACCAGAACCAAATGAAAAGCAGTATTTTCATTTTACCACAGAAATACAGTTGAATCTGTTCAGGAAATTAAATATGGACCGGTTTCATGCAAGGTAGAAGAATTTTTCCCAGTACCCCTACCATAGTACCTCTTGACATCTTGTATGAATTTCAATACAATACTCTTCAAGGGAACTCAACCTGAGATCATAGCTAATATTCTGCTTCCTCTGTTCCTTCTATTCCCTCATTACCTTCAGTAATCCTAGATGTCTTTACTGACTTACTCTCAGATTGGACCAATGGGTGGCAGGCCACTTCATTGTTCACCAGGACATTGAGAATTCCCTCTCCTTAAAGGAGCCTCAATTCTTTACCCAATTTGTGAAAACACGGAATGGCACAGAAAAATTTCACTTCCCTGACCTTCCAAAGGGTTCCCACAAACATGGTACTTAGTCTCTGTACAGCTTTCTACACAAATCTGTCTACATTTGAGTATCTGACAACAAATGGCTCTCATCTGTCAATGTATGTGTATTCTGCTCCTCATTATCAACATGAACCATTAAATTATGCACAGTCAAATACTATGGAAGTTCCTAAAGAGACTTTTTCTTCCCAAATTGCTATAATACCCAGAAAACGAACACTACATATACTACATATGTAAGGGGGTATTTCCTAGAAATGAGGCCTCTCCCTCCAATGAAATGATTACCTGTGCTAAATAAAAACTTATGTAAGATTCACAAGGAGTTCTTTTCCTATGACCCTAAAGCACTGTTTACACTGTTTTCGTGGGTTTCCTGATGTTCCGTTTCCCTTGCTATGAAGGAAATTGAGCTGATCATTCATCTACATTTCTGCTTCCTCTCTCCCTTCCTTGCTTCCTCTGTCTGTCCAGCCTCTCTGATTCATAATAGGATTGGTACTTCATGAGTTATTCACCTTAAACTACAGAATATATGTGGAAACTAACACAGAGACATGCTTTGGCTATTTAGTAATATTTGCCTTTCACATAAAATTCCAACCCTGACTTGATGGTAAAAGACTTCTCATTCACTAAGTGAATCACAAATGCTATGAGGGAGCTTTTTTAGCTGTCACGTCTCCCATGAACATCTGAAAACCTAGGTAAGTCATTCTATTTTAGCCAGCCTCCTTCTCACAGCAATGAAATGAGACACATCAAAGATGAACATGGGCATGAGCAGATTCGCTGGTCTTTTCATCATCATCATCATCTCTTGAGATAGACATCCATCACATAATTGGGCAAATTTTTGATTGGGGCCAAAAACGCACCTTATCAGTAAAGCATTTTAGGAAAATACATAACAAATTAAAAAACCCCTAATGATCAGCCTTTACTTATTCATTGAGAGAGAGAGAGAGAGAGAGAGAGAGAGAGAGAGAGAGAGAGAGAGAGAGAGAGAGAGAAACAGACACACACACAGACAGACACACAGACAGACAAACAGAGAGACCACCTTTAACTTGTCTTATCCTCTAACTAGAAACAACGGAGTCACCAGAATGTTTAACCTGCTGAATCTTACAACAAAACACTAAATTTCTTTTGGCCACCACACTAAATTAGGAACAAAAAGAATTCTTTTTTTTCATATATTTTATTGTAATTAATAGAAGGGTTACATTATATTCACCAGATAGAAGGTGTATTACTTCACATACATTGATACCCTTTCTCATGTCTTGGTCCCCATTTCCCTCCCCCTCCCCCCTCCTCTCATCTTGTTTTACTCCCTTCCCTATCTGACTTCAAATAACCAAATACGCATATGTACAATATATCAGTTAACAATGTGAAATACTGTAATATGAGATAACCAAGGGACAGCAAAAGAGATGAGAGATAACATAGTACATTAAGGACAACAATCACTCATTATACGGCTTTTGCTTCTATATCCTGGAGGTCCTTTCATTTAGCATCATTCTATATGGCCTTATGTATCTAGGTTTTGTTCTATTGTAAATCTCTGCTAGGAGAGCCCAAGGTTTCTACTGATTATGACAAATGAGGGAAACCATTGAGCCTATGTTCCTTTGAGTCTCACTTACTTCACTTAATATGATCTTTTCTAAGTCTTTCCATTTCCTAACAAATGGGATGATGTCATTCTTTCTGACAGCAGCATAGAATTCCATTGTGTATAAATATATTTTGGTTATTTTTGCAAAAACCTTTTTAATCTATATCCTTTCAATTCCTACATAAAATGTGAAATATGTTTGCTTATTTCTATGTAGAAGTATAGAAATTGCAACGTAAGTGTAAATAAACCTGATGAAAATTAACTGCTTGTCACGATTATATCATTGAACATTTGAACATGGGTTATTTCTCCTTATATTTCAGTTTCCCTTTAAGATTCTAAGGAATCTTTAACAGATTTTAACATGTGTATCATATTATATACTGTATATATTTTATTATTTATTCAACTACCATATTTCAGAATCTATAACTTATTTCTTGTGAGTATAAAGAAGTAAATGTTATTTTTATTCTAATATTATATAATGAAGCCCATGCAAATTCACTTAAATTTATTTGCTCTTCATAGACGTCTTAGATTGCTTTTAAAGACTGCTTATATCTTTTCTTTAAAAACATATGTATACTTTGCCTCTTTCCTTATACTGTTGATGAGAATCTCCTGTACAAGACTGAATAGCTTAAGATTAGAAAATTGAGTGTTGCTAGATAATTATAGGTTGCTTTGTAATATTTTCTACTCTTTCATATGTAGTTTATATATGCATATATAAATTTATTTAATTTAGAAATATTAATGTCTTAAGGATTTTGATGCATTTTGTCTTATTGTAAGAAAACACTGTGCTTTCAGGAGCTGATATTAAAAGGGGGTTGACTGAAATGTAAAGTAATGGAACCCTGATCCTCAGAACTCAGCCTCCTGTGTAGTTAGGATTACAGTTGTGAGGCACTGTGCCTAAATATTTTCTTTGTATGTGGTACCGAAAAATCGAACCCAGGTCGTTGTGCATGGTAGGCAAGCACTCTACCAGCAGGCCATACTCCTAGCCAGGATCTAATATTCTTTTCAGGCAATAATGCCTGGCATATAATAAGTAAGGCCATAATACAGTATTTAAATCAAAGCATACATTAATTACTAATGCCATGTGGAAGGACTTTGATATTTTGAGCCTATATTATTAAAGAAGATGAAACAAACAGTTCTAACAGGTGCACTTTATTTTCACCGATTTTCCAAGCTCAGGTGTGTCTTTGAGTTCTGCTCCTGTTGATCATGCTGCTGGATCACCAGGAACTTTAGCTTACCTGCAATCAAAATAATCATATGTCCTGTCCTGAACATTGTCTTGTATAAATTAGAAGAAAAAGCATTTTATCTTCATTACTTTTTAATACTCAGACTATGATTTTCACAGGCTATCTCAGTGTCTTTCTCTTTTTTTTTAATTTTTTTATTGTAATTAGTAAAAGGGTTACATGATATTTGCCAGATAGAAGGTGCATTAATTCACATACATTGATACCCTTTCACATGTCTTGGTACCCATTTCCCTCCCCCCCACACCCCTCACGCGTCTTGGATTTCCCCCCTTCCCTATCAAATTTCAAATATCCAAATACAAATAAATTCAATATATCAGATGACAAAGTGAGATACTATACCAATATGAGATAACCAAGGGCAGCAAAGGAGATGAGAGACAACATACTACATTAAGGACAACAATCATTCATTATATGGCTTTTGTTTCACTATCCTGGAGGTCCTTTCAATTAGCTTCACATTATATGTCCTTATGTATCAAGATTTTGCTCTATTGCAAATCTCTGCTAGTAGAGCCCAAGGTTTCTACTGATTATGACGAATGAGGGAAACCATTGAGCCTAAGTTCCTTTGAGTCTGGCTTACTTCACTTAATATGATTTTTTCTAAGTCTTTCCATTTCCTAACAAATGGGGCGATGTCATTCTTTCTGACAGCAGCATAGAATTCCATTGTGTACAAATACCACAACTTGTTGATCCACTCATCAACTGAGGGACATCTAGGTTGGTTCCATATCTTTGCTATGGTGAATAGTGATGCAATGAACATTGTTGTGCTAGTGGGTTTAGTATGTCCTTGTTTCTGGGTGGTTGGGTAAATGCCAAGTAGTGGAATTGCTGGGTCATAGGGGAGTTCTATGTTTAGCCTTTTGAGGCACTGCCACACTGCTTTCCATAGTGGTTGAACGAGTTTGCACTCCCCCCAACAGTGTAGTAGTGATCTCTCCTGGCCACATCTCCTCCAGCATCTGTTGTCTTTCGTTTTCCTGATCTTGGCCATTCTAGCTGGAGTGAGGTGGAATCTTAGAGTTGTTTTGATTTGCATTTCTTTTATGACCAGAGATGTTGAGCATTTCTTCATGTGTCTATAGGCCATTTTTGTTTCTTCTTCAGAGAAGACTCTCTTTAAGTCTTTGGCCCATTTTTTAATGGGATGGTTGTTACTTTCGAGGTTAGTTTTGGAGTGATTGAATTTTTTGAGTTGTTGATATATTTTAGATATGAGGCCTTTGTCCGTTGTTTGGTTGGTGAAGATCTTCTCCCACTCTGTAGGCTTCCTGATTAGTTTACTAATCTGTAGGCTCACAGTTCAAAGCCAATTAGGGCAGAAAAGTCTATGCCACTCTTCTCTCCAATACAATATTCAAAAGAAGCCAGAAGTGGTGCTGTGGTTCAAATGGTAAAGTGTTAGCCTTGAGCAAAAGAAGCTCAGACACAGAGAGTGGGCCATGAGTTCAAGCCCCTGCACTAGCACAAAAACTAAAAAGTCTCATTTACTTGCTTGCAGAGACTAATTTCAAACTGCAATCCTCAGATCTCAGTTCAAGCCCCAGGCCTGGCAAAAAAAAGAAAAAGAAAAAGAAAAAGTCTTCTAAATGATAGAAAAAAGAATTCAAGTCAGCTGCAGATTTTCAGGTTTCTAGTACAGTAGGCAATGTGACTAAGTTCAATTTCAGTACCATAAGCTTCAGTAAAAATCTACCAGAAAAGGCATACAGTTCAAGCAGAGTATGTGGCTCAAGGTTTAAGAAATTAAGGTTTTGGGTTCCCAAGTGAAAGCTTCATTTCACCAACCATCTATTTCTCATCATCCAAGCTCCCACTTTGCTACTTGTCCAAATATGCCACCCAAATCATCCACAGACAGATGGCCCCCGCCACCTCAAGAAATGCCAGCACTATTACCTAGGGGTACCAGCACCTGGACTTGCGTTCCTGTCACAATGCATCACAATCCAGCATGTAGAGAACAAGGAGCCTCTGCTGGATCTTAGCCCCACCTGCTTCATGCTTCCTGGTTAGCCCATCTGCAGTTTCTACATCCACACACCACAATATTTCTTCTCAACCAAAGATAGCAATCTAATGACGTGCAAAGACTCTTCAGTGACCTGGTAGAGGAAGATCTGTTTTGAAGAACAAAGTATCACTGGGTAGCTTTAATGATTAGAACAGAAGTGTTGCATCTGTCTTTCTCCTCCCACCTCTCCAGATGAACAGAGCACAGTTAAGACAATTACTGAGCTTATACGACACCTAGTACCTTCCAAATGTGGTACAAGTATACAAGGAATTCGATTGGGGGGATTCAGGGAGGCTTTGAATCATTAAGGACAGGTCAGTGAGCCCTTCTCTGGGCAGAGCCCATGCTCCTTCAGCTGCATGTGCTATACAGTTTAGACCTCTATCTTACAGGAAGAGCCTCCCTCAACCTACCCTAGAAGCAAGTTTTTCTGTGTGCATGTGTGTGTGCATGCCTGCCTGCGTGTGTGTGTGTGTGTGTGTGTGTGTGTGTGTGTGTGTGTGTCTGTGTCTGTGTCTGTGTGTGTTTTGGGTCTCGTTGTTGGGCTTGAACTCAGGGTCTGGGCACTGTCCTGAGCTCTTTTGCTCAAGGCTTGTGCTCTATCACTTTGAACCACAGCTCTGATTCCAGTTTTCTGGTGGTAAATTGGAGATGAGTCTTATGGACTTTCTCATGTGGGTTGGCATTGAATCATGATCCTCAGATCTCAACCTCAGGAGAAATTGATGGCTGGTGACGCAATCCCTCAGGAAGGCTCTTCTCACATATACCGTGGCCTCACAGTAATGCCATCATATTCGAAAAATTAAAGAAGTGATCAGTCCATGGATTAGCCAAGTTCCTGGTGCTCTAATTGTCTTTGGAAACACTGTAGCAGACCTACCATGAGGTACTTTATTTGTGGATGTACCTGAAGCACCTGGAGTGATAAGGGGGGAAGGGGATACATACCTATCCAGCCAAATGTGCCAAATCAGACCTGCTGATCAAGGCAGTGACAGGTCACACTGAGGTTGCCCTCACATCCTTTCATGATTTATTTTTACACCAGTCTTCATCCAGAATCAATCCACCCAGTTAGGGTGGGGGCAGTGGCAATTCTAATTACTTGAGAGGTTGAGATAGAAGGATAGCAGTTTGAAGCTAGCCCAGGAAGGAAACTTCATGAGACTCTCATTTCCAATTAACCAGCAAAAATAGCCAGAAGTGAAGCTATGGCTCAAGAGGGAGAATAGTAACCTTGAGCCAAAAAGCTCACAGATATCTCCCAGGTCCTGAGTTCTAACCCCAGGATTAGGACAAAGAAGAGAAATCAGCGGGCCACAGGTTAATATGGAAAGAACTTCCCAAATTGGTGTTTGGTTCAATTACCTTCTATCTCATAGACTTCACTCTGTTGTACTTGAGGATACAGTTTGAAATTGGTCTATTTTAATACTTTCTGCAGAAGGAGCTAATATAAAGATTAGCCTTCCAAGAAATGGAAATTCTTTCACTCCATGAAGCAGACAAGTTGGTACTCATGACTTACTCTTAAACATCATTTCTGAGCTTAGGTCAAACATAAAAGTGAAATACAATTTTCCATTTGATCTATTTTAGAATCCCAACAGTGGGGACAACCTTGAATACTTTTGTTTTCTTTTAGAAAGTGGTCTGCAATGACAAATATTTGTGAAGATCAAAGTCACTTGCAATTCTGTGGGGAGTAATAGAGATACCCGGAGCTATTAGATTATAGCTCCTTGAATAGTTTATCTTTATTTGACCTTCTGTGAACTCTTTCTTAATGTCCACCAACTTTTCTCATCATCATCTTCCAATTAAAGCCATACAAAACCATACGATGGAGAGATAATGCTGAGGGAGAGAAAGGGAAAGACAAGAGAACACTCTCAAGGATAATGCCTGTTTTCCTTGTAAACACTCAGCCATGCAACTTCCCAGTCTGCTACTTTGACTTACAAATATTCTTTTCAAAGACAATCAGTTTTCAGAGTATATTCCACCATTTATGAGATCACCTGCAAACTCCAGTCCCACTAATTGGGAACCATGTTAAGGCAGCCCCCACTGTAGTGAAACAGAGTTGACCTCTTCCTTAGTGGAGGGGGTGGGGGGCAGGCCCTTCCCTTCACTCAAGTACTGAGGGTGGCAGCCTTCCCTATTCATACATAAAGTCATAGGCATCCTGTCAGATGGAAGACTGTCTCTGTAACATAGAGATAAAAGAAGAAAAGCACAAGGACCAGAGCAGAGAAAAACAAGAACTTTAATTAAATGTGAACATTCAAATCTAACTTATCTTTCTGAAAAACCCCTCCAGTCCCATTAGTATTTTACTTTCTGGCATATACACAAATATTCATTGCAAATAAATCATGTACAGAGCAAGGGCCCATGCTTCCTGAAATTCCAACCTTCAGTGGTCTCCAATGTCTGTGGTACTGCTCTGTGAAATGTACACGGACAATGGGCCACTGAGTCTGCATGTGTATGTAAGAATAAGTTCTAGCAGAGGCGTTTTCCACAACACCACAGCTCTGCAGTGTGTGGTTTCCATCACTTGGTGAGTCTCAATCAAGCCTCATGGCAGAGGCTTGGATTTTGGTGTAGCCTAACAAAGATTAGAAAGGCTGAGGGTCGCAAATTGTCCTTTGCTGAATCTTTGAAGAACAGAACTACGATTTTGGGAGTGGAAGAGCCAAGTGCACAAGTGGTGGTGACCTGTAGTAGAGTCCAAAATGTCAGGTGATAGTGTGGTGGGTACAGTTGTCCTGTGATGGCACAGGGTGCCCTAGGCACTCAGGGAGTCCAAGGAGGGGAGGGGAGTTTGGCTAATGCAAGTAGCCTGGGCACAGCAGGGTGGTTTTGTAGGTGGAGTGTGGGTATCCTGGGCTGGAGTAAAAGAAGGTGCAGGGTGGCCAGGGCCACTCAAGTCATCATGGTCAGTAGGACCCAGGGAGACATGCACACGTGGAGCTCTCCTTAAGCCTTGCTTCCCCTCCTCTTCCTGTGGAAGAGACTGAAGCTAGATCTCTGCTTGGCAGGTGTCCTCCGGGGGAAGGTGTACTTCCGCAGCACCACATGGTAGACGTCCATAGTCTTCAAGGCATAGAAAATGTTGGCATCATCAGGAATCCTCAGCTCTGGTGGAAGAGGGACACAAGCCTTCTTAGCTGTCCAAACTGGGGCTGAGACCACTACCATTCCCATGCACTTAGAGATCAATTGTGGGTTAGGACCCCGAATGCCTCCAATCTCTGATTTCTGCATGTGAAAGAACTGCTGAAAACTCCTTTCTCAGAGGACTTTGGACTTCAGGTCCTGCCAGGTCAGGGTGAAGGAGGCACAAGCTAATCCCCTTCTGACCTCACTGCTGCCATATCAGCATCACAGACACAACAGGCTTTGCAATGTGCAAACCAGCTCTCCCAAGATTGTCCTACAAACTTGTACCCTCAGTACCACAAAAAGCAAGGCCTAACTCAGGCTTCTTGCAGTGAGTTCTGGGGTCCTCTAAGACCATGTGCCCCAAGTAGACTGCAAGTCCTGCCTTTGGCCTTGAATTTCTCCCCAGTCTCCTCTGTCCTGCACTTTTTGTGAGAGGAAAACTCCATGCTGTGAGAGGGAAAACCCCATGCTGCCAGCATAGTGGGAATGTTTCACAGAGGTAGGAAGGAATTCAGAACACATCCTGCATGGAACTTGTAATCAGTAATCTTAGCACTATGGGATCCAGTGGTTTCTCCCACTGTTGGTGCTGCCCTGAGTCTCTGTGCCAATGCCTTCTCTGGACTCCTGGAAATTTGTTTCTCCTCATTATCTCATCAATCATCCAAATTCCTCAGTCTTCATAGGTGACAGGAGGGGACCGAGGAATAGGAAGGGATGGTGGCCTGTCCACTTCACTGTAGGCAATCATAGAAGAGACACTCTAACTCTGTGAGCAGGGTCCAGTCAGTGAGTGCTCCCATAATTGTCATGGGCCGGAGGGTAGAATAGTCAAGGAGGGAGAGGATTATCGACTTTCACCTAACTTCCTAAAAAAAAGTTCTGGATTTCCTCACCTAGGGGAGGGGCTCTGAATCATGAGAAAGCTTCTGTCCCACAAAGCACTTCCCTATGTGTCTGTGCCCTGACAGAAATCTTTCTCTATGCATCTGGGTGGGGAGTTCCCCAGATATACTGTAGTGGATAAGCGGGTCAAGGCATTGAGGAGTGCAATCTGTAGCCCTTCCCACTGAGGCTTCTGGAATCGTGTGTGAAGGAGCTCAGTATGTTGGAATGTAGAGATAGATACATCTTTTCCTTTCTTGATCTGTGTGGGTGACTCTATCTGAGCGACTAGTTCACTTGGGAGGTTTCATGGTTGAGTCTCAAGGTTTGGGCTCGCAGTCATGTCCAGCTGAGATTTCAGGGCTGAGTGAGCAGTGCCTGGCCTCCCTTGTCAAGAAAACCCCCAGCCACCTTCAGTTCCCCTGTCTAGTCCTTCTCTGTGTTTGTATAGCGGTGAGCAGCATCTGCTCTAGGGAGAGCACAGAGAGACCCAGTTCCTTCAGGTAGACATCTGGCTCTGAATGTTAAGATTCAAACCAAGTGTGTGCTATGTCTGTTTGGCTCCAAGGACAGCTGTGAAATATCCTATGGCAGAGCAACTCACTCCTGAGCAGTGCAGCTGACTTACATACCAGGTACTCAAGAGCCTGAGATCGGAGGATCCCAGTTCAAACCACAGTCACTGAGTCTGTGAATTACAATCAACTCCAAACATGGAGTGGGCTTGTGACTGAAAATGAAGGGCACTGAGTATTAAAAACTGTGGACAACAGCCATGCCCTGAGTTCAAGATCCAGAATGGAGAGAAAAAAAAAACGGGAAAGCATTTCTTTTTGGAACTGGATCCCACTTTTGCCTTCTTAGCCCTGTTTTTTCTGACCCCTTTCTCTCTACCTGAAAGAGTAGCACTTTTGTACGGAAGGAGGGGGCCGGGAGTTTGGCCTAGTGGTTAAAGTGCTTGCCTAGCATGCATGAAGACCCGGGTTCGATTCCTCGGTACTCCACATACATAGCAAAAAGCCAGAAGTGGTGCTGAGGCTCAAGTGGTAGAGCCCTAGCCTTGAGAAAGTCCAAGGACAGTGCTCAAGCCCTGAGCTCAAGCCCAGGACTGGCAAAAAAAAAAAAGAGCATGAAGGAGAAACGATCTCTGACAGTTTCTGATATATCTGCATGCTGTCTCTGTAGGAGGGACAGAGAGAAGTGACAAATGGTAAAGTGAGAGAGAAGGGAGACAGGCTTGGTTTTGTTTTAGAGCCAGGCCTGCAAGTTGCCTGAACAGGAGGTTTTCAAATGATTGCATGAAGCTCCCAAGGACCCAGGAGCTGGAAGAAATTTCTCCTTCCTGTCCCAATGGAGTCCAGCCCAGTTCTATTAGACAACTGTGCTCAGATTTCAATTGGACAGAAATGTAGAATTACCACAGAAACCCTGGACAGCTCCTCTGGGTCTCTGTCCAGCTTCAGTGAGACATTGAACTGAACATTTGCCGGTGCATGAACAGGCATAATGCAGGCACTGTCCCTGTTTTCCTGGCTAGCAGCCCAGGTCATACCGGCTTGGCTCTGGGGCTGGTGTTGAAGCTGGCTAGTCCCTGTGTGTGCACAGCTTCTGTGGAGAGAGGGACCCACCTGGAGACCTCTTGCCATGTGCTGTCCAGGCGCTGGATGGCGCTGCTGTGCAGAGCAGAGAGGATGGCATGGAGGGAGGAGAAGTTCCTGAGGACTCTGCATTCCTGCATGGGAAGGGGGTGTGAGACTGCATGCTACTGCTGCCACCTGATGGCTTGCTGGCTGGGCTAAGCCAGGGTTAGTACAAGGATACTGGGGAGCTGCTTACAGGGTTTCTGGGGGGAGAGTTGGCTGACCAGGCCTGGGTGAAGTTGCCCCTGAGTCCTGAGTGTGAGGAAGGAGTGAGCACCATTGCATGTGTGGTATGTGGGAGTCCAGACAAGATGGCCCTGGGCAGGAGGCCCTGAAGTCCACACAGGGCTCTGAGCACATTGGCACACCTCAGAACATTAGACCCTGAAGGGAGAGTCTCTAGGCAGCAGCTGTGTCTTACCATGGCCACCGAGATCCAGTGCTCTAGCACCCTTGCCCTGGAGCAGGGCTGCATGCTGTGGCCCCCTAAGCAGATGGTGAGCACGCAGGAGAACACCTGGTCGAACTGTGTGAAGGTGGCCCGGATGGTGGGGGCCAAGTTCTCCATGTCATGTCTGTCCTTCTGGGAAATGGCAGAATGCAGGCAGTGGTGGGGCACCACCTTCAGGAACAGCTCCTGCCAAAGGAAGGAGTGTCTCATTGCCTGGTCCACAGCACAGTGCCCAGCCCCAGATTGGGTCCCGTAGTTGGGCTGAGAACTCAGGCTGTGTAGGGGTCTCTGAGGCTTGGCATGGCTTTGTAGGGATATCATGCCGCTTCGAAACCCTGGAGGGCACCTGAGTGTCCCTACCTAATGTCAGGGTCTGCTGTGCAATGTGACTCTTCCTCCTTGGCCTAGGCCGAATTTCTGCCCTCCCCAAGTCACCCCATGCCTGTCCTATTGTGCATATCCACAGAGGCTGCTTCTGAAGAACTTTCTGTTTTCTGCACTAGGCTCTGGCACACACACCAGAATCCTCATAATTGCTTGGGGTCATGTGGTCCCTGCCAAATGTGGAGGAGCTGCAATTCTGGCTGCACCTCTCCACGCATAGCTCCTGGGACACAGAGGTCTCATGTACACTTTAGTGTCTGCACTTAAGAGAGTGATGCTAGGAAGCGTGATCCAAGGTGAAGATCAGGCTGGATGAAAGCTTGGGCTCTAGGGGAAGGAGAAGGATGAGAAGACAGCCATGCACAGAAGGAAACCTCGTCCACCCTTCCCTGCCCAGGGCCTCACCGAGTCCATCCTGGTGAGCTGCTCAGCCACCAACAGGGGAGGGAAATCTAAGACCTCATTCTTCTCCTTGTTCAGTCCCTCCCCTGTGCTCCCTGAAGAAGGACAGGAAGATCCTGTGAGGAAAGCATGCCGGGTCCTGTTTTGATTCTCCATATATTAAGGGATCCCACCCAAGCTGTGGACCAGGTGCTAGCTTGTTGCTTCCCAGGATATGGATTCCAGGCTTCCTTGGGAGTCTGCCATGAGGCCAAGTTTCAAACTGGCTCCCAGTCAGCAGAGCAAAGGAGGCTGGCACTGCATGTGACATAGCCTCAGAGTCCCGGGAAGACATGGCTGCCACCCACATCTGATGCTGCTGCTCCCATCTCATGGTACAGTAGAGTCAAGGCTGACTTTGGGTGTTGGTCTAATCCTGGTAATGTTCCTGCAATTAGGCTGCATGCCAGAGCTTGGAGCTCAATGCTGCCCTCTTCTTATACTTAGACAAACACTGGGCTAATGCTAGAGATACAGGAGAAGACAAGGCCCTCTCCATGGAGGATTTGTCCTGAGTCTTTGATAAGAGAATAAAGACCCTCTTCCCTTTGACTTCCCAACCTGGATCCCTCTACACATCCACATTTTCAACTTCTTTGCACAATCTCTATGTTCCAGTGTCTTTCTTCTTCATGGCAGAAGGCCTATATTAGAGCCTTTCCACCCTGTTATGGCCCACATTCATCCCGCCTCTTTCTTCTGTCTTCCCACCCAGTTTCCACACCATCAGGCTGTGTCTGCCTTGGCTTTTGGGCCTCCATCTGACCCAAGAGCAGTTGTGCCCAGCTCTCCACGTGTGTTCCAGTCATGTGCCTCTTCAGATGAGCCAGCAACTGCTTGAGGCAGGCAAAGTGTGCAGGCTGGCAGAAGTCCTCCCAGTACTCGTCCAGCCACATGTCCAGGATAGAAGAGATGGCACTAGGGGAAGATGGTGGGCAGCAGAGTCAGAAACCTGGCCAGCAGCTACCCCAGACACTCTCAGCACTTATTTGAAACATGGACATCAGTATCTCCCCAAGCCAAGCTTCTTTGGTGGTGGAGGTAGTGACAGTCCTCAGGAACCAAGGAGGGATTGAAGAGAATTCCAGGGAGCCAGCACCCAATCAAGGGATGAGCAACTCTGCCCTCTCCAGGGAGCTCCCCATACTCCTGCAGCTCTCCAATCCCTCCCCACTGCATGGAGTCTCCATGGGGTCTGTTGTATGCCTGGCATGAACTGGCTGCTGGTGCACATCTACTGGGGACTCTGCTGACTCCGTTCCAAGAGCCACACGTGGGCTATCTCCCCACCTCACTGTTCTCTTGGTGACCCAGCCAGGCCTTCTACTCTGCCAGCCTTCCTAGGATCAGTAGAAGTCCTAAAACATGACATCAATGCTCTAATCCTGTTTGCGAGGCCATGGTGAGGACAGGCAAGGCTGGGCATCAGGGGCTTTGCAGAGGATGGGTTGGCACAGGGCTCAGCTCTGAGTTGAAGCCTCCACCAGTGATCCCAACAGCACTCCCGGTCATGGGTCAGCCTCCTCCTGCATACATATGCCACACTTCAACCCTGTGGTGAGAACATCAAGATCTCTGGGATCCTGAGCTTGCCCACCACGCTACACTCAAACCTGGCTCCACTCTGCACACAGATGCCCTCCTTTGCTACCAAAGTCCACTCACTTTCTGAGTTTGTCCTGTGGCATGCCATCCTGGCTGGAGAAAGGCAGGATTTCATCCTGTGTAGAGGAGTCCTTGAAGGCCTCACCTCTACTGAACCTGTGGAGGAATTGGACAGTTACTGGCTGTCTCTTCCTGTGTTTTATCCAGCTTGCAACAGTGCGGCTTATTTGTGCTTTCTCCCTACAAACATGTCCAGACTCGTAGGGGCTTCAACCTCTATGCAATGGAAAGGCACAAGCCTTTTCTCCGTTGAGAATCTTGTGGGCCAAGGGTCTCTCACTCTGCCTTCAGCTATCCCTGCTCTGCCTACATGTAGTTGAGGAACCATTCTGCAAACAGGGAAAGTCTGCTTTGTCTGAGGGCTCAGAGTTTGGAGGCAGAAAGCTGTGTCCTGAGGAAGAAGGTCACAGGTCTGAGCCTACACTAGTAGGGAGCACACAAGGCATTTCCCATGGCCCTGGCATAACTTCAGATGCTTCTCTGCCCACCCCCACTCCACAGGATCACAGTAGCCCTGAGAGTTGTGCAGGTCATTCCCCGGGTCCCGTGGAGAAAAAGGGTCCACTGCCCTTGCAGTTGGTACTCACGTTTGGAAGAGCAGGTCCAGGACCTGTTCGGTGCTGGTGAATTTTCGGTAAGTGGAGAGGAAGGTGGGGATGAAGAAGTGTTCCCCGGTCAGCTGGGCAGGCACCAAGTGTTCCACCAGCTGCGGCAGGGTGCCTGCCCTGCAGCCCTCATCCTGGCTTGGAACTTCATCCTGGAGTGGGACCAGGGGAATAGTTTAAGCTGAAACTAGGGAACCAAAGAGGACTCTGACATACAGTCCAGGGAATTACATTAAAATAAGTTCCTATTCTCTCTATGTATGTCTTGCTGTCTCTGTCTCTGTATCTCATTTCCTGTCCCTCTGTCTTACTGTCTTGTCACTCTGTCAGTCCTTCTGTCTCCATGTCTTTCTGTCTGTATGCCTCTCTCTGTGTCTGTGTCTGTCTGTTTGTCTGCCTCTCTCTGTCTCTGTCTCTTTCTCTCTCTCTCTCTCTCTCTCTCTCTCTCTCTCTCTCTCTCTCTCTCTCTCTCTCACACACACACACACACACACACACACACACACACACAAATAGAGGAAATGGTGAGCTGGTAATGACTGGAGACTTAGATGTGGTGAGCTTTCCAGCCACTTACTGGCCTGGGCCTCCTCATATCACCTGTGGGGTCCAATGATCCAGAAGTTCTCACTGCCAGGACTGGCCTTGTTTCGACACACGTGTGCCAGGCACCCTCTGCACTCTTCCATGAGGCCTGAGCCTCTCCCATTTCAGGAAAAACTGGCAAACATTTCCTGAACGTCTGCTAGCCACACAAGTGAGTGGTGTGGGCCTTGTGTTGACTGTGGGTGCCAGGATACCAAGGTCCTAAGTTCCATTGTGAAGGCAGTGAGGTCATCTGTGGAGGTCCCTTCAATTGACCTCTTCCTTCTGACACTCTCTCTCCAAAGGTCCCCTTCTCTATCCATGTGCTGGCTCTGAGCAGGATACAGCTGTCCAGTGTTGCCCCAGCACCTCAATTCTATGGTCCTGGGGTAGACCTGAGTGGAGTTGACACCACCCTGGAGGAGACACAATTGGGTTCTCAGCCTCATGGGACCCAAACTTAAACCCCTTTTCTCTCAAGTCCCACTCTGCTCTTCACTTGTCTTCTAAGACATGAAAGGGGAACCTTAAGATGAAGATTCCTGAGAGATGCTATGGACTCCCCAGTGGTCAGGCTTCAGGGTCAAGTCTCACCAGTTGCCATGCTTCAAGTAGAAAATCACTGAGGCTCAGGCCAAGGTGCTCTGTCCCTGATACACAGTTGTTGTCTACACAGGGCACAACCCCTTCCTTACTGGGACCGGAGGACTGACACCTGGGTAGAGCATGCGTGAGTGTGGGCCAAGGGAAGTTTGACTTCCTCATTTTGTGGCTGTCAAGAGTGAGTTTGAGGAACACTGTATTTCAGGATGGACCTGTGCGGCCATTTCCTGGTCTGGGAAGTATGTTCTGTCTCTCCAGCCACAGGGACCTCTTTCCTACCTGCTCCTGGACACACGTGTGCTTCTGCTGTCTTCCTGGTGCCTTCATCGCTCCCCCCACATTCTCCCACTTATTCCTAGAGCGTTTGGCAGGGGCCTGGAGACTGAATGGACATCTGCCCTCAGGAGTGAGGTGGAGGACTGGGCCCCTCCTTCCTGCAGGCGGCCAGCTTGCAGAGGACCCATGTAGCCTGCAGTCTCTCCCAGCTGCGGTCACATAGCTTGGATCCCATGAGCACCTGGGTATTGTCAAGGTCTCCAACCTTTCCCTTCCTGTCTTTAGGAATTTGTACTCAGGACCTGGATGTTGTTCTAGAGCTCTTTTTGCTCAAAGCTAGAGTACTGCAGCTTCAAGCCCCATGCCTACTTGTGGAGTTTTCAGTGGCTACGTGGCAGGAACATTTCATGGGGACTTTTCTGCACAGGCACCGTGATCCTCTGATCTCAGCCTCCCACCAGCACCAACCAGGCTCTCACTGTATTTTTTTATCACTATGTAAAGAAGTTACATTATTTTCACAGATGCGTAGAATGGTTAGTTACATAGGACATGTGTTGAGTCCTTTTCCTTTTCTCCAGTGTCAATCCTTCCGCAAACTATCAGTTTCCTGCTTCTGTTTCTACATGTGACTTGTGTAGATGTCTTTCAATACAATGTCTATTGAACATCACTGATGGACATTTTCACACTTTTGTCCTGAGTTCTATGTTCCTACCCAAGATACACACGAAAACAAATGTACAGAAAGAAATAAGAAAACAGAATCAGCAAAACCCCATAAGAAAAATATGTTTTTCTATACAGTGTCTTTCATAGAGATATGTTTCTGAGTATGTATATATACCTATTGTTTAACCCATGTATACATCAGTATATAGCTATGTATTTATATATATATATATATGGCAAACTGATAAGTATATTGGGTAATTGTTTTCTCATATGTTTCAGCCTGGTCTTCACAGATGATTTAGTTGGGTTATCCTTCACTTTGCTGAGAGTAGATTCTTAACATCTATTGTTGAACGGAGCCATCATCTTTGGTTAGCCTTAAGACACTGTTTTAAAGTGTACATAGTTGATGGGCCGGGAGTTTGGCCTAGTGGTTGAGTGCTTGCCTAGCATGCAGGAGGACCCGGGTTCGATTACTCGGTACAGAGAAAAAAAGCCAGAAGTGGTGCTGAGGCTCAAGTGGCAGAACTCCAGCCTTGAGGAAGTCCAAGGACATTGCTCAGGCCCTGAGCTCAAGCCCAGGACTGGCAAAAAAAAATAAAAATAAAGTGTACATAGTTGATTCATTGGTTTGTGCATCAATGTTTATTTACCTCTTCTTGGGTGTTTTCCCCTTAGATCATTCCCTTCATGAATATGCAGTGTCCTTCATTGTCTCTTTCCACTGGTTTGAATCAGAAGTCTATTTTATGGTGTAACCTCATACAAATCCCACATTCAGCCAGATATGAGCAAGGATGTGCATGTTCGGTATTCTTTTAGGCTATTTGTGTATCCTGGCAGTGGATCATTGTTGGAGAATGTTCTGTGTGCAGCTTCTTGAATGTGAGTTTCATGGTCATCTGGTGACATACTCCTTTGAGGCCTATTAGCCCCATTGGCATTATTTGAATTCAGAAATATGTTTGTCCATTTTCTGCAGTGAAATCACTTTTCGAGCAATTATTGGACTGCATAGAAGTCAGCTTTACAGGACATCATAAGACATAGAACATCTGTACAAGAATGAAGCTTCTTTAACAGTGGAAGGGCCTACACACTGAGGAGAGTCATTAGATCTAGGGATACTGGAACTCTCGACTACATAGAGCAGCTGCTTTCTATCTCCACTATGTTACAGCATACCCTTGAGTTTCTTGAGCACACACACACTCACACACACACACACACACACACACACACACACACACTTATATATACTTATATATTTGTGCATCTCTCTCTTCTATGGATATATGTAAGTGTCAGAAGCCTAGACTGAATTGCCAAATATAATTTTTTTCTTTTATCAGTCTGGATATCTTTAAATACATGCTTGGGAGCTGTCCTTAAACTTTATTTTTTCCTATGTTTAGAGCTCTAGCGTTTGAGCCACAGGGTCACTGCCTGCTTTTCTGGAGTAGTTATTTGGGGTTTAGTGTTTCCTAGAGATTCTGGCCAAGGCTCTACCTCTTGTTTCTCGGCACCTCTTTGCAGGTTTTCCTGTTTCTGTTGTACTGTGGAGTTGAACCTAGGGATTTGTGCATGCCTGGCAAGCATTCTACCCCTAGGCCACATTCCCCGCCCTGTGCATTTAAATGGAATACCATGTGTTGTAAGTCCAGTGTATATTCTCTGCAATTCCAGTGACATTTTCTGAGAGGCTGCAGTCCTGTGTGGGTGGGTGACCTCGGGTCTCTTGAACCACATGCCTATGGGATAACCACCATTCATAAGGAGGATTGGAGCAAGGTACCCCTATCCCATTGAATATCCTCCATACTCAACAATGTACTAATGAGGAGTCCGGTTATTGAAAAAAGAACAGTGATTAAGGTTTACAGGCTCGGGGGTTGTCTATCTTAAGAATAAGGTCTCGGGTTCAATGCATAACAAAAACAAGCAAACAAACAATCCAAAAGTCATCTGTCTTGCACTGCTTTGATTCATTCCTTTTCTAAGATGAAAGAAAGAGGCTCATATAATGAATGATTGTTGTCCTTAATGTACTATGTTGTCTCTCATCTCCTTTGCTTCCCTTGGGCATCTCATATTGTTACAGTATCTCACTTTGTTTTCTGACATATTGAATTTATTTGTATTTGGTTATTTGAAATTTGATAGAGAAAGGGAGAAAACCAAGACGGGGCGGGGGGGAGGGTAGTGGGTACTTAGACATGTGAAAGGGTATCAATGTATGTAAATTAATGCACCTTCTATCTGGCAAATATCTTGTAACCCTTTTATTAATTACAATAAAAATATGAAAAATACGTACTTTGGGTGTCAGGATAAGTAAGTAAATGAATGAATGTATAATAAATAAATTAATTTAAAAAAAAAAGAAAGAAACAGGCTCAGTGACAGTGGCTTATGCCTGCACTCTAGCTACTATGGAGTCTGAGATGTCAAGGAGATTCAAAGGCAGCCTGAGGTGGAAATTCTGTGAGAGTTACATGTCCAAGTATCCACCAAGTGCCATAGGAACGTGTGTCTCATGCACTATAGTACTAACCTGAGACAGGAAAGCTGAGGGGACTCTAGCCAAAAGAACTTACCCCTGGCAATGTTTGTGTTCCCTTAGGATGACTTTCACCTGGCCTTCCCTTTTAAGACCAAGCATACTCCTATGCTTCCTCCTGAGTAGTGTGTCATCACATGTTTACACGAGTGTGGATTAGCCAGAGAGTCAACGAATATGAGTACACATCTCTGATTTTTGTTTGTCATTCATTTAGTATGCATGCACGTGACTATTGACAAAGCATACTTAATAGCTCTATGCTAAAAAAAAAGGCACATGGAATAGGCAAACATAGGGTCAGGTGAATTACTTAAAGAATTATTAACCACACATACACACAAGTACACACACACACACACACACACACACACACACACACACACGGAGAGGAGAGCCGTTAATGACCAGGAAATTTCCATATGTTCAGCTCCCCAGACTCTCACTGCCCTGAACCTCCCCATGTCACCTGTTGGGTCCAGTAACAACATCTCCAGAAGTGTCCACGGGCAGGCCTGGCCTTGTTTGGGCACACGTGGGCCAAGCACCCTCTGCGCTCTTCTATGGGACCTGAGCCTCTCCCATTTGAGAAAAATCGGGCAAAATCTCCTGAACGTCTGCTAGCCACATAGGTAAGCAGTTGGGGGCTTGTGTTGACTGTGGGTGCCGGGATACCAAGGTTCCAAGTTCCACTGTGAAGGAAGTGAGGTCATCTGTGGAGGTCCCTTCAGTTGAGCCCTTCCTTCTGACACACCCTCCCCAGATGACCCCTTTTCTCACCACTTGCTAGTCCTGAGCATGAACTCATCCATTCACTCTTCTAGCAACTGTTCAATACTACTCTCCCCAGGTAGACCTGGGTGCAGCAGCCACACCACCTTAGAGGAGATACAGATGGGCTCTGTGCCTCCTGGTGCCCAGTCCTGTATCCCTTTAACCACAATTTCCAATGTTCTAAGCTGGTGACTTTAAAGAGAAAGAACAGGGCAATGGAAATTTGAGGAACCATAAAGATTGTATGGGATGCCCAGTGGACAGGCCTCAGGGCTAAACTCCACCATGTCCCAAGCTGCAAACAGAAAAGCACTGAGGCTCAGCCCAATATGTTCTGGCCCCTGACACAGAGTCTCTCAGTGTACAATCACAAGCCCGTCCTCACAGAGCCCTGAGCATTGAGGCCTGGCTGAATCCTGTCTGTCTGATGGAGTTAGGAAAATTTGATTTCCTTCAAGTGTGTGGCTGTCAGCAGTGGATTAGGGGACACTACATTTCAGCTTGGAAAGGTGATGTCATTTGCAGGCCCTATGATATTCCTTGGACACCTGTCCCTTCATGCCCCCTCATCCACACTTACCTCTGGACTGGGATGTTCCTATTTATGCCTCCAGTGGAGCTTGGAAGACAGATATGAAGTGGTTAATGTTTGTGTTCTTTCCTGGTGCCAGTTGTGAGGCTTACATTCTGGTTCTGGGCACTGTCCTTAAGCTTCTTGGCTCCAGGCTCGTACTCTGTCACTTCAGCCACTCTTCCACTTTTGACCTTTGAGTGTCAGTAACTTTTCTTCTGGAGATGGCTCGGAACCTCAGTCTCCACATCTCAGCCCCTGAGAAGCTATTAATACAGTGGTTCCTCATTGGCGCCTGGTTTCTATAATGAATTTTCACTGATGTGTATCACATCTCCTTTTCCTTTCAACTGCTGGACCCACTGTTGTTGTCGTGACCTTCCTGACAGGCCAATATCTGAAGGTCCTTTCCCGGACTCTATGTCATAGACCTTTGCGTGGCCTGCCAAGGAAAATACAAGCAGTGATGATGTCCCTCAGTTCATGAGTGGATCAACAAGTTGTGGTTTTTGTACACAATGGAATTCTATGCTGCTGTCAGAAAGAATGACATCGCCCCATTTGTTAGGAAATGGAAAGACTTAGAAAAAAATCATATTAAGTGAAGTAAGCCAGACTCAAAGGAACTTAGGCTCAATGGTTTCCCTCATTCGTCATAATCAGTAGAAACCTTGGGCTCTACTAGCAGAGATCTGCAATAGAGCAAAATCTTGATACATAAGGCCATATAGTATGAAGCTAATTGAAAGGACCTCCAGGATATCGAAACAAAAGCCATATAACGAATGATTGTTGTCCTTAATGTACTATGTTGTCTCTCATCTCCTTTGCTTTCCCTTGGTTATATCATATTGTTATAGTATCTCTCTTTGTTATCTGATATATTGAATTTATTTGTATTTGGTTATTTGAAATTTGATAGGGAAGGGGGGAAAACCAAGACGGCTGAGGGGTGTGGGGGAGGAGGGAAATGGGTACCAAGACTTGTGAAAGGGTATCAATGTATGTGAATTAATGCACCTTCTATCTGGCAAATATTATGTAACCCTTTTACTAATTACAATAAAAATGCAAAAAAAGTAAGGATTTAAGCTAGGAAATGGGTATGTAAAGTTCCAGGAGAGACCTTGCCTCCATATCCTGAAGGGTTCAAGAATGAACACAAGTACAAAACAATAACAACTCCCTGTGGCTTGTGTTCTTTCATCACTTTAGTTCATGTTTTGTGACAGCCGTTGTTGCTGACACCCTGTATGCGCAGGGTAGGTAATTCGTAATTCAAGGCTATTTCCAGACACTTTTCTTCTGAAAACCCTTCTGAATCCTACACCTGGCTCTCCCACATTGCTAGTTTTTAGAGTCCTAGAGATAAAAGAAACCATGGTGGATCATTGTAGTGGTGCCTCTGACCTCTTCTCTGTGCGAACAAGTAGTGCTGCTAAATAAGCAGCATAGACATTGGAGTGCTTTTATAACTATGCTGGGAAACATAAGCTAGATCTGAACCTGAAAATGGAGTCATTTTCAAGATCCCTGAAAATGAAAGACCAACTCTAATTGAAGTAGCATGATTGCAAGCAAGTTTTGGCTACTATGCTCAACCTTCTTTCCAACAAGCTAAGCACACCATAAATTATTCATATGTGTCAATGAGATAGGCTGGTTGTCATGATGAGATTCTGGCTATGGGGCCATATCTAATTCATCCTCAATTTATTCTAACAATACTCTTACCCTGATCAGGGCCTCATGTCCTTGGAAAGAATTTTCCCAGATATGGATAAAAAGCTGCCCTTCCCCCTGCCTGAGCCTCCTGATAGCACTATACACTTAGAACACAAGGTGGCATATAAAAACCTTTGTGGCACTTTATGGAGAAATTGCTGATTCCATCCCTTTGCAAGCCAGAAAGAATGGATGTTAGCCAAAGATCCAGTCCAGAGACCCCCCAAGAAGGCAAGTGACTTAGCCCAAACCTCACTATTTTGAAGGACCAGACTTTGCAGGATCAGTCAGGTGTCAGTGCCTCATACCTGCACTCCTAGATACATGAAGTGAGGGGAGACACAGCTGAGTTCAAAGCCTACCTGAGAAAAACATCCTTGGGACTCTTTTATAATTAACTAACAAATAGCCTGTATGGTTCAAGAGGTAGAGTCCCAGCCATGGGCAGAAAAGCCTAGCAATTGATACTGCAAGGCCCTTGTATCAACACACACACACACACACACACACACACACACACACACACACACACTATTTTGCAAGACCCAAATAAGTCTTCTCACTATCAAATTCAAGTTCATTCCTTCAAATGGTTTGTTTCTAAACCAAAAGAAAATAGTGAACAATGAAACACTTTTCTCACCTAATGAAATTTTACAAATGAATTTACTTCTTCCACCACGTGAGCACTCCTCCCCTCTGGTCTAGACAAATGACAGTGGAGTTACTCTGATTGTAAGAATTGTCCCTGAGGAACCACTGGAGAAGCACATGATTCCCAGGTAGTGGGGGGTGTGGAATAAACTGAACTAAGGGTCCCAGAACAATGCATCTGGTTTCTCTCTGCCTGGCCATAACTCATAGCTGCTAAGCCTGCCCTTGTCACTTCACGCATAGCTTCGTTGATGCTGGGGTTCTTCCTGACACCTATTTTACCAGTTCCACCCTGGACTACAGTCCATACACTTAGTCCCAGTCCTGGGAACACTTGAACTTGGCTGGCCATATGGTTTTCTGCCCTACTTCCTCTCTGTCTAATAGCTTGCCTTAGCTTCTCCTGCTGCCATAAAAATCTAACTGCATCTAACTGGATTTCAATGTTAGCCCTTGGCCATGCATGGCTCAGCACTCCTTTGCAGGCAAGTAAATTTCTTATCTATTCACCACAGAGGTAGTCTAGCCATCCAGCCCATCTTAGTTTTCCTTGTAGCCTGCCTTTTATTGTTCTAAAAAAAATGGAGCTCAAGGTCACTTTCACCGCAGTCCAACAAGAGTAGGAAAAGAAAACAATCCCAGTTTTCCAGATGAAAATCTGAGGCCTCAAAGATCAGTGCTGAGAAATGACAGAGCTGGAATGCTGGCCCCGAAGCCTGTGTTCTTAGTTAAAATCCATATGGCCACTGGTGACTGTTCCTGGAGCTTCCGTTAGAAAGCAAAAATGGGGCGCCAGTAGGTTAGCCTAGTGGTAGAGTGCTTGCCTAGCATGCACAAAGACCCAGGTTTGATTCCCCAGTACCACATACACAGACAAAAATCCAGAAGTAGGGGCCAGGAGTTTGGCCTAGTGGTAGAGTGCTTGCCTAGCATGCATGAAGACCCGAGTTCGATTCCTCGGTACCACATGCATAGAAAAAAGCCAGAAATGGTGCTGAGGCTCAAGTGGTAGAATTCTAACCTTGAGAAAGTCCAAGGACAGTGCTCAGGCCCTGAGCTCAAGCCCACAACTGGCAAAAAAAAAGGAAAAGAAAAGTTCACTCATTTTGGGGCCGGGAGTTTGGCCTAGCGGTTGAGTGCTTGCCTAACATGCACGAAGACCCAGGTTCGATTCCTCAGTCCCACATACATAGAAAAAAAAAGCCAGAAATGGTGCTATGGCTCAAGTGGTAGAGCTCTGACTTTGAGAAAGCCCAAGGACAGTGCTCATGCCCTGAGCTGAAGCCCAGGACTGGCAAACAAAAACAAAAGCAGAAACCATCTGGCATCCAGTCTGCCCACTGTCCTTCCTCCTACTACAGAACTTCCCTTTCCTCCTCTGCCAGTCTAGACAGTGAGACTCTTATCTCCAATTAAACACTAAAAAGCCAGAAGTGGAGCCATATCTCAAGTGGTAGAGTGCCAGCCTTAGTGAAAAAGTCAGGCCCTAAGTTCAAGCCCTAATATGTGTATACATATATATATATATATATATATGTATGTATATATATATATGTACATACACATACAGGTACACTACATTCATACACACAGAGATCAATATTGGGTAATTTTACTTATGTGAGATAACTAGAATAATAAAACTCACAAGACAGAAGAAAAAATGGTTATGTTATCTGTCCCTGAAATAACATTGCCTATGATTCCACCTCACTCCAGTTAGAATGGCCAGGATCAGGAAAACGAATAACAACAGATGCTGGAGGGGATGTGGCCAGGAGGGATCACTACTACACTGTTGGTGGGAGTGCAAACTCGTTCAACCACTATGGAAAGCAGTGTGGCAGTGCCTCAAAAGGCTAAACATAGATCTCCCCTATGACCCAGCAATTCCACTACTTGGCATTTACCCAACCACCCAGAAACAAGGACATACTAAACCCACTAGCACAACAATGTTCATTGCAGCACTATTCACCATAGCAAAGATATGGAACCAACCTAGATGTCCCTCAGTTGATGAGTGGATCAACACGTTGTGGTATTTGTACACAATGGAATTCTATGCTGCTGTCAGAAAGAATGACATCGCCCCATTTGTTAGGAAATGGAAAGACTTAGAAAAGATCATATTAAGTGAAGTAAGCCAGACTCAAAGGAACTTAGGCTCAATGGTTTCCCTCATTCGTCATAATCAGTAGAAACCTTGGGCTCTACTAGCAGAGATTTGCAATAGAGCAAAATCTTGTTATCTGATATATTGAATTTATTTGTATTTGGATATTTGAAATTTGATAGGGAAGGGGGGAAAACCAAGATGGGTGGGGAGTGTGGGGGGGGGAGGGAAACGGGTACCAAGATATGTGAAAGGGTATCAATGTATGTGAATTAATGCACCTTCTATTTGGCAAATATCATGTAACCCTTTTACTAATTACAATAAAAAAAGTTTATTCCCATGGAACGCTTCCCTGCCTGCCTCTGCTCGTTTTCCTATCACTTATTATTGCTTCTTCTCCCCCAACTGTCTTCTGTTTCCTGGTATTCATTTGGGATTTTGGTGATTTTTTGTTATTATTGATGTTGTTGTTTTCCTTAGAATTTCAGAGACAAAAACTTCCCCTTTACCTATACCTGACTATATTACCATACTTGTGAAAAACCATTTATATGTATTGCTGCCAGAAAAGGTTTTTTTCTTTTCTTTTCTTTTGAGATGGGACTAGTGCTTAAACTCCAGGCCTAAGTGCTCTCCTTTTGCTCCTTCACTCAAGGCTGGTGCTCTACTTCTTAAGCCAAAACTCCACTTCTGGCTTTTTGCTGCATAAAAATAAACATTTCTTTCCCCAATTAGCTTTGAACTGGGATCCTCAGACAAATCTCAGCTTCCTGAATAGTTAAGAACACAGGCATAAGCAGCAGCACCCAGCTATTACATTGTGTGTGTGGTATGTGTGTGCATGTGTGTGTGTATGCATACACATATACCAATATTGGGGCTGGTACCAATATTCAGGACCTGTGTCCTCTCCCTTAGCTATTGGCTTAAGGTTATCATTCTACCATTTGAGCCACAGCTCCAGTTCCAGCTTTTTGGTGATCAACTGGACATATGGGTCTCCTGAACTTTCCTGCCTGGGTTAGCTATGAATCTCAATCTTCAGATCTCAGCCTTCCAAGTAGGTTGGATTAGATGTGAGCTACCAGAATTGGGCTTGGTTACATTCTTTTCTTTTCTTTTCTTTTCTTTTCTTTTCTTTTCTTTTCTTTTTGCCAGTCCTGAGGCTTGAACTCAGGGCCTGAGCACTGTCCTTGGGCTTTCTCAAGGCTAGCACATTACCACTTGAGCTGCAGTACCACTTCCAGCTTTTTCTATGTATGTGGTACCAACAAATCAAACCTGGGTCTTTGTGCATGCTAGGCAAGCACTCTACCACTAGGCCAAACTCCCAGCCCTTGGTTAGTTCTTAATCTTCATTTTCCTCACCTTGAAACTTTATGTTAGAATTTCAGACTTTTTCTAGCTGGCATAAATTTTAAAAGATATTTGTCACAAATTTTTCTTCCCCTCCCCCACTTTTTTTTCTGGTTTCATGGCTGGAACTTATTGTTCTTAGCTCAGTGTGTGTGTGTGTGTGTGTGTGTGTGTGTGTGTGTGTGTGTGTGTGTGTGTGCATGTGTGTGTGTGTGTGTGCATGCGTGCACACCTGCTTGAACTCAGGGCTATCACTTAGTTTTCTCACTTAAGGCAGGAGCTCTACCACTTGAACCACAGCTCCACTTCTAGTTCACCTTGTACATGGCCTTCCCAATTGACTTTTGTCTCCAATCTGGCTCATCGTCATCATCCTCCTCCTCATTATTATTATTATTGCAGAGAGAGTTTCGTGGATTTTCCTGCCTGGATTGGCTTCAAATTGTAACCCTCCAGGACTAAGCCCCCCAAGTGGCTAGGATGATATGCATGAGCCCCTGGGGCCTGGCTCAAACAAGGCATTTCTGACTTACAGAATTCTCATTTCATTAATACCTAAATTCCTTGGTGTTAGAAATTAATGGTACTAGCAATTTGCCTGGCACTTGTAAACTATAAAAAATCAGTGCCTTAGTGGCTGAGTCACTAAACTTTTCCTACTGTTAGGTGTTAATTCCTAGTTGGCTGTAATTTCTGTGGAATGCGTTCTTATACCTGGGAGAAACCTGTGAATTGGTATCCCCACTTCATTTTCATTTCATGTTCTAAGAAGTGCTTTTCTTCTGTATTGCGAATGTTCTTTGGCGATGGGGAGGTAGGATCATTATCCTTATGATAATGGAAGAATGGAAAGAATGAAAGAATTATGGAAAAAAAGAAAAAGAAAAGGAGAAAAACTTCAGCCAGGGGTCTCCATTACCCTCTGAATTCCAGGATGAACTTGCAAATTCCAGTTGAATTGCTACATTGTTTCTGATCCATTCAGCATTAGCAGCTGGACTTACATATCAGAAAGAAAATAATATAAGGATAGAAATGTATCTCCAAGGTACAGCATGTACTCACTTATGAAAGGTCCTAGGTTCAATCTCTAGCACATCTCTAGCACAGAAGGTTTTTGTTTTCTTTATTTTTTTAATTTGAAAAAGGCAATGATGTAAAACATTATATTTGGCTTCTAAATATAAGTTAAATAGTCAAGATTTGGGCCGAATCAAAAGTTAAAACAAAATACCTAATCTCTGCAGTTAGACCCAATCCTCTAGATGTTTTATAAAGATAAGGAAAATGTCTAGATAAATACCCTACATGGCGTACAGACACATGAAGAAATGCTCAACATCTCTGGCCATAAAAGAAATGCAAATCAAAACAACTCTAAGATTCTACCTCACTCCAGTTAGAATAGCCAGGATCAAGAAATCTAATAACAATAGATGCTGGAGGGGATGTGGCCAGAAGGGATCACTACTACACTGTTGGTGGGAGTGCAAACTCCTTCAACCACTATGGAAAGCAGTATGGCATTCTTCAAAAGACTAAACATAGAGCTCCCCTATGAACCAGAAATTCCACTACTCAGCATTTACCCACTTGTCTAGAAACAAGGACATACTAAATTCACTAGCACAACAATATTCATTGCAGCACTATTTACCATAGCAAAGATATGGAACCAGTCCAGATGCCCCTCAGTTGATGAGTGGATCAACAAGATGTGGTATTTATACACAACGGTATCCTATCCTGCTGTCAGAAAGAACGACATTGCCCCATTTGTAAAGAAATGGAAAGACTTGGAAAAATTCATATTAAGTGAAGTAAGCCAGACCCAAAGGAACACAGGCTCAATGGTTTGTCTCATTTGTTATTATCAGTAGAAACCTTGGGCTCACCTAACAGAGATTTACAATAGAGTAAAACCTAGATACATAAGGCCATATAAGATGATGCTAAATGAAAGAACCTCCAGGATATAGAAACAAAAGCCATATAATGAGTGATTGTTGTCCTTAATGTACTATGTTATCTCTCATCTCTTTTTCTGTCTCTTGGTTAACTCATATTGTTACAGTATTTCACCTGATTGTCTGATATATTGTATATATGCATATTTGGTTATTTGAAATAGGATAGGGAAGGGGGTAAAACAAGATGAGGGTTGGGGGTGGGGGGAGGGAACTGGGGACCAAGACATGAGAAAGGGTATCAATGTTTGTGAAGTAATGCACCTTCTATCTGGTGAATATAATGTAACCCTTCTATTAATTACAATAAAAATATATTAAAATAAATATATCCATTCACAGAATAAATAAATAAATAAATAAATACCCTAATGCACTGAAATAACTGAGGCAAGGTAAAGCTTATAAAATGCATATAGGCAGGTCCTGATGGCTCACATCCGTAACTCTAATCAAGAGGTTGAGATCTGAGGAACATGATTTGAAGATAGCCTAGGTAAGAAGGTCTGTGAGACTTTTATCTTCAATTAACAACCAACCCAAAAAACTGGAAGTGGAGGCCATGACTCAAATGGTTAGAGCACTATCCTGGAGCACAAAAGCTCAGAGACAGAATGCAGGCCCTCAGTTGAAGCCCCCAAACTGGCATCAAAAAAGAAAAAAAATCATGCAATGTGTTGCTTATATGTATGAGTGGTGATGATAAGGAGCTAGGTAATAGGACGCCCACCAGGCTTGCCTCAGAGAGACCGTAATAATTGAGACTGGATCTTGGTAGATAAAATTAAATTACACTGAGTTGTAGAGTACTTACAAAACAAGGAAGAGGAAGATACGCAAGATAAGGAAGATGACAAAGAGATGAAGGAGACAGGGATAACCTCAGAGGCTATAGTAAAAACTAATTTAAATTCTTTAATGTATAAAAGCAGTCAAAGGCTGGAGTGTAGCTTAGTGGTAGAGTGCTTGCCTAGCATGCATGAAGCCCTGGGTTTGATTCCTCAGTACCACACAGAAAAAGCCAGATGTGGTGCTTGTGGCTCAAGTAGTAGAGCACTGGCCTTGAGAATGCCCAAGGACAATGCTCAGGCCCTGAATTCAAGCCCCAGGACTGCCAAGAAAAGGGCAGTCAAGTCTGAATAAAGAATACGGATTCAATTTTCATGTTTTTGAATTCATTTTTTGTGGTACTAGGGTATTAAACATGCTTGCTAAGGAGGCACTCTATCATTTAAGTTACACCTCGAACCCTTTTCTGCTTTTAGTTATTTTTCAGGTAGGGTCTTGAGTTTTTGCTCAGGATGGGCCTTAGACATTGATCTGTCTACTATTGGCCTCCTGCGTAGCTGGGATTCTACATGCACAAGACACCACACCTGTCTTATTAGTTGAGATAAGGATTTCACTTTTTACCCAGGCTGTCCTGAAACTCCCGATTTCTGCCTCCCACACAACAGGGATTATTGTTGTGAGCCACCAATCCAAGCCTCACATTTTTATGGCCAAGAGAATGGAAGCTGCTTAAAGGAGTAAATCTTACATCAACATTTTTTGTTTGTTGAATCATTAGAAGAGAGTATAAGGGACACAGCAATGAATTCATGCATCATCAAAAAGAAGACAGGCTTCAGAGTGTATTCAACAATAGAGTAAGGTATAGAACAACATAGGACATTTGCGTTGCTTTCTACCATTCATGTAAATTCAGCATTTCATTTCTCAGGCATGTGGTGGTCCCTTGACTTCTTTGGAAATAACTTAGAACAACTCTGGTTTGAGAAAAAACAGTGGATATTATTATTATTATTATTTAAGTCAGGCTCTCACTATGTAGCCAAAGCTGGCCTCAGTCATTCCGTCTTTCTGCCTCAGTTTCATTAGTGCTAAAGTTACAGGCATGGGCCACCACAGCAGCTCTTTATCTGCTGCTGGGGATTGGATCTGGAGTATTTTCTTCCTCCATACCCCTAGTCCAAGGAGATGTTCATGTTGCTGAAGGAAAGTTTTATTTTTCCTTAAGGGAGGATTGCTTAATACAGAGAGATGTCTTGTTCTATCTTTCTATCTATCTGTCTATTTTGCCAGTCCTAATGCTTGAACTCAGGGCCTGAACACTGACCCTGAGCCTCCCTGCTCACAGCTAGAGCTCTACTTGTACTACAGCACCACTTTTGCCTTTTTCTGCGTGGTTTATTGGACAAAAGAATCTTATAGATTTTTCTGCTTGGGCTGGCTTCGAACCACAATCCTCAGATCTCAGCCTCCTGAGTAACTAGGATTACAGTGTGAGCCACCAACACCCAGCTTATTTATTTATTTAGCCAGTCCTGGGGCTTGAACTCAGGGCCTGGACACTGTCTCTGAACTTTCTCAAGGCTAGGACTCTACCATTTGAACCACAGCCCCACTTCAGGTTTTTTCTGCATATGTAGTACTGAGGAATCATACCCAAGGCTTCATGCAGGCTAGGCAAGCACTCTACCACTAGGCCATACTTCGAGCCCATATGTTTATTTTTAAATGAAAATTTTCTGCTACTCAGTTGAAAGTTGACTTCAACGAAGAATAGCTGTAAGAGAGCTGATGGGCTAAACTGGATATCTACTTCCCCTTCAATATTCTACCTAATATGATTTATTTTCTACCAAAGCAACATTTGGTAAGAATGCAAGAAGTAAGAATACATATTTTATAAGTGCAGAGCTAAAACATTGCAGGCCAATTTTAAACTTCAAAAATTTATTCCAAGAACTCTAGGTAAGGTAAGTGCTGGCTCTAAATTAAATTATTTGGGCTTAATCACTCCCAGCTAGGATTTTTGTCTGTTAACTTCTCTTTTTTCTCATTTTCCTTACAGGATAGGACCATCATAATTTTCTGCCTCATGTTTGTGATGAAGATTGAGTTAACATGTAGGAAACTCAGAACAGCATCTGGCATCTCTGTTCAAATGTTACCTGCATCTTTACAAAGTCCAGATCAGAATTTGCTACTTACAAATTAAACACATAACTGACTATATTTCACTAACAAGGGGAAATTTACACATCAGCTAGTATACTGGATTTCTAACTTTCTGACAGTCACCTAGGGTGGAAATTTTTATTTTATTTTATGTTATTACTCAGTATGCATACATATACAAAGGAAACAACTTTGAACATGCTACTTATTATAAGCATTGTAGTTTGATCTTCCTTTAAAAAAAATTGGTTACCACTTACCACTCAGTTGATTTTCTTTCATTCACTACGGAGGTGAAATCCAAAGTTCCAAAACTATTGATTTAACACAGTCTCTTCACTTCTGAGTTGAGAAAACTGAAACCCTAAGAACTAGGAATTAACAAGTTTAAGTTAGATTACAGAACTGGAGGTGTCACATAGCTACAAAACAGCATACAATTCTGGGACCAGAATGTTTTTGAATTGTCATTTATATTCAGTAAAAGTCACCTGTTAAGTATATGGTTGAGTGGGTTAATTTTGGTTTTGTATATTCACAAAGCTATCATAATTTCTGAATATTTTTATCACTCCAAAGGAAATCCTATAGTTATTAATAGTGGAGCCAAACTTTGTATTTTATTCAGAGTCCAAAGATCTTAGCATTGTCATAGCTTATGACAATGAATATACTCCTTATGAGTATATTCAAACTTGTCATCTTAATGTAAATAAGGCTTCGTGTTTACCTATCAAAACATTGAAATTGATCAATGACTTGCTGTGACTTGCAGAGTTCTGTTATTAACCACTTCATAACTAAATATAAAATTTCTATTTAATGTTTGCTTTTAACGTTTAGTGTTTGATTTTCTGCCTACCCCACAACCCCCAGATATCTCCCAGATTCTTGAGCACTCACAACAAACACTTAGAAACCGGTCCTATGTACTCTCCACAGACTCAGGAAATGCTTTGTTCTTTGGATGAACAGCACATCATCTTAAAGGAAATGACACTGGGCATTTTTACACAGAACTTATAAAGCTTCAGAGAAAAGCTTAAAGAAGTTGTTTGTTCTGGATCTTTTCCTAAAAGGTTTTTTGTTTTATTCTCCCCACCCCCAATTTTAAGGTTTTCACATAAAATCCACAACTAGACAACAAAGATCACTAAGGGGCTTAAGGAGAACCTAAATGTTTTCTTGAACAAAAGTGGAACTATCTTTTATTTTAACTCATCATCTCATAAACAGAAATGTCCAGACTATGGCTTTTAAAACATCCGTCCCTTAGTGTCTTGCTTTGCTTCTATTTTAATGTGTCGGAATTAATCTTAGATAAAATGAGCACGTGTGGGTCATTTAAATAGCATTCTCTAAGTTGTGAAAACTAGCACATGTATTTGAATCTTCAATTCATGGTGGTTAATTCTTTAGTAAACATAGTTTTGAAAATGTTTAAGGACATTTACCTATGCAAATTCATCATCACAACTCAGGACCCCATCTGAAATGGCTTGGATTATACATAAACTCACTATAAAGTAATGAAAAGTAATAATGATGGTAATAAAACTAGATGAGGTTCAAAAAAATAATGGCTATTTCAATTAGAACAAACACACATGACTGTAATTCTAATTACCCAAGAGGTTGAGATTAGAGGACCATGGTTCGAAGCCAGGGGGCAGAAAAATCTGTGAGATGCTTATCTTCAATTAACCACTCAAAAAATGAAAGTGGAGCTGTGACTCAAAGTGATAGAGCACTAGCATTGAGCAAAAAAGTCAGGAACAGCACCCAGGTCTTGAGTTCAAGCCCCATGACTGACAAAAACAAAAACTCTTTCCAAGGGGAAAAAGTGGGAGAAAAACATGGGAAGGGGTAACAATGTTCAAGAATGCACCTTGGGTTGGGAGTTTGGCTTACTGGTAGAGTGCTTGCCTAGCATGCACAAAGACCCGGGTTCAATCCCTCAGTACCACATAAACAGAAAAAAACATAAATGGGGCTGAGGCTCAAGTGGTAGAGCTTTAGCCTTGAGAAAGTCCAAGGACAGTGCTCAGGCCCTGAGCTCAAGGCCCAGGACTGGCAAAAAAAAAAAAAAAAGAATGTACCTACTACCTGATGAATGTAACTGTAACCCCTCTATATATACATTACCTCAACTATATTAAGAAAAATCATTTCCACAGGTCAAGTATTTACCATAACATTTTTATAGTATTAATTCATTTCCCTTTAGAAATAAAGAGCATACAAGGTCTTTGAAATTCTACTAATATTTACACTCCTTGGATTTCAGTTCTATTAATATTTATTATTATAAACATTGATGCACAAACCAATGAGTCAACTATGTACACTTTATTTTATTTTTATTTTTTTTGCCAGTCCTGGGCTCAGTGCCTGAGCACTGTCCTTGGACTTTTACCACTTGAGCCTCGGCACCACTTCCGGCTTTTTTTTTTTTTTCTATGTATGTGGTACCGAGGAATCGAACCCGGGACCTCATGCATGCTAGGCAAGCACCTTAACCACTAGGCCAAACTCCTGGCCCCTCGCTTTCAGTTTTTTTTGCCACACTAGTCCCTGTGAGCAGGCACCAGGCCCAAGTAGCCTCAGCCCCCGCCCGCCCCGCCCCCGCCCCGCCCCCGCCCCCGCGGAAGGCGCAAGGGGCGTGGCCCGGGCAAGGGGCGTGGTTTGGGAGTCGCGGGGTGGCGGAGCCCGGGAATTCCCTCCTCCTGAAGTCAGGCGTCTTGGCAGGCTCCGCAGTCCTGGCTGCAGCCTGCCGCCCTGCGCCTCGCGCCCCCACGCCTAGGAGGTGGTCCGGGTGGAGGAGGGAGAGCAGGAGGGCCTCGGCGGGCGTCTGCTCCGCCCGCTGCCCCTTCTCCGTCGGGTCAGAGCCGAGGCCACAGCCACCCGTGCCAGCGCGGCCAGAGGGCAGGTAAGGACCCCGGCGCGGCCCCACGCGCGGGGACTGCCGACCCCGCTCCCGGAGGCGCTGGGCCCGTGCGCCCTGCTCCAGGAAGCGACTCCACGATCTCCGCTCTCCACCGGCCCGGAGTCGGGAAGTTGGGGAGAAACTTCTCCCCTCCCCCGGCCAGGCGGGCGCGTGTCTTCTGCCCGCGCTACCTCTACCTGCTCGCCGCGGCCGCGGTCCCCGCCCCACCCCGGGCTTCCCGGTCCCTGCCCGCGTCCTCCCGGGCTTCGTGTGCCCACCCCGCCCCCGACGAGGTGAGCGTGTTGGTGGGGGAGGGAGGTTGGGTGGGAAATGTGTGTGTGTGAGTGGGGGGGGGGCGTTGAACCTTCATTCGGATCCCCGAGCCCGATCAGGGGGCCGCTGAGCCGGGCTGGGAGGACCTGGGCGCGGGGACGAGCGGGGGTGGGGGGGAGCTCCGGGCGGCCCCTGGGTTGGATAGAAAACCGCAACCTGTGTAAAGTTTTCCTTTGTTTTGCCTGGGGGGTGGGGAGATCCACCCTTCCGCGGCCACTCGTGCTGCACCGGGCCCCTCTGCCGCCTCCCCTTGTGTTCGGTTTCGGTCCACATGGGCTCAAGGAAATTTTGTGTTAAAAGTGTGTGTGTGTGTGTTTTCTTCTTGGTAATGGCTTCCAGCTTTTGCTTTATTGGACAGAGTTGTTTTAAGGACTCTCTGTTCAACTTATGGAACCTCATGGGTTCCCCTTTCTGTGCTAAAACCTATTCTTTAAAAAAAAGTATTGTAAATGTGAGGTACAGAGGGGTTACAGTTATAAAAGTAAGGTAATGAGTGCATTTCTTTTTGAAGAGGGTAATCCCCTCCTTCATTTCCTCCCACTCCCCGCCCCATCTGAATCCCCTCTCCCACAAGTTGTAAAGTTCATTTCCAACATAATGTCTGGTGTGCATCATTGCTTCATTGGTTGACCCTTTGTCCTATCATTTCTGTTGCTCTTTCCCTTCTCTAAATCAAAAGATAAAGGGTACAGAACTAAAAATAAGTGACAATGTGGAATAAACCAAAAGAGAAAAAGAAAGAAAGAACTACACTAACAGAAACCTTTTGTTTCAGTTTCTTTGAGTTCATTTCAATAAGCATAATTTTATGTGGTCATATACAATAGCTATTGAACTACTGTGATTTTTTGCTAAGACTATCCTAGACATATTTTAGTTACTACAAATGAGGGAAACTACGTAGCTTATGTTTCTTTGTATATGGCTTGCTTCACTTAATACATTTTTTCCCGTCTTTCCATTTCCTTCCTTATGTACAGAGTAATTTCTTTCTCTCATGTCTTCCTTTCTTTTTTCTTTCCTTCCTTCCTTCCTTCCTTCCTTCCTTCCTTCCTTCCTTCCTTCCTTCCTTCCTGTTTTTGTTTTTGTGGTTTTTGTTGTTGTTGTTGTTGATGGGGCTTAAACTCTGGGCCTGGGTGCTGTCCCTTAGCTCTTCAGCTCAAGGCTAGTTTTCTATCACATTTAGCCACAGCACCACTTCCCATTTTCTGGTGGTAAATTAGAGGGAGATAGGAGTCTCCTTGACTATTTGTACCCAGGCTGGCTTTGAACCATGATCCTCAGACCTCAGCCTCCTGCGTAGCTAGGATTATAGGCATGATCCACCAGCACATGCCATACTTTCTTAAGGAAGTATAGTACTCCATTTTGTATATATGCTACATTTTCTTGATCTATTCATCCACTGAGGGATATCTGGGTTGATTTAATATCTTAGCTTTGGTAAATAATACTGCAATGAACATGGTTGTCATTTGGGTAAATGCCCATGAATGTGATTGCTATATCATAGGGAAGTTCCATGTTTAGTCTTCTGAGGAACCTTTATACTGCTTACCAGAGTGATTGAACAAGTTTATATTCCCATCAATAGTGTGATAGCATTCCCTTTTGTTTACATGTCTGCCAGTATCTGTTATTAATAGATATCTTGAGAATGGCCATTCTAAGGGCAGAGGGGTGGAACCTCAAAGTTGTTTTGATTTGCATTTCTTTTAGATCCAGAGATGTTGAACATTTCTTCATGTGTCTATTGGCCATTCATATTTCTTCTTCAGATAAGTCTCTCTTTAAGATTTTAGTGCACTTATTAATGGGGTTGTTTCTTTGAGAATTTGTAGGGAATTAATTTTTTGAGCTGTCAGTGTATTTTAGTATTATATAGTTAGAAAGGGTCTTCAAATCTGTAGGCTTTGTATTTATCTTGATAGCTATGTGCTGACATGCAGAAACTCTGCAGTTTAATGCAGTCCATTTATCCATGCTTTCTTTGATTTATTGTGTTTCTGGCTCTTAGAAAGTTTTGACTCTGCCCAGGAACCCTAGATTTTTTCCGCTATCCCTTTCTGTAATATTTTCAGGGTACCTGATCTTTCAATGAGGTTTTGATCCATTTGGATTTGATTCTGGTGCAGGGTGATACTGAAGGATCTAACATTAGTTTTCTACACATGTATAGCCAATTCTGCCAGTACTATTGGTTGAAGAGGTTGAGTTTCTTCCATCCTGTGTTTTTGACTCTCTTAGCAAATATTGGGTGGCGATAGATCTGTGAGTTCATTTCTGGGTCTTCAATCCTAATCCATTGGTCCTCAGGCCTGTAAAAACCTACCCTTATTTTGTCATCAATCCTGAGGCTTCAACTCATTGCTTGGGCACTGTCCTTGAGTTTTCTCAAGGCTAGCCCTCTACTACTTGAACCACAGCAGTACTTCCAGCATTTTCTGAGTATGTGGTAACAAAGAATCAAACCTAGAGCTTTGTGCATGCTAGGTAAGACTCCACCACTAGGTCATATTCCTGGCTCTAAAACCTACTCTTTAAACAACAAGCTCAGGTTGACTTCATTCTCCTTTTATTGGATGTTTTGGTTAAGATAGCAACTCATGCTCTTGGCCACCATCATATATCCTTCCGAATTTACATTTTCAGATCTTTATATTTTTCCCAACACAACTGTATCTTGTTCAGATGTAGGAATTTTAATGTGTTAAATCTGGAGCTGTAAACTTCAGGACCACACTGTATTAGGGCTCTATGTTTGGTTCATCTTGTGAAAAAAAATTGTGGGAATGATATTTCAATATTTTAAATTATAAATGCAATTAAAATGTATAATTTTCTTTTAGTTCTTTGGGGGATGCAAAACCAAGAAGTGTTAATATGGAACGGAAGGCCTTATTTTCTTAGTGATAGGGACAGTTGTACACAAATAGAAGCTGAATTAAATACTCCCCTGAGAAAACAAATAGGTATTGCAAACAAAATAATTAGAATGGTTTGTAACAAGCAAGCAAATGAGTGCTGCGAAGGAATTGCTGCATTATATTTATTTTTTTTTCTATTTGAATATCTGCCTGGGGCTGCAAATTGAAGGACCCAATTTGCTTTTAAAATTTTAATGACAGAATGAAAAGCATTGGCTTTGTGTTATGGAGAGATGTACTTAGGTCACAGTTTTTTACATATTAAAATTTTTGAGCTTTATTTTGTATGGAGGTGTATGAATAATTTTGAAGAATTCCTTCTTTTTTCCCTCTTCTCTTCCCATTCCCTCCCTTCTCTTCCTGCTTTTCATCTTTCCTTTGCTCTTTCCTTCCCTTCCCTTCCTCTCCCATAAGCACTAACTAGGCTTGGTACTCAGTATTAGGAACCCACTATAGTATGAAACATTAACTTAGCTCATAAGGAATTGATCTACTCTAACTCCAGCTTGGGTGAAGCAATGCACTATGGCCTTCAGTTTATTTTTAGTTCTGTGGGTGCAGAGGGTCCTGAATTCCTAACACTTGTGAAGTGAATCAGTATGGGTATATTGTAAGGGACTAGCAGTTCCTTGTGGATTTTGGATTTTAGTGTAAGGCGTTTCCTTACACAGTTGCTGGGTTAATTGCCATATTGCTCCGTTGGAGCCAGAGGGTGGCAGGAAGGACCACTTCATAGCCCGTGAATACAGAGTTTTATTCCCTGGACATCTTATGTGGACTGTGATCCCAGCTCTTGAATTTCAGGGACTGTAGCTCTGCCCTGCCTCCAAATGCCAGGTGAAACTATTTTTAGCCTGTCCCTGGAGTTATTTTTGTGCTTTGTAAACCCCAGGTCTAGACCTGCAGCAGTTTACATTTCAGATGCAACTTAGAGCATTTTTCAGGAATATCACAGCTGAAAAAGTTAGGACAAGGTTAGCAATTGCTAATCCCCTTTGCGGAGGGGATTGCTTTGACCTACCTTGGATGCTAAGAGTTCATTGGAATGTTGGTATGAGCTGTGATGGGTGAGATGGAGCCATAAGTATTTAGTGCTTGTCAGGGTGGTAGAAGGAGGAATTCTACAGGAGATGGAGGCAGGAAGTGAAGAAAGAGGGAGAGGAAGAGGGAGAGGGAGAGGGAAAGAGAGAGAGGAAGTAACAATAATGAAAGAACACAAGAGTAAGAGACAAGAAAGAAAGGTCAGAAAAGGGATGAGGAGAATATATAGAAACCTCGATCCAGTTCTACCCATAATCCACCACTAACCAGCCAGCCAGAGGAATTTCATGGGCTGTTGCCAGTAAATACTGGGGACAGAGGTGGGTTCCTGCATTTATTGAAAAAGGGATGACCCACCTAGTGCTCATGATCAAATAGAATAGAATAAAAGAGAAACTCAATTCAATAAAGCAGAATAAAAGATTCACTGAAAATGTATATGTTTGAGGAATGCTACTTGGACTCCTCTGGCTAGGACAATAGTCTTTTGGTAAGCAGAAAAAAAACTAAGGGAGGATTTTCCAGAAATGAGCAGATGACCTGGATGACATCCATCCTACCAAACCCAGGCATTGGTCTTGAGGAAATAAGGTTAGCTGAACGACCAGATCCATTCAGGAAAACCTGCTGTCCTGACAGTGGCCTTGTAATCATCCTTCAGAGAGAATGGCATTGAACCATTGGTAAAGAAATGGAAAAGCCTGTCAAGGATTCTGTTAAGTGAAGTAATCCAGACCCAGGGAAGCACAGGTGGCATGGTTTCTCTCATGAGAGAAACTAGCACATGGCTATAAATCTAGAAGTAAATATACTAGGTGGCACTTAAGCAGTTATACATGAATTATCAGAAATATAATAGATTCTATGGAGAACACAAGAATAATTCTTTAGGAAGCCTAAGTCGAAGCCTAACAAAATGAGTATTAGAAGATGAGAACTTGTTGGGGGAAGGTGCAGCAGCAAGAGGAGAGGAGTATAAGAGTGAATGTGAGCACTGAGTAGGATGCAGGCAAGAATGCATTGCATAAGTCAGAGAACTGAGAAAAATAAGGAGAACAGTGAAGGTGCCAAGGGGCTGACATGGGTCAAAATGCATTGAATACATAAAATGCTTTGTTAAATGGGAAAAAAACCTCAATATATAGCCTTGAAATTAGGAAAAGTGAGGAAGGGGTTGAGGGAGGGGTGGTGAGAATGTGAAAAAGGACCACATCGATCAAGTTGCACTGCATTCATAAATGCCCCGTTGAATGGCAATGCCTTTGTTCAACTAATTAAAGAAAATAAAACAGTATATTTAACAAAGACACTTGCTGAGTTGAAGGAGATGCTGTGTGGTCAGAACTTTGCCACCTCTGTCTTGGAAAATCCACAGTAGAGCGGCAGGCAGCATACTGACTGGACTGTGAGCAGAAGCCACGTGTGTCATTTGCACAAATAAAGCCATAGAAGTGTTTATTTAATGACTGGGTGGTTGAGCCCTGGTGTATTGTCTTGGCAGGATCTCTTGGGGGTAAGGAGGAGAAGACAAGCTTGGTGAAGAAGACAGTGGGCTGAAAAGGGCTTACTTACTAGTTCAGGGTGACGCATCAGGAATGAGTCGGACAGATGTGTAGGCGAATGTCCCTTCCCAAGGGGAGGCTAGGTAGAGGCATGCCTGTGCTGGCTTGCAAAGGTTATAGAATGAGCTTTAGCTTTGGGGTTGGAAAGATGAAGTGTACTCACTTGTGTGAGTCACATGAATTCCACTCATGGACTGTTCTGGAAAACTCTTGGAAGTAGTTGTATCTCGTTTAGATTACACACAAAGACATTACATGCCCTGCCTAAGTTATATAGCCAGGACTGGACCCCAGATCTATCTAATCAGTGATACACTGAGTCAAGGTCTAATATCCGAAGGTGGGATTCTCTGGACATCACAGGGAGATCTTTTGAAAATGCTGATTCTGATATGCTGGGCCTGGGTGGGACCAGAGACTCTGCATTTTTAACAAGTTTCAAGATGTTTCTGCTGTGGTTAGCTCATGGACTGTGCCAATCCTGGGGCTTAAACTCAGAGCCTGGATGTTGTCCTAAGGTTTTGGGCTCAATGTTAGCATTCTACTACTTGAGCTACAATTCCACACTCAGCTTTTTGGTGTTTAATTAGAGATGAGTCTCATGGACTTTCCCGCCCAGGTTGGCTTTGAAACAAGATCTACAAACGTTACCCTGCTCAGTAGCTGGGAATATAGGTGTGAGGCATCAGGGCCTAGTTCACACCTATAGGAAGAAGATGGTGATGATGATGATGATGATGAAGATGATGATGATGATGATTATGATGATGTGTGTGTATGTGTGCTGATCCTGAGATTGGAACTCATGGCCTCATGCTCTTTTACTTACCTCTTTTGCTCAGTGCTGGTGCTCTACTACTTGGGCCACAGTTTACTTTCAGAATTTTTGCTGGTCAACTGGAGAGAAGAGATTCAAGAGCTTTTCTACATGGGCTGGTTTCGAATCTATACCTCAGAACTCAGCCTCCTGAACAGGAGTAGTTATTGGCATGGACAACCTCCTCCTGGCTTATTATTATTAAGTAAATGGACAAAGGAGTTTCAGTTCATTGCATCAGTTTCTTATTACAATGCATCTCTATCAGTGTCACTTCTTCGATCATTCTCCCTCTCATTTATCCCAACAGGACTCCTCCTTTCCCATTTCCTAGTTCCATGTTTACATATGTTCACATATGTTCACAAAGAGTATTATAACTATATTGTTGACTCTTCCTGTGTCACGGATCACACTTGGATAAATAAGGATGATCTCTCTGCAGTTTTCTATAGCTTACATCAAAAGGGAGACTCAGCAGCAGTCAGTGAGGTTTTCTGAAACAAATAGGGAGACAGGGTATGTCTCTGAGCAGAACTATCGTGTCATCTTCTGCCCCAGAAAGGTAAGCAGAACCAAGCTTTGAGGGTGTCCTACCACCCTCCCTTCCTTTCATATCTCCCTGGAACTTTGGTTCACCTTGATCTGTGTACTCTGATATGCTATGAATGCAGCAGACACTCCCCAAATTCTGTTGACTTGTCTGGGAGTAATTCTTTCATCACAACTTTATTGAATCCTGCTTCTATTTTCTCCATGTTTTCCAAGCCAGTCTTGTCTATGAAATTTCTCTACTATCATTAACTTTAGATTACTGACACCATAGATTTTTTTAAAGGGGAATAAACTTTATTATTTCTCCAGAGATGGAATAATGCTAGTATCACACAGATGTTTGATAGATTTTGGTCTTTCTAAGGAATAAAAAGAAATGACTAACAGTGTGATTGCATAGCCCTATATAAGTTTAGAGATCCATTTAAATATTTAATAACATTTCTCCCTGATATGGGGTGGTTCTGAAATTTTACTGAAGTCTTAAAATTAGACAAAAATGTGTTTGTGTATGAGGGTAATATCCACTTCGTCAAGATGTATATTTAGAAAAATGAGATCCTTAGTGTTTTAATTGCCATTCTGAACATTTCTTGTCATAAAAATTTATCCTCTTTGCTGCTCTGCCTGACTTAACATGAGATTCCTGCCGTGATTCAATCTATGTTCAATAAAATGCTTCTAAGATGCTTAAAAGTTCAGATGATAGAAGGCACCCCCACACAATTGCCATTCAAATATTGCTCTTGTTGAAATATCAACTTTTAAAAATTTAAAATACAATGGAACTTTGTGCTATACTGCATTACATGTCATATTGGACTCATTATTCTGTTTTGTTTTTTTTTAATTAGACTGTCAGAGAAACCTAAACCAAGCTTTCTTGAATGGTCTGAGAATGTATTATCACAGAGGTAGTTTCAGGGCTTTTGGACTGGTCCTGGTAAGGCAAAATGGTCACCATGTAAAGATAAGCTTGGCTATACTTTGAAGGTCTGGGGAATGGTACAAGTGGTAGAATGCCTGCTTAGCAAACCCCAGAATCATTATCACCAAAGAGAATCCAATGAGGTGTCAGGCAGGAAGAGGAGAGTCAGCAAATTCTCAGCCTCCCTCAACCCCCACCCAGTGCTCTCAGTGTGATGTGTCTGCTCTAAGGTAGAGTTTGCCTGGGACACAAATATCCAGTCAGGAAGGTATGGACCCCTCCAGGTCTTCTTTGAATTGCATAAACCCTTTCAGAACTCACTAAGGAAAATCTCTTCCCATCTCTTCACTCAGAAATGGGGTCGTGATGCTCATTTACAACTCTCCAAACTCTGTTCTGACATGTAATTGGGACCAGAACCCATAGGATGCCTTCCTGCTATGGAGAGGAGCAGTCACCTCCCACCTCCAAGACGCTGATTGTGGGGGAAAGTGCAGATGTGTTAGGACAATGTAGAAGAGGAAGGGGGAATCCTGTCAGGAAAGGAGAAAAAAAAAGGTTCTTTCTGTTTACCAATTGGCAAAGCAGCTGTATGTGCATCACACTTTATTTTTATTTTTATGTTTTGGTAGCTAATAGGATATAAGAATCTTGTGGACTTCCTGCTGGTTTTGAGTCATAGTTTTCTGATCTGAACCTTGTGGGTGGCTGCGATTACAGTTATGAGCCAATCACACCTGGCCATACCTAAGCATTTTTTATGCTATTACATACCTCTACTATAAGTGTATCTTATTTTGTATCATCTTTCTTTTTTCTTTTTTTCTTTACTCAGTTACCTACATTTATACATAGAATGATGTCATCTCATTAACTTAGTCATTTACTTACAGCTGCATATTAGACTATTTTACAAATTCTTTTGCTTTCTTGTTCTCTTTCTTTCTGCTGGTCGTGTGGTTTGAACTCAGGGTCTGGACACTGTCACTGATCATTTTTGCTCAAGGCTAGTGCTCTACCACTTGAGGCCACCATCCAACTTCTGGCTTTTGTGGTGCTTTACTGGAGCTGAGGTTTCACAGACTTTCCTGCCCAAGATGGCTTGAAACTGTGATCCTCAAATCTCAGCCTCCTAGACTGAGTGGGAGTAAGAAAGGAGCAAAAAATCTTTAGTTTCTGTTGTTATAGTGTGTAGGAAATAGGATAGAGAAGAACAAGTCCAATCCATCAGACTCTTAGTTTGACAGATGCAGAAGTCCTATGTCTCCCAAGTTATGTTAGTATCATTTTCATTTTTCTTCCAGTTAGAAAAAAAGGGGCACTTTAAAAACCATTCGTAGCCTCCCTATCAATTGCTCATCTACTTTCAGGGGGAGGCTGAAAGATTTTTTGAAAAGTCAATGCAGCCTATGGGTTTTCTCCACATGAAAATGCGCACACACTCATATTCATCTCATTTTTTGAAATGGTGAACCCCTGTGAAGTCAACCATGGGCCCTGGCTGAAGACACACATTTCCTCTGAACAGAAGCAATCAAATCTCATTCTCTTCCTTAGCATGCTCTACAAGAAGGACAATTTTGCTTTCAATCAGTAAATTAAGTATGTGCCTTCTGGGAGAATGGGCGATTTGGCTTTTCTTTAGAATTCTTCTAACTTTTCTTTGGCCTTAACCCTTCGAGAGTAAAGTAGAGATTTGTAGAGGTTTCCTAATAATTTATTTGACTCAAGATACATATTTTTCTAAGCTTCAGTATACATTCTCAGTAGAGAACTGGAGATAGTATTTTTATTATTCAGTGCACGAAGCAATTTCTCACATTTTATTGTACTCATAGCCATTTTTCCTATAAGTATGCTACAAGGCACAAAAGAGTCTGTTCCCCCTATTTCTTTCTGATAATGGGTAGGAAGAATGTGATGTTAACTTGAGACCATAGCCCTCTGTATTTCTGTACTTCCTTCTGTACTTATTCCATTGTTAAAACAATCATAACAAATATGTATTGTTTCCCACTGAAAATAGAGACATATCCAGCAGTGTTTTACTGCCTCTTTATCCAGATTCTGTCATCAGTTAAGTGTTCTAGATACTCAATTTTAACTGTTTCTAATGATAATCCATTGACCTTCAGGGCTAATTTCTTGAGTGAGTGGTGTACAAGAAAAAAGATTTGTGGTGTAAACTGTAAGATTATAGGAGGTAAGGGTAGTCTCAATTCATGACAATATTTCTTCAAAGGAAGTCAGATGGAACCTACAGAGAGCTTGTCCTCTTGCATCTACCAGGGTAGATGACACAAGAATCCAATTAGGATTTGGTCAAATGGAGGAAATTGTTCAAATGTCTTCCGAGTTCCTTATAAATAGTGCTTTTTCTAATATTGATGACAGTGAACTTAGGGAAAGGCAGTCAAATGAAACAAGTATAAATTATAGCATAATAGCTGGGATTTAACCAGTCATACAGCCAAGACATATGGGGAGCAATTTGGGGCACAGGTGTGTGTTCCAGAAAAAGAATTAGGATCATGAACTAAAGAATCTGAAATACATACAAAAGGTTTAGTAGTACGTTGCGATGGAAGAGTAATTAGCTTGAATGACACTCCCAAATGGGGGAAAAAAGCACTAAAATAGCTGAAAATGGTATATTTAAGAAAAATCAAATAGCAGCTGTCAAGAGTAAGAACCATAGAGACACAACATAGAAAGAAAATGGAAACTCTTGGCAATATGTGAGCTTCAAATTTAATGTTTGTCCTGAATGTCTTGGCCAAGCTGTTTTTGTTCTTCCAGTTGGGTGGGAAACAGGACATAGAAGATCAAGTCAAAGAACCACCTTGTGTAGAGCCCAGTGTCAGACTTCTCCCTAGCTCTGGTAACATATCCTCACTCTAAGAATTAATGAGAAACAAATGCAAGGGAAATTTCCCATTTTCACTTCAGAGTTGCACGGAAGGGACATTTTCTTAAAAACTGATGACTCATGCAGGTTTGTGCCCCAAGTTTATGTTGTTTGTGGGGTCTAAGGGAACTCAAAGGAGAGCTTAATTTACAGTGGTTTAGATGGGCAGTGAGGAGGAAGTAGATTGCAAGCAAACAGTTTCTGAAATAATGTGAATGGCAGCTAGACTCAGAATTCTTAGAGAAGTTATAAGAACAATGAGACCGAGAAAGAGATAAAGAGAGAGGCATAATCTCTGACTTACACTATGAAAGAAATGTACTTAATATGTCTTAAAAATAGTGGTGTATGTGCCTTGAAAAATAAAAAGCAGAATTGAGGCTAGCTAAACCAAACACAGGGAAGTCACAAATCCTAGTAAGTTAAAAACCTTACAAGGAGACATTACACATCAGAGTGGACCTACAGAGAAAAAGATGGAAAATACGAAGGCATTATTTAGACTATAACCACAGAAACAAAAACATGAGAGGTTAAGACACATGGAAGATAAGTAACAATATTTAGCATATTTTTGACTAAATTTCTAAAAGCAAGTAGGAGAAAGTGAAGTAGAAAGAATATTAAAGGACATTATGATTTATAAGAAGAAAACAAACCAGATGTAGCAAGACTAAGGATCAAGAAGATGACAAAAAGTTCACATCTAGCCACATCACAGAATGACACTGTAGGAAACCAAAGACAAATAAAACCTGAAATGTATTTACAGAAAAATGACAGACCATATACATATTTTTAAAAAAATTTATGTGTGGTAGGCTGAATATTTGCCTATGACTATATTCAAGGCCTAGTCTTATCTTTCAGTTCTTTTTTATTCATTTTCTGACAGGAGAAGCAAGGTTTAATTGTTGATAATTAAATTAACAACACATGAAATTGGCTTGTATAAGTTCATACTGTTAATATATTTCATTATCCTTATATAATTTTTATAAAGGGCTACCATTCAATAAATCAGTTTATAAGTACAATGCAGTTTTTTTATTCTCAACTATTTATTTTGTGATAATTTGTTATTACAGCTATAGGAAACTAGTATCTGGATAATAATGGAAATCTAAGATAGTGTCATATTGCCTTCCATGAGAGAAGAGAGAGTGGTTAACCTACAAGTGTACCTTTAAAAAATGTGTTGTATTTATACATTTTCATGTTGAACTGAAATTCCTTTGTGCAACTATTTAAAGGATATAATAAACAAATTTAAAGAAGAATAATATCGACATGGCCTGAGGCTAGCTCTGGGCAAAAATATAGGATTCTGCTAGGAAAATAACTAAAGCAAATAAGTGCTGGGGGCATAGCTAAGTGTTAGAGTGCTTGCCTAACAAGCATGAGTCCCTGAGTTCAAAAGACACAAAACCCTGAATAAGATAAAAATGTTTTTTCTATTAATGGAAAAAAATAAAACAAAACTGAGTCTATAACCACAATTCAATATGAAAAGAAACTCAGTAATGTACCCCAGAAAGAGAATTTTGTCACATGTAAGGCTTGAAATCTAGTCAATAAAGTCTAACCAATATGCTAATGGATACTTAGTACAAAGGCACATGTGCAGTTTATAAAACAATGTGGCTGGAGCGAACTAGAAGAGCACAAAGAAAGACAGAATGAGACTAATGTGCCATTGACACACTGACACATTAGTTGGCCCACATTAGCTGGTCATGGGAAGCTCACATTGTTGAAGAGAAATACGGAATGATTTTGCTTGTGCATTCCAGTGAGCATTGTGTCTGATGTGTTCTGTTACCTCACTGTCTTCTGAGAGTGCTGTGTTACCCAGTGGCTTGTTTCTTTTCTCATCAACTGTAGTCCTTGGTGGGGTGGGGGGAAGATTTTTCTCCTGGTACAAAGGGAAAATGTTTTCTGTTTTAATTGAATGCTTAAATTACCCTGTGTCTCCATAGGATGATTCGGAAGTTGGGGCCTCTCACTGTGGTCCAGAGATATCAGCTAGGAACTAGTGGGCAGGAGTGAGAAAAACTTCAGTGCTACCCTAGGGGCCTAGCAGATACATTGGGACAGGACCAGGGCCTGCCATATTGCTGCCAGAATGGACCGATCAGATAGACTCAGAATTGGGAAGAGGGAAAGAAGTGGGGGCTATTTATTACCATGGGTTCCCAGATTGGACATGTTTCTGGAGAGAGAGGAATAGTCCAGGGGGAGTGTAGGAACAGCTAGCAAGCAGAGATCGAGTGGATTCAAGCCAGGCCAGGTGACACAGGATGGTCCACACGTTCCAACAGACTCTCATGGTGGAAGGCATATGGTAGTTAATGGCTTGGCAGGACGCTGTGCCAAGTCTTTTAGAAGTCCTGGGAAGGCAGAAGGAAAGGGCAGATCAGGGAAGCTGAGAAGACTCCCACCCCTTGGTTCACAGAGTCATTCCCCCAGGGCTTGTGAATTGCCAGGAGAGACAATGGTTGTTCTAGGCTGTCTTGTAAGTCAACTCCCAGGTTTCCAGGGTCTACCGGGGTCTATAGATTTGCTTTTGAAAATGAGGAAACATGAGAAATTTTATAAAAGGACTTCTAGGAAAATGACTGTCCTGTAATAGCCTCCTCAAGATGTGGGAAAAAAGAAATAATATGAGACACACCCATTTCCCCTCTGAGGGGTGCTAGCTCTGATTCACTTCTTTATGGGAAATTGAAGTGGTGTTTCATGATATCATGCAATTTTTAGATAAGAAGCTTCTCAATTTCTTTCTTTGTTTCTTTTCCTCCTCCTTCTCTCCTCCTCCTCCACTCCTCCTCCTTCTGTTCCTCCTCCTTCTCCTCTTTTTCTTCTTCCTCATCCTCCTTCTATGCCAGTACTATGTCTTAAACTCAGCACCTCATGCTCTTGATTAGCATTTTTCTTTTCTTCTTATGGCTGGTGCTTTATCACTTGGGCCACACCACCGTTCTGCTTTGCTCTGGTTAATTGGACAAGAATCTCATACGCTTTTCTGCCTGGGCTTGATTTGAATCTGGATTCTCAGATCTCAGTGTCCTAAGTCAGGATTACAGGTATAAGTGACCAGTACCTAGCTCCTCACTTTCATATGGTTTCTGGAATAGTAGATAGCTGGTGTACCTGGGTAGGTTGATGATATGAGGGTGTGATTTCTCTCATCCTCTGTCTGTGCTCAGGGTAGGGCCTTGGTCCCAAGAGTGGTTGGGGCAGAGCTGACCATGTATATCCAGATTCAGCTTTATCCTTTACTGTGCTCCTTGAAACCCGCTGTGTTCTGGGTCTGTTCTGCATAACTAGTCTTCTTACCTTGGATTGTCTATTGCTCCAATCTAGCAAGTTCATCTTCCTTCAAACAGACTTGTCTGGAACATTGTCTTGAGAGATTCTAGCACAAAAACAGCATGAAAAATTTGGATAATTTAACTTGATGTGATCTCTGCAGGCCAGCCTTCTTGGAGATTACAGATTATGCCACAACTCTTTGTATGCCACCACTCTCTTCCTGATTCAGCATGGGACTTTAACCTATTGTAACCCTTCCCCGACATGTTTCCTTAGACCCATCCTATATACATTGTTTACTGTCTTGCCCTTGAAAACGTTATGCTGTGGTTTAAATGATCACTAATTTCTAACTACTTTCGGAATGCGTCATCAGTCATCATTAATTTCTAACCTCATTAGCTCTATTTACACCACTATAGAATTTCAGCTTGGGGGATCTGTAAGGAGAAAAATTTAAAGCTCATTTTAAAATACAATTATGCATAGGTAAAGTCTTCACTTGTAACCAGCTGCCAGTGGAGACCATGAGCTGAGACTTCAATTAACCTAACTATTCCTGTCCCATTCATGGAGTGCTTGATGTGTATTCATTGTCATCTTATAGCATTCTGGGTGTGTGAACCCCATATACCTCTGTTGGGGTCCTGGGTTCAAAACCTATTTTTGATCCTACTTATGATCAACCCCCTCTGATCACAAATGTCCCCACCCCAGGACCACCCCAGGCCGGTGGAGCCTGTGGCACTGCACATCTGGTGAGGGCTCCACCCTGAACAGAGTTTTTCTGCCCTGTACTGCAGCCAGTGTAGCACCACAAGCTTCCCGGCTGTACTCTGCCCACACATATGCAAACACTGTGCCTAGTAAGTTCAGCTTCAAGTTCAGTATGTGAGACATTTCTCATGGCCTCTGAAGGCCCCTCCTTTTGCAATGTCTCCACCTGAAGGCAAAATGGAATGATACTAAAATATACTTCACTGCATTTCTAGGGTTGTTGTAAGCATCAAATAAACAAAGGCATATGAATAGCATCATTGGTGTTTCAGTCTCTGAGACACTCGGTATATATTTCATCTAGTAATGGAAAAGGAGAGGTTCTTGGGACAGGACTGTGGGTGACTCCTGTTGTATCACTAGTGTTAAATATAGAACAAACACCATACAGGATGATGGGTAGATTTTTGTGGAACAAATGGATATGGTTGTGAATTTTTTATTGGAAGAAACCCCAACAATCTAAGTAGGAAAGAATTCTAGGGAAGACATTGTGTTTTGGCTAATCAAGTCAGAGAAACTTGGCTTTCCCTGATCACATCAGGCTGGTGACTCCCAATAGAAAATACAGCAGTACATCTGGCTAAGTAATGCCTACTTGTATCTACTGTGAGCTGTGACAACACCGGTTGCTAAAATCTTGACCTGTGGAAACCAGCCTCTGACATCTTTTAGCCTCTGACATGTTTTTATTTTTTTTCCACCCCCTCTGGTGTAGAGGAAAAGCTAAAACAATTCTGTGTATACCTAAGGGCTAACAAGTATTGTTGTAAATAAATAAGAATATGTGTGACCTGAGCCTCATCCCTTGATCTCTTTCAAATTATTCATGAATTGATAGTAAGCACAGATGTGATTATTTCTGTAGGAAATCAGTGACCCCGAGATCCTGGATCTGGTCCACAGTGCCCTTGGAAGAATGACGGTGGTCCGGCAAATCTTCCCATCTGCAAAGGACAACCAGAAATGCATGAGGAACAACCACCGTATCTCTTCTCTGCTCTGTGACCCTCAGGAAGGCTACCTCCAGATGCTCCAGGTCAGTGTGGGATATACAATTCCGTGGGGGGTGGGGGTACATCTCACTTACACCCTTGGCTTGTGGCCCAAAATGTTCTGGGGTTTCCTGGGTATGAGCTGAATGCTATTGCCAACCACTTTTAATTACTAAGACCTCTGTCATTTGCTAAAATTGAAACCAGTCAGCTGGACAGTGTCAGCAGGCCACTATGTTTGTTGTTAGCAAGCAGGAAATGCTAGCACACAGGGGGCCTCTAGTATTTTTTTACATATATAATTTATTGTAATTAATAGAAGGGTTACATTATATTTGCCAGATAGAAGGTACATTACTTCACAAACATTAATACCCTTTCTCATATTTTGGTCCCCATTTCCCTCCCCCCACCCCAGCACCTCATCTTCTTTTTCCCCCTTCCCTATCCTATTTCAAATAAACAAATAAACATATATACAATATATCAGATAACAAGGTGAAATACTGTAACAATATGAGATAACCAAGGAACAGCAAAAGAGATGAGAAATAACATAGTACATTAAGGACAACAATCATACATTATATGGCTTTTATTTCTATATCCTGGAGGTTCTTTCATTTAGCGTCATCCTATATGTATAGCCACACTTTTAACAAAAGGATTTATATTTTGTAATACCCACAGAATAAACTAAAAAGAGAAAAGAAAAAGACAAAAACTTCAAAGGTAAATGAACCTAAGACCTAAAGAAAATAAAAAGGGTGTGTAAGTCTCAAAACAAGCAAATGAAAATCATGCTCATTGATAGTGAAAGAAGTAGAAAATAAATGGGCAAAATAGCATTTATAAAAACTGAGAATCCCCTGAGTTGGCAAAGCTAGATACTAACAGACACCTATTTACACTGTAGTTCTTGGGGAGTCCATTGACACACATGTGTAAGATAAATTTGGGCCTCTCGTATTTAAAAGTTATACCTCTTGGTCACTGGTGGCTATAATCCTATAATCCTAGCTACTCAAGAGGCTGAGATCTGAGGATTGTGGTTTGAAACCAGCCCAGCAGGAAAGTTTGTTAAGAGTCATACCTTCAATACTAGCTTTGAATACAAAAGCTCAGGAACAGCACCCAGGCCTTGATTTAAGCGCTAGGACTGGCACCAAAAAAAGGAGAACGTTATACCTTCGTGGGGAAGAGATTGCTGTTTCTCAGGCCTTGTTATTGACTTTTTGAAGGGATGGGTTTATTGGGCAGGGCTAGAGGTGGAGAATGGCTTTGTGCTCTTTCTTGTAAGAAGTCACTCATATGGACACAGAACATATGCTAAGGAACTTGGAACTTCCCTAGCACATCTTCTGAATGCTGAGGCTCAAGTTATCCAGGTTCAGGTCAGAGTTGGCTGAGTCTCAGCCACTCACAGGACATCTTTGATGTCAATATTATTGTGGAGGGGTTGGGGAAGGAGGTCTCACATTTCAAGGGGTAAGTTATTAGGATCTCAAATGGGTTGATAACATACATAATTTGCCAAAACATTGAACCCACGATGCTATTTTATATCAGGAGAGGGGAGGAAACATGGCTCAGCAGATAGTACACAGGAGAAATAGGTTCTCAATGGCTGGAAAAGACAGCAGGAACTGAATTTAGGTGGAATAAATGCCCTCTCTTGGTGTCCACCGCTCCAAGGTATAACCAATCAGCCGAATGGGCTGGATGGAATGTCTGGGACTGAAGTGGTAAAGGGTTGGCAAGAGAGTAGCCTCTTCATGGACCATGAATTTGAACTTGAATTTGTACTCATAGCTCAGAAAGGCCTTTGGTAAAAATTTTACATTTTTGTTCTGCTTTGCTTTTGTTCTCTCTGGCCTATTTAAGAAATAACAATGACCAAGTATACTGTAACAGTGATCCTGCTCATGTGTCATTTCTGCTCTCCATGTGGATGAATGTGACACTAGACAAGGGGTCCACACTGTGTGCCTGCCCTTCTCGATGCATAATGAGAGGAGAAACCTTTGCCCTGAACGAAGTGAAAGCATGTGCACCTCCAACTCCCTGGAAGGCCTCTCCAGCTCTTCAACCCTTTGAATGGCTTCATCCCTCTCCAGTCTTAAACCATCTCTTCCCTGGCCGTACCTCTGTCCTTCTATCCACATCTCCAGTTCTTGCTACTCAAACCACACTCCATCTTCAGGGATCACTTCCTGTTGCACAAAAGTGGGTGACATAGTCTAGGGCGGGGAGTTGACAGTGTTTCATGTTGAAGTATGTAATGAATCTGTTTCCTACAGACAAAAATATAAAACGAAGTGAGTTTATAGCAGGCACATTGGATGCAAACAATCTGGCCACGGAAGACTAGAAGGCTGGCTGAGGGGCCAGGTCCAGGTGAGGGCTTTCTGATATGACATATATCCCCAAAGACATAACGGAATTATCCAACTAGGAATTCTGGGGTCCCCTACCCTTCTCTGTTCCAGGAGCTAAACAAAGAGAAAAACTGAAAAGCAAAAGATCAGAGAGATCTTGGAGTTACAGCCATAGCAGCAGCAGGACAAGGGCCAGATTTGCTTGGGCTCAAATCCCATTAACTCTAGTTATGAACCACTTAATGATTGTTATTTATTTGTCATTCTGTGCCTCTGTGTTTTGCTCTGTCAAGTGGTGACTAGAATATTACCTATCCCCAAGTGTCATCATGAAAACTAAGTGAGAGAACATGTGGAAAACATTTAGAACTATTACCATTATCATTGTCATTGAGGCAGGAGGAATGTATGTTCAGAGTTTCCATGGAAAGGATGAACATGGCTGTTTATCCATCCATCATCCATCGATCCATCCATCCATCCATGTATGTATGCATGCATCTATCTATCTATCTATCTATCTATCTATCTATCTATCTATCTATCTATCTATCTTCTACCTAGCTATTATGCATATTTATGTATACCTGCATATGTTTGTCTATCATTCATACCTAGTTTGCATATTGCTAACTATATAATATGTTCCATTTTCTTCCTAAGCATATTTTTAAAAGGATTATCATAATAGAAGAGTAGCTCCTATCTTCTCAGCTTCTGTCTCAAGCTTTATCATCTCTCTTTTATCCATGTCAGTTCCACAGATGCTCAGTCACAGGTTGGAAGAGGACAGGCCATGTTGTTGATTCCCATGTAACTCTTCATTGGAGACCCTGTTTCTTGAAGGCCCTCCATAGGGGATTCTTGGGTAAACGTGTTAAAAATGTAGGGCTTGATACAAGTCAAATGGTATCTAGAAGTATCCATGTAAAACACTTTCTTAAGGAAATCTCTGGTGCATTTTCTTTCTCAAATGGGGGATATGATGGGGGCAGAGAGGGGAATGAGATTTATTTACTCCTCCTGAAACTTGGGAAGCTTGTAGATTCTCATTTACAAGCCAATCACTTCAAGTTTCCTCAGGTATGATTACTTCTTTCTTCTCTAATGACAGTGTAGAAGGCAAACTAATTTCTACTAGCCTCTAGGTGTGAGATTTATCGAGAAGACTCTAAGATGTTTAGAACAGCCAACTGAAGGGGAAAAAATTGATGCCACGGATTATTAACTTTGTCTTGACAAAATTAATGAAAATCTTCCCAGAAATGGAGCTTCTCAGTCCATCTTAGTGCCTTCCCCAGATCGCTCTTGGTATGACAGTAGTTCAGGAATCTTTGGGTGCGAATGGCTCAAACCACTAATCCTAGCTACCCTGGAGGTTTAAGACCTGAGGGTCCCGTACTGAAACCAGTCAGCTTGGGCAAGAAAGTCTGAGACTGTTATCTCCAATTAAACTCCCCCAAAATGCTAGAGGTAGAGCTGTGGCTCAAGTGGTAGTGCTCCAGACTTCAGTAAAAACAGCTAACAGACAGCACCCAGGTTCTGAGTTTGAGCCCTAGTATTGGTACAAAAAATAAAAATGAACAAGTAAATAAAAAGAATGGAGTATATTTTTTTTCCTGCAAGTTCATTCATCTTCTGGCTTCTCCACTGAATTGAACTGGCCTCAGAAACTCTATCTTCCTCTATTAAGCCTGTGGTCAGGGCTATCTGTGTTTGAACACCCACCAAGAACTATTATAGCAAATCAATTTGGTTGCTGTTTAGTAGAATGCAAGTCCTTCGGAAGAAAAATATCTAAATAAGTGGCTTCTCATGGCTTCCAAAGTATTGTATTTTCCAGCATGCCAGGGTTGTTGTTTATTTTTCCTTACAAAGCAGTGTCTGAATTCAGTGTTTCTCATTCTTGTTTTCTTGACAAGTTAGTTTAGGGCTTGTCTGACTCAGCCAGTAATAAAAGTGATAACTGGCCCCTCAGAACCCCAAGACTTTTGCTGAGATTTCACAGTCAGCCTTGCTCCAAAGAGACTCTGTATAGCACCCTATCTTCAGAATTGCATTTCCCTGAGACTTCAGGTCTGTAATTATCACATTGCCACTCCATTTATATTCAAATGTGTTTCCAAAGGATGACCAGCAAATGAGGTAACCTATATCATCTGGCCACTATGACCAAGAATTAAGCTGAAGGGGCTAATAGAGTATTGTTACCGAATATTCCCCAGGAGTTGAAATTCCTCTTTTTTATGCATTTAAATGTTGTTGATGGTTTGGTGGAATCATCCTCACCCCATATAGTCATTTTATTAAAGCATTTCATTTCCCCTCCCTTCTTAACCAATCTTGATTATTTGTTTTTTTGCTGATACTGGGATTTGAACTCAGGGCATTTGTCCTGTCCCTGAGCTTGTTTATTTCAAGGCTATCACTCCACCACTTGAGGCACAGCTCTACTTGTGGCTTTTTAAAGTTGTTGTTGTTGTTGCTTTTATTTTTTGTGATCAACTAGACATAAGAATCTCAAGGACCTAGTGCAGTGGCTCTCGCCTGTAATGCTAGCTACTCAGGAGGCTGAGATCTGAAGAACAAGGTTCAAAGCCAGCCTGGGCACTAAAGCATGAGACTCTTATCTCCATTTAACCACTAGAAAATGGGAAGTGAAACTGTGACTCAAGGGGTAGGGCGGTAGCCTTGAGCTAAAGAGCTCAGGGACAACACCCAGGCCCAGAGTTCATGCCCCATGAATCTCAAGGACTTTCTTCTGGGGATGGTTTCAAACTATGATAGTCAGGTTTCATTGTCTGTGTAACTTGGATGGCAGATGTGAGCCATTTGTGCCTGGCTCTGATCCCTAATCTTTAGAACTTTCTATATTCTACAAGGTTTCTATTGATTTGTCATAGAAAGCCACCCTCAGCATCCCTACCTTCTCTCCAGAGACTTGGATTTCATGTCACTTTCAATATTTCATTAATTGTAAAGATCCTACAGGCGCATTTGACAGGCAGGTTAGGGTGGTGTGTGTCAGAGACCAGTGCCCAGGTAAACAGAGTTGTGCTGTTCTACTTCAGGTGGCCACATGTACAATGGGAGTCCTGGGTACAGACAGATTCCTTCAGATTCAGTGGTGAGCGAGCCTCCTGCCTCCCGTTTGCCCTCTGCCACCATCTGCTCTAGCCTCTGGCCAGGCTCAGAACAGGTTGGTTGGCAGCAGTTTGACATGAAGATCTAGCCCGGGGATGGTTTCCTTGAGCTGTGGCATCTGGATGTCAGATTGCCCCTCCCCCTGGGCCTACTGTCCATTGCTTATTTGACATTGCTGGCTAACCAGAGACTGTCTGAAGATCCTGTCAAAGGTCAGTGGCTGCTGTTTGCCTCTGAGATATCTCCTGAACAGCCCACTTTGCTTGATTAATGATGGAGGGCAGAGACTCCTAGGCTCTTTAGAAGCCTGGAGGAAGGGAAGAGCCTTTCTTGATGAAAATGTTTCCCGCATATCCAGCTTTTGGTTCAGGAAGATAATGGTCTGGTGTAAGATGCAACTGGTCTCTGTGGTTTTGACCTTGACTGACCATTCAGCATCTTATACCTTCAGGGATGATAATGCAGGTGCATAACTATCCTTGATCCCTTAGAGCAGACAGGGACACAGCTAAAGTGCCCTTATAAGTCTTCACTGGAGTCACAGATTTACTATGGGGAAGACAAGCCTCAGTGCCTGGGAGGCAGACAGTCTGGCGCATCCTCCTGTCTAGCCAGGACCTCTGTCTTCCTGGCTGATGGTGGATAGATTCTGGCATCTGCTGCCTTCATCAAATGGGCTTGGATGAGCTCTGTGGACGAGCTCAGCACATATCATGTAAGGGCTGATATTTCATGACCTCAGGTCCTAATCTGTATTGCAGTAAGTGAAATGGGCATCTGGGCTTTCAAAGGGCTATCCTCCACCTGCTATGTCCTTGCCCAGACAGGGAGTAAGTCATTTCTTGAACTAATAAGGTAATAAATCCTCAGCTACACAAAGAAGCTGTTAGGGAGTATCTGAATATTGTATCCACTCAACTTCCGTATGTTGAAACCTGATCCCCAAGTTGATGGAGTCAGGAGATGGAGCCAACTTTTATGACCTAATGCATATGTGAAAAAAAAGAGGTCATCGAACTACAGATCTTAGAAATGGGTCAAACTAGACACTTATGGCTTACTCCTGTAATCCTAATCTAGAAGCTGAGACCTGTTCAGAGCCAGTTCAAAGCCAGTCTGGGCAGAAAAGTCTTTGAGACTCTAACCTCCAATTGAAAACCCCAAAAGCTGAAAGTGGAGCCATGGCTTAAGTGTTGAATTCTAGACTTAAGCGAAAAAGCTCAGAAATAGCACCCAGGCCCTGAGTTCAAGCCCCAGGTCTAGCACAAGAAAAAGGAGAAAAAAATGATGAAAGAAAGAAATGGACCTATTACTCTCTAAAAGGAACCAGAGCTCTTTGCTTCTACCACGTGAGGACCCAACAAAAAGGCATCTTCTGAAAGTCACGAAATAGGCCTTCCACCAGACAATAACTCTGATAACCTTTGAGCTTGGAAGTCCATTCTCCTAAACAGAATTTTGTAGGTTATATATCAGCCCATCAATGGTATGCTATTACAGTATTCTAGAATCTAGAATCTCAGTGAATTTTTGTAATGCAGTGACATCAACAGCCTCTACGTCCTTCTGGCTTGGAGTATTCAATATTAGTGAACACCATGCCTCCTTTCCCAGTGCTCCATCATCTCTGTATCCTGCTGGCCTTTCTGTCATCTCTATGCTCATTCCTCTTAGGACCTGACTATTAAGTACATTCTTACCTTCTTATCATGGTCCACTTAATGGTCTTACTAACAGGCTTTGTTTCTGTTGACAGGTTCCTTAATAAAATGCAGTTAACAGATGTAACAAGAGTTCTGAGGAAAACTCTTAAGAAAACTCAAATTCTGTTTTTTTCTGTCTTTCGGGTGTCAGTCGATGTGTATGGATTGGATTCTAATTCTCCAACAGCTGAGTAGCTCCACCTGGCTTCTCAAGAACTGCTAACTCCCAGCAAGAGTTCCTTGATAACTTCTCCTACCTCCCAGAGATGTGTCCTCCCTTTTCTGTTTCCTCCATGAGGACATAGTGACATGGGTAAATGAAGTTTGAAATTCAGCCTCTTCAGGATCCTGCCATCTCATGGAGGCATATGCTTTGTGATTCTGACTTGGAGTGAGGGGAGCCACACAGAATGTATCTATACCCAGCTCCTGTACCTTTCCCTTGTGTGGCCTCAATCCACCATCTTCCACATTCCAAGAAGAGGCAACCTCTATGCAAATATCTTTAGAGCTCTTTAATTTGGTATTTGCTTCTAAGAACAAATGTAGAACTCGTCATTCAACTTCATTAGTTCCACAAACATTTACTGAGCAATAATGTATCCATGCAAATTATTGTTAGGCATTTTATACATTCTTTCTATTAGTCTCTCCTCTCTGGCTTTCTTTCTTTCCCTCCCTCTCTATTATTTTTTTGTGCTGGTACTAGGGCTTGAACCTATGGCTTGAGCATAGTCACTTAGCTTTTTCACTCATGGATGCTGCTGTACCACTTGGGCCACAGCTTCTACTTACAGCTTTTCCATGGTTATCTGTCCATAAGAGTCTCCTGGATTTTCCTGCCTGGGTTGGCTTTGAACTTTGATCCTTAGATGTCAGCCTTCTTAATAGTTAGAATTCAGATTGTGAGCCCTGTAAAAATACTCTGTCTTTTAATTCTCACAAATTCCTAAAAGTTGGGAAATATGTTGTTGCTAGAGAGAATAGCACTGTGAATAGATCCCAGGGCTTGAGAGGCATAGGGTGAGAGACAAGGGTCGGGAGGAGAATTGGAGAGGATGGAAGTCACCAGAGCAATGCTTGTGGGATGCATTGTGGAATTATGACCACGGCTCAAAATGAAAAGGGAGAATGTGCAGATATGAGACAAAATTCCATTCTCCCCTGAGAATGGAATGAGGCTGCCTGCTGCAGCAGTGTCAATTTAAAGAGGACATTGGGGGGCTTCCCAGGGCTGCAGCCTCTGAGCCCAGGTGGGCAATGGGTCAGAATAACTTGGTACCAAACACAGTGCCTGCTATAGACGCTAGGCTAGACTATGCCAGACATATTCTACCTGCTATTTCCAGCTTCTCTGAACATCTGGGTGGTATCATTGGAAGAGCAGCTCCCATGGCTCTGCCAGCCCAAAGTACAAATGTGTGGCCTTCAGCTGGTCTATGCTAAGTCCCTGTCAAAAACATGGTTCATAGTATTATAGAACCCTCTTCCTCTGGTGAGCAATATGATCTGGGCTTTCCTATATTGTCCATTTTATTCAGAATTTACATGAGATACAAATGAAGGAAACTCCCTTCCAAATCCAAGTTGGAGACAGCAAATCTTTCTTGGGTTAAGTTGTACCTTTTAAGCACAAAAATCTGTCCACTCTACCACCTGTACTTTCACCCAGACTCTTCTAACTATATGTCTATCTATCACCTATTCACCTAAGGACTAATCGTCCATCAATCCACCTACTAATCAACTATGCATCTAGCTGTCCATCCAAAACTCAATCCATCACCTTATCCATCCATCCCTCTACCACTTATCCATCCATCCATCTACCTATCCATCCATCACCGTCCCGTCCCATTTATCCACCCACTCATCCATCCAGCCACTAACCTATCCATTACCTATCTATCCATGTGTTCATCCACTCATCCATCACCTACTCAACCACCCACGCATCTACTCATCTATCCATCCACCTACATCCCATCCATCACCTACATATCCATCTACCTACTCATCTACTCATTAATCTACACATCTATCACCTATCTATCCATCCACCCACTCACCCATCCAAACACCCACTCATTCATCTATCCACCCATCTATCTTTCTATCCATGCATATGCCTATTCATTATGTACATATCTATCAAACATTAACTAGGAAGAGCTAAAAAAAACCCCTCAGATTTTGGTGAGGTAAACACATTTATGAACTGACAATGTGTAGAAGCCCATGGAAAAGGGTGATATTGGGGAGGTGGGAAGGCTTATCCATGCCTGGAAAAGAGCATTGCTCAAGACTGTTCCTTTGAACTAGAATTCATTCTTTCTTCCAAGCAGACACACTTGTGGGAGGACGAAGGGCTTCCTTTGGCCTTTCTGAGTCATGTTTGCTTTTTCTTCTATATTGCAAGCCTCTCTGCATTCATGTATTTGCTGAGCGCTTTAGTTCGTCCTGAATAGAAATGCTGGGAGGGGAGAGAAATTCAATCAAGTGCTAGTCTGGCTAAACATGAGGCAGTGCTGTGTGCTTGCGCTGATAATGTATAAGTGGTATTCAGGTAGGGGTGGAGGTCGAAGGGTCCTAGCTGACTAAAGAGCACTAAGCGATTTAGTTTTACTTTCACTGAGAGTCTCACAAATGTCTTGAGAAATTTTCAGACCATCAAGGACTCTCAGCTTTAAGTTAATTACTCTTTTAGCAAAAAGAAAAACCAACACTGAAAGCACCTAAATACATACCAAGCCTTACATATCCTTATAAAAATTTCTCCTTTATAGCTTTATATTTAAAGGGCAAAAGTATGTCTATGCAGTGGTGGTAGCTTCTGAGGAGTGCCATGGAAGGAAGTGGGTGGGGCTTAGTCTTGCTCACTGGGGACATGGTTCTGTGACAGGGGTCCATGTGGGATACTCAAGTTCCCAGGTGGGAGCAATTCTAGACTTGGTTGTCATGTAAGCACCTGTGTTATGCAGGTCTTCAGAGGAACAGCCCAGACACTAATGCACTATAGATAGCCCTTTGGCCTGAGACCAAGCTTTTGGGTCAGGGTTGATCAGTTACCCAGACACACCCTGTCTCTACCATGAGAGCTGTCTTTCCTCCACCCACTTCCCATTCATGTAAGTGGTATGCAGAGGCACCACACATGGGTCCCATGATAACCACGGCAAGGAAAGTGGACATTTCTAGACAGGACAGGAGTCTCCAGGGATGGTCAGGACAGAAGGGCACCTGCAGGGGAAACAGTCAGTTCTGTTTGGCTGCGTCATGGTGAAAATGGCCCTTGGAGCTGGCATGAGCTTTGTACCAGGCCTGATGCTTTGTCCTCCTTCTCTTTGGCTCCTGATGGACTTGAGCTTCAGTTTTGGAGGGTAATTCCTGCCACAAAGCTTCTCATCTGAGGCTTAACATTTGAGGCACCCAGAGTCAAGGCGGGTGAGAAATGAAGTTAAGGCAAAGAATATGCCTGAGGTGTGGGGACTGGTGGAGGAGGAAAGGCTGCAGATCACAGGGCCTCTTCTTGCAGGCCAAGAAGCCTATTTGATCTTCCCAGGAGTTCAGTGAGGCTGACATAGTCTCCTATTTCTGTCTAGTGATGTTTGTGTGAAATATTTTTAGTAGGCTACTTGCTGTTTAGGTGTACATTGACTGGTCCCTTTGACACACTTTGACTGACCATTGATTGTTACGAGTGAGATGTCCTAGACTGTCCAGCATGGACTTTGCACCTCTCCGTCTTTCTATGTCTGTGTGTGTGTGTGTGTGTGTGTGTGTGTGTGTGTGTGTGTGAGAGAGAGAGAGAGAGAGAGAGAGAGAGAGAGAGAGAGAGAGAGAGAGAGAGAGAGAGAGAGAGAGAATCCTGGGGTTTGATTTTAGGGCCTGAGCGCTGTCCCTTAGCATTTTTTGCTCAAGGCTTGTGCTCTACCACTTGAGCCACAGATCTGTTTCCAGCCATTTTAATGGTTAGTTGGAGACCAAAGTCTCAAGGACTTTCCTTCCCCAGCTGGCTTTGAGCCATAATCCTCAGATCTCAGCCTCCTGAGTAGCTAGGATTACGGTTTGTGAGCAACCAGTGCTTGGCTAGAAAATAATGCTTTAATGGTACATAGCTGCCTTCATCTGCTGATATGTCATCTGTGGCTGCTTTAAGTTATAACATAGGATTAAATTATCATGAAAAGACTGTTTCCTAGCACCAGTGGCTCACACTTGTAATTTTAGCAGTTTGAGAGGCTGAGATCTGAGGATTACATTCAAAGCTAGACCCAGCAAGAAAGTCCTTGAGACTCATACATCCAGTTCAGCATCTAAAAGGCCAGAAGTGAAGCAGTGGCTCAAGTGGTAGAGTGCCAGCCTTAAACAAGAAAGCTCAGCCACAGTGCCCAAGCCCAAATCTCTATCATCTCTCAAGAGTCCTGAGATAGCCTGAGGACCTATTAGGAGGGCCCCTTCTTACACCACTTACTTCCTTTGCCCATGCCATGCCCTCATTTTACCCTCTTAACCCTCCTCTCTCTCTGCTTTATGTTACTTGAGCAAGTTACTTGTCTGCTCGAAAGCCTCAGTCACCGTGTTGTGCCTGCTGGTTCTCTGTGTTGATGTGCCAGTCCGCTTGCCAATCTTGTTCCTGGAGGGTTAGGTCTGACTTTCTGGAACTCTACCACCTGACTGAGCTGTTGAGGAAACACAGGGAACCAGAGGCTGGTGGATAGCTATCAATCACCGTGTCTTAATTCCTATCGCTGTTTTCTGCTGGCTTCTCCCCCTCTCTCCTGAATTGGACCAATTGAAAAATGTCTAATTGCTCCTTTTTTTTTTTGTAGATCTCCAACCTCTACCTGTATGACAGCGTTCTCATGCTGGCCAACGCCTTCCACAGGAAGTTAGAGGACCGGAAGTGGCATAGCATGGCCAGCCTCAATTGCATCCGGAAATCCACCAAGCCATGGAATGGAGGGCGGTCCATGCTAGACACCATCAAAAAGGTGTGTACAAAGGAGTATACTTCCAGGGTGGGCCAAGACTGGAGACAGGTCCCTCCTCACAATCTCACTCTGTCCATGCAGCAACTGATCTGAAACTGAGCGCTTTATATGCCTCCTTAGTCCTCTCTTCAGGTTTCTATTTTGTCACTCTTCTTGTCCCCACATTTGAAAGCTGGCTGAGCTGCATCTACGCATGTGTGTTATTACTGCCTCTACTTTAATTCAAGGAGACCTGGTTTTAGAAAGGTTGGAGACCACCACCAATTCTATGTCTCTTCCTATGCCTATCTTCTGTCTGTCTGTTATGCCACCAAAAAGACTGCCACTGTTTACACCAGAGGTAGTTTTGGTGGATGCTGTTGTGTGCCAATCATCTGGGATCTCAGCATGTTTATGTGTGTGTACGTGCGTGCTCCTGTGCACATACATTGCCCACGGGCCATGTTCCACTTGAAGCCATGGTAGAAGACTGAGTTTGAAATTGAGTAATTCACACAAGACTTGTTAGAGTGAATTGGTTTTTAGAGGCTTTCAAAAGAGCATTTAGAGAACTCTATAGTGTTAAAGAGTTTTAGTTACGATAAATTGCACATGGCTTAGATAGTAGTAAACATGTTCCTGTGGTAGCTTGAATTTACTGCAGCCTAGGATAAAGCTGGGCTTCTCCTGGGCTCAGTCTCTGTGTTCTCAGTACTCATTGGTGGTAAGGTTGAGTGATACCCTACCCCAGACTTACAAGACTGATGGGGATGAGACCACCATAGCCCTCACTGCCCTGCTTTTCCTATGGAACTCACAAAGCTGCTAAAGAGAGAGCAGGGCTAGTATTGCCTCTGACAACATGCCTTATTTATTTGTATATTTCTCCTTCAGTGCTGTTGACTCTGTGGCATAGATTTATTTCAGGCTGAAGCTGGGGTGTGGGGAGGGATGGGTACAAATTTTTCCAAGCTGGCATAGGTAACAAAGCTTTATTTTCCCAAGTAATGCTCTCATTTACTGCCCTGCAACTTAAGGCTGTGTGTCAAATATGGTTCCCAGTGACCTTTGAGATCCTTCTGGCATCAGAAAAAAAGAAGCACCTGCATTGGGTCACAAGGGGAAGTTTATATCTTGGGAGGAACAAATGCTATTACTGCTTTATTTCACAGCAAGCACCATGTCTGGCATGTAGCAGGAACTGTCAGTGCACTGTATGAATGACAGGTGCAAGTCTTGGGGATTTCTCCTGTAAATACTTTGGGAAGTGGTGGTCCTGCTTCATATTTTGACTCTACCCGTAATTTCCTTGTTCACTAGTGGCCTTCCCTTGTCCCCTGCAGGGTCATATCACTGGCCTCACAGGCGTGATGGAATTTCAGGAGGACAGCTCGAATCCCTATGTCCAGTTTGAAATCCTTGGCACCACCTACAGCGAGACCTTTGGCAAAGACATGTGCAAGGTAAGTCCCAGGGACTGCATATCCCAGCCTTTCTGCCATGGTGCCATTAGAGAAAGCCACAGCCCTGGGGGTCTCTATATTCCCAGCAACTGTTCACTGACAAAGAAAATCTCTCTTCCCATCTCTCTTTCTGCTTCAGTGCTGTTGATGCTGGTGTTTATGGGCGCAAATTTTCCTACACAGGAAGTACCTCTAGTGAGTCTCTGAGATGTCAAGGGAAGACCTGAGTCCTGCTCCCTTCACTAGGGGAATTGCTTTGCTGGTTTCAAAGGTCAATGCATTTTCCCTCGAGCTGTGAAGTCAGTCCAACTGTGGGGACAAGTGTAAATTATGGCTGAAGCTGAAACCGAGGTCGTAGCCAAGGATGGGGTGGTGGTGGGGCGTGATATCAGAGAATCGAGACAGGATGCCTGGATTCCCTATATCATGGGGGAAAGTGGAGAATTATAGCCCTTATGTAATAGATAATTGTTAGGAGTTGGCTGAACAGATTCGAGGAGACTCAACAGTTGGTTGTGATCTGATAACTTAAACATGTGGCCTGTTGACATTTCGGAGTAGTCTGGAGATTTGTTTGTAGTTCCATTCAGGATATAGATGGTTCTCTTGTGTCACCATGTAGGTCCAGAGTCTGATGCATAGTGTCAAGGAAATCTGGCTGCCCTGGGTCAGTAGAAGTACCCCAAACTGTGAGCCTTGCTTGGGGGACGGTGGATGATAGTCAGAGCATTGGATTAAGACTTAAAGAAAAGTGACTTCTGTCTTGCAAAGTGATGTCAAGGCAGGAGAGTGCCTTCAGTTACTGTGGTACGAAAGAGACTTCCCAGCTTGTCATCTGTCTGCTGAGACCACCATTCCTGACCAGCCACAGTGACAAATCAGGAAGCCCACTGTTTCCCTCCCTTCTTTTCACTCATCTTGAATCTCAAGGTCTCCATAGTCTGGGCAGGGTTGGCCGTGGAGTCCCTGTCTCATCTCATGTAGTGGATACTGGAACCCCCAGGCTGGCAACCTGCTGGCCACTCCTGATGTCTGAGAGGGAGAAACACTGCATCCTCCACTTCCTGGGTCAGGTGTCTGGGCCTTCCATGTTGCCAAGGCAACATTTCTCAAAACGACCCAGCAGCCAATAGGAAGCGGGCATCTCTCAGTATAAGGAGCTTCTGAGCAGGAGGCCTGAATGTAATTGAGTTGGAAGGGAAGCTGATTTTCAAGTGGGCTTTATTTTAAACTGTATCTTTTTGTCATTTTAAAATCTGCCCTTAATAACTGCATAGCCCAGTTGTTATCTAGTCTGCCTAGCAGCTTATGGCTGGTAAGAAGTTATCTAGAAAGCATGGAAATGGGATTTACCTTGGTAAATGTTTGTTATTCAGACTCAGGGGCATTTCAGAATGAAGCAAGGGGAGAGAATTAGGAAAGGGGGTCACCAGCTTAGGTCAGCCTTTTAAGGCAGATCCAAGCTATGGCTTTTGGGTAGAGGGTGCTGGATAGCTAGAGTGACTTAAAAGATAAAACCTTGGCAAGAGAGGAAAGACAGCAGAGTGGTTGGCATATGTAAAGAAGGGTTGGGGTGTGAAGGTAGTGAGTGCAAAGATAGTCTTTGGAGGAGCTGTGCTACAGCCACTTGCCTCAGCCAGAGTCACTAGAAGAAATAACTGGAAAACTTACCTGGGATTGCTGTGCTGACTGCTCAAAGGTTCCCTGCAAAGGTGATGCTTGGGGCGCGTGTGTGTGTGTGTGTGTGTGTGTGTGTGTGTGTGTGTGTGTAAAACAACTATAGCAAAGTCCCTGTAGTTTCTTAAAGATTGAAAGCAAGATAATTGTTCCTAGAACAAATGGATACTTTTCTTTAACTAAATACCCTAGGGGGAAGTCTCAGGCAGTGCGTCACCCAGGATTTAATGGTATCAGGAGAGTTTGGATTATTCAGTTCCTGCATAGAAGGGAGGGAGTGTGAGTCCTCTTTCATAGCAGGGTGCTAGAAAAATACTAATTAAATTATCTCATCCAGGAAGTGCATTTTTGTTGAGGGATGGCTGGATGGCAAAAATCAAAAGTCTGTGTCCTAGGCTTGCTGTGTAACTGAGGTCAAAATTTTAATAATGCTCTCTTGTGTTGGATTTGGAGATACCTTGCATGGATCTGCCACTGGGGGCAGTGTTTTGCTTGGAAGTCACTTGCAAAGGCCAGTGGTGATGGCTAAAATTTTTGTTTCTTTGAATAGAAATGTTAAAGAAGGGTCCCATGGGCTTATCCCTGTAAATTCCCCCTATCTTAAAACAGAAGCTAGGAAGCATCTATTGGAGGTCCTTATGACATTTTCCAAAATGAGGGCCTATGGGAAGCTGTTTGGCATAGGATGAGAGGGTGGCAAGCAGGAACTACTGAATACAAAAGTGTAAGATTCACATATTGTTCCACGGACTCCCAGGCCCCCACCTTGAGTTATTGTAGCCCCTCCCCTTCTCTAAGTCTTTGTTAGATGGAAAGTATGCTGGGCCATGGCTTCTCATCACAGTGCAAGCCCATGGCAGAGGCTTTGGTGCTTTTGGTGCAGGTGTCCGGTGTATTTCTGAGCAGGTGCAGCTGGGGTTAGTACCTTCTTCTTGAATGCTGGGACCAGGTATCTGCTCCTTAGAAGGCCTGCCTCTAGAATGCTCTAGAAAGTATCACCTGTGGACAGGCTTGTATTGGGGCGGGTGTTTTGGTGTTGGGATAATTAATGGGAGAAGGGAGCCATAGATATCATTTTTCGTTTGTCATGATTGTTACACTAGTTGCAGCCCCAACGAAATGTTCTCCCATAACTGGACTTTGAAGGTCACCTGCCCTTTGCCAGCCTAAAGACCCCAGTGTGGTAGATTTATTTTCTCCCATTGCTACATGGTCCCTGATGCTATGAAATCCTGGAAGATTTGCCAGTTGCTGTGTGCCCTTGGACCTCATGTGGCATCCACATGATTCACAGGCTCAATGGAGGGTAGAGAGTTTCTTTGAGGAGGCTGGTGAAACTGTAGGCAGAGCTTCCAGACAACCTGGGGCTTGTTTAATGTCTTATGTCCTAGCATTAAGGCAATAGCAGAAGATGACAATGCTGTTTTCTGGTGCTTTTTAGAGAGGAATATTGAATGGGTCTAAGGAGGGTCCTGAGGAAATATTTAGTCAGATTGTGTGATATCCTAAAAAGCACAGTCTTACTGGGGCCTGCATGTGTTCAACAGTTAGAGAACTATACAGAGAGTGCCAGTATTGGGCAGGGAATTGTTGCAGGGAGACCTGCAGCCTCTGTCACAGTCCCTTATGTCCTCATCATCCTTGTGATTTGCTGCCCAGCTCTGTTTGGGAAACTGAGGCTCAGAGACTAGAGAGATTCCATTGTATAGTACCAATAGTATGTATGCGGTTGGAAGATTCCCCTGGGAGTGTGTGTGTGTGTGTGTGTGTGTGTGTGTGTGTGTGTGTGCGTGTGTGTGTGTGTGTGTGATAAAGAGGGGGGGTGGTTCTGTGGCTTCCTTTCTTCCCTTTTTATTCTAACCTAGCCTTCTTCCTCTGAGCCAGCCCTAGGGTGTCAGTCACTTTCTGTTGGCCTGAAGCCTGCTAGCTTGAATTCTGCTCTTTGCCCTTGGCCCAGACTCCTTGTTTCGGCAATTACCTAGGGTGATGGGAGAGCTGCATTCTCCACTAGCTGCTTCTACCCTCTGTCAAATTTGATTCTTCCTGAAACCGGGCCTTACCCAGAATCGAATGCCCCCTGACCCGTGACATCATACCCCTGGAGGGTCTCATGGCTGCTGAAAATTCCCGGAGGAATAGTCATTCATAGGGCAGCGATTGCTATACCAACAGACCTCAGCCATCCTTAGAGATCAGATGAGCTCTGCAGAAAGAACTTGTGGGAAAGGGCTAAGGGACAGGCTAGCTCTGGTGACAAAGGTAAGCAGAGCTGCCTTTATATCTGGTGTCTCTAGGAGTTGGTGGCATGCAGATGGTCCCAGTAGAGCATAGGGGTCCCTGGTGGAGGGAGATGTTCAGTTGGAGCCCTGTGCCATCTCTAGGAAGCTGCTGTTAAAGAACCAGGCCATGCACAGCGACTCACAGAAGAGAAAAACTAAAGTCTCTTGGATTAACATGCATGCAGCGTGGTTCCCAAGTAAAATGTCAACCGTTCTGAACTCTTCTACAAGAACTGTTTTTTTGACAGAGCTCAGAGCCAAAACAAACACTGCTGCTTCATGTGAGTAAAGACTTAAGCAGAAGATGCAATTAAGTATTTCATTTTAAGTAACATTCCATCAATAGTGCTCATTTAGGGGAGAATGCTTAGAAAATACAGATAAATGAAATGAAGGGTATAAAAGTCAGCTACAATCTTTGAACCAAGGAAGAATACAGTTTGCATTTTGGGAACATTTTCTGTAGAGCCTTGTTTTTCTCCCTTCTTCTATCTGTAAGTATGAAAAGAGTGCTATGTATATTTAACATATTGCTATTTATTGTGTACACATTTTATACCCTGATTTTTACCACTTTGGGCCTCTTTGTCTATTTCTTTAACTGTCCTTTACAACTATGATTACTATTATTATGATTATTTTACTGGAAACACATCACTCAGTTTACAAAGAGTTATCACTTGTTTAATCTTTATCTATAAAGGGATGTTTATACATTTTTATGATATTATTTCAGAGGAGTGCATTATCAAAATCCCATATACATATGATTTTAATTACATGTGTACTTATTCCCTTATTGTATGTATATATATATATAAAATACAATTTTTGTAATTATAAAAAGAGATTACAGCTATATATGTCAAGTGAAGTACATTTATTTGGACACTGTCACATCTTTCCTTGCTCTCTTCCAGTGTTCCCCTCCTGTCATCAACCACAAGTTGTATAGAGCTTTCCGGTTGAAGGATGTACTTGATACAAATGTTCAAATTGATCACCGCAAGGCTCAATGATTTTTATAACCACTCGTAATATATAGAAGTTTGGGTCACATCTCATACTCAGAAAAACAGATAGGTATATTAGGCAAGTTTAATTCTGAAGCAATAAAACACAATGCTGCTGAGTTTGCATCTCTTGAGAAAATAGCATCATGTATCATTTGTATTTCACATTTGATAAATTGTGGATTTCAAGTCTTCTGCCCATGTCTATTGGAGATATAATTTTTCTTGTCAATTCAGAACTTTTCTTTCAGAACTGAAATGATAGTTTTCTATGTCAAGTGTTCTGTCCCCATAATTTACCTTTGAATTAAAACATCTTTTCATGGAGATATTTAATACTTGATGGGGGTTATATATTTAGATTTTTCTTATTTGCAGAAAATTTTCCAGGGTTGTAAGTAATATTAGTCATATCCAATTTGGAGATTAGAGAATATTTATCCATACTTTTTTCCTAGAATTTCTTGGTCTTTTTATATGTAGTTTCATTTTCCTTTCATCAAGTTTTGCCATCTACGTAGGTTGGATTCAGGATGGCCTATAATAACATGGACTGACTTTTGCATTTATTTACTAAGCACTTCTGACCACACATGTATGTAAACTTCTGTTTCCTATTGACTTGACTGCCCCATCTTACATATTCTATCCTGTCTTATCCTATTTGCACAGCTCCTTCTTGTTTATAAATCTTAATTTTTTTCTCCTCTTTTTTCCCCCGGCTTAAGTGTAATTTATTGATACATATTACTGAAATGCAGAGAATGAAACAATAAGAAAGACCCTCATCTCACCAAGGGGCAGCTTCTGTCTAGATTTCCCCTGAAATCCAAGGTTCTAGTCTTTTTTATCTTTTTCTTTGTCCCTTCTCAAGACTTGTCTTAATTTTCCCCAGAATAACTGTGCCAGTTCCAGCCATGCATGTCTTCTGTGTAGCTCCTTTTTCCCCCCCTGGTTCTGGAGCTTGGGCACTATCCCCGAGCTTTTGTGTTCAAGGCAAATGCTATATGGTTTGCGCCTCAGTGAAGATAAGAGTCTCATGGCCTTTCCTGCCTGGGTTGGCTTTGAACTATGGGTCCTCAGATCTCAGCCTCCTGAGTAGCTAGGACTACAGGCATAGCTATATGTCTTCTTTTTGTAAGTGGGAAGTGCTTTTCTAGAGTTGATACTGGTTCCTGGGCTTTGTGGGGTAGAGAATCTATCTTTCTGCTAAGGGCTATTTGGATATTTATGACATCATTTCAAGCCATACAAAATTACCAATTCAAGAAGCCAAAGAGAAACATTACATTAGGGAGTGATTTCTTGAGCCTTACATAGCCCAAGGCAAGAATGTCCCCAGGAGAGCCTGCTGTTTCAGCCAGATACACAACAAGCATGATGGGTCTGTCCTTGTTTTTCTCTCTGAAGTTTTCATTCAGCTTCAAGATGAGGACAAAGGCTCACTCACTTTTTTTTTCCTTGTAAGATAGAACTTTTCAGGGCTGGGAGTTTGGCCTAGTGGTAGAGTACTTGCCTAGCATGCACGAAGACCTGGGTTCGATTCCTTGGTACCCCACATACATAGCAAAAAGCCGGAAATGGTGCTGAGGCTCAAGTGGTAGAGTGCTAGCCTTGAGAAAGTCCAAGGACAGTGCTCAGGCCTTGAGCTCAAGCCCAGGACTGGCAAGAGAGAACTTTTCAGAGTTGGAAAGACTTGGACTGTAGACTTCTCTCATCTAGTTATTGGCTGTACAGCTGTTGCTTGATATCTTAGAACCTATTTTTTGTGGCTTTTACAATTCATGGAGTTATTTTTAGTCATCTATTTCACTGGAAACTTTGCCACATTCATTATATGAGTCTCTGTGTGGTCTTTGTAGATATATATTTTTTAATATCTATAGGAATTTCTCTATTTTCATTGTCAATATCTCTATTGTCATTCCTATTATAGACTGGGGTTCCTTCCATTTTTTTCTTTATGAGACCTGACAGAAGACTTATATTTACTTAGTAATTGTTAGTCTGTGATGGGGTTTGAACTCAGAGCTCTGTGCTTGACTTGGGCCATACCTGACAGCCCATTTGGTTGCTTTATTATTCCCTTTCCTCTTCTCTACTCCCCTTTCTTCTTCTCCTCTCCCCTCATATCTCCTTCCCTCCCCTCCTCTTTTCCCTCCTTTACTTGTTAGGGCAAAGCCTAGACCAAGATCTATGTTTCTATACTCTAGGTCTCTATATCCTATATTTCCATGCCTCTGTACTCTAGAACTTTCTGCTTATGCCTCTTCAATGGCTGAGATTACAGATACAACTGAACATACCTTTCATGTTGATTAAGACAGCTGGCTTTGAACTGTCATCCTCCTGCTCCCCACATTCCTAGTAGTTAGGATTAGAGATGTGAGCCACTGTGCCTATATTCCTGCAAATTATGTCTAATTTGTTTAATCATTTTTCTATTCTTTATTATTCTAATTACTTGATTTATGCCTTCTTTCTCATCTACTTACCATCTAGTGTTTATTCTATTGCTAATTTTAAAAATAACTTCTATGAAGTTTTAGATAACTTATTTTTTTTGTTTTATGACTTTGGAATGTAGCATCTTTTATTCTGCATAAAGATGTTCTCAAATTCTAGTGCTTCCCCCCCTAACTTATAAATCGAAATTTCATGCACATGCAGGGAAAAGTCTAAATCTTAAGTACATTCAAGATAGATGATAATATGTGAGCAGGGCCTGTAGCACTTGAAGACACAGGACATGAGCACCCCTGGATGTCTCGTGCACCCTTCTGGCCAATGAACCACTAAGTACAACGTGAGGGTTCTGTCTGCCACCCTCATTCAGTTCTTGCAGATCTTGACTTGATGCATCAATCTGTCAGATGTTCTGATCACCTTTGAAATTGAGTTCTTTTGCTTAGTATTATGTTCTTAAGATCCATAGTTGCTGTCACATGTCATCTGGGGGGAGGCGTTTATGCAGTCATTCATTGTTGTTGTTCTTTTGGTGCCAGTACAAGGCACCTCAAGCTTGGCTTTTTTTGCTCAAGGCTGACTCTACCACTGGAACATCTACATTTATGGGTTTCTTTGTGATTAATTGAAGATAAGCCTCTCAGATTTATTTCTCTTGGCTAGCTTTGAACCATAACCCTCAGATAACAGCCTTCTGCCTAGCTCGGATTAGAGGCATACATCACCAGAGCCCAGCTCATTCGTTGTCACTGTGTTCCAAAGTAAAGGATTTCTTTTTATTATTCCTCTGGTATGATGAAGGTAACAAATCAGGAATCAATGGCCTTTGTAAAGGTGTGCTAAGACAAAAGGTCGCAATGCAAAGATGGTCTCATGGGCAGTGCCAGAACCTATCAGAATGCATTGGAAAACATGCGGACTTACAGTTTAAGACTGACTGGGATTTTTTTTGCTTCTAGAATTGCTCTACACATTTTAAAGACTCCATTTTAATTTTCCGCAGAATTTCAGGATTTACTGCACTTGCATTGACTCTGTGTCAATTTCAGGAGCATTAATATCTCATAATATTGGGTGATATAGTTCAAGAATACAGTATAGTCATTGATTGATTTAGACTTATTTAATTTCTCAGGAGGGTTTTGTAGTTTTCATTGTCAAACTCTGAATAAGTGTCATTTGATTAATTCTAGAAATTGATGGTTGTTATTTTATCATTGCTACAGAGTAAATATTCGAACTGATGCTTGCTTATTTATTGTTTATTAGTTTCATTAGTTTATCATATTTTCGTTGATTTATAGTTAACTTCTAGATTCTTTTGAGTCTCTATACAACCCTGCCATCTATGAATCATGAGTCTTATTTTTTTCTAATTGTAATTGTGTTACTGTACTAGAGTGTTTATTTCAAGTTGAATAAATAAGTATTAGCCTACATTCTTATCCTACTTTTTGTATTAGAGGATAGAATTTAACAATCCACCTTTTATATTTTATTAAGTAATTATGATTGGTGTTCTTCAGATAAGAATTAATTCCTGAAAAACCTGGTTTTTAAAAGAGAATTTATTAAGAATGAATATTATATTTTATATCATCAAGATAATTATATATCAATTTTCATGCTTACTAATTCCTGGTAATATGATAAATGATGTGTTACTCATTGTTCATCAATATTGTACCAGGCCATTTTGAAAAGTTTATTTGTTCCAATTATTGATAAAGTTGATTCTTTCCAATATATCTTCCTTTCAAGGACATTAGTTTTGATTATATTTTATCTTGTGCTTAAAATTCAGTTGTAATCAGTAATATAGAAGCATCTTGTACATTCCCAGTCTCTCCCAATGGCAGCATCTTGCATTACTACTGTACAATAACACAACAAAGAAACTGATATTGACATAACTTGGGGGTCTGATTCCCAGGTTTATTTCTATTTGTGAAGTGTGTGTGTGCACATACATGCATGCTGTCCAGTCTCATAATTGCTAGTGTATTCACCATAGTCATGATATAGAATTATTCTGTCACTGAAAGTCCCCTCCCATTCCTCTTTGTAACCTCACCTTCTTCCCTTATGCCTGCCTTACCCCTGCACACCTAACTGCTGATAACCAGTTATCTACTAGGGTCTCACTTTCTAATATATTTTTTGTTCCATTCTTGGGGCCTGAACTCAGGACATGGGGTATCCCTAATCATTTTGACTCAAGGCTGGTACTCTACTACTTGAGCCACAGCTCTGGCTTTTTCACTGGTAATTGGAGATAAGAATCTCACAGTCCTTTCTGGGCAGGCTGGTTTCAAACTGTAATTCTCAGTCTTCTGAGTTGCTAGGATAACAAGTGTGAAACACTGGTGGTACTGGACCCATTTTCTAAAATGGTAACTATTCAATGCATATCCTATGACATTAGAAAAGTTGACGGGATTGGGTTGGGAGAGATGGGGGAGAATGATGAAAAAATAATATTGATCAAAATTCATTGTACTTATAAATTAACTTGCTAAAGCAGAATCCCTTTGTCTACTTAATGGTAATAAAAATATAATCTTAAAAACATGTGATCTGAAATAGCATTCATCACAGGGATGCAAAATTGGTTCAACATATGTTAATCTATTAATATAATTCAACACATCAACAGGAGCAAGGACAAGAAACACATGATTGTCTCAGTAGATGCAGAAAAGGCATTTGACAAGATCCAACACCCCTTTATGCTAAAAGCTCTGGAGAAACTAGGAATTCATGGAACATAACTCAATATACTAAAGGTTGTGTATGACAAACCCACAGCTAGTATTATACTTAATGGTGAAAAGCTAAAGCCATTTCCTCTAAAATCAGGAACGAGACAAGGATGCCCACTCTCTCCACTCCTCTTTGACATAATATTAAAATTCCTAGCCAGAGCAATAAGGCATGAAGCAAGCATAAAGGGGAGCCAAATAGGGAAAGAGGAAGTGAAACATTCTTTCTTTGCAGATGACATGATTCTGTATTTAGAGAATCCTATAGACTCCACTCCCAAGATGCTCGAGCTGATTCAAAACTTTGGCAAGGAAGCAGGGTATAAAATTAACCCTCAAAAATCAACTGCCTTCCTATATGCCAACAATGAGAGGAACAAGGCAACAATCAGGAAAGCAACTCCTTTTGCAGTGGCCTCAAAGAAAATAAAGTACCTAGGAAATAACTTAACTAAGAATGTAAAGGATCTTTTTGATGAAAACTTTAAACCTCTGAAAAGGAAATTAAAGCAGAATTGAGGAAATGGAAAAACCTCCCATGCTCCTGGATTAGAAGAATTAACATTGTGAAAATGGCAATCTTGCCAAGGGCTATCTACAAATTCAACACAATACCCATCAATAGTCCAATGTCATTCTTTAAAGAACTAGAAGAGGCAATCCAAAATTTCATATGGAATAATAAAAGACCCTGTGTAGCAAAAATACTTCTTAGCAGAAAGAACAGTGCATGAGGAATTTCAATACCAAACTTTAGACAGAGCTATAATGACCAAAAAAGCTTGGTACTGGCACAAGGACAGGCCTGAAGACCAATGGAATAGAACTGAGGACCCAGATATTAAACCACAGACCTATGGCCACCTAATCTTTGACAAAGGAGCCAAAAAAATAGAATGGAAGAAAGACAGCCTCTTCAACATATGATGCTGGCAGAACTGGTTAAGCACATTCAGAAAATTAAAGTTGGATCCTCCTTTGTCACCCTGCACCAGGATTAACTCCAAATGGATCAAAGACCTCAAGGTAAAAGCAGATCCATTGAAAACCTCACAAGAAGGAATAGGAGATACTCTAGGTCTCCTAGACATAGGCTGAAACTTTCTTAATAAGGACCAAGAAACACAACACATCAGAAAAAGGCTGTATAAGTGGGACTGCATTAAACTGCAGAGCTTTTGTATGGCAAAGGGCATGGCTAGTAAATTAATTAGGAAGCCAACAGAATGGGAGAAGATCTTCACTAACCATACAACAGATAAAGGTCTCATATCTAAAACATCAACAGATCAAAAATTTGAATCACTCCAAAACTAATCTCCAAAGAAACAACCATCCCATTAAAAGATGGGCCAAAGACTTAAAGAGAGACTTCTCTGGAGAAGAAATAAGAAGGGCCTATAGACACATGAAGAAATGCCCAACATCTCTGGCCACAAAAGAAATGCAAATCAAAACAACTCTAAGATTCTACCTCACTCCAGTTAGAATGGCCAGGATCAAGAAATCTAATAACAACAGATGCAGGAGGGGATGTGGCCAGGAGGGATCACTACTACACTGTTGGTAGGAATGCAGATTCGTTCAACCACTATGGAAAGCAATATGATAGTTCCTCAAAAGACTAAACATAGAACTCCCCTATGACACAGCAATTCCACTACTTGGCATTTACCCAATTGTCCAGAAATAAGGACATACTAAATCCATCAGCAAAACGGTGTTCATTGCAGCACTATTTACCATAACAAAGATACGGAACCAACCCAGATGCCCCTCAGTTGATGAGTGGATCAACAAGATGTTGTATTTATACACAATGGAACTCTATGTTGCTATCAGAAAGAATGACATCCTCCCATTTGTAAGGAAATGGAAAGACTTAGAAAAAATCATATTAAGTGAAGAAAGCCAGACTCAAAGGAACAGAGGCTCAATGGTTTCCCTTATTTGTCATAATCAGTAGAAACCTTGGACTCTCCTAGGAGAGATTTACAATAGAAAAAATCCTAGATACATAGGCCATTTAGTATGAAGCTAAATGAAAGGATCTCCAGGATATAGAAACAAAAGCCATATAATGAGTCATTATTGTCCTTAATGTACTATATTATCTCTCATCTCTTTTGCTGTCCCTTGGTTATCTCATGTTTTTACAGTATTTTACCTTGTTATCTGATATATTGTATATATGCTTATTTGGTTATTTGAAATCAGATAGGGAAGGGGGAAAACAAGATGAGGTGTGGGGGTGGGGGGAGGGAAATGGGGGCCAAGATATGAGAAAGGGTATCAATGTATGTGAAGTAATGCACCTTCTATCTGGTGAATATAATGTGACCCTTCTATTAATTACAATAAAAATATATGGAAAAATGTGATCTGAATTGAATAATATATACAGAGTTGTAATTTTGTAAACAACTTTTTTTCATTGAGTATAGTTTCCTGGATTTATCTAAGTTGTCGTACACATTCTTTCTTTTAAAGTGAAATATATTTCAAAGTCTGTATGTACTTCTGACTGCTTGGATAGTCATCTGTTGAACCAGTAGAGGATGTCTAGATTCTTTTCCATTCAGGATTCCTCTGAATAAAGCTGTTATGATCATTAGTGTATAGGTTTTCTGATAGGAATACCAGAGTGCAATTTCTGGGTCATATGTTGATTGCATGTGTGTTATAGACAATAACTGCTGAGTTTTTTTCCAGAGTAACTGTAACATTTTATGCTTCAGCACTGCAAGAACTGAAGGTGCCAGAGAGCTTCTCCACAGTTCCAACAACCCTTGTGTTTATTCCTATGTTTTGTCTGGCAATTATGCAGACAGACATCTTACTATGGTTTTACGGTTTGTGTGTGGTATGATGGTGTGCCAGTGTGTGTGTGTGTGTGTGTGTGTGTGTGTGTGTGTGTGTGTGTGTGTGTGTGTGTGCCAGTGTGTGTGTGCCACTACTGGAGTTTGAACTCAGAACCTGGTGCTATCCCTTAGCTTTTTTATATAGGTCTGGCTCTCTACCAGACATTTTGTTGGGTAATTGGAAATAAGTGTCTAACAGCCTTTCCTGCCCTGCCGACTTTGAACTGGAATCTTCAAATCTCAGCCTCCTGAATAGCTAGGATTGCATGACCCACTGGTGTTGGATCTATGCTTTTGGCTATTGCTTCTCTCAAATCTAGTGATATTGAATACTTTTCATGTGGTTATTTGCATTCTACATATCTTCTTCAGTTATCTGTCCAAATGTTTTTCCCCCCATTTTCTATTTGGTTTTCTTCTTTATACTGTTGAGTTCCAGGAGTTCTTGACAGATTCCAGAAATGAATCTTTTATTGAATATGTGGTTTTGAGCATTTTTACCACACTTTCTTTTTGTAATATATTTTATTGTAATGATAGAAGGGTTACATTATATTCACGAGATAGAAGGTGCATTACTTCACAAACATTGATACCCTTTCTCATGTCTTGGTCCCCATTTTCCTCCCCCCCTTACCTCATCTTATTTTCCCCCTTCCCTATCCTATTTCAAATAAACCAATAAACATATATACAATATATCAGATAACAAGGTAAGATATTGTAACAATATCAGATAACCAGGGGATAGCAAAACAGATGAGAAATAATGTAGTACATTAACAACAACATTATATAGCTCTTGTTTCTATATCCTGTAGGTCCTTTCATTTAGCCTCATTCTATATGGCCTTATGTATCTTGGTTTTGCCTTATTGTAAACCTCTACTAGGAGAGTTATTTTTAAAGGTCAAACACACACACACACACACACACACACACACACACACACACACACACTCCATTTAAGCTCTTGATTTACGTCCATGATCCACTCTGAATTTTTTGAGATATTTCGCTTGCTAAGGATGGCAATTGCTTTATTACCATATGTTTAAGAGACTCCCTCTCCATCCTTCACTGAATCAATTTAAGAATTAACTGTAAATGAGTTGGGAATTTGAGGAGAAATTTTTTTCCTAGTGTTATATTCTGTTCATTTGATCATTGTGCCTAACCTCTTGCTTGTACCACAGTACTGAGGTGTCTTTATGTGACTTCTTTTTATTTTTGACTAGCATTGTGACTTGAACTCAGGGTCTTAAGCTCTTCTTTAGCTTTTTTTTTTTTTTGCCAGTCATGGGGCTTGAACTCAGGGCCTGAACACTGTTCTTGGAGTTTTCTCAAGGCTAGAGTTCTACCACTTGAGCCTCAGCACCACTTCCAGCTTTTTTTCTATGTATGTGGTACCGAGGAATCGTACACGGGTCTTCGTGCATGCTAGGCAAGCATTCTAACACTAGGCCAAACTCCCGGCCCCAGCTTTTTTTTTCTCTTAAGGCTAGTCTTATATCACTTGATCAACACCTCCACTTACATTTTTTTTCCTGGTTACTTGAAGATAAGAATCTCACAAACTTTCCTGCCTGGGCTGGCTTTGAACCATGATTTTTGAATCTCAACCTCCTGAGAATAGCTGAGCCACCATGGCCCAGCCATAGTTCATTGTTGGGATACATTTGCCAATACAATTACAAGGACTTTTGTATGTTAATTTCAAAGGTATTAGGTGTTTACATTGTTGTACTGTGTCTGATTTTGATGTCACGCCAGTATCAAACTCATAAAATAGATTGGAAAGATTTCCTTTGTTCCCATCTCATGGAAACATTGTGTTTAATTTCAATGTTTGATAGAATTCTCCAGTGAAACCATTTGGGCCTGGAGGTTTATTTTTCAGGAGCTTTTAAATTACAAATCCATTTCCTTTGATGGTTATTGGACTATTCTGATTAGCAAGCACTTCAGGATTGAATTTTGGCTGTTTGTGAGTTTCAAGGATGTGATCCATTTCTTCTTGCTGGTCGACTTTATGTGCATAAAGTTGTTTGTCTGATTCTCTATCGTTTAAATAGCTACTGTATCTATAATAATGTCTATGTCTTTCCTGACATTGGTGATTCATCTCTTCTTTAATATTATTTTTGTTAGGATATCAAGGGGGCTTATAGATTTTGGTGATGTTTATAAAGAGTTTGACCTTTTGTTTTCCTAATTTCCTTGGTTGTCTTATTTTTTCAATTTTAATAATTTCTGTCATTATCTCTATTATTTTAATTTATGCAGGAGTTTATTTTATTCTTGCCCTTTTGGTTTCTTCATGTAGAATCTTGGATCATTTAGAACATTTATCATTCTCTAATGTAAGCATTTAGCATTATAAATTTTATCCCATTGGAGCCTTTTAAAGCTGTAGTCCACATGTGGTAATAAGTTATTTTTTATTCAGTTCTATGTCCCTTGTGAATATTTTTCAGATTCCTTGTCTGATACGTAGGTTATTTGTAAAATGTAGTTCATTTCCACATGCCTAAGAAATTTTTTGGGGGGGTGATTTGTTTTTTAATGGATTTTGGTCTGATTTTTTTATGATGAGGGGTCATACCCTGATTTCAGTGTGTTAATTTGCTGAGGTTTTAGTGATCCAGATTATGGTCTCTGGTAGTCTGAAAAAAAGTGCATTTTGTTGATATTGGCGATGTGTTATATATATGCGTGCTAGGCACACTGACTATTGGCTGATTGTATTGAGTTTGTCAGTGTCCTAGTCTCTCAGATGCAGGGATGGAGTGTTGAAGTTCCCACCAATATTTAGAATTTTATCCTTTTTGTTCAGCTTCATTAAGTTTTGCCGTATTCGTTTTTAGGGTCTGTTGTTTGGTGTGTATTCATGTAGCCTCATTAGATCTTCCGTATTGGTTGTCCATTTCTATGCCATGCCATATCCTTTATTTCTGGTGATTCTATCTATCTTATATTCATGCAACCACTTGTATGTTTAAAAATTAACATTTCACGTTGTATATATTTGCTTCTTTTACTTTCAGCCACTTATTTGGCTGCCTTTGAAATGAATTTCAAAAAACCCAGTGTTGGGCCACTTTAGAAATGAACTATGCATTGTTGATTTGTGTGTTTGCATGATTAAAATTTGGGGCAATTATGATTTAAGCATTTAAGTATGCATTCAATCTTAAATTTATTAGTTGTTTATATTTCTGTTACCTTCCCATGGATTACTTGCCTATTTTGAGGATTCAATATTTATTTGTTTATAATGTGTTGTATATTTATTTTTGTTATAAGTTAACATTACTTTCTCTCTTAGTATAATACACGCATGTGACTTATGGTTATCTGGTCTCAATGTTTAACCACTCAGAGTAGAAATTTTATTGGATTTGGACTCTATGCACTCTTTTACATATTAGTTAAGGATAAGATGGGGTTAAAATTTCTATTTTAATCATAACATGAAGTTTATAAAACTTTTAGAGAGAATTGATTTTAACTGTGTGTGTGTACTGGGGCTGGGGCTGCACTCAGGACCTGTGAACTGCCTCTTAGTTTTATCACTTAAGGCTGGTGCTATACTACGTGGTCCATCACTCCACTTCTGGCTTTCCAGAGTTTAACTGAGTATGAAGAGTCTTCTGAACTTTATTGCATGTGCTGACTTTAAACTATGATCCTCAGATCTCAGCCTCCTCACTACATAGGATTTAAAGGCTTAGTTGTGATTTTTACAATAATTTTTAAATTCAAATGTCAAATATTATATCCTGAAGTATAATTTTCTGAGTGATATTTGCATAGACTTCAGTTACCTCTCAGATTATTTGTTTTTCTTTTATTTTTCTATAATTATCTTTTATTTTTGAGTGTATTATTTTGTTTTCCATAAACTCCTGGAGGTATATTTAACACCCTAATCACTTAACCCATCAGTTTTAACTGTGTACTTCAAAGACTTTGAGCAACTCTACTAAAAGATAATGGAAGTTTAATAATTTGTAAATATTGTCAATGTTTCAATGGGCTTCATATGTGCAAAGCTATATAGAACTACATAAGCTTCACATATAAACAAATGCATGTATGTATATATACATATATGTATATAATTCAATAACTTTTCTTTGCCATCAAGTTTACACATATTTGCATCACTCCAGCATTTTCCTGTGTATTCCTTGCTTTAACATCATCCTAAGTCAATCACAAATCTGCTTTCTATTTTTAAAACTTGTTGGCTTTCCTAGAGTTTTATATAATTATAATTCTATGGTAGGTACTAGAACTTTATGTAAATAGAATCCTACACTATGTGAGCTTTTTCTACTCTCCCCCAAAATAAGGATTTAGGGATTCATCTATGCTATTGTGTTTAGAAGGCCATGCCTTTTTATTTTTATATAGTTTTATGATGTGTGAATGCCATAATTTATCTGTTCATTTGTTGATGGGCATTTGTGGTTGTTCTAGATTTGACTATTTTCAGTGAAGAAGGTATAAGCATTGTATAAAAAAGTTTCTGTGTGAGCATATGTTTTTATTTCTCTTAGATAAAAAACAATTTGTTTAAAAACAAACTCGGGCCGGGAGTTTGGCCTAGTGGTAGAGTACTTGCCTAGCATGCACGAAGACCCGGGTTCAATTCCTTGGTACCACATACTTAGGAAAAGCCAGAAGTGGTGCTGGGCTCAAGTGGTAGAGTTCTAGCCTTGAGAAAAATCCAAGCACAGTCCTCTGGCCCTGAGCTTAAGCTTAAGACTGGTAAAAAAAAAAAAAAGAAAGAAAGAAAAGAAAAAGAATAGTCTCCATAGACTTTACTACCTAGGCTGGCTTCAAGTGCTTCTTAGATGTAAGCATGCCTGGCTTCTTGGTTGGTTTTTGAATAGCTATTTAATAAGGAAGTATAGGCATTTTCTTTTATCTTTTTCTTTTCTTTTTTTTTTTTGTTAGGTCATGGGACTTGAACTTTGGGCTTCGATACTGTCCTTGAGCTCTTTATCTTATGGCTACCACCCTACCCCTGAGCCTGGGCATTGTTACTGAGCTCTTCAGCTCAAGGGTACCTTCCTACACCTGGAACCACAGCTCCACTGCCCCTTTTCTAAAGATTAATTGGAGATAAGTGTCTCACCTGGCTGGCTTTGCATGCTAGCCTCAGGTGTCAGCTTCCAGAGTAGATAGGATTATAGGCATGAGCCAGTTAAGCATTTTCTTTTTTAATCAATATTTCTGCGAGTGTGTCTCACACATAGTTCTTTATATATGAAATTAAGTTGGGTGGTTCAAAGTTTATATTCTCAAGTCAGAATGTAGGAATCCAGACAAAAGAAATGAATATGTTATCTTTCTTTGAATTTTTAAAATCTGCCCACCCCATTAAAATTCTTTTTTTTTTTTTGCCAGTCCTAGGCTAGAGCTCAGGGCCTGAGCACTGTCCTTGGAATTTCTCAAGGCTAGAGCTCTACCATTTGAGCCTCAGCACCACTTCCATCTTTTTTGTAAGTATGTGGTATGGAGAAACCAAACCTGGTCTTTGTGCTTGCTGGGCAAGCACTCTACCACTAGGCCTAATTCCCGATCCCCCATTAAAAATTCCTATAAAATACTTTTCTGGGCGCGAGGTGCTGGTGGCTCATACTTATAATCCTAGCTACTCAGGAAGCTGAGATCTAAGAATTATCATTTGAAGCCAGCCCGGTGGAAGAAAGTCTGTAACTCTGATCTTAACTATCAAAAAACACTAGCAATAGGGAAAGCACCGAAGCCATGAGTTGCAGCCCCAGGACCAGCACTGAACCAAAGCAAACAAAAATTGCTACATGGTATCTTAATGGATTTTTGTTAGCATATATACCAGGACTATGTGTGTGGTGTTGCTAGATTTACTTGGAGTAGGGTAAATTCTTTCAATTTCCACATCAGATCTTTTGTTGCTTTGTTGTTTTGGAGGGTTGTTTTTCAACAGTAACACTGGTTATTACTCCTATGACAGCTGGTATGTATCTGAGCTGTTTCTATGTTCTGGTACTCTCTCCTCATTGTAACCCTCATCTTTTCATTTTTATGTTCCTTTCACTTCTTTATCCTTTTCCTCTGTATTCAGGATGAAATGTGTCCTTAGTACAGTTTCTACTGTCTTCTCCACTGTTCCTGTGGCATGTATTTGAGAAATTTCAATTTTCCCCTTGTAACTTTTCCTTTTTCAAATCATTTCTCCTTTTACTTCATCCTGATTTGCTTCACAGTCTTAGCTATTGGACCAGTCAAAAAATGCTTGTAACTTGGAAAAAAATCATATTAAGTGAAGTAAGCCAGACCCAAAGGAACATAGACTCAATTATTTCCTCATTTATTTGTAATAATTAGTACACATCTAGGACTCTCCTAGCAAAGGATTACAATAGCTCAAAACCTAAGTACATAAGGTAAAATAGGATGACACTAAATCAAAGGATCTCTAGGATATGGAAACAGGAGCTTTATATTGTGTGATTGTTGTTCTTAATGTATTATGTAATTTCTCTTCTTTTGTTGCCTTTGGTCAATCTCATATTGTTACTGCATCTGCATATACGTTTGTTTATTTTCAAATAGGAAAGGGAAGGTGCGAAAACAAGATGATGGGGGGACAGGCTTAGGGAAATGGGGACAAAAACATGAATAGGGGTATCAATGTGTGAGAAGTAATGTACCTACTATCTGACAAATGTAACTGTAACCTCTTCATATATTACCCCGACAATAAAAAATAAAATAAAATAAAAAATGCTTATAAAGAAGTGGTACATTTGGGGGCTGGGAGTTTGGCCTAGTGGTAGAGTGCTTGCCTTGCATGCACAAAGACCTGGATTCTATTCCTCCATCTCACATACATAGAAAAAGCTGGAAGTGGTGCTGTTGCTCAAGTGGTAGACTTCTAGCCTTGAGAAAGCCCAAGGATAGCGCTCAGGCCCTGAGTCCAAGTACCAGGACTAGTGGGGAGTGGGGGGAGCAGGGAGAGGGCATTTGGTGTTGTACAAAGTTGCCATTTTTGAGAGAAAGTATGGCATTTGACCATGCTTTATTTGATTAGAAAGTTGGGAGGGTTCAGGTTGCTTGACAGCAATGCTTTTCCATTAGAAAACTTGAGATATATAATATGTATATTGATAGGATCGCGATCATAGAGAATACCAAGAGGATGGACTAAAATAGTGGATCCAACAGAACGCATAAATGAAATCTGACAGGTTGCCTAAAAATCATGTCACTTGGTGTGTTTCCAGACTTACACGTGGCTTATACGTGCTTACACTGCCTGGCTCCCTGACTGATCCTCCTGGGCAGTGCCAGCTACTCTGAAATTTTCAATTATCACTAAATATTGAAGCCATGACACATCTGGGTCCCTGGACAAGGCTAGGAACATAAATTTACCTTGTTCAGTACTAAGCTTCTTACTTGTATCCCAAACAATTTAGTAAGCATTATTCATTCATATAAAAGTATTGCCACCTACATGGATTGCCAGTGGCTCATCCTATAATCCTCGCTACTCAGGAGACTGAGATCTGAGGATCACAGTTCAAAGCCAGTCCAGGCAAGAAAGTCCATGTGACTCTAATCTCTAATTAACCACCAAATTAAACAAAGCAGGACAGCTGGAAGCGAAGCTGTGGCTCAAGTGTTAAAAGCTCTAGCCATAAGTAAAAGTAGTTCAGGGACAACAGCCAGGGCCCGAGTTTAAGCCCCAGAACCAGAAAAAAAAATCACTATCCAGCAAAACATATAACCTCAGGCTCTTCTCATTACCTAGAGAAAATAATTTGCCACCCAGAGATTTAATCTTCTTCATAAATATTTCTCAATATTTCCTTATTATTGTAGTATGTGTTCACACACGTAACTTCCTCTTTGCCTCTGTGTGTGCTTAAATGTATCCTGTTCTACTTCTTCCTTACTTTTTACTTTTGGGCTGGTGCTGGTGCTTTCTCTCTTGCTTGACTCAAGGCTGGTACTCTACCATTTGGATCACAGCTCCAGAATTTTGGGTGGTTAATTGAAGATAAGTCCCAAGGACTTTTCTGCTTGGTTTATAACCACTATTCTCAGCTCTCCTAAGTAGCTCGGATTACAGGGGTAAGCCACCAGCACCTGGTATTTCTTTAATCCACAAACTTCTGAGTATTTTTTTAAACAGAAAAATCACAATGCTGAATCCCTTCCTTCCTTCCTTCCTTCCTTCCTTCCTTCCTTCCTTCCTTCCTTCCTTCCTTCCTTCCTCCCTCCCTCCCTCCCTCCCTCCCTCTCTTCCTTCCTTCCTTCCTTCCTTACTTCCCTCTGCCCCTATTTATTTTTTTTTTTGGTATTCTCTTTTCTATACCTTTCCAACCAGCTATTCTTCTTTTCCTAAGAAAATAAATGTCAGTTAATTCCTGGTAGAAAAAAAATCCATATTCCCTCAATGGCTTCCTCCAGGTTGGGGAGGTGACAAGATTTCAGGTTTTGCCTTCCTGCTTTGCTGTGAGGTTTCTCCAAGACTTTTTGCATACCTGAGTCACAACAAGTTGTCTCCTTTCTGTGCAATTGTGTTCATTAGTTTTTTCTCCTGGTTAGTTTTCTCCCTTCGTCTTCTTGGAACACAAGTTTTCTATTTGAGAATCTCAAGAGTTCCCTCCTTTTCAGTCCTTGATGACCAGACACTCTCGGAACAATCCCACTTTCTAGGCTTTCCCAGCAAATTTCACACATCGTCAACACTGCTAAATTTCTCCAGTGAAACTGTCATTAATGTGCTTTATTTCCTACACTTAAATATAGTCACTTCACTGTCAGTAAACCAGTTATTTCCAGGGAGTTCTTTGCCACCTCCCCTCCCATACCATGGATTTGGGTCCTTTACTTCCTTTTGAAATTCTCCCAAATTCTTTCCAGATCTAGTGTCAGCCTGTTCTTAATTGTTGAAGTTTGGCAATTCAGTGCTCTCTTTCTGAAAATATTGGTCACAGTATATGCCTGTGCGATATTGTGTTGATGGGCATTACTGTATACATTTCAAAGTAGCAATAATTATGGCATTATTTAGAAATTTTCCTTCCTTCCTTCCTTCCTTCCTTCCTTCCTTCCTTCCTTCCTTCCTTCCTTCCTTCCTTCCTTCCTTCCTTCCTTATGTCTCCCTCCATTTTCTCTTCCTTTGTCTCTGTGTGCCTGTGTGCCTCGTGTCTCTCTCCTCTCTCTCTCTGTCTCTCTCTGTCTCTGTGTCTCTCTCGCCTCCCCCACCTCTCTCCTCTCTGTCTTTGTCTCTCTGTCTCAGTTTCCATATGCCCATTTGGAAATAATCATCTTAGATGTCTGGCCCTACATATTTTATTTATGGGTAGATAGAAAAAGGTAATCTAGGAAACAATGAATCATGAGATGTAACTATCTTTAGTAAAATCAGTCCATTTTTAATTGACTTTGAGGAAATATGAATATATGCAAAACTAAAACTATTGCCTAGTTTTAGAGTGTATTTCTTGATCACAAGTAATATGAGTTCTCTTATTAGCCTTCTGCAGTTATAAGATAAATCTGTGAAACCAAAGAACTTGCACATTTTTGTCCACCTCTTTATGATAAACAAGGAAAATGTCCTACAGAAATATCTTCCATTTGCTGACCCTTCACCTTCTATGTTTTTAACTATTATATTTACCTTGAGAAAATTATATTCTTTTTCTCATACTCAAATTACCAAGATTGACTAGATATTAGTTCTGTATGTAAATGAATTCAAAGCTCCTCAATAGTTACATTTTTATCATCATTTACATCTCATTAATTTTCTTGGTTTTTTTGTACAAAGCATTTAAAATATAAAGAATATAGCAAATACTTATGTTAAACCACCTGCATGGAACAAATGTTACTTAATCAATTTGCCAGAAATTATATTTGCAATAAAAGCTTATGGAAGGCTGGGAGTCTGGGAGTGTGTCCTAGTTGTAGAGTGCTTGCCTAGCATGCATGAAGCCCTGGGTTCGATTTCTCAGTACCACATACATAGAAAAAGTCAGAAGTGGTGCTGAGCTCAAGTAGTAGAGTTCTAGCCTTGAGAAAGCTCAAGGACAGTGCCCAGGCCCTGAGTTCAAGCCCCAGGACTAGCAAAAAAGAAAGAAAGAAAGAAAGAAAATCTTAAAGATTTGAATATATATTTGAGATTAAACCCAGATGAATAATGCTCTATTCTACCAAGATTAATTTTAAATATGAAGTCAGCATATTGAACAGCTAAAATACATACAAAAATACATATATATATATACACAAACATATAAATTTTATTATGTATGATGTGTCTGTCAACGAAGTATACTATTATTACAGTTTACAGCATGACAGTTTGATTTTAGGGTCCTATGCTTACGATTCAGGAACTTTATTTCTCTATCTTTTTTTGTTTTGCACTGGTTATTGTTAATATAAGGTCTCACCACTCGCCCTGGCATGAATCTGGGCATTGATTTTTGTATTTTTCATATCTTGCTGCAACTGGGGTAAATGATGAATGCCACCAGACCCTGGTTCTTTCTAGTGAGATGGAGCTTTGTGAACTTTTTGGCCTGGATTGGCCTTGGACTTTAATCCTCCTAATCCCAGCCTCCCACGCAGCTAGATTATAGATGTGAGCCACTGGAGCCCAGCTTCTCATTTTAAATGCATGTCTTTGATATATTTATGTACATATATTTAACATATTTAGCATCTTAAAATGTAAACAATGATCTTGAACTATTATATATTGTTCACGGCTAATATACATGAAATAAAAACCCTTTATTGCATTTTATGATGTTTAATATATACAAGTCTAGTCCATTTTTTGACTAGTATATAGTCCATTTGATTTAACTGTACAGATAGGTTATATTCATCTATATTGATACTGACATTTGGAATATTTAAGTATTTTGCCAGTCTGGCAAGACTGACAGGGCCCCAATTGGCAACGTTGTTTATGTCTCATGAACACATGGTGTGTCCTGTTCCACTCTGAAATAGAATTGCCTGTTTAATTCCATCAGATATTGCTAAATTGTTCTCTAATGCAGTTTTCAAATTTATAATGTCAGCAGCTTTATATGAGAGTACACATTGTCAGCATGGTGACTCCTGGATGAATTTGTACTTCTTTTCATTTAAAAAATCTAATTTCTATCACAGGCTCTTTTAATGGCTACATTGACTTGCAGTTTCTTTATTACAAGTGAGGCTAAATAGTTATATAGGCTTATTTTCAGAAGGGCTTCTACAGAAGATTTGCTATCTATCTATTTTTGTTTTTATTTAATTATTTGTCTTTTACCTTTATCTGTTACACATGTATAGACATTTTCTCCTGGTCAGTATTTATGCTTTTGGAAACATAAACATCATCATAATGACATTTCCCCACTTGCACACAATGTAAGATAATTAAATTGTGAGAAGAGTTTTTTTTATTGTTATCATTGCAGTGCTGTACAGTGGACTACTGTTTCATAAGTCAGGTAATGAGTTCATTCCTCCCTGGGTAATGTAACTTTGTGAGAACATTTTAATATTAGTATAGTCAACTTTATAAATTATTTTCTTTAGACTTTGTCTTGTTTGTTGTTTAAAAATATTCTCCTTTTCTGGGTGCCTGTGGCTCATTCCTGTAATCTAAGTTTATCAAGAGGCTTACAACTGAGGATCATGGTTCAAAGAAACCCCAAGAAGGAAAGTCTGTGAGACTTTTATCTCTGATTAATCACCAAAAAAGCTGGAAGTAGCACTAGCCTTGAGCAAAAGAAGCTCAGATACAGAGTCTAGGCCCTGAGTTCAAGTCAAGCTCCAGGACCTTCATACACAAAAACATCAAAAATAAAAACAAGCAAACAAAAAGAAGTCTTTGGGACCTGGAGTTTGGTCTAGTGTTAGAGTGCTTGTCTAGCATGCACAAAGACCCAGGTTTGAGTCCTCGGGACCACATACATAGAAAAAGCTGGAAGTGGTGCTGTGGTTCAAGTGGTAGGGCTCTAGCCTTGAGAAAACCAAGGACAGTGCTCAGGCCCTGGCCAAAAAAAAAAAAAAACCCAAGAAGCAAAAAACAACTCTTCATTACCTCCAGAAAATATTTGTTTAAATGAATATATCATATTTATTTACACAGCTAAGTTTTGTGATACATCTTGAATTTATTTTGGCAGCACCATTTTACCTGTATGATATCCATGTTACAGTGTCATTTTCTGAAGACATTTTCCCCCTGATGTTTCCCTTTGATTTTGGTAAGAGCCTCCTACATTTAATCAGCTTTTCATTCACTGCTTACATTATACCACTTGAACCATACTCTTACTTCTGTTTTGTAAATTAGAGATAAGAGTCTCACAGAACTGCTTGGACACAATTCTCAGATCTGTCTCTTGAGTATTATAAAATTATAGATGTTTGCCAGGAGAGTACCTGGCTTAAATTCAGAGCCTCATCATCACACATGATTTGCTTTTATATGGCTGGGGCTTTACCACCTGAGCCACACTTTCAGTCCAGTTTTTGTTTTGCTTTGTAATTGGAAATAGTCTTGTGGACTTTTCTGTGTAGATTTGGCTTAAATTGTAATCTTCAAGGTCTCAGACTCCTGAGTAGCTAGCATTAGAGATGTGGCTCACCTCTCTCTCTCTCTCTCTCTCTCTCTCTCTCTCTCTCTCTCTCTCTATACATATATATATATATATACATACATATATTCTGTGCCTAGCTTTAATTTAAAAATGATTTCTATTTAAGAGAGTTTAGTCTTGCATGAAATCTGCAAAGATATAGTTCACACAAATCCTATTTAGTCTCCAGCTAGTCCTCCGCTTTTCAATGACACGTTAGTGCCCTTCACATTAGCTCATGGTTAATAACTAAACTCCACTGGATCTTTCCAGTTTGCTCCAGCTATCATCTTCTGCCCAAGTGTCTCACCAGGACTCCACATTACACTTGGTGATTATTTCTTCTCAGCCTTCTCTTGTCCTGACAGTTGCTCTAACTTTCCTTTTGTTTTCAAGATCGTAGCAGTTTTGAAAAATCTTGGTTGGGGATTTTTGGAGAATGTCCTTCAATGAGACTCAGCTGGGTACTTTTTCATGGTGTTGTAACTTTTGGAGTAAGAGCCACAGGGGAAAGAGCTTCATTCTCACCAGTACCTGTTCACATGCTGTAGACATTAGTTATCACTGATGATGTGACTCTTGTTCTCTTGGCCCTGGTACTGGTTTCTGGCTTTCTCTAACATGAAGTAACTTTGTCCTCTTTGCCATACTCTATTTTCTAGAAATAAGACATTAAGTGTAGATCACCAGCAGAGTGGAGAAAACACTAGATTCCACTTCTTTTTTCATTATTTAGAGAATACGTAGTAAACTGGGATACTTTTTTTCAAAGCTGACAACACAGCTAAAGTTTCCAAAAGTTTAAATTATATATATGTATTTATATTTATATAAAAGATCAATAATAGCAGTATGTTATGCATCGATAGCAGTAGATTCCACTTCTTATAGAAGGGAATTTCTTGCACATAAATTCTTTGAAATTCTTTTCTAAAGTAGCCTTACCTAAACTTCCCCATTTATTCAGCAATATATATCAGTATATATTCCATAATATTTTCTTCTTAAGTTGTATTTTACATATTAATTTTGTAGCTCATATTATTTTAGCATTGAGGACTGGAGAATCTTGTGTGTCTCTTGGGAGAATACTCAATTTTTTTCTCAATAATTTTTTTCTCAATAATTTTTTTCTCAATACTTTCTGACATTTTAAGATGTTTTGCATTCATTCACCTTGTCTATTTTTGCCCTCGACTTAGAATTAGTTCTTCTCCATTGAGCTTGCTTTCTAATATGAAGGCTGCTATTAGGCAAGGTGCCATGGTCTCACATCTAGCTTCTCAGGAGGCTGAGATCTGAGGGTCTTGAGTTGAAGCCAGCCTGGGTAGGTAAGTTCATGTGACTCTTATCTCCAATTTTCCAACAAAAGCCCACTATGGTTATAATGGTAGAGTACCAGCCTTGAGAGGAAAAATTTCAGGCTCTGATTTCACATACACACACACATACACACACACACACATACACACACACACACATCCACACACACACACACACACACACACACACACACACACACACACTAATGGTTTTAGATGCCAAGCTATGAACTCTGGATATTGTTATGAGGCATAAGTGCTCTTAAACACTAATCAGAAGTTAGAGATAGGGAGCATCTCTGGCAATACTAGGCCATATACACACACACATCTGTAATTTTCTTTTCTTTTCTGTGGCGGATCTGGGGCTTGAACTAAGAGCCACGCTACTCGGGTCTTCATGCATGCTAGGCAAGTACTCTACCATTAGGTCAAACTCCTGGCCCTACACAGGATTTTTTAAATAAGTTATATTGCTTTACCATACTGGCGGAAGTAAACATGTGTGTAGGATGGTAGTAGAAATGATTCATGAGGGAAAATGTTGATTGCTCTTCACATCCTTGGAAAGTGAGAAATGACCTGAACTGAAGGCCCCATCAAACCACACGCCATCCTGGGGGAAGATGCTAGAAGATGAATCTCAGAACGGCCAGCCTGCAATTCTAAGCACCCATATTCCATGAGCCTGTCTGCACCCAGACACAATTATTCAAGCTTCTGCTGATGACTTGATGCCAAAAGGCTTAGGGGAGGCCTTTCTCTACTAGGGGAAAGCACCTGCCCCTTGCCCCTCCACATTTCCTCTCCTTGTCCCTACTGGAAGTCAGTTGTTAGTTTCTTTTTTCACATACTAAAGGAATCTGTCTGTGTTGACAGGGGAGATAAGGTGAGAAATAGAAAGCGCTAACTTTTGTGATCTACAAAATATGCTGGAGCTGGCTGTTGAATAATGGTTCAATGACATCACAATGACAGTTTAATATTGCCTTATGGTGGGAATATTTAAACCAGACAAATCTGCAAAATTGACAATGCAGTGCTATTTGTTTGTGCATCTCATTTATTTACTTATTATTCTTGAGTCTGCTGTTAAATTGCCATCCTTTTCACCATAGGGCTATAATTTTTGGCTGCCATTTACTCTATGGGAACTATCTTACCAACAAAGTCTTCTATCACCTTCCTAAATCTCTGGGAAGTGGACATTGCTATTATTTTCACTTCACTGAAGAAAAATCAAGACCTGTGCAGTTAAGAGACTTGTTCACTATTGCTTGGCAGCTCATAGAGGCTCTGGTACTAAGGTTGTTCCCAACTGTCTCTTCTTAGGAGCACATTACCACTTTCCTGAATCCTCAAGCCATTCACTGGACCACAGCTAGCAAAGCCAGCTGGTTCTGAGAGGGCAGGTGTACCTCACCTGTCCTTGTCATCTGTTGCAATCTACTGCTTTTCCCATCAAAAGAATACACTCTCATTATGCTCTCCCAGAATATTCTGGAATTTGAGTTCAATAAGATGGTGCTGATAACATGGTTCTGAATGAATTGCCTGGATACCCTGACATTCATTCAAGTATGGTTGAGCATCTACTTAAGTCGACACTGTGCTGAGCACATATTGGGGATTGGTGGAACATAGACTGGGAAGTATCTCCATCGGGGAAATGAGAGATGCAGCCATGCCAGCGGAGAAGCACAGAGCTGTGTGTCAGATATATTGCAGCATGGAAGAATACTTGATCTCAGCCGAGGTAGCAAGACAGAAAATGGCCATGATGGGGAAAGGAATGAGGTTTGGAGACAGTCTAACAAACGCCTGAGTTCCTGCCCTGGAAACAAATAAACATGAGGCAATGAACATTTCCAAAGCTATTTCTTTCCTTTTCTAGAAACAAAATGAAAACTGCTAAGATAGACTTCATAAGGCTTATTTTGATTAGGGGAGAAAAGAAATCTGACCCATTTATAAGTATTGGATCTGTTTTTACTGTCCCTTAGGAAGTACTTTCCAGCTTACTCAGAGTTGCTTTCTTTTCTTTTTTTTGTTGTTTATGGGCACAGATGAAGAATGGAGCTCATAGGAAGTACAAGGGAATGAATTTGGCCTTGAGCTTTTAGGTCAAGTCATGGAGGATCTTCAGTACAAAGTCAAGGATATCTACACGGAATGACAGGGAAAGAGAGTTTTGCTCAGCCATCAGCCACTAGCACATTTTGGAGGAGTTGTGTGAGCAGGCTGGTGAGGGAAGCTATGGTCTCCTGGACTGAGTGTTGAATGACAGTACCATCCCCACGAGAATCTCAAGCAGATGTAACACAGAGGCCCAGGAAGTCTACCTTTTGATTGAGTATGATCTGAAAGGAAAAAACTGAAGAGTGATAGACAAAGACTATTGGTTATTTCTTTCCTTGCTAATTTTGACACTCTTCCCCACTCCATGAACATTTGCTTTATTTTATTCATCCATTTTGTTAAGAGCTGGAGGACAGACTGGAGCATCAGAGAGAGAACAGCTGGGTGGTGTAGGCCTGTCTAAATCCTGTGGGGGCCAAGGTTATGGTGTTTGCAGTGAAGCCTAGGTGCTCCATCTGGGAGCTGAAAACACCCTCTCTAATTACCCAGGTTGAGTAGGCCCCACCACAGACACACCCTATCCTATCACCATCTCACCTCACTCATCTTTACAGTTAAGAGAACTGCCTCCATGACAGAGCCTAGGGACTGTTAATGATGCCACAGCCACTCTTCCGGGTGGCTTTCCATATTTAAGTTATGTCACTGGAACTTTTTATTTCGTTGTAACTTCTAGGGTGGTGTTATTTTTTTTTCTGTAAAGATTCTTGTTCCATCCACTTGTAAGGGCCTATGAATAATGTATTTTTCCACAAAGAGTTCAGGAGCTTCCCTTTTGAGGACCTTTGCTTTTTCTGTCTGGAAGACCCTTCTTTTTTGCCTCTCTAGTCCCTTAAGATTCATTCAATTGCTTTATTAATGGCTTTCCAAGATCTTTTGAGGTTGAATTGAGAAGCAGCTAAAAACATCCATATACCTGTTGGTCTAGAAGAAGCTTGATTGCTAAACTCAGAGCCTTCAAAATCTCCTGCAAAGAAACACACTTGATGGAAGACAAAAGGGATTCCAGTTGAAGATACTATGTCTTGTCCGCCCAAAAGTCGCAGATAAAACTTTGAGTAGGAATCACAATTCGGGTGTTAAAGAAAAGGGGGGTATATAATTATGGATGACACGGAGAGCCTGAGAAAGCTTGGGTGACCTGATGTTCTTGTAAGCCAGTATGAGCACATGGTTAGAGCAGAGGAGTCAGACTTCATCTCAGAATGGGGGGGGGGGATTTTGGAACAATGTCTCTTACCACTTCTGAATAATCACTGACATGTTGCTTACAATGGGGGAGGATTTCCTGTCCCTAGACATGCTTGGATAAACAAGAGTAGAAAGAATACAAAACTAAATAACAAATTAAGTTATCAGTGTTCTTTCAGATCCTTCTTTCATCCTATAGCAGGGATAGATTATCTACAGTTATGCCTATTAACTAGCAGTGTAGGATTTGGCTGAATGTAGCTTTCTCCTTTATCCAGTGAGAAAGAAATTTAGTTGCATACAATTTGGTATAATTTCAATTTCATGGAATATAAACCAGAGTTGAAGTAGGGAAGATTTAGTGTAATTGAAACTTTCATGGCGAGAGGAAAGGGAGAGAAAACCAGAACTTTCAAGGGTGCTGAAAACAGGGCTGACTTAGAGAAGGGTATGCAGGGAGATTCGGATACTGCTGTTATTGTTTCGGAATGGGGTAGAGATCTGATCAAGACTCTAGACTGAGAGGGTCCAGAGTCGAGACAAAGTGTGGCTGATGATTGAGGCAAAGATAGGCAGCTAGAGAAAATATAAAGGTTGGGTCACAGGTGGAGAAGGAAAACAGACAATAAATACAGAGACTGAAGCTATTTGAGGTGATGAGATCTCTCCACAGGCCACCAACTGCAGGAACCAAGAACAGACCCTCCTTCCAGGAATGGGATTTTCTAGAAGTCTACTTTGTTCAGATTAAAATGTTTGTACCTGCTCAGATAAATAGGGCAAAAGAATCTGAAGCCTGGAGCTCTAATTCTCTGTGAATGTATCTGGAGGTGGGAGAGAAATGACTACCTTCTGCCTTTTCCTTTAGGACATTAATAAAGAAGAACATCTCTTCAACATTGTCCCCATTTGAGTTTCATCTTGGAGCTTCTTGGCTAGCAGCAGGATGGTCATTTTTTTCTTTGTAATCAGTAGGACTGTGAGCTTTTTCTCCTATGGAGACATCAAGAGGCTTATGATGATTTGACTATAATTATAAATCATAATCAATTATATGTTATGATGATTATGATGTAATATATCATCTATAATGTAAAAATTATTATTATTATTGGCCAGTCTTGGGGCTTGAACTCAGGGCCTGGGCGCTGTCCTTGGGCTTTTTCAAGGCTAGTACTCTGCCACCTGAGCCACAGCACCAATTATGGCTTTATTTGTGTATGTGGTAGCCAGGAATTAAATCCAGGGCTTCATGCCTATTAGGCAAGCACTCTACCACTAGGCCTTGCTCCTGGACCCAACAATTATGAATTATATGTAAGTATTATAATCCAAAGGCTTATTGTAATCAGTTCTTTCACGGAGCCCACTCCAGGACTTGCCTCAGTTCTGGCCAAGGTGGAGTTTGCATTTGGCTAGGATAGGAATCACCAGTAGTAGAATACTAGGACTCTTGGCCTTTGAGTGCAACATGACAAACGAATGGAAAACAGCATCCATTCTGTGCTTGGCTGAGTTAAGTCTTCTGTAGACTGCTTTCTTGGCATCTGGGAAGGCTCAGCACTAGCATTGTTTGCTGCCTCTTGTTTGTTTCCATCTTAGGATATAACTCTATCAAATTATTTCTCACACATCTCACCATGAAGTGGATCCTGTTCTTCTTTCTCCCATCATTGTTTATGCCATCCCTACCCCTTCTGCCATCCATTTCTCCCCAACCTTCTACTCTCCATTTGTATCTCTAGGATACCATCTGTCTAGAGAAATGGATCCATTTCTTTCTCCCAGTAAAGAATTAAAAGGCAGGAAAAGGTTTCCAGTAAACTGTTTACAGTAAACAAAATTAATGTATCAAAGGAAAGCCATGAAAATATCTGGAGAAGAGCCCAAAGAGGAGTCTAATGGAGTCCTCTTGGAGTGTGGTTGTTATAGTCTGAAGTTTCTGGCCTATCTCCTGCCTGGGTTTTACACTGATCACTTGATGGCTTGTGCACAACTTGCCCCAGAATTTTCCATCGATTGACCCAGGACATTATGGGAAGTGGGAACTCACTACAGCATTAGGGGAAGAAGAAACCCTTGAGTAGGAGCCTAAGGTATTATGAGAACAAGTAATGCCATGATGGAGCACATGTTATGAGCCACATGTTATAGCTTCCACTTTTTACCCTTCTCTACCTAACTATTCCACTGTTTTTGTCTCAGCTCCGCTCCTGCTGACAATACCTCCTCTAGGAGGCTCAGGGCCAGCCCCCAGACTATGCTTTCCAGGGCAGCAAAGATCACAGGCCTATCTTGAGTACCAGCTCATGGCGAGGAAGCCAGCCAGTTGGCTCCTCATCCAACTGAGATCCGTTAAAGGGTTGAGAATAAAACTTTGATGAAGTAAGCAAAATGATATCTCCTATTAATCATGCCAATTTCTTCACAGAGCCATAAAAGTTAGAAAATATCAAAAGATACCACCATGTGGTTACAATCTGCACATGCTATGTCCTTGGTTAAAATTATTGCCCCTCCCTGATTTCCTTCTCATTCATTCACAACTTTTGATCTCCATCCCTCATGACTTGAATCAGAAGTATCAGTTGTATCAGCCTCTCTTCATATTGCTATGTGGCCACTTTATCCTGGGCATCCTGCCCATGTGGGCACTCTGAGTCTACTTATAGGCTTCACCCTTAGGCCCTGACCTTGATTAAGACTGACCTACGATGATCTAATTTGTTTTAGATGCAGTTATCAGGCTTAGCATTCAGGAATCCTAGCTGACTTAGGGAGCAGGTTGCCCAAGCTTGTATGTATCCATGGAGATCTATCACTCAGCCCAACACGATCAAAATGGCTACAGCTTAGAACATGCAACTCAGATACCAGAGATGATGAATTCATTCTGCAATTAACAGCCAGAATAAGGGTCAGGTTTTGTCTAAGACTTTATTTATTTTATTCCTTCTCCAAATAGGAAAGTGATTGTTTGCATAATTCTGCCTTGCCATTAACGAATGACAAATGCAGTATCTAATTGTGCTTGCATTTGGTGAACAAGTGAAATTAATTGTCCTTGCAAAGACTGTCTCCTGAGGCATTGGAGAAGAGCAGGAATGCGTGCATGCCTAGGTAAACCCCCTGACAATGTAGAACTCTACAGTCACATCGCCCCCAAGCTTGAATGGGTGATTATGACATGTTTAGTCAACCTAGAATTGGGAGAGATTCATTGGAAGCCACATTTCTATTGGCCTTTGCCGCCAGAGCTCTAGACCTTTTGTCTGGAGATAGGATCCCTATAGGCATGGCCTGAGTCAAGGGCTTTTGCACAAATGGTTTATTGAACAGATGGGGAAATTTCTAGAGAAGCAGAATGAGGAAAATAGGTGACAGGGGAAAAGTATCAAGCAAGAAGGTGATCTCAGTCTGAAACTAGCTCTAGGCCAATCCCAGGAGAGTTTGCAGTGAAATCAGCCCCGCCTCCTGCTAATCCTGTGCTTAGGTGGGACCCAGCCCTCAGCACTCCATTGAGCTTCAATTGCCTACTAGACCACTGGTTACTTTTTGTGGAAGAGATGCAGGTGACATTTCTAAGGGTAATCGCTCCCCTCTTCTCTACCTTAGCAGCCAATATTCTGAAGAGGAGGAGGAATAAACAGTCCCACCTCTGGCTTTTTTTTTTATTTTTTTGGTGATTAATTGGAGCTACGAGTCTTACAAGCTTTCTCGCCTGGGCTGGCTTTGAACTGTAACAGGATTATAGGTGTGAGCCACCAGTACCTGACTTATGAAACATATTTTAATTTTCTTGCTTGGCTATTTTCTTAGATATCTCCCATCACCACTAGGAGCAAGGAGTTCTCCAGAGTGCCACAGACAATGAGTGTCATTGTTGCCAGTGTCCTTCTGTAACAACCTTCCTGCATCCAGCCCTTCCTGCAAAGGGCTGTCTCAGGTTGAAGTTGTCATTGCTCATGATTTTGGAAAAACAAGTGAGAACATGGGGAGGGTGGAAAGAAGAAAATAACATGTAGATATTAAATACAGGGTCAATTGAAAGCCCTAATGCATTTTATCACTGGCTTGTAGCCACAGCTCTCATGTGTGTCTTGCCCAGGGGTAAATACCAGCATTAGCTCTCCCAAATTCATAAAACTTTTACTGGGAGTACATTTCTTCCCTCTCCCCTCTCCCTGTCTTCTGAGCAATTTCCTAATATGCAGTAACGCAAACCAGCAGCATTGAGGCTGATGGACGCTCTCTTATCTCTTGTGAAACAGCTGCAAAGCCATTGATAGTGCAATGAACACGAACCTAGAAACGAGCTCTAAAAAATAATTTTCAATAAACGCCGATGGAATATATTAGCATGTTAGGCAGAATGAGTCTCTGAATGTCTATGTCTCATGCCCAGGGTTTGTCCTACATTTATCTCCTCCTGGGAAAAAGGATCTAGTGTGTCTTTGATTACAGTTTTCATTAATAATGAATGAACCTCCCAGTGCCATACAATGGGTGTGTAACAGGCAAGTAATCCATTTGTCTCTGCTATGGATGCACTTATGTAGCACTTTAAAAAAAAGTCGACAGTATTCACTCTTGACTTGCCTTTCAGTGTATGGGACAGATTATATGACTCCACAAAATGTTGCTTCTGTGATCTGGAATAACCCTTAACTCCTGAGAGCCCTTTTTCTCATCTTTAAAATGAGGCTAATGAATTACAACTGATTTTGTAAAATGTCTTCTTGGTCAATCTGTGAAATCTGTGTAATGGTTTCTGGAATATTCTCAGGTGTCCCATGAGATACAACCTATAATCTCTTATAATCCATCACTCTCTATAATAGGACCTCATCATTTGTCTTTCTTCCACTTATAAGCTGTATTTCTCATTGTTTGATCTCTAACATACATTTCCTGAGTACCTAGTTGGAGGTTGGGTTTCTAGGTAAGAAAGATGCAGTCTGCATCCTGGATACAGGGAAGAACAAACTAACTTATGAATCAGGAAAGAGATACAGGGAGATCATCACATTCACATGTCCTACAGGAAATATGATAGAATAAACATGAAGGATGTGGCAACTGAACTGAGAAAAGTAAGATTAGAATGAGAAGAAAGTCAATGGTGGAAAGAGAAAAAAATACGTTTTAATATAAATGACATTTTACAAATGGATTTATCAACTAGGATAAGAGTGATCAGGATCAAATTTGTAGTGCTAAAAATTTCTAATTATCTCTGTTGGACGAAAGTATGGATTGAAATATTGGCGGCCAAGATGGAATAGTCAAAGGATAGGTAAAGAAGCTGAACTACAGGGTGAAATTCAAAATGAAGAATGAAGAAATAGAAGCAGAATTCTGTTGAATAAATGTTACAGAGGCAGAGGAAGAAGGGGTTAGGAACAATTTTAGTGCTTTATGTTTAGAAATGTGAGAAGATACTATTGTCTTCCCAGGATATGGGAAGAAGAGGGCTTGCTGTTGGCAATCTAAGTATAAACAATCTGCCTGTTGGCATCTTGAAGGTTCTTTGCTGTAAGCCTGTGAGAGAAAGAAGGCCTGATGGTGATGAGGCAGCTCCATCTCATCTGTAAGTGGATGAAATGAGATACAGGAGATGGAGAAGATTACAGAATTTGTAAGTAGGGATCAAAGATTAAAGGTAAATAAAACAGAATAGTATCAAACGGGCATCCGTGGGCAAAGCATTTTCCAGGAGATGGTGGTCTGAGGATTGGAGGTATCTAGCAAGATGGTAAACCATATTGACTCCTCACTGGCTAAGTTTTATTGAGAGGAGGGGCCAGCTAACTGTGAGCAGAAGAGCTTCAAAGAATTTGTGTGCCTCTCAGATTTCCCCAGATTGATGTTTCTAGACCCAAGAGACTATGTCCTAATGTTCTTTTGTACATCCCCCCCCCCATTTTAAATTTCTGATACTACAGTTTCTGGCTCTTCTTCTGAAGTATCTCCCTTTTTGAGGAGCAGTATTCTTTTAGTAAATTATTCCAGATGGAAATATAATAGGCTTAAAAAAGGAGGGGCTTGGTAATATCTTCAGCAATAGGGGCAAAATCATCATTGCTTTGTTTCTAATGAAAGTCTCTCTCACACACACACTCTTTTTCTTTTTCTTATTTGGCATCTGAGGCTCATTTTGTTGCCTTCTAGTCCTTGACTTGTCTGTATTCCATTTCCTCACAGTACCCTTGTTTCTCTGAAATGGTAAAGATGGGATAAACCAAGTTAAAAAGTTTTCAGAGAATTTTTTAATATTGTTATTCATCCTAAGTTTCTAAGATGGGGCTATAGAGTTCATTCTTTCCTAGTGGCCTAGTGGTAGAGTGCCTGCCTAGCATGCATGAAATCTTGGGGTTCCATTCTTCAGTACCACATACACAAAGCCAGAAGTGGTATGTGACTTAAGTGGTAGAGGGTTAGCCTTGAGAAGGCCCAGGAACAGTGCTCAGGCCCTGAGTTCAAACCCCAGGACTGACAAAGAAAAAAGATTAGAAAACCAATTTAATAAAGTAATTTGAAAAATCTTATTTTCCTTACACTTTTAAGGGAAACAAAGTCTCTATTCCTTATGATACAACTTTGACAGTATTCCTCACTGCAAGCCAAAACAGTAGATTGTATTGTTTGCATGAAAAAACAAAAAGCCAAAATGATCCTGTGTGTGTGTGTATGTATGTGTGTGTGTGAGTGTGTGAGTGTGTGTGAGTGTGAGAATGTGTGAATGTGAGTGTGTGAATGTGAGTGTGATAGTGTGTGAATGTGAGTGTGTGAATGTGAGTGTGTATATGTGTGTGAGTGTGAGTGCGTTTGAGTGTGTGTATGTGTGTGAGAGTGTGAATGTGTGTGAGTGTGTATGTGTGTGAGTGTGAGTGTGTATGTGTGTGAGTGAGTGTGTGTATGTGTGTGAGTGTGTGTATGTGTGTGTGAGTGTGAGTTTGTGTGTGTATGTGTGTGAGTGTGAGTATGTGTGTGAGTGTGTCTGTGTGTGTGAGTGTGTGTATGTGTGTGTGAATGTGAGTGTGTGTATGAGTTTGAGTGTGTGTGTGCTGGTGCTAGGCTTGAACTCAAGGACTCAGGACCTTGTTCTCTTGTTTGTCTTTTTTACTCAAATGTGAAACTCTTTCATTTCTTTGGTCTCAGCTTTTGAGTCATTTATTGAAGGTAAGAGACTCTCTGCTTTGTCTGCCTGGGCTAACTTCAAACCGGGATCCTCAGATGCCAGCCTCCTAAGTAGCTAGGATTACAGGCATGAGCTAATATCTTTGAAGGCTTCAGGAGTAAACTAGGATAAGAGATCTTCTCTTTTAGCAGTCTGTTACTACATGAAGCAGATGTATTTTGTCTGGTGTGGGATACAGAACATGCCCCAGAGTCTCATCAGATCAGTGTGGGAGATAGGAACCAAAGCCCTCGTCCTTGACAGTCTAACCCAGTCATTGACACAGCTAAAATCCTACGTCCTCTGACTCCACACAGGACTCCAATGCCACAGGGTAGGGTCCTGAATCAAAATGAAGTTTCAGGAGGCCTCTATGAATGTGAGTCAGGGCTGTGGTGGGGAGGGCAGAGGGGATGAGTGTGGAGGATGAGTGCAGGGACTTCAGAAAGTGTGGACATTGCTTCTTTGGATACGTTTGTGTCTTACCTTATCTAGTCTGCTCATCCATTTCAGGAACCATTTGTCTTTTGGGCCTGTCCCTGTGACCCCAGAGGGGTTCTTTGAGCCTGTCCAGATTCCAGGTTTCTCCTCACACATGTGCCCTGGGCTTTGTGATGGCTAGTGACTGAGCAAAGCAATGCTGTCTGTAAAAACATCTGCATGGGGCTTGACACCCAGGAATCTTTAAATACACAAAAAAGCATCTGTATTTCACTATGCATCTTCTCAATTGCTACTGGACATGTTCAGCTTGGTGAGGGCCACGTGCTTGCTTGATGCTGGGGCAGAGGAGTCTTGTAAATAACCATGTTTCACTTCCTGGTGATGCCAACAGATTCTAATTTGCTCCTGGTGATGCCAACAGATTCTAACTTGAGCCATGTTTTCCAGACACTCCACTCAGCTAGTGCAAGTCCACCATTACTCACTGTTGACTCTTCTGTGTGCTGAGATCTAGATCTTTCAGACCACAGTCCCTTATCACAACTAAGATTCTGGACTTACTGCAATGTTCACGAACTAGTGAGAGCTATCAATGCCACTTTTACTTGTCATCATGTAGAGTCTGAAAATTAGTGTCATTCTCAAAGAAGGATGAATGGCTTGACTATCCTGGCTGAAGTTTCGAATGCCATCTGCCCAGAAGCAGTGGCAAGTTTTGTAGCCATCCCTGAGGCCTTTGTCAACATTTGCAGACTTGGCTGTGCGTCTTTGGGGATTGACTATCCTTTCCGGGCTTCCTTGTCATGATTTCTGAAATCAGGGGATTTTATAGCATTTCCAGTCTTATTTTTAAGTCTAACATCTTGTGAACTTACATGAGCAACCTGGCTGTAACATTGGGCCTACCTAGTACTTTGTGTAATACATCTCAGAAATGATCTCTTGACTCAGCCAACCAAGAAAAGAAGTCTTTGGTACTGGAAAATTAAAATAAAATACATGCCCATAGAGCCTCACTCAGGGGTAGAAACCACACACACGCAGACACACACACACACACACACACACACACACACACACACACACACACGGCCTCCTCCTATTGCTTACATGCAGATAGAGTCTGCCTTTTCTTTTTGTGGATCAATTGTTAGCTTGGTCTCCACTTCAGGCCAGGAAGTGCTCCGCTGAAGCTGCTTTGCCCACCTTGGGATCCAACGGTGAGCCTGACAGGCTGTGGGATGTGTGAACTTGATGCCCTCACACGGCTGGTGCAGGTTAACAGGCATGTTTTCCTTGGAGATGGGGCGGACTCAGCTGGTACAGCAATGTGTGGGCTCTGCATGGTTGTTTTTGCCTGGGACTTAGGAAAGTGTGGGAGGATGCTCGCTCACCTGCTGAAAGTCCAGGCTCCGAGTGTCATAGAGAAGTAGTGGGATGGTGAGGTGCATTTCCTAGAGAACAGAGACAGGAACAGAACTTACCTGAACCATTCCTCAGAGTCACATCTATAGCCATGCCATTCAGACAGGCTGAACTCATCAGTTTATCCACTCACAATATCTTTTGTGGATCAAATACTCTAGACCAAGAATTGTATGGTTCTTCAGAAGCAGGGAGACCTATTGAGTGTCTTGAGTCTCCAACGCTAAAACACTGTGAACAGTGCATGCTGGGAGTCATTTTGCCTGAGCTCGCATCCCAAGATCCAAAACTGAATCGTTATGTGACTTTGGGCAAATTAATTAGTCTTCTAGCTCTAGATTGCTTTTCTGTAGATTAAAAATAATAGGCCCTACTTATAAGCTTTGTTGTGTGAGTACTTAGAGCAATGCTCTATTAGAAAAAAAGCAAGCCAAAGAAGTGTTTGTGTTTGTGTGTGTGTGTGTGTGTGTGTGTGTGTGTGTGTGTGTGTGTGTGTGACTCTGGTAAAAGAAATACATGTTATATGTTAGATGATATCACTGACTTACTTATCAGCCATGGGAAAATGCTGGGGAAGAAGTCCAGAAGTACAGCCCATAAAATATAGTCAGGCTTCCCAGTGCCAAGTGTGGGTACTGATTTACACCTGAGACCTTTGAAGTGATAGGAGTAGGACATGAAAATCAAGTCTACTTTTCTGCTACTGAAGACACTCTACTCCTCACTGTTTTGGTCTTTTTGTCTGTTCATTTCTCTTTAGAGCCTTTTCTGCATTTTCCCAAGGTAAACCAATAATATTGACATTGGTGGAGTTGGGATACCTGAGAAATACTGTGTGATCATTGCTGTTTGGATATGAAATGTTGAAATAAGAGTCAGAAGAGCCATGTCCTAGTGGCTTACTTTTGTAATCCTAACTATTCAGGAGGTTGAGACCTGAAGATCACAGTTCAAAGCCATCCCAGGCAGGAAAGCCCATGAGACTCTTAATTAACCATCAAAAAAACCAAAGTGGAGCTGTGGATCAAGTGGTAGACTGCCAGCCTTGTGCAAAAAAGCTCATGGATAAGGCCCAGGCCCTGAGTTCAAGCCCCAGGACCAGCACATACCCAACACACACACACACACACACACACACACACACACACACACACACACACACACACACACACACAAGAAAAGTCTAATCCTTGGTTCTAGGCTGTAGCAGAATAGTGATGCCCACATCCAAGGTAAAATTTACAGAAAAGGAGCCAGCTTTGATAGGCACAATAAAATCCCATGGGACCAAGTAGTGTTGAATGCCATTAGGTATCTAGGTAAATTCCTAACATGTTAAGGTGCTTAGGTGAATGTGGTCAGAGTAACCTGAGGCCATACCCATTTGTACTATTTGAAATCAGGACACATTCTTGGAACAGCAAAGGATGGACTCTTGAATCATGGATCTTGAATACTGGATCTGGGTTTCTTCACCTATAAAATAATATATGTCTTTCTTGGCATGTAGATATTCCTTGATATATGATAGAATCATATCATACTCACTCATCATAGGATTAAAAATATTCTGAGTTTTAATATGTAAACATATTGCTGGGAGCTGGTGTCTCATGCTTATAATCCTAGAATGTCAGGAGACTAAGATCTGAGGATGGTGATTTGAAGTCTGCTTGGACAAGAAAGTCCATAAGACTTATTTCTAACTGACCACCAGAAAGTTGGATGTGAGGTTATACTTTAAATGTTAGAGTGCTAGCCTTGAATGAAAAAGCTAAAAGTCATTGCCTGAGGACCCGAGTTCAAGCCCTAGTATCAGCAAATACACACACATACCCAACACACACACACACACACACACAAACACATACACTCACTCACTCACATACATCCTTAGCCTGGATTAAGAACAAAATTTAAATTTCAATGGACTACATATCTTCCCCCATCATTGTAAAGTCAACAGATTGCAAGTTGAACTATAGTAAGTCAGGGACCATCTGTATTCTGAAATTTTACTGCAGAATAAATACCTATTAAATATTAGCTACTCCCCAGGCTGTATCATGGGAATATTTAGAAGAGTGATATTCTAATTATTTACAAAAGAAGTAGGTTATCAGGCAATTTGTTTATGTAATTTCTGTACTGAGGATTGGAAGGTCTTTGCCAAGATCAGAGCTCTGACCTCCAGGGGTGAGCTGAGCTCTCTCTCAGAGTCCACCACCAGCAGAGATTCTGATTTTGCCTGACAATGCCCCTCCCTTCCTGAGATAGCATGGAGATGCATGTTTATGTATTTCCAGCCATTACCCCCAGAGCTCAGATTTTCCTGTCCTTGATGTCACTTTAATTAATACACTCCTGTGTGCTGGGTGACAAAATTAGGTTGCAGGGGTGGCAGGCATTTATATCATGAAGGAAGAGAAAAAGGTGTTTTGTACCATTTTCCTTTTTGAGCTCTGCTATTAATCTTTGAAATCAATACTCCTTTATTTTTGGCTCAAGAAGATGGAGTTGGGGTGGAATCAGACTGTCAAGCAATCTGAGGCCACATCTGCATAAGTAATAGAGATGGTTGGTTCTGTTCACTCTAGGTGAAAATAGGCGTCCCTGGCCAGATGTGGTAGGACCGGCCTTTGTGATTCTCATGCCAACTTTCTGATATGTTTGATTTAGGTAAAGTGCCTGGAACCTGCTGGGACTAAGTTGTTATTCAATACCATCTGCACTTTCACTATAATTAATATCACAAGAATTAAGATCCCGTGCTTTCATTGCTGTGTTAACCCCTTGGGAGCCTGGGGGAAAGTAGAAGTGTAGACCAGGCTTCTTAGAGGACTTTGACTTTCTCCGCTGATGTCCTTTCTGGAATCTCTCCATGGTTGGCCCCTGTCCACACGTACCCCTGGGGCTGTTGGACAGGAAACTGGACATTGTTGACCCCAAAGATAATTTGCTAAAATATCAGTCACTTCCACTTTCCTGATTCTTTAAACTGCCTCAAAACCCCCAATAACAGCACAAATAATAACTGTGATGATGTTGATAATAGTGGTAAGTGTTGTTGGTTGAGAGATTACTACTCTTGTATTATATTGTACAATATCATGTGTCATGTATGTGTGTGTGTGTGTGTATGTGTATATGTGTTTATATCATCTGTCAGTATTTGTAAGGAAGTAGATCCAGGACTCTTGTCTTCAGTGAGTGTGAAAATCTAAAGATGCACATAACCTACCTTCATCCCCAGTACATTTTAAATCATCTCCACATGACTTATAACACCTAATGCACATGTCAGTACCATGTAGTTATTGTCTTATATTGTTTAGCAAATACTGACAGGAAAACTAAAGTAAGTACCATGCATGATCATTGTAGCTACAGAGGATTTTTCCCTCAAATCTTTCTAACCTACAGTCGGTTGAACTCTTAGATGTGAAACTCATGGATTTGGAGTATCAACAATGTATGAGTATGAAAACATACACACTACCCTGTGTGCTGTGAGTGCTTTACCTCTCATCTCTTCTCACTTCACATTCACAACAGCAAGAAGGAATAATTGTATGCAAGTTTAATTAAATGACACTATAAAAATGTTCCTATAGTTCACATAATGCTTTTGGTATTGTTGATCTTTAAAAATTAAATGGTCTTTTGTAATGGAAAAAAATGAGAATGCACAAACCATAATAAATAAACCACATCAGATAATTTTTATTCACTGAGCCATTGTTAATGATGAGGACTCTGAGGCAGAGAATCAGTTCCCATGGTTGACATGTGGCTGGGCGCTGACTCAAATGTATGCGTGCTGGAGCAAAGTCATTGGCTTTTATTGACATATATCACTACATAACATAATTAGGTAGAAGTAGAAAGTCTTCAAGCAGATGAAGGACCTGTTGTGGCCTCCTGAGTTTCATTCCCTTGTAGAAAAATGAAATCTCAGATTCTACAATCATAGCCCCTGACATCTTTTTTTTTTCTTTTAATCAGTTGTGGGGATTGAACTTTGTGCCTGGGCTCTATCCCTGAGTGCTTCAGCTCAAGGTTTAGTGCTCTACCATTGACCCACAGTGCCACTTCCAGTTTTCTGCTGGTTAATTGGAGATAAGAGTCTTTAGTTCCCAGACTGGCTTTGAACCAAGATCCACAGAAGTCAGTGTCCCAGGTAGCTAGGATTACAGGAATGAGCCACTGCACTTGGCTCCTCTATGGTTCTTATGGCTGTGGTTTAGCTAAATCCTCAGTTAAGTTGGAGCTCTAACTTGGGCTCCCCTGCCCAGCTTAAGCTGGCTGGGACTGTGAAAATGATATATCACACAAGACACGAACATATTCAGATACCACAAAAGGTTATAAAAAGAACCAGAAACGTCAACTGTGAAGTCTGAATGGCAAGATTAGTGTTAAAGCTATATTCTATTTTTTGAAGGAAGAGCTCTTAGGCAGACCTTGTTGTCTAGTCTCTGGTCTGGCTGTCATAAGCTATGAACAGGTCACTTCTTCCATATGACTACATTTGCTTCTCTTGGAGTGCATGGGACTCTTGACACACAGTAGCATGCTTTTCAATAGCATGCCTCCCTCAGCTGGAGGGCCTGAAGCGTGGAAACCAAGCCATCTCCTAAGGGGTAGTAGCCATGCGATTCTCAGGAGGTCCCTTTTGTCCTCCACTCTGCCTTCTGATGTGGCAGCATGTAAAGACTGAGCTGCTATTCTTTACCCCAAATTAACTGTTGAGGAGCGAGGAAGAAGTGAACCTGAGTTGGAGGAGAGTTTCTCCCTGTTAGTCATAGGAGTGTCTCTTGACAATAAATTGGCTCACGTGTGCACTTATTTACTGGACACATTGATTATTGGTATGGGTTAGTCATTGGGTATTTGAGTAACAATGCCCTAGGAGTGACATGATAACTCTACTGGGAGTCATTCCACTCATTTATTTCATCATTCACACAGCTCTACATCATTAGAGATCATTGTCTCCTGTGCATTTGGCATTGTGTTAGATCTTGGAAATTGAAAGATGAACCAGGACCCATGGCCTTTACCTTCACAGATTAGCAGTTTGAAATTCAGAGCAGTATGAGAGTCACTTTGTACTGTTCAGAAAGATAGTGGGTGCTGTGACTGAAAACTGAAGGACATAGGATGGCTGGAACAGTAGAAATGGATTTTCCCATAGCTCTAGATGCTAAAAGTCTGACATCAAAGATATTGTCTGGTTCCTTCTGAAGGCTGTTTGGGAAAATCTGTCCTCTGCTTCTCCTTGTCCATCTTTGGCATTTCTTGCCTTATACATTTATTACCCTGAGCTGGCCCTTCAACTTCACATTATGCTCATATAGCATTCTAAGTATCTGCATCCCAATTGTATTGTTTTCATTTAAAACAAGTACATCAGTTGTATTGAAATCAGGGCCACCCTGATGAATGTGGACTTTTGAAGACCCTGTCTGCAAAATAACATCACAGTCTTCACAGGTGCCAGGGATTAGAACTCCAGCCTATGGATTTTGTGGAAGAAGTAGTTCAATCCCCAAATGAGGATGGGTGTGCATTTAGTGGCAGCTTGCACATAGTGATCTGTAGCCAGTCTCTCAAGTATAAGGAGTGACGGTATCATTCATATGTGTTTCCCTGTGGCAGATGGGAGGGGCCAGCCATGAGGGCCATGGCCTTGGGAAAGCCTTTGTTTGGCCAGAGTATTAAGTAGAGGGGAGATGCCAGAAGAGTAAGGTAAAGGTCTTGTATGGCCCAGGGAGCTGTGTTTGGAATGGTCACATTCTCCTGTTGGGAGTAGACAGCCGTGGAAAGTTTATTCAGAAAGCAGCGTAGTCAGAATTCCTCAGCACCTCCCATAGAGCCCTGGTCACACTGGTGTTGCAGGCCACAGTGACACATCCCATGTGGAGAGAGTCTGTACTTCTCTTGAAAAGAAACTTCCACTCCACCACAAGTTCACTGCCAGCTCTCCCTGCTCAAAGCCTCTGAACCTTGGGCTCACTCTGGGTTTGCGGTTTTTATATGTTCATTATTTCTCATCCAAGCACTGTAGGGCAATGTTATGTCACTATGAGGAGGCACAGTCACCTGAAATGATGCCTCTGGAGATGGTGGATATTTTTTCTCTTTTCTCCTTTCCTTTGTTTCCCTTTCCATTTCCCTTCCCTTTCCTCTTGCGCCTTTTCCTTTTCCTTTCCTTTCTTTCTCTTCCCTTCTCTTTTAGTGCCACTACTGGTGTGCTTGAATTCAGGGTCTGGGCACTGTCCCTTAGCTTTTTCACTCAAGGCTTGTGCTCTACTATTTAAGCAACAGCTCTACTTGTAACTTCTTGTGGTGAATGGAAAAGAAAAGTCTCACAGGCTTTCTGCTTTGCTTGGCTTTGAACCTTGGACCTCAGTTTTCTGAGTAGCTAAGATTACAGGCAGGAAACACCCCTGGCCAGCATAGAGATAGTGAATTTTCTTCACTCGTGTGTGTGTGTGTGTGTGTGTGTGTGTGTGTGTGTGTGTGGCTGTGACCTTGGTGTGACTTGGAGATGAGCTTCCAAGCTCCTCAGTTGTGAGGAAGCAGCTGGCAGTGCTCTAACAGGGCAACGTTCTTGGTGTCTGGATAAACTGTTTATTGTTTAATTATCCGAAGGCTGGATGTTTTGGTTTTTGTTGTTGTTGCTGTTTGAGATCCTCCCCCTGGTAACTGATTCCCAATAGGCTACAAAATGAGATTCCAGTTTTCAGAGAAAAAAAGCTCATGATGTTTCTTGTTAGAAGACAGAATCCTAAACAAGATCCTGCCAGCTCAGACCACAGAACACTGAAATATCACAGCAGGAAAGAGCTGATGGATCGTCAGATCCAGGGTTTTCCATTGCACATGGTGGCAGAGCCAGACAGGGAATCTATGGCTCCATGGTAGTGTGGTCTCATTCTCTCATTCTGTCATTGGGAAACCTGCAGATTAGCACCATAGTTATCACTCACAATATGTTTCTTACTGGCACAATTCGCCGTGCCTTGTCTAAACTCATGAATGATCCCTGAATCCTCCAATAACCCCTGTGGCACATATGAGGACACTAATACATTGGGAGGTAGCTTCCACAAGGCTGCAGAGCTAGCAAGTGCCAGACTGAGGTCCCAAACCACAGAAGGACTTCTATGCGAAAGTCTGTACCTCTGTGACACTCCCCCAAATATCTGGGGCTCTTTCAGGCTAGCTGCATGGAACGACGTCTGTCAGGATGGGGCCATATTAGTCCCTACTTTCCTTCTGTTTCTCAACAAGCTCAAAGAGAAAACCAGGTTTCATAGCCAACAAGACTGGTTTCTTTTCTCTTTCTTCCCCTCCCTTCCTTCCTTCCTTCCTTCCTTCCTTCCTTCCTTCCTTCCTTCCTTCCTTCCTTCCTTCCTTCCTTCCTTCCTTCTTTTGCTGTAATTGGAGATAAGTGCCTCACAGACTTCCCTATCCAAGCCAGCTTCAAACTGCAATTTTCAGATCTCAACCTCTTGAGTGACTAGTATAATAGGCTTGAGCCAGTGGCACCCTGCAAGCTAGTTTCTTTTTAAATTTAAATTTAAGACTTACTGGTACCTTTAAGTAGTTGTACAAAGGAGTGTCCTTAAACAAGCCAGTTTCCGAGTACAATGCATCTTTATCAATGTCACCCCTTCCTACCCTTAAACTCTGTGGTTCTATTTTTACATATGTATATCGAATATAATGGCTTCCTTCCTTCATTTGTTCCTCCTTCTCTTTAGCCTCTCTGCCCCTCAACAAAGCTTTACAGCTTCTTCGTATATATTTTGTTAAACTGATTTTTAGTTGTTAATCTTTATACTGTTGGAATCCTTCCGCATGTATATTATGCTTTGTAGTCTCAGGTACTCAAACTTTCAAGTTGAACAGATTCTTGGTGACTTGACTTAAGCTTTTATATCATGAGGAAAGTTGTGTCCTGGGACTGAAGACAGATAACCACCTGTGGGGTAGCTGCGGGAATGCGGAAAAGTGGAGCTATTCCCAGCTCTGGGTAGGATTGATGATGCCTAAATATCAGGGCTTCCCAGTGTATGTTGTCAATAATCTTTCCATGGTGGTTTATCTAGGTCCAGAGATGGGTAGGATTTGTTTTTCTAGTATTGGGACTTGAAATCAGGGCGTGTGCACTGTCCCTTGGCTTTTTCCCACCAGGACTGATGCTCTACCACTTGAGCCACAGCTCTACTTTCATCTTTTTGGTGGCTGTCTGGAGATAAGGATCTCACAGACTTGATCCTTAGAGCTTGGCCTTCTGAGTAGCTAGGATTACTAGTGTCTTATTTTCCTGGGTGTTCTATTTCTACTGGACACTGGCAGAGTTATCCTCAGTGGCTTTCCTAAACCCTAAGAAGTTAATGGGATGAATAATTATCCCAGAAAATGAGAAACAGGCCCATGCTCCATCCTGCCAGTATATGGCTGCAGCTGTAGACTGTGCTGTTCTAACAGGCGCTGGCAGATGCCAGTGAGGCCTGCCTAAGATATTCAGACAGCCCATGGTATTGGCTGGATACAGTGCCAGGAGAGGGCTGACTGGCTTGTAGGGCTCCTGATGGTGGTCTGGTTGGCACCTGGCATTGCTCATGTTGCCCAAAGACATTTTGTCTGAGAGAAAATGGGCTGAAAGTCCCATAAAATGGACATCATCCCTCTTTGGAGCTGGTTTGAGATAATCTTTGACATAGCTCAGAGATACAGGTCTGAAAATGCTGGGTATTATATGAATAAGCCATGTCAACCTTTTTTTTTTCTCCTATGGGCCAGTTCCCAAATCTCCAAACTTCATGATCTATAAGGTAGAAATATTATCTTACCAGAGATCCCATCTATGGTGTAGCACTTTGCCCAAAGTTGGATTCCTTCTATCCTCTGGTTTCAAATGACACCTGTCAACAATAAACATACCTTCTTTTCCCAACTTTCTTTCCTAACCTTTCTATCATAGTTTTTGTTCTTGCTAAAGAGATTCAGAATGGCTAGCAATGCAGAGTTTCATATGTAATTAGCTAGTTGCTCATTGTTCAATAATAGGTTCTTGTATGCTAGAATCCCCTTCTCGCTGGCTTTGCCACAAGGGAAGGGACTCTGTGTGTTTTCTTGCACAGACAGTTTTATCAACCCAGAGTTGTGTAGAAACCTGAGCAGTTGGTTGTCTCTCAAGCTGTGAACCCTATTCCAGCTGCCTTGGCTTGTTTATCTGTCATAGGAATCGGCCTATACTTGGTTTCCCATCTCACACTAGGGAATCCCAAGCTGCTCCTGTATTCTAGAGTTTGTCATAGTGAATGACATCACTTAGTCTGGGTATCTGGACACTCCCCAGGCCATCAGTGCACACGCAGACATGCATATACCCTGGCTTAAACCTGTGCATGTGCACATAGCTAGATATGAATTTGTGCATGTGCATGTGTATACACACATATGCACTAAAGTATATGTTGGTTGGGTGCTGGTGGCTCACACCTATAATCCTAGCTACTCAGGAGGCTGAGATCTGAGGATTGTTATTTGAAGCCAGCCTGGGTGGTAAAGTCTGTGAGACTTGTTTTTGTTTTTGTTTTTTATGTGACAGTCACATAAGTCAGATAATGAATACATTTCTTGTTGAACAGTGTTAACCTCTCTCTCAATTTCTCCCAGTTGTTTTCCGTCCCTCCCCATCCCTAAGTCAGATAAACTTACAAGACAGACTCTTATCTCACCCAAATAACTGGAAATGGAGTATGTGTGATTCAAGTGGTATAGCATCAACCGTAAATAAAAAGGCTAATGGACAGCATCCAGGCCTTGAGGTCCAACAGACAGACAGGCAGACAGACAGACAAAAAAACCCATATGATTTGTTTTTTGTAGTGATTTCCCCACTTTCCAATGTGTAGGACAAGCCACTTGATCACCTCTGAGTTTTCTGACCCCTGATGGTTTAGAGAACACTGATGGTTTATCATAGTTTCAACATCACTGTGCTTTCATAGTTCCAGTATGACTATCCTCTAAGTGGTTATGGATAATTGTTTTATCGTGGACTTATCCATTATTCTTCTTATTTGCCTATCCTAACAAACCAACAGTAGTCCCAGAAGGTCTCACTGCCTCCCTCATGCACCTGTCTTTTGAAAATACTGTTACTCTGGTCCAGAATGTCTTTACTTTTTCTGCTATATGCATTCATTTTTGTACTGCATCCTCAGCTTTGACCTCATTTTTCTTATGTACCTTCTCTTTTCTCCTTTTGAGTCTACCCATAATGTATGTCCAAGCTGGGAAGTGTTCTATATCATGACCCCATGTCACTGTGTATAATTGTAGCAATGCCTTTTGTTGTGTGTACCAGCACTGGAGCTTGAACTCAAGGCCTAGGCTCTGTCCCTTAGGTTTTTTCCACTCAAGGATAGCTCTCTACCATTTAAGTCACTGATCCACTCTTAGTTCTTTTCTGAGTAATTGGAAATAAGAATATCAGGGTTATCTTGCCCGGGATGGCTACCATCCTGAGTCTTGTATTTCAGGCTCCTGAGTGGTTAAGATTATAGGCATGAGCCTATAGGTGTCTGGGTTCATACAGCACATTTTGCATGATTTTTTAATTATCTATGTACTTATTAATCCTTCCCATATAACTTAGCTTCTTCCTGTAACTCTGGGATGAGCTAACATGTCTAACATGTCTATGTTTTTGTTTCAATCCTTCCTGGGCATGAAGACATCTTCTTAACTTGAGTCTCCTGTAACTGTCTATTTCTTAATCTCTCCAAGCCTCTGATCTGTGAAATGGGATGGGGAAGGTAATAATTTTTTGAAAGGCTTATTGCCAAGGTTAAATGAAGCAATGCAAATGAAGTGTAAGCATAGTCTGAGAGTTAGTAGTATTGTATCATTTTTTTTCTGACATGTTAAATGACTGACAGGGAAGCAGACATAGTAGAGGGGCCCAGAAGGAAAATAGAGAAGGGACCTAATGGGGAGAAAAGAGCCTTGGACTCCTGGTGTTGCTCTGGAGTATGAAGGGAAGCAGACTGTGCCTAGGTGGAAAGAAGGCACCTTCACAGCCTCCAAGAGGGTAGCCACTCTGATTTGCATTTCAGCCACATTTATGACACCATCATAATGGATTAAGAGCCCCAGCACTGATATATTAAAGGTTAATGGTGCATCCTGCTTTTGTATTGATTTGTGGCAGCAAATATTTGTGGGTGTAGAGAGCTGAGAGCCAGCATGTTCTTGGCATGGAGGAACTGGCGGCTGGCAGGGCTGCTTGTGGAACACTCTCACTGAATGTCAGGGATGCAAGAGCCAAGGAAGCCAACAGCAGCTGCATCCTGGTGGGATGCTGTCAGCCAGTGGAGGCACATTTCCAAAAGTAAGCTGGATCTTGAAACTTCATCCCCCTGAAGGTGGATCCCATAAAGAAGCAGGCTAGATTCCCAGACTCCTTAGAGATCTCTTGTGTTCTCAGCTGTGACCTACAGCACTGTGTTCCTCCTCCTGGCCCAGAACCGCAACTCTTGTATTCAAGCATTGCTATGACTGCGTGTCTCAGATTCTCTATCCATCCATGGTCCTGAAAGGAGACTGGACATCCCTAGAGGTATGCTTTTCCCAGTAGAATCCAAGCTTAGATGCTGAAAGGCAAGAAAAGGTTAATTTATTTACATTGAATGTTTCATGCATAGCACCCATGTTCATGACAATGTCATGTAGGGAACAAAATGTTTTGGTTTGGCTGGAACACTCCTATAGTGCCCCCAGATCCCTCATTCCTGATGAGAGTTGGGCAAAGTTGCAGACACTGGTGCTGTAACTACAAGAGGAGAAGTTACAGAGCACAGTCATGTGTCAGATTGGTTTATATTTATTTGATCAGCTACTTCAAAGAGAGTAGGAGGGGTTTATATCATAACAAAGGCCTCCCAGAGACTGTGACATTGGATCAGTCAAGATATAAGAGAGGGAGGCAATTGGAGATCTGAAGGAAGGGTAGACCAAGTAGACCAGAAGATGCCGCTATGAATATCTCAAATGAGGAAGATGTGGAGATGGGTGTGTGAGAGTAGAGGCACTAGCACACTAGCATTCAGACCATTGAGACTTTCAAGGCCATGTAGGGAATTTTTTTATATTCCTTTGAGAGAGAAATTGTCTTGGGAGTATTTTAAACAGTGAGGTGGCCGAGTCAGGGGTTACATTCTAAAAGGATTGTTTGCTTGTTCCCCAGAGAATAGATTATATAAGAATTAAAAGTGGGGGCCGGGAGTTTGGCCTAGTGGTTAAAGTGCTTGCCTCACATGCATGAAGACCCGGGTTCGATTCCTCGGTACCACATACCTTGAAAAAAGCCGGAAGTGGTGCTGAAGCTCAAGTGGTAGAGCTCTAGCCTTGAGAAAGTCCAAGGACAGTGCTCAGGCCCTGACCTCAAGCCCAGGACTGGCAAAAAAAAAAAGAATTAAAAGTGGAAGCAAACTGTGTGCCTACAATCCTAATTACTAGGGAGGCTACAATCTGAGAATCACAGTTCAAGGCCAACCTGGGTAGAAAGTCCATGAGACTCCAAACTAACCACGAAAAATAGTTGGAATTGGAGCGGTGGCTTAAAATGGTAGAGACCCACCCCTGTTCCTCCTCTAATTCTCCCAACTCAGTCAAACACTATTCTGTTCTTTGAGTTTCTGTGGCCAAAAACTTTAGAACTTCTGCCAATTCCCCTCTTTTTGCATGTCTCACAAAATTTTCATTGTATCTGATCTCTTGTACATCAGTCAAGAACCTAAGGGCTTCCTCTCTCCTTCACTGCTAATCATTCAGTTTCTCTCTGGATACTGAGAACACTTTCTCTAAAGATCTTCCTCTTTCCATTTCCTTTTGTCTTTGTACAAGGCTTGAGGCTTGAACTCAGGGCCAGGTGATATTTTTGAGCATTTTTGGTTAGCACCAGCAGCTAGCTATGGATTTTTATTTTTAAGGCAGAAGATGTATATGTTTTCAATCTGATGGAAATGATCTATAAAGAGAAGTCATTTCATTATATAGGAAATAGAAGTGACAACTAGAAGAGAAGTGTACTTTGCAAGAAATAGAGTTAGACATAAATAGGACCAGCAGCAGAACCTGTAGTTTAAAAGAAGGCTGGGTAGCTGGGTGCTTTTGGCTCATGCCTGTAATCCTAGCTACTCAAGAAGCTGAGGTCTGAGGATCACAGTTAGATGCCTGCTAGGGCAGGAAAGTCTGTGAGACTCTTATCTTCAATTGCCCACCAAAAAGCCAGTAGTGGTTCAATGGCTCAAGTGATAGAGTGCTAATTTTGAGTAAAAAGAAGCTCAGGGACAGTGCCCATGCTAAGAGTTCAAGTCTCAGGACAGGCAAAAAAAAAAAACAAATAAAAAGGAAGGCCAGGGCAGGTATACAATGGTTTTAGAATAACAAATTTATTTAAAAGGTACAGTTCTTTACTGATGACTTCTCCCTACTTGGGAAACAATAAGCAGAGTTAGAAGTTCATGAATTGCACAGTGAAATTTAGATTTCTAGTCAGTATCAAGAGTCCACTTGAAGCCAGTGAAGTTAGTGAGTCTAATATTAGAGCCATCAACAGCCTGACTCCATTTCCTGTCTCAGCCATATTCAGCTAGTCAGCTACAAAGACAGTGTTCATGTAAACCAGAGTTGATTGTGACAGAAAACATGAACTGAGCACCTGCTGCCTATCTGTCACACCATTTATAGGCGTACTGATCTGTTATGCCCTGAGGAGGTTATGTCTAAGTTGGGAATCTTGCTCTCTCTCCTCCCTTTCCTTGGCTCCCTCTTTCCCCTTTTCTTTTTCCTCTCTCTCTCTCTCTCTCTCTCTCTCTCTCTCTCTCTCTCTCTCTCTCTCTCTCTCCTCCTTTAGTATTCTTCTTCCTTTCTCTCTTATTCCTCTTTCACTTCTTTCTGTCTTCCTTTCCTTCCTGGGCATGGATCTAGTGGGCATAAATTCATTTCATCTCTAAGACCTTAGTGCTGAGCTGAGTCCTTGTAATGGGAAGATACTGAGCCTGAATGCAGATGGGAGGTAGGGGTTGTTGACAAAACAGGAGATCCTCAGGCTGGTAGTACCCCATGAGCACAGCAGGCTATGAAAATGCAGGAGAAGGCAATAGGAGAGAACAGAAGTAATCATGTAGAGCCTCCTTTATAAGGGTAGTAGAGTCACCCGCATTGGACACCATTAATAGTGTAGATGTTGAGCTTCTGCTATATTCCAGGACCTTCACTGTGCACTTGGGCCACAGCTACCTCACTTCCTTTAAGTGCTCTTCACAATATCCCTTACTAAGCTGTTCTCACTTCCAAGATGCAAGTGGAGTCCTCTCACAAAAAGAAAACACAGGAATCAGTTGCCCACTATGTAATGACTCATCTACCCTAGTCTGTCTTGAGGGCAATATACCAGGCTTGGTTGAATCCAGGAGGAAGAATCAGAAGCCAGGGAGCATTTGGTCTGCCCAGTGTAATAATTCCCAGAACGGATTTCTGGATGCTGGGGATGGTCTTGTAGCCTTTTGAGTCAGTCTGGGTGTGTCAGTCTGGTCACTGAAGATACAATTATCCCAGGTCCTGGCTTGCTCATTATATTTCCAGCTGGCAGGGCAGGCGGTTGAAGGTGCAAGGAAGGCAGGGGTCTTATTTTCCAGACAGATCTCAGCACACTGAATGACTGACCCAGATGCAGGTGAACACAGGGGAGTGAAGAGAACATGCTAAGTTCTCCAGACTCAGAATGGATACTTGGATGTCAAAGGAATTGTTAAAAATCACTCTGGGACCGGGAGTTTGGCCTGGTGATAGAGTGCTTGTCTAGCATGCACAAAGATCTGGGTTCGATTTCTTGGTACAACATACGTAGAAAAGCTGGATGTGGTGCTGTGTCTCAAGTGGTAGAGCTCTAGCCTTGAGGAAAGCCCAAGGACAGGGCTCAGGCCCTGAGTTCAAGGCCCAGGACTGGCAAAAAAAAATCATTCCACTCATTTGTGTTTACAGTAGCATAAAATGCAAATTGGGGAGCAACACATTTCTGAGAAGTAGGAGATTTGTAACTGTTGCCTGCTTCTTTGCCCTATTTTTTGCTTTTATATTTTATTTATATTATCCAGGGTTGTTTCTTGTAAGAATGGAAATAGATATGTACAAATGCTTTTAGATCTTTTCTTTTTTAAATTTCCATTTGCATTTTATTTAGGACATATTTTCATCTTGATAATACAATAGTACTCTCTAACATGAGAGAGAAAGCTTCCAAAACTCATAGTGTATGCCTGAAATCCATATTTATCAAATGCTATATACCACTTTTCCGATGTATACCTACCTACATGTGATAAAGCCTCACTCATCAATTAGTCACAGTAAGAGATTTAAAATGATAATAGATACCAGGAGCCAGTGACTCACACTTATAATCCTTGGACAGGGTTCCCGAGGTGGTTTGTCCCTAAGTACAATTCAGGTCTGCAGTCACTCTGCTGACTTCAAGAATTCCCACCGACTCAGCTGTGGATACCAGGAGCTTAGTGCTTCAACTTCCTCCAGGCATTCTGGGAGGTTCTGAGGAAAGATTCTAGGACAGAAGCTGACAAGCAACTCCCCAGTAGCTGCCCACTGCCTTTTCTCCTGGGCTATTTTCAGGATTGTCCCTTAGGAGCTGAGCTTCTCATCTCCTTTTTGCCTAGAGGAAGAAAATGCACTGGAGCCAGAGGCCCTAGATGTGAATTTTAATGCCTGAAGCATTCATCTTAGCTGTAAAACAAAATCTCTTCCTCCATTTTCAATAATTCTTATTCTGCTCTGTTAATCTCCCTAGCATTTTCCTCACTTTATACGTGACATCCGAGGTTAGCAAGCCGTGTCCTCACAGGCCACTTACAACCGACCACCTGTTTTCCTGAAAGCTAAGACTGCATGCACCTCTTTGAACATTTTTTGCAGTGCTGAAAATCAAAAACAAAAATGAAAGACATATGACTGAGTGGCCGGTGGCCATCAGAGCCCACCTAAGCCCTGGGAAGTTCCTTTCCAGAAGGGTTGCTAACCCTCACATAACATATTATTGCTTTGCTGTGGGTGATGCTACCAGTCTCTCTCTCCACCTCTACTAAGTGAATGCTACATATGGTTCCTGCTCTCCTTCCCCTAGACCCAGAGCAGGGCTCAATACAAGCAGACATTCTAGAAATGATGGGTGTCCAACGATGAATGGATGAAAGGTAGAAGATACTAAGGAAGGCTTGTACTGCCTGGGAAAAGGTTCGGAGGTGGTATATATGGGAGAGCCATAGGGATGATGCCCAGAAGGGGTGGGACAGCAGGCAAGGAAGGAGTATATCCTGGTACTGAAGATTCTGGGCATCAGTAGAATCCTGGTCAGGCATCCTTGCTCAGCGCCATCTCTCACTGATTCAAATGTGAGCCAGAAAAGCAATACATTTGGAATGATAGCAGATACATCTGTGCATTGTCACAGATGGGGACAGTGTCCCCATATTTCCGGGTCTATGGGCTACTCTACTCATTTCCTTTCTTCTTCGAGGAGAATAACAGGACTTCGGGATTTAGATTTATCAGGCAGGGTATGACATCCTCACTGTGGTTGAAATCTGCTTTGCATATCCTGTATATTGATTCTTCTCTTGTTGCAAGTGTATTTATCTCCATTGCCAATGTAAATATTTCTGTTAACATGCAAAGATGGATTTATAAGGTCTGTATTATTGATTTTTCTCATGCCACAAACACATTTATCTCTTTGTTAATGAAAATGAATCTAAGAAGTAGTGAGATTGATTTGGGGGGTAAAGGTGTGGGGAGGAAGGGGGTGAAGCCACACTGGGGTGATTGCCCTTGGTTAAGTCTGAAAGACACATTGTGAGACTCTGAACGGGGTGTGTGTGTGTGTGTGTGTGTGTGTGTGTGTGTGTGTGTGTGTGTGTGTGTGTGTGTGTGCGTGTGTTTGTATGTAGGGAGGAAACTGCTCTCAAGACTGTACAAAGTCCTTATTCTTTTGTTTGCCAATCCTGGGTGTTGAACTCAAGGCCTAAGCACTGGCTTTGGGCTTTCTCAAGGCTAGAGCTCTAACAGCTGAGCCACAGTACCATTTCTGGCTTTTTTCTATGTATGTGGTACAGAGGAATCGAACCAGGGTCTTTCATGCATGCTAGGCAAACACTCTCTCAGGCTGAACTCCTGGCCCACAAAGTCCTTTTTCAAGACAGTGTTTTAGGCTCATAGAAAACCATGGAAGAAGAGATTGTGAAAGCTAGAGAAGGTCCTACCTGAGGTAGGAGACACAGAAAAGTAGTTCTCACTGTTCTAATCTCTGGATCAGCCAAGCACAGATGAATGGAAGAGAGGGATTCAACAAAAAGCTTGGAGGGGAGCATGGCCTTTGATATGGAAAGAGCTCCAAACAGAACACAATGCAGAAGTAATGTAAGAAGATACATAGTGAACTGAAATGGCAGAAAGCCACAAGGCACCCATGCTTACGCTAACACATGTTCCTGGCCAGTTCAAAACAGGTAGGCAGCCTAGGAATGATGCTGTGTGTGTGTGTGTGTGTGTGTGTGTGTGTGTGTGTGTGTGTGTGTGTGTCTGTGTGTGTGTGTGTGTGCATGCACACTGGTCTTGGGGCTTTAATTCAGGGCCCAAGCACTGTCCCTGAGTTGTTTTTTTTTTGCTCAGGGCTAATGTTCTACCATATTAGGTACAGCTCCACTTCTCTTTTGTTGTTGTTGTTTTGTTTGGGTGCTTAATTGGAGATAAGAGTCTTGTGAACTTTCCTGCCTAACCTGACTCAAAACTGTGGTCCTTGATTTTCAGCTTCCTGAGTCACTGGGATTACAGACATAAGCTGCTGATACCTGGCTAGAGAATTGTTTCTGCTGCCTCTTGGAGGCAGTTTCTTGGGTGTTTGGGTGTCTGTATGCTCACCCTTGGTCATTACATTAGATACCAGTGCTGTTGGTAAGACCATAGACAAGTTGTTGGTAAGAAACATTTGCCCAGATCCAGCCAGGGAGACAGATTGGTTCTGATCATACAATCCTGGAAGCTGAAGCACAGTATTTACCCACATCTTTCTCCACTCAGGTTTTTACCACCCCAGTGTCTAGCCTTTAATACCTTCTTGTGGACTCATTCAACCCCCTTCACATGCTGATTGGAAGTCTAATTGGAGAGCTGGCTCTCCTTAAAATCTGACTGTGGGCTAGGTATATATATTTGATCTCAATCTTCCCCAGTTCTATGAGAACAATGAATTATAAGGCCTTGGGGATGATCAAGACTGCAGCTCCAAGGGCCATTGTGAGAGATACTGGGCTACTCAAGCAAGTTGAAGCATTCAAAGGCAGGAGCCACGTCTAGGGCTCCCATGTCTTTTTAACAGGTAACCATAGCCCTGCACGGGCATCCCAGAGGATCATATCTCACATAGCAAGACCTTCTCAGGTAAACAGTGCTCTCCCTGAATACCCTACCTCTTGGTTCTCTAAATACCTGCTTTCACCCATCCTACAGATTTGATATATTCATGGCTTTCTTATTCAGAAGACTTTCATCAGCCCTGGCCCATGAATTAATGGCTCCTCTTCTGTGATTCTGGGCTCCCTCATATGGACCTGTCTTTCTATCCCATTCACATTGTTTGGTCACTGTGGGTTTACTTCTCCACTCACCTATTCCCTGTTGCAAACCCCTGGAGGATGCTCACGATTCATCTTGTGCTCTGTGTGACACGAGCCTTATATACTAGACATTCAGGAATTGTAAGGGAAAGGAACCGTTCCTGTGTCTATGGAGGTGCATGGTGCATGGTAGTTTGACAGAGACCCTGTCTTTGAAGGGTGGGCCTACCTTTTCTTCTCTGTTGTTGTCAATGCCTGAACAACTGTATGTAGTTATTGCTGGAGAAAATGGCTTCAGAAGAATACTACATTTCCTGTGCTGCCAGGACAATTCATTCCTGGACAAGCTTTCTTGACTTTTCTCAGATGAACACCTTATCTGGCTTCAACATCTGTTGTCCACTGACTGCCAATGTTGGCTTGGCAGCCTGGCTGGCTAGCTGTCCTTGCTCTCCTTTCTCCTTCCCTGAGTGACTCTTCCAGAATGGTGTACTTTACCAGGAGGTGGCTTTGGGGTGCCACTATTTAGGCTCTTTGGGTCAGGCCCTCTTAAGGTTGAATTACCTTGGGAAAATGGCAGTGGTGACTACAATGTGCCTAGCCTTGTAGTGAGGCTGAAAATCTTTGTTGGAAGAGGCAGTGCATATCCTTCTGCGACAGGGAAATCTCCATGTTGATTCATGGTTAGGGGGGAGGCTGGGTCAAGCCGTGGCATCTAATGTTGAAGGTGATGTTCTGAAGACAAGACAAGTAGCTATGCTGGAACAGAAAGGGAAACAGAATCATAAACATCTGGGCTGCCTGCTTGTCATCAGAGATGTTCCCTGATCCTTTGACTGTGGGTATGGTTGTGAATAAATACCAGGACCAGAGAGGGTAATCTCCATTTCAAATGTGGGGAAGAAACAGGAGAGCCACACTCCCTGGCTTTTATGCATTCATTCTGCACTCAAGGAAACAGCAGTAATTTAGAGTAGTTCAGTATTTAGACTCAACTGTGTAATTCATCCTGATGTTTCCCATTCATCAAAGCCTTGTGTTTGTTTGTAGTACCATGAGAAAAATAAAAAAATGTGGAAAAAAATTCCTCTTTCCTTTCATTACAGGCAAATTATGACAAAGTTACAACCCTTGGGGCCCTTCAAGCAAAGGAACATCTTGCTTCAATTAGATATAAATAATGAACAATAATTAGGAAGATTTCTTCATCGAATTTGTTATTTCATGTTTCCTTTCATCTGCAGTGTACTGAAATCAATCCTGAACTCTGTTTGTGGGCTATGTAGCAGAGGCCAGAGGAATGCTGGGAAGTTTGTCTTTCTAGCTAGAAAGGAGCCAGATACTGCTGGACCTCCGTGAGGACATTGCTAGCCCTGAGTACAGAGTCACCCTGTGATGATCCAGCTTCCCCTACACCAGACCCCCAACACTTTACAGTCTGTGGAGACAAGATCTATTACAGCAGCTCACTGCCTCCAGTTCCTGAGCATGGACCATATCAGATGCCGCTATATGATCTGAGCATACCCAGCTTCTTCCTCTTGTCAACTCTCTGCTACAGGCTCTGCTGTAGCCCTGGGTTTAAAGATTTGGAAACTGCTGGAGCCTGTGGTTCATGACTATAAGCCTAACTATTCAAGAGGCTAAGATCTAGAAGACTGTGGTTTTAAAGAGCCAGCCTAGGCAGAAAAAAAACATCTGCCAGACTCGATTTTCAGAGTCAACTAGTAAAATGCAAAGGGTAAAACCTTGGCTGAGCAAGCAAAGTGAACAAGGGTAAAGCCGTGAATTCAAACTCCAGTATTTGTAGGCTGCAGTCTGAGTGATGGTAAGCCCTGGAAACAAGGTGGAGTTCCTGTTTGTCCTTGCTCTGGCATGCATAATGTTGAAGTGCAAGCCTGCTGCCAGGGAAGCCTGCAAAATGTGGAGATGTCACGGAGAGGCAAGGAATGGAGTGGCTTCTCACAAGGAAAGACAACAGGTGGATTTTAAAGTGGCTTGTGAAAGTGTACAGGTGTGTAGTTGAGAAGGAGGGATTCCAGGAAAAGGCAGTAACATGGCCTGGTGCCATAGATGAATTTTGGTGGCATTTTTCATTTTAAGATTGGCGATTGTGAAGTGTGGGAGTGGAGACAACTGACAGACATTGGAAGAAGGAGGCACTGTAAATTAAGATGGGAAGATTGGCTTTTACTGTGGGAATAGTGACTCAGAAAAAGGTATGGGTAGGGAAGTGGGTGGATAAAAATGAGACACGGAGATTTCTAGGAGAGAAATAAATCGTCATCAGATTACAGCCTGGCTAGATAGATTGGATGGCCACCATGATTTTTGCTTTTATAAATAAGAACTGTAACATTCTCTCAACAGGCTAAGCCATGCTCCCAGTATGAGTTTATTTTATTTTATTTTTATCTTATTTTATTTTTGCTCTAATTACTTTTAAGACCACCTTCTTGTAGGAGGATCCTGCATAGCTGGAATTACAGTCTTGTACCACCACATATAGCTTATTGGTTGCCTCACCTGGCCTTGAAACATGATCCTTCCATGTTAGTGACCCTCTTAGTAGCTATATTATATTTCCAAATTCAGCCTTCCTGCCTGCCTGCCTTGCCTGCCTGCCTGCCTGCCTTCCTGCCTTGGCTCCTTCAGGCTCTTTTCCTTTCTTTTGTTTTCTGATAGTATGCTAGCACAAAACATTCAGTAGAAACTTCCATTCCTCTTGTATAATGCTCCTCAGTCAGTCATGTGATCGTGAGAGAGAATAGCCCTCATTCTTCAGTGTGTGGTGCTATCAATTTTGTAAAATTTAATTTTATTGTCAGGGTGATATACAGAGGAGTTTTAGTTACATACATAATAAGGTAGACAGTACATTTCTTGTGGGATATTGTTACCCCCTCCCATGTTTTTCTCCCACTTTCCCTCCTCCAGCCCCCAAGTTGTAGAGCTCATTTCCAACATATTCTCTTATGTGTATTGCCATTACATTGGTTCACCCTTTCTTCTTTGTCTTACCATTTCATTGATCCCTTTCCCTTTCCCTAATTCAAATAAATCAGTTACAGTGACAACAGGGAATAAAACATAGGGGGAAAAAAGAAAAAAAAAGAAATAACTTCACATAGTACATTAACAACACTCACAAAGAAAAACCCTTGTTTCCATATCCCGGAGTTTGTTTCACTTAGCATCATCCTATACGGTCATATGTACATAGCTATTGAGCAATATACTAATTATTACAAATGAGGGAATCCATGGAGTCTGTGTTTCTTTGGTTCTGGCTGACTGTACTTATTATGATTTTTTCCCAACTCTTAAATACAAGTAATCAATAAGTTGCACAATATATTTAACCCTTTGTTAAAAAGAAGGCTTCAGGGAGGATTTCATCCAATCACAGGTTAGTGTCTGCATATATTGGGTAGATTAATGCTAAGGTATGATGTTCGTATTCTCCAGTTCATGATAGTTTCAATAAAAGATGGGTATGCTGGGACATAAGTACATCATAAGTCAAGGAGCATCTGCATGTCTCCTTCTGAAAAGAAGGTTCTCCAGCTCTGATGTCTGTCCTCAGGCTGCTGATAGTCCTTCCGGAGGCACTCTACCCAACAGGCACCTGGCTGGGAGCTACCTGAGCCTCCTCCTTATACAAGCCAGTGCTTTCAAAAGTGCTTTATTTTCCTTTCCCTATCCTTTAAATATCCATCAAAATTTGGACAGATGAATGGAGAGAGGAAAGGCAGAAAATCAGTCATTATATTCAATATACATGTATAAAACTGAAGCTACCGTGACATGAAGGTATGGGTGAGATTATGAAAGATGGGGGAGAATGAGGGAAAGGGATGATATTGGCGATGCATTGTACTCAAAAACTGACTTGTTGAATGGAAAACCCTTTGTACAATTATTTAAATTTTTTAAAAAATCTTAAGGATCATGAAATTTCAAATAAAACTCCAGGTTTCTTAGTTTATAATTAAAGAAAAATAAGCCCTGTCCAAGTAACTCATGTCTGTAATCCTTGCTACTCACATAGCTGAGATCTGAAGATAATAGTTCAAAGCTGGCCATGGCAGGGAAGTCTGTGAGACTCTTTTCTCCAAGTAAACACCCAAAAAGTTAGAAGGAGAGCTAGAGTGCTAGCCTTGAGCACAAAAACTCAGAGGTAATATCCAGGCCCCGAGTTCAAGGTCTAGTATGGGTATATGCACACAAGAAAAATAAAAATAAGTTGCTTGATGGTTGGTACTCAAAAGCAGTAACTGACTGGAGCTCTAAAACATCTGAAATCTTTTCAGGAATGCCATTCCATTGATCTAGCCTCCTAGTGTGAGTTTATCTTGTACTGGTGCCACATGTCAGTGGCCCGTATCTGCCATTTATCATTGTCATCATCATCATTAATCTCGCCAACATGACTATTTCCTTCTCCATTCTCTTTGAATGTTCAGGTCAGAAACATTCAATAATTAATATTATATTCTCAGTATTTATCTAGATAAAACAGGAATCCTGTCTACTTTTTCCTTATATACCTCAAGCTCAGTGGAAAGACTGGTTCTTTAAGTTCAGCATCTTTGAGGGAACCTAGCTACAGTAGAAGGCAGAGGCATGACAAAAGCCTTCTCTGGGCTGAGCTACTTATGCTGTTAGGCAATGGTTGTGAGTGGGTCTGGGTGGGCCTTGGATCTTAGGAAGAAATCACAGACCATTCCCATCTTTGCAGTGTATGATATGCAGTATATACTCATGCTTTGTTGCTTGTTTTCCTTTTTCTTTTTCTGGCATTTCAGGACATTCCAGGATCTGTCCAAGCAAGTAGAGATGCCTTACGGCACTGTGCGAGACTCTGCTGTCTATGAATACTTCCGAGCTAAAGGCACCAACCCCCTGGAGCAGGACAGTACATTTGCTGAGCTCTGGAGGGCTATCAGCAAGAATGGAGGGGCTGACAACTGTGTGTCCAACCCTTCAGAGGGCATCAGAAAGGTAGGGAGGAATTGGTGCTTGAGCACATGTGCTGAGCCAAGGCTGTGAATGGGCTAATCCTTAAGGTGTGAGACACACTCCCAAGTCTTTGAAATAGGTCTGTACCTGCAAGGTAACCTCTTCTCATATCTTTTTCCATTTTACTTTCTTTGTATTGTAAAGTTGATATGCAGAGGGTTACAGTTACATAAGTAAGGGAATGAGCCCATTTCTTCTTGAGCAGTGTTATCCCTCCCTCATTTTCTATCACTTCTCCCATCTCTCGGCACAAATTGTAAAGTTCATTTCCAACACAGTGTCTAGTGAGTATTTCTGTTGCATTATTTTGTCCTTTGTCCCACCATTTCTGTGATTGCCCTTCTCTTTCCCAAGTCAGATAAATTTATATACAAGGCAAAGAATACCAAAATTAAAAACAGTGACAACAGGGTATAAGCCAAAGGGAATGGGGATGAAGGAAAAAAGAAATAACTGCAAATAGAATGCACACACGCACACACAGACACACACACACACACACACCCTCTTGTTTCCATATCTTGGAGTTCATTTTAATTCATATGGTCATATATGCATAACTACTTAGTTATTTTGTTCTGCTAGGATAATCCTAGACATATACTCATTGTTAGAAATGAGGGAAACCATGGAGCCTATGTTCTTTTGGGTCTGGCTTATTTCACTTAATATGATTTTTTTTCAGTCTTTCCATTTCCTAATGAATGAGGTGATGACATTCTTCTGATGGAAGCATAGAATTACATTGTGTAAGCTAGGCATGGTGGCTTGTGCCTGAAATCCTAGCTATTCAGGAGACCAAGATCTGAGGATTGTGGTTCAAAGCCAGCCCGGGCACTAAAGTCCATGAGACACTTATCTCCAGTTAACCACCAGAAAACCAGAACTGGGGCTGTGGCTCCAGGGGTAGAGTGGTAGCCTTGAACTGAAGAGATCAGGGACAGCATCCAGGCCCTGAGTTTAAGCACCATGGCCAGCAAAAAGAAAGAAAGAAAGAAAGGAAGGAAGAAGAGAAAGAGAGAGAGAGAGAAAGAAAGAAAGAAAGAATTCCACTGTGTATATATACTACATTTTTTGATTCTTTCATCCACTGAGGGACGTCTGGGTTGGTTACATAACTTAGCTATAGTAAAGTGAATATGCTGCAGTGAATATGATTATGCTGGTAACATTAGTGTGGTCATTTGGATAAATGGCCAGGAGTGGGATTTCTGGGGAGCTCTGTATTTATTCTTTTGAGGAACCTACATATTTCTTTCCAGAGTGGTTGAACATGTTTAAATTGGCACCAACAGTGTAGCATTCTCTCTTGGCTACATTCACACCAGGATCTGTTAAATTTTTTTTCCTAATAATGGCCATTTTTAACTGGGGTGAAGTGGAATCTCAACGTCGTTTTGATTTGCATTTCTTTTATTGCCAAAGATGTTTAACATTTCTTCATGTGCCATTCTTATTTCTTCTTCAGAGAAGTCTCTTTCTAAGTGTTTAGCCCACTTATTAATGGTGTGGTTGCTTCTTCGAGGATTTTTTTTTACCAGTCCCAGGGCTTGAATTCAGTGACTAAACACTGTCCTTGGGCTTTCTCAAGGGTAGCACTCTACCACTTGAGCCACAGCATCATTTTTAGCTTTTTCTATATATGTGTAGCAAGGAATCAGACCCAGGTCTTCGTGCAAGCCAGGGAGGCACTTTACCACTAGGCCACACTCCTGGTCCCTCAGGATTTGTTTTGTGGGGAGGTTAATCTCTCCCAAGTTACTCGAGCTAATCTTAAACTTTGGCAAAGTAGCAGGGTATAAAATTAATCCACAAAAACCAACAGCTTTTCTGTAGGCCAACAATGAGAAAAACAAGGGTGAAATCAAGAAAGTAACTCCTTTTGTAATAGTCTCAAAAAATACCTAGGAATTAACTTAACCAAAGATGTGAAGGACTTATATAATGAAAAATTTTAAAATCTGAGAAAGGAAGTTAAAACAGAATTTAAAACCTGAGAGAAGAAACTTAAAAAAAAAAGCCAAGAAAGGAAATTAAAACAGGTAAAACCTCTCATGCTCGCAAATTGGTACGATTAACATCATGAAATGACAATATTACCAAAAGCTATATACGGATTCAATGCAATACCTACCAACATCTCAACAACATTCTTCAATACAATAAAAGAGCAATCTAAAAATTTATATGGAATAAATATATAGAAAAGGCAACAATATCCTTAGTAGGAAGAACAGTGCTGGAGGAATATCAATAGCAAACTTCAAACTCTATTATGAAGACAGTTATTAAAAAAAGAAAACAGCTTGATATTGGCACATGAACAGACCTGAGGACCAATGAAATAGAATTGGAGACCCAGAAATGAGCTCACATATCTATGGCTACCTAATGTTTTATAAGGGAGCCAAAAAATGCTAGATGGAAGAAAGACAGCCTCTTCAACAAATGGTGCTTGCAGAATTGGCTATACACATGTAGAAAACTACAGTTAGATCATTATAACTCACGCTGCACCGAATCAATACCAAATGGACCACAGACCTCCATATAAGATCAGATACCTTGAAAATATTACAAGAAGGGATAGAGGATACACTAGGGCTCCTTGGCACAGGCTGACACTGAGTAAAGAGCCAGAATCACAACAAATCAAAGAAAGGCTGGATAAATGGAATTACATTAAACTGCAGAGCTTCTGCATGGCAAAGAAAATAGCTAGCAAAGTAAATAGAAAGACCACAGGTTGGGAAAAGAGCTTCACTAGATATAAAACAGACGATAGCCTATCCTCATATCTTTTTATTTTTCTTTTCTGTTTTTTTCCAGTTCTGGGTCTTGAACACAGGGCCTTAGCACTGTCTTTGGACTTTCCTTCAGGCTAGAGCTCTATCACTTGAGTGGCAGCCTGACTTCCAGCTTTTTCTGTTATGTGGTATGGAAGAATTGAAACTGGTTTTTCATGCATGCTAGGCAAGCACTCTACCACTAGGCCAATCTCCCGGCCCTATCCTCATATCTTTAGTCTCCAGTTTGTTAATTCAGAAACAGAGAGGTTAGGTACCTTGTGACTTTCAAAGGGATGCTATCCAGGGAAGAGCAGGCAGATTAAGCTAAAGCCTTGGCTCTCTGTCTTTATGGGCTTATATAACCGTTGCCTGGGGGTCTGCCTGGTGAAGGTGAAAACATTTGGCAAAAGCAGAAGCAGAGTTATCAGACTTCCAGGGAGTCTGGAAGAAGCTTTAGGAGATTGTGTATGTGGTATGTTAACCAGGAGACTGAGATGGGGAAGACTGTAAACAGGACATGGGGCTACCTAGATAGGCTGTATTGTGAAGAGGCATGCTTTAATGATGACAGGAAAGGTGACAAACCTGAGATAGAGATTATACAGGAGGTCATGAGAGGAAGCCATAGCCAAAACAAAACAAAAACAAAAACAAACAAATAAAGGGTCAGGCACACACCAGCACCCTCTTCAGTAGCTATTAGACTTTGCTTGTTTGTTTTCACTTGATTTCTCACAATGAGCACTGAGGATTGCTATCTCATTTTAGAGATGATTACCAGAGACAGCTTCACACTCTGACTCCTGACTGAGGTTTTGCTGCGTCAGAGCCATGAAAATCCATATGGCGAAATCCACTGAGTTAGATGCAGCTTCCAGGATGCTTCAGCTGGTGGGCACCATTCTGCCTGAGGTGTGGGAATACTACAGGTGCTGCCAACTGTCCCCCAGCTCATTTATGAGTGGTTTGTGAAAGATAAACTGGCCTTGGGGCCAGGACTATGCCTTACTTCACCCAGGGTTCTCTCTCATCCTTCCCCTTTCACATTGTCCCACCAGCCTTGCAGAACTGTTCTCTCTCTCTGTCTCTCTGTCTCTCTCTCTGTCTCTCTCTCTGTCTCTCTCTTACACACACACACACACACACACACACACACACACACCAGAATAAACTAAAGCAAACCCAAACCAAAACACACCCTCTGTATGTTCCCTTCTCTCTCTGACTGGTCAGGGTGTCTCGCTGTTCTTCACAGAGCAATGGATGTCCTGGTGGCAGGATGAAAGTCGTGGGGCACCAGTGCTCACTGCTCTGCAGAAGGAGAGGGTCCCCCAAACCTACAAGCTTCTCCATCCCCTGAAGGTTCACCACTATCCAGGAAGAGAACCCTGAGTTTGTCCATGCCTGGAAAGCCAATCACAGCTTCAGCCCTGTGGGTCCTAGTAACTATGTGAGAACACATAGTTATGTGCTGGTGAGACATTTTGTTGTCATCTAGCTCAATAGCAGGAGGTGTCTCTCTCTGGAGCCTGACATGAGTCAGTATGAATTCCCATTCTGCATGAATGGGTCACTCTCTCTGGAATCTCAGAGCTGAGAGAGACCTAGATCAGTTCTTATGGTAGAATTTCCTTAAAGACTTACGATACCTAAAAACACATAAAGTAGATTTTGACCACTGACATTTAACTAAAGTAGTTCCATTCTTACAAGATTTATTAGACCTCCTTAATGCCTAGTGTACTCCACTCCAGCCTTGAGCTTAAGGACCTCCTTTCATTCCCAGAGAGTGAATCTTTGTGGTTGAGAGTCACCTCATTTGGAGATAATGAAGTCAAAGCTGAGCTAGGGCCTTTTATGAGTGCAAGGCAGGGGTGGTGTGGCCTTCGAGTTCCCTCTCCCAGATTTCTTTTCCTCTCACAGTAAACAAATGCTCTATCTACAATAGATTTTTATGAAAATCCACTGTAACAATTATCCACAAATCATTTCTTACGAACAAAAGACCCCATAAAGAATGGATAGTTACAGCACATACAAACACTATCCAATTAATATCAAGAAGATACCATGAGCATTTACAAATCAGTAAGAAAAGCTCAAACAATTTAATAGGGAAAAATGGGCAAAAGGCTCACACAGATTTTATAGAAGAAGCAACACATGTGGCCAATAATCATAGGAAGAGATGCTCAAAGTCATTAGTGATCTGTGAAATGCAAATCAAGACCATAAAGATATATCATTTTCCACCAATTAGACTGGCATCAAGTGAGAGGTGGTAGAGAGGATTTGACAGAACAGGTGTTTAATTGCTGCTGGGAGTGTACTCAGTACCAGCGCTTTGGAAAAGAGTTTGTCATTCTCTTATAAAATGGGACATTGCATAGCTAGATTCTACCAATTCCACTCCTGAGCATATACCTCAAGTACATGTCTCTCAGCACTCCTGGAGATAAGAAAAGCCACAGTAATATTGCCTGTAGAGTCAAAACTCTGGAAACAATCCCCATGACCATTAACAGAGTACAAAAAAACAAAGGTATCTGCAAGGAAATGCATGAACTGTCTTGAATAGTGTATATGAATCTTAGCAGAACGGTATTGAGCAAAATAGAAGTATTAAAGGCAACTAATCGAAGATAATGTGTAGTATCATATCCTTTAAAAAACATAAAATATCCTCATATTCACATCCAAAGTCAGGATAAAATGCAAGAATCATCATTAGTATTTGCTGCAGATGGGAGGCATGGAGCCACAGGAAGAAGGGAAGCATATTGTTGGATGAAAATCAGAGTCAATGCTAAGGTTTAGATAAGCCATTTTATTGTTTATTTCTAATGATAGCACCTAGTAAGTGGTTTGATTATAAATGAGAGTTATACCCAAATAAATGACCTAAAGCAAGGGTTGCAACTGTTATCATTGTGCACATCCATCAATTCTTCCAAAATAAATATAGACTAAGTCAGGCAGAGGTTTGTTCCCCATTCAATCCCTCCCTCCCTCCCTCCCTCCCTCCCTCCTTTCTCCCTTCCTTCCTCCCTTTCTTCTTTCCTTTTGATTATCTTTAAGTAGATCCACAAAGGAGTTGTCATTTAACAAAGCAGTTTATGAGTACCATATATCTTGATTGATAGTGCTCATTTTGACATTCTCACCCATCCCTCTCCCACATACCCCTTCCCTCACTCATCTTAGTTTTGTAGAATGTGGTCTACATGCCTGCTCTGATATGCCTCAAGATAACTAAAACTTTCCTCTAGAGAGTTGTGGCTTGGCGATTGTGAAGATGTCTTCTCACTCTGGATGCAACACATTGGCAGCCCATCAGAAAGTGTTTATTGGATGTATTGATACTTTTGAGTAAGAGCAAAATCATAAGCAAAACCATCAATGAAAAGTTCAAATAAAGCATTCTTTATCAAATCATACAACTTCTCTGGAACAGAATCTAACCTTTTTACAGTATACAAGATTTGTTACTTTCCTGAAATGATTAATGTATAAACTCCCGAGCCACTTTTGGGTAGAGAGGATCGCACATTTACCTTTTACATTTGAATCTGCAATAAAAATGGAGGGCAGTGCTAGAAAAGTGTGGAAAGGTTTTATAATAGTGTCATAAACACAAGTTTACATTTTTTGGAAAGAGAAAAGCTCAGATTCACCTTCCAATTTTCCTTCTTGTATCTGTTTGAGTGGTTAAGAGATGGAAATAGAACCCCCCATCTCTCTTTCTGGATTTATTCCTCCCCACATCCCCCCAGCACAGATTTGGTAATGTGGAGTCCAGGATGCGCAGGTTATATATTCTCATTTCTCAAGTGAAGACCATGCCTTAAATCTGGAACGCGTAAGGGAAAAAATGAGCAAGTAGGGAAACAGGCATTGATGCTACAGTCAAATGAGGGTAACTGCTTCCATTCTCAAATACAGCCTGCTTCTTTGCAGTTCAGACAGTCTGGCAAAGATAAGAATGCCCAGTATGTGACTCGTAGGGACAATTACACTTGTAATTTCCAGTTGCTCTTTGATGATACCAGTTCCATTTCCAGAAAGTGCATGGTAGTGGAACAATGGTTAATTGCTATTAAAGTCAAGGAGTTGGGTATCTGCATAACCTTGGAAAGCTGCTATTATTTTTAATTCACCAGTACTGTGGTTTTTAATGACTTGAAACCATTTTAAGTGGGATATGGCTTAGGGAGTGGCAATCACTTTTGTACAGTAGCAGAGGAGGAAAAAAGGTTGTATCATGCTTGTTCAGACTCCATTGGTTCCTGGCAGCATTGCTGAAACAGGGAGGAAGGTAGAGCTTTGGTCCTGATGATGAAACATTTCAAGATGGGACCTGGAAGGAGAGAGAGTTTTTATATCCTAAGAGACTGCAACAAATACTTTTTAATGCAACTGTCTATCTCCAGGGGAGAAAACCCTTCTACTCCTGTGACCTGTGGACAGGCCTCCATTCTACACAGCCATATGGACCTAACTGACACACGAAAGAGGAACCAAGAATGTGGCCAACTAGATCCATGACTCAAATTTGATTTTGTAAAATATGCATGTATTTATTTATTTATCTGTCCACTATATAGAATTTTTATTTCTGCTTTCCCACAGCAGAGTGGTGGGACAGCAACCACATGGTCACATTTTTGTCATCTATACTTTTAGAGAAAAAAAATTAAAGAAAGTGTGTCTAACGCAGAGTTCTGCCCCACCTAATAGCCCACAGACATCTCCAGCAGCTCATCTTCCAGTTCTGCACAGCTGGTAACCTTTAAGTACCTGTAGTAACTCGTTCTCTTGTTCTGCACCCTCACTGGTTCCTTCAATAGTTCATCCTCCAGTTTGGTACAGTCTAGTGGTCTGTAAGCCTCACTAGTCACTTGTTTCCCTGCTCTGTGCCATCTAGTATTGCATGTATCTCTGTAATCAGTGGTCTTCTGGTTTTGTATTATTTGGTTGAAAGGTACCTCGAATGATTTGTTTTGTTGTTATGGATCATCTAGTAGCCCTACTAGCTCATCTTCTAGTTCTGCACCATCTAGTAGCCCATAAACCACTACAATCGTTTGTCTTCTTTCTTCATAGCATCTAATAGCCCAAAGGTATTTGTAGAAGCTCATCCTTTAGCTCTGTGCTACTTAGTGACTCATGTTCCTGCAGTAACTCCTGAATTGGTACTAACTAATAATCCATAGGCATTTCCAATCACTTGTCATCTTGCTCTGGACCATGTCCTAGCTCCAAGGCACCTCTGGTAGCCTTTCTTTTAGCCCTGCATCATTTAATGCCTTGTATTGTCCTTTCTAGGTTTGATGCTGGCCGCCTAGGACTATACTGGGATAGCTTTTGTCCTGGCCTGATCTAGTTTTCCCTTTGGGTCCAAGGCACTGTGCCAAACTACTTACATGCATTACTGCTTTCTTCATAAACAAATTTCTCCATGATTATATCTCCATAATGTAGAAAATGAACTTGAGCCTCAGAGAGTCTGACTTGCTCAAGGTCATAGAGACCAGTGGTCTAGCCATCCAAACCTCACACCTTCATTGCCTCTGGTGGAAGCTAATGTTGCCATTTCTTTCCTTTTTTTGCAGATAATGATAAATTCTTATTTATTGAAAGACATTCAGTTGAGAAGTAGAGAAATAATTGTTAGGTAAGCTTAAATGGCACATGATTATGATTAAGTTCCACTAATTTTGTATTTCTGAATTTGCTTTCTATGCAGAGCATTATATTCATATAGCAGTAGCAGGAAGAACTGTGTTTTTTCTTTGTCCATCTTCTTGATAAAGTAACATTGCATTTCTGTTCTTCAATTCCTTTCTACCTGTGTGCATACTTTTTACTTCTGTTTTTTATTAATCTAATACTTTCACACCCACATAGTAAAATGTATGCCTGACCTCAGTTATTAAAAGACTTTTCCCATCTTCCATGTGTCATAGCAAAGATTATTTAGGTATGTGATTTTTATTTATTTTTTATTTCCATATTATTAAAATTATCAATTGGAGAAAACTTTGAGACACAGAGCTACAGAGCTGAGCTGGAAAGTGGTTCAAATTTATATAATAATAACTATGTGGGATTATTTTTTCTTTTCTTAAGCTTGATGAACTCCACCAAGGAACAGCTCACATAACCCAATTTCTGTGCAGTGCCACGACTGACCTGGACTGCAAAATGATTAAACCTTTCCATAAATCAGACCTAATATTTAATAACATTGTCAACTAGAATATAGTGTTAATAGTGCAAGTGTCAATCTTTACAGCTTGTTGAGCTCTTTGAACAAATAGATGAGTAACTTGTCTCAGACCTTGTGGCTAGAAATAGTATTTTTTTTTCCCTAGAGGGAGGTAGCTTCAGAGGCCAATAGTCTTCCCAGAAGTTGTTTTATTTTTCCACTCCGTGAATTTCACTGGGATTATAAAATGTGGATGCAAATGCAGAAATAAACTAGGCCTACAAATCTTATTTATTTCCATCATTGATCCAATGCTTTGGCCTCTTCTCTCAGCACCTGCGTTTGTACCTCCCCTCTTCCTTTCTGCTCTGGGTTGAGGGCTGCTGGAGTCAGAGACTAGTCTGTGACACATAAGATGGTATTCGATGGAAGGACTGTGGACAGATGAGGAACTTTTCTAGTATCTTTCTTTGGAATGATTAATGTAAGGAGGCGTTATACATGAGGCACCACTTTAGCTCTACAAAATGCTAAGGAGGTGAAGTTGCAGATGGCATGAGTTGGTAATTTTGAGGTGCTGGATTAAAATGCCAGAAGGCCTCAAGTGCCAGTGGTTCAGGCCTCTAATCCTCGCTACTCAGGAGGCTGAGATCTGATGATCACAGTTCAAAGTCAGCTCGGGCAGGAAAGTCCACGAGACTCTTATCTTCAATTTTTAAAAGAAAAGTCAGAAGTAGAGCAGTAGTTCAAGTGGTAGAACATTCGCCTTGAGCCAAAAAGATCAAGGACAGTGCGCAAGCCCCAAGTTCAAGCCCCAGGACAGGCACAGAAACAACAACAAAATAACACCCAAATCACTACCACCACTAAAAGCTCAGAAGGCTCTGACCCTGATAATGGGAAAGATAAAGTTCTGATTTCCATCAGAAAATGAGCAGGAAGGAAGTAGGAAACTCCCTATGGAGGAACAAAATGGGTTTGTTGGAATGCATTTAGATAACCACTTCATTTCCACACTTTTTGTATCTGCTTAATAGCACTCTATCCATTTACAGGTTGGATGCTCTCCTCTCTTGATTCATTCATTTATTCACTTACTCATCCATTCAAGAAATGCAGTTCAAGCCATTTCTGCTTAGGAGTTAGGAAATATGTGTTTAAATTCCATTTTATCCTAATTTAATCCATGGTTTTGAGCTAGTGAAGTCACCTTTCTGAACTATCTGAGAAACTTCAGCAAAGTTTGGCATGATTAGATGTGAGCTTACCAATGTGTCGAATCTAAAGCATCCAATGTGGATTGTAGCCCAAAGCACACACTCTGGTGGATGCCAGCACACTGTTGTAGTATCTTCTATATGTTAGGAAGAAAGATGACAGAATATGAACACAAACACCATTGGTATGCATAAAATAAAATGGCATACATAAAAATTGACATTCATAAAATAAAATGCTTATATATTGTGTTCATTTCCTGAGCTTAACTTATAGTTGTACAGTCAGCACCCAACCCAAGATACAGAACACTGACAACACCCACAAGAGTTTTTCTGGATACTTCTCCCCATCATCAAAGACAGACACAATTTGTTTCTTGCATGACAAATTAAATTTACTTTTAATTTGGTTTGTATAAGCAGATTCTAAACACTATAAAATTCTGTATGTGCCCTATTTGACCCCCCAAAAGCCTCAGATTTATCCATGATGAAATGGACATCAGTATTCTGTTTTCCTTTTTTTTCCTTTCTTTGCATTTTTGAATGGAATTCCTTTGTAATTAAAAATTTCACCCTTGCTTATCCATTTGTGGTGGTTCATATTTCCACTGTAACAACTGAGGACTCCTGAGCATGATATGAGTATTCCTAAATAAGTCCAGTCAAGGGAAGCTTCCATTTTATATGAAAATAATAGGAGGACATAATCAAAGGTCATGGTATACATCTGTGTTTACTGCTGTATGAAAGTGAGAAATCAATCCCAATATGGCTCCACCATTTCACACTCCCAGTAGTAATACAACCCTTGATAACTATAATGCTAGACATGCCAATCAGTGCTAGCATTGTCACCCCCTGTGACTGCCTTACTTGTAGCCAATTATTTTTTCTTTTAGATTAACTTAGAGTCACTGCAGTGGATGTGAGTAGATATCTCATTGTTTCAGTGTAATGGCTTTGGATATTGAACTCGTTTTCATGTCCTTCTTGGTCACCTATATATTTTCTTTTGGGAGTGTGGGCTCAAGCCTTTTGTTAATTTTTATTGGGCTCTTCATCTTTTCATTGTTGATTTATATGGGCTTTTAATATATCCCCTGATTTAAGTCCTTGATAAAATGCATGTGCTACGAATATAATTCCCAATCTGTAAGTCATCCATTCATTTGCTTAATGGTGTCTTTTGAGAAGTAGAAAATTTTAATTTTGATAAAATATCATATGTCAATTTCTTTCTTTTCCTCTATAGTTAATGCTTTTGGGTTCTGCCTGCAAATTTTACCTACTCCAAAGTGGCATAGATTTCTTTTAGATTTTTTGATGTTCTACGCTGCACCTAAAAGTAATTTTCCTGTGTGGAATGAGAAAGTGATGAGTTCATTTGTTTTCTATATTTGTACGTAATTGATCTCGTCTCATCTCTTAAAATATCCTATATTTACTCAAGAACAGGTGAGAGACCTTGATTGAAAAGCAACAGGACAATATATGTTGGTCAATGTCTACATTCTCTACTCATTTCATTGATCTACCTTTCTATTCTTATGTGGATACAAAAATGATCACAGTAGTTTATAGTAATTCAGAGTTAGATGGTTTAAGTCTTCTAATTTTGTTATTCTTATATAAGCTTGATCCAACAATTCTGGATCATTTATCTTTACTTAAATTATAGAACCATCTGTTAACTTCTTCAAAAAAGCATGATAAGATTTTGATAGACATTGAGTCTTCTGATCCATGAATGTGAGATTTTTTTTCATTAAGAAATGTTAAATTTGACTTGTAATTTTCAGTTTTTTTGTTTTATCTAGTTCAACTTTTTGCAGCAATGTTTTCTCTTTTACTTTGATTATTTTCTCTTTTACCTTCTAGTAACTTAATACTAAGAGTTAAACCATTAATTTTAGACTTGTTTCCTTTCCTAATATAAACATAAGAGCTATACATTTCCCTCTAAGTTCTGTTTTAGCTCTATCCTTGAATTTTTTACATAGTATGTTTTCATCCTCATTCAGTTCAAAATATAAATTCTCTATAAATAATGATGTTCTATTGTACATTAAAAATAGAAGAAATGATTTAGCAAGCCCTCATTGTAGAAAAAGTGAATGTTTGAAGAGATAGATGTATTTAAACTAATTTAAACATTTACTTAAGTTATACAGGAATCAAACATTACCTAGTAACCTCATTTAACATGTATGGGTTTATATACCAGTTAGAAACATAAAAGAAGCTGGGCTCTGGTGGCTCATGCCTGTAATACTACTAATCTCCAGTTAACCATTCAAAAACTGGAAGTGTTTCTGTGGCTCAAGTGGCAAAGCTCTGGGCTTGGTGAAAGAGCTCAGGACCGTGCCCAGGCCCTGAGTTGAAGCCCCATTACTGACAAAACAAACAAACAAACAAACAAAAAACCTACAAAAAGAGTCAAAACAACAAAAGAAAGTCTCACAGTTAATCTTTTCAACAGTATCTCAATGGAGTTCTGGTGGACAGAAAAAGACTGATTTAATATAGAAAAAAACCTTTGGGATACAGAGCAGAAATTTACTTGCTTATTGAGGCTGGAGGCTTCCTCTGATAGTTCATTGTTCCACATAATTTATAATTCATGTGTCTTGGTGCCTTTTCTGTTTTGAAGATAATAGTATCAGAATGCAAGAGGGAAATATCAGGCAGGAAATGAAATATATTTAAAAATGGAAATGCAAGAAGAAAAAATACTTGGTGAACTCCATGTGAACAAAACCAACTTGCAAAAACAACTTGTTTACTAAATGAATAGGTTTTTTTTGTGGGATCGTAAACTTAACAGTTGCTGTCATCATAACTCCTCCTCTAGATCTTCAATTTCAGGTGAGTTTTAGATACCTTGGCAAGGAAATGTACCTGCTCATTCTTCTCATGCATTACTCTGTTCCAAATCGGCTACACATGTAATCCATGTCACCTGTTAAAGCTATTAGCAGTTTTGAGTGGGAAAATCTGTTTCTAACTTGAATACCTTATGTAACCATTAAGAAAACTTTATAGCTTCTCAGGTGGCTGAGATCTGAGGATCATGGTTCAAAACCAACCCAAGAAGGAAAGTCCTTAAGACTCTTACCTCCAATGAAACTAGAAACTCAGAAAACACCAGAAATGGTGCTGTGGGCTTGAGTGGGGGAAATGCTAGCCTTGAGCACAAAGAGGCTCAGGAATGGTGCCCAAGCCCAGAGTTCAAGTCCCAGGACTGACAAAAAAAAAAGAAAGAAAAACAAAATTTTGAAATAACTTAAAATAAAAATTACTAAAATATATGTAAAGAGGAAAAGTCCAGTTCAAAAATTTTCACCAACTAACTGATTCTAGGAATTCTCTTGCATTTTTCTATCTAGACAGTTTTGAATTATAACCAGTTTTATGTAATTATAATGTGAGATAAATATATTTTATGTTTATTTTTGTTCTGGTTTTGTTTTGAGATAGAGTCTTAATATGTAATCCAAGTGGATTTGAACTCTCAGTCTTCCTAGTTTAGCCTTTTTGGTGAGTAAAGGATAGGTGTATGTTATGTTACTATAACTTGATATCCTGCATTTTTTATAACATTGTTGTAAAACTTAATTATTTAGCGACTAAAATGCCTTCGATTGTCATAAATCAATTTATCTAAACATTCCCTTCTTGATAGTCATTTTTCCTTTCCAATGTGTCACAAATATAAATAGCAACTCAATGAACATCTTCCTGCCTAATGTTTCTTTTTATCCAATTTCTACATTTATTTCTGTAAGTGTAATTCTCAAAAATAGAATTATGGTGTCAAACAGATGCCAATGTTTAAAGCTCTTGACAAAATATTACTGCATTTTGTCAAAAGCAAGACTGAATGGATTATAGTCTTATTTGTGGAATCCAAAAATATTCAACTTTCACTGCCCCCCACTATGTCTTAATCATTTCTCTTTAGGTGGAGTAATTGTTTTATAAATTGATGTTTTCCAATTTTTCTTATATCCTCTCTTGTACTTCTGTCTTCCTCTTTGCCCATATATAAATGTTCTTTTTTATCTGCAAAATTTGCTTTATTTCACTTTATTATACTGGGGAATTATCATTTTATCTTCAGTCCTTCTTTCCTTTGGTCTCTAACAAGGCACTGGAATCATAAATTGTAACATATCAATTGTGAGTCCAGAGAAGTTGAATGAGACCGTGACTAAAGGTCACAGTCCTTCATAGATGAGAAGTGATACACATACAAACCCACCCTCAAATATGTGTTTCTATGGTGATTTATGACATGGTTATTTTTCCATTTATGAATTCATTGATTTACCAACACATTTTCTAAGACTGAGCTCAATATGTAAAAGTACACCTGACATTTTTAGTCCCAAACAGCATTAGAAGTGGTGTGATCACTGTCAAAGAGAGCACACAGGCTCACTTATGTCATGCATTCTCATTTCCTTCCATTAATTTTACTGTCTTCTTTCCTTTCCTTGGGTCCTTTGTCTGTGTGTAGACTATCCGGCCATCCATTTAATCTTACAGATTTTCATGAGAGACACTGAGGATGCATCTGAAGTGGCCAGTGTTTCTAATGTCCAGTTGTACTTCATCAGCGCTGTTTGTGGGTGAGGAAACTGATGTCCAAGGGAGACAAGTTACTTCCTGAGAATCAGGCTCGAGTCAGAATTAGGTCCAGCATTTGATCTCAGGACTCCAGGGGAATGCTTAGAATGATGCCTCAGCTTCTGTCTGCCAATTGCATGAGCCTTGGTCACTAGAGCCTGTATGGTCTCCTCCTTCGGCTCACCTTTGTGCACTGTGGTGTATGTTGCTTGAAGCATGGTCCTAATTTTGTCATCCAAACTGGCTGAGGGCTGTTCCCTTCAATCTGGATGGAAGGATATACTCCTCCAAGCCTTCCTGGGACCTAAATGTTTAAAGAGTAGGAAGTGCAAAAGTAGTTGGAAGTGCCATCCTGTCTGTCCTCAGTATGAATGAACAGAACTGCTAGAAATGCATGCCAAGAACTGCAAGGGGGATAAGGAGACAGTAGAGAGGGGAAATGATGTCCTAGTAGGGGCTTCCTTAGTCTATCTGAAGCTCCTTACCTTACAATCAACTGACTTGGTCCCTGAATAACTCCTTGCTGCTTAATTCTGTTGGACGGTGATTGGTTTGGGATAATAGAGTCCAAAGATCAAAGAAAGCCCCCCTGAGCCTCCCTTATTAAAGTATTTGGCTTTGGATTTTGAGCATTGCCAAGCAAATCTCATTCGGAATTCTTCAATTACTTTCATTTGCGATTTTTATAATTTGGTAAGGTAAGCTCTGGAATCAAACCAATATCCATGCCATCATGCTAACTTTGATTATTTCAGACTCATCACTGGAGGGAGTGGGAGGATGTTGATTTTCTTAAATCTGATTTTATATTTCGGATTTCTTCTGCCCTGTAATTTGGCTTTGTACCCAGGCCTGAAATACTTTACCTTAGCACTGGCTGTAATAAGGGCAGATTCCATTCTATTTGTTCCATTGAATATTATTGGCTTGAATTTTATGATTTAAGATTTTACATTTTGAAGGGAATTGTTTTGTTATTTGATTACACTAACATCAAGAAGTGAGGGCTGATGAAAACAATTTTAATTTATTGCATATTCCAATTTGTTGGCCACATTTGCTTAGCTTATTGTTCTTTCCATTTTGTTGGCAAAATGTTTATCCAAAACCCAGAAGATTTTAAGGGAGAAATCACAATAACATTTCTTAAAGAAATAGGTATGTATGACATTATGAGAATGCACTCAATCTCCACACAGAGGGTGCTCTATGATATTTTCACTTTGCAAATAAGGAATGTGAAACTCAAAATAATTGAGCCCCTTGCCCACAGATTACTTAACTCTACCCTCCTGGTGTCTGATTGCCAACATCATCATGCCACCATTAAGACTAGAAAATGTAACTAAGTAGGTGTAGATTTTTCCAATTCCAGGGGGATACTATTGAAATAGTATTTAGAGTTAATCTGAACCCTGTAATTTAAATTTAAGAGTGATGTGTATGTGTTTGTGTGTGTGTGTGTGTGTGTGTGTGTTAGAGAAAGAGAGAGAGAGAGCAGAGAGAGAGAGGAGAAGTCAATAAAGTTAAAAAAAAAAAGGCAAACGGTAGGATCAGTAAGAGCTCTGAAAAGCTCTCCTTATGAAGGTCTCCTCCCCAAAAAGAGCAGAAATGGTTGTCCTGGTAACAGACATCTTCAGAAGTAGAATTTTGTTGTTTCTAATATCTGAAGGGTTTCCACGTGGACCAGGACTTGAACTTCAGCCATACTGCCCATGAATCCAACCTCAGTTCATCACAAGGGAATATGGTAAGATTTTCTAGAAGGGGAAGAGATGTGGAATCCGTAAGCTGTGCAGTGGGGTCTTCATTAGGGTGGCACCAGATTTGAATTGGTGACCCACCAAGATTCTCTAAGGATTCCACCACTTGACAAAGCTGCAAGTCAGGTAGAGCCCGAGCTTGTTCATCCGTACAAGATGGGAGTTTTTTCTTTAATCTTCTAGGTCAGGATGATGAGACCTCTTTTGCAGCTCATCAATGTGCCTGCCCTAAGGCACAACCTTTGCCTCTCAAGGTTGATGCTTCAGGAATGATATAAAGGAATATGAATGCACAAGTAAAATGAGAGAATGCCACTCTTCAACCTAAACTCCCAGGGTGGCCTCCCAGTCTATTAAGGCATAGTTTATGATAGCAGTTGTGATCACATGACATCGACCGCTTCTCTTTCCTTCCGGAATCAAGGGCTGCCTGGAGTTAGCTAAAGAAATATGAAGAGTAGGTTGTGTGAGAGTCCATTGCATATATCTTGAATTGTAAAATTCCATAATGTGTACCACATTCTGGATCCAGTTATCTGTTGTTGAGCATCTGGCTATTCCCCATAAGTTGGCTGTTATGAGCAATGCAGCAATAAACATGGGTGTGTAGGTACTTTGGTTGTAGCCTATCATGCATATTTTAGGTAAATGTTCCAGACTTCAAGTGTTGAGTGGTTTTGTTTTGTTTGTTTTTAAGTAATGTCCATACTGATTTCTACAATACTTGCACTAAGTTCCTTTCCCAAGAATAACGTACAGGGTTCTTTTGCTCCTACATCTTTGTCAGCATTTGTTGCTAGTCATATTTTTAATTATGGCCATTCTAACTGAAGTGAAGTAGAATCAGCATGAAAGTTCCTGGATCAAACCTTTCAAAAAATAAACATTTTAATGGAATGAAAATCAGGGAACTGAAATAAGTCTGAGTATGGGAGTCAGAGGGACACAGGCGAATGATTGAAAAAAATGAAGTGTATAAATATAGTCAGAATACTCAGTGTATCTCTGTGTTCAAGGAAGAGGCAGGTGAGACAGAGAATGATGGAAATAGGCATTCTGACCAAAAAACACTAGACATAGATATGGGTGTGTTAAATGGCAAATCTCTTCTATGAGCATTTGATGTTTAGAAATTTTAAAAGTCTTAAATTTGCTTCACATGGCAAAACCACTGTGGCAGCTGGATATAATTTCATATGTTTTTCTTGACCCTTGACTTGACAAAGTCAAGTGCTTAGTTTAAAGTCTGCAGTGTGGCCAAATAAGTTACGGGATTTGAGTCACTGAGAACTGGATTAGTTCCTCTATCTTGCTTTTGCCAGCTACAAAATCATAGGCAGGTTAATTAATTCTTGAAAAAAGAAGAATAATATGATTGGTTCTTCCAGAACAATGAAGACTGGCAGTGATAGGAAGGGATTGGCAGAGAGTACATTTTAGCCACTCTTCAAAATGTGGGGCCTGCAGTCCCTGGGTGCTTGTGAGATACGCATATTCTTGGGTTCTAATTCAGGACTATCAGATCAGAAGCTGGAATGGGGAAAGTTAGCAATCTATGTTTGAATGAGTCCCCACCCCTTTCTTCCATTTGCTAGGATCTGTTTGATCTGACGGCACTGACACTTAGAATGGTTGCTGCATTTGTATTTGATTTTACTTTTGAAGTTTAGAAAGTGACTCTGAGCTAGTGGTCAGCCCAGCCTCTTCTGTTTTCTGTGTGGATCAGCCTCTAGGTGGGATACAGAGAAGAGAAGGATGGCAAGTGAGCTGGAGGGAAGAGAAGGTCCCTGTCTTCGCTGACCTAGATTACTCATTTTTCTAGCTCCAACAGTATGTTAATCAGCAGACTGGATTATTAGACAGGATGCGCAGAGGAGGAGCTTAGATTCTTCTGTATGTATATGTATATGCTTGAGGCACAATATCCACATGGCCTTATGATGTGTTTGACTACAAGAAAGCCCATTCGCTATACTTGCTGATTCTTTTTTTTTTTTTGCCAGTCCTGGGCTTGAGCTCAGGGCCTGAGCACTGTCCTTGGACTTTCTCAAGGCTAGAGCTCTACCACTTGAGCCTCAGCACCACTTCTGGCTTTTTTTTTTCTATGTATGTGGTACCGAGGAATCGAACCTGGGTCTTCATGCATGCTAGGCAAGCACTTTAACCACTAGGCCAAACTCCCGGCCTACTTGCTGATTTTTGTATTCATTTCCCTTCGTGGTTCCATTTATATCTAGGCAAACTCATTTACTGTTTCTCTTCAATCATTCTTAATTTTTCCCATAAAATACTCAGATGGGATTGTTGTCCATCATTGTCTCTGGATAATTAAAAATTTTTGACAAATCCTTGAAAAATCAATGTGCCCCTTTGCTCTGTTGAGAAGCTTGTAGATGGCTCCAATTTTGCTGATGGTGTACAATTTCACATTTAGAGAAAGTAGTCATTGTTTCTCCGAAGTTTTCCTTTCCTTTCCTTTCCTTTTCTTTCCTTTCCTTTCCTTTCCTTTCCTACCCTTTTCTGTTCTTTTCCCCCTCCTTTGTACCACATCAATTCCCTGTCCAGTGGAGTTAAGATGAAACTTTTCCAGTAGGAAAATTCTTGGTTTACTAAATAAGGCTACTTCTCTCCAGAGAACCAAAGGCTCCAAACAGAACAGGGCTATAGTGCCTTCATGGGTGAAATGTTAAAGACAGACATCATTAGTATAAACTTGGGAAAAACATTATCAGAGCATAACCAATGGCTTAGGGGTTCTAAGTGGCTCTTGAGGGCTACTGTAAGTAGAATTTTTCACATGATAGTGGAAAATACCACTCACTTAAGGACAGCTGGGGAAATTTAAGCTCTGCCAATGACTAAATTTTCTGGCTAAGGAAAGTATTTATTATTTTTTATTACTTTTTTTGTTAGTTTGTTTGCTCAAGGCTGGTGCTCTACCATTTGAGCCACTGTTCCAGTTGTAGCTTTTTGTTGGATACTTGGAAATAAGAGTCTCACAGACTTTCCTGCCTAGGCTGACTTCAAACCACCATCCTCAGCTCTCAGCCTTCTGATCAAGAATTACAGCAGGCATCAGCACCTGGTGACCACAGTTATTTCTAAATCTCAACTTCCTTTGTATGGGAAATGGACAGTGTGGAACATGAAAGTTTACCCGGGAAACTTAGAAGATACCCATTGAGACAGCATGGAGGTACAGTAACTTGATCAAGGAAAATATCTGGTGTGACTTCCATTGAAAGTGTGTGTTCGGCACTCTTGCTATACTCCATAATTTTCCCTCAGAGCCAATGCTCCGTGTACAAATCCATAATACTCTCTGCGCTTGACCTCGCTTTTATGCAATGGGCCTGGTATGCAGCCTGAAAACCGACACTTCTTCCACATCGATGCTGCTGCTGCTGCCTCTCCAAGGGACACACTTTGGGACCCACAAGTCTTTCCCACAGACGTGGAGGAGGTTAAATCTGGAGAAGATCCTTAAGGACCATCTGGGCTTCTCTTACATTTTTTTTTTTTATAAATTGATAACAAGTCAGTAATTAAGCCAAGAGTGTAACCCAATCTAACCATCTTTCTAATCTGCCAGGCTGATGATGGCGGACAATTTCAAGTGTCATTTATTTCAAGGCAATTGCGTTTTAATCAGGATCCCAACTTTATGCCATGCTGCTGGTGATTTGATTACCGCAATGCTGAAGCCATGTGCTAACACTCGTTTGAGTTCTTGTAATGCGGCAGGCACTTTTGATGCCGTCTCTTTCTCTTGGAGGAGTAGGAGGGCGGGAGTGTATTTGTTCCCTCTAGGAACTCAACTCTGAGGGCTCATGAGGACTGCTCGTACTCCTTTGGGACTAGAGTCAATGACTCTAGAAAGTGAAAGGGGAGAAAAGAGATCAACACATGCGCAGTAGAAGGCCAAAAGTTAAGATACAAAATTACTCACCATTCTTTACCATCTTGTGCCCCTCCTGATAGATTATATAACCCCAGGACATTGGAGTGTCAGGATGGGGCAGGCTATCATTGGCAGAATTCTTAGAACTTAGGGCCATTTTCCTACTATAAACTTAGTAGAAAGTACCTTCCTTCCACAAGGACCTCCCTGGTGGCACCAGGGCCAACCTGTGATCCAGCCTCATGCCTACAGTATGACTGAGCCCACTAAGGACGTCCTCTGGCTTAGCCAATCTTCAGTTATGACACCACACTGTCCAGCTTCACCTTGTTCACTGTGGCTTGAAAGTCAGAGCCCAGTGGACTTGGCACCCCATAGAGGCTTCAGAAGAGTAGCTTGTATGGTGATGGTGGCGAGTCCAGCTTTGATATCCCTCCCTCTCACTGTGCCTATTCTATTCTGCCTCCTTTGGCTGCTCCAGGGCCTACTCCAAATGGAAAGTCATCTTGAAGGTATCCTTCAGTCCCCAGATGCCTTTCATCGTCCTGGCATTTTGGATAATGTCTTCTCATTGGAGATAGCTCCAAATCTCCAGTGGAACCTTCCTGAACCTTGTGTTGATACCTTAGAGTTCCTTTCCCAGGGAGTGTTATGCTCTTGATATGTGGCATGTAGGCCCTACACATATGCCCATAAGCATACACATATCCACACCTATGAATACACAATTGACATCCATACACATAATCATTTGGCTCATATACACATGTGCACTCATGCAACTATACACACTCAAGTGGTTCACACACATAGATACCCACACACAGTCATGCATGCATGCATGCACACCTACACACAGATGTCAACCTGCATGTTCACTTAGACATGTATCAACATGTATACATTACCCCACACTCACAATTCTTACAATAGACATTGATACACATGCTGCCACATATTCTCACATGCATACACACACAGGTATACACTTATCCTCACAGATGTCCACTTCTGTTCACACACACACACTCCCCGCATTGACACACCTGCATTCCACCATTTCCATGTGCTCCCCTAGAGTTCTGCACACCCATGCACATGGCATATGAAAGTGGAGGAATGACTGGCAGTCAGGTCAAGGGGGTGGAAAGGCATCACAGTGGATAGGTTGATCTGCATCCAGCTGGAGACTTCTGCAGCTGGAGGCACAGCAGGGGTTGAACCCCCCACCGTGTGGGGTTCTGGCACAGAGCTGTGCACTGGAATTTCACATTATGGTATTTCTTGCAGGAAGCTATTCTCATTGCCTGAGAATGCAGATCTGCTGGAGAGCTGGGTGTGGTCATGTGGCCTTCCTGCTGCCCACCTCTCTTCTCATTATACAGTGCTCAAGGGAGAAGGCTGATTCTCTACAATTACCCTCTTAGACATCTGCAAGCATAGAAGAAAGGCGTGCTGTACTGCAGAAGCCTTGGGCACCACAGAGGTTGTAAAAAGCCAACCAAACTCATCCATTTCACTCACCAAAGTTGATCATTTGCTACTTGATTTTTGATTCTTGTGTTTATTTTTTAATGAACATGGTCCTTTGACACAAAATTGAAAAAAGAGCTAGTATTACCAAATATCACAGGCTTTTTCTCATTAAATGGTGTAAGTATTAGCATTCATTTCACAAAACCTTCAGTATGTCAAATGTATGTAATGTATATGTGATCTTCAGCTGAACTCTGCCCATTTGCTACCCAGTGGAACACAGGCCTGGATGTGTTAAATCACTCACACTGTTGACAAACAATGCAGCTGAGATTTGGATCCATATAGTTAGACTCCAGCAACTTAGACTGACTTATGCCCAGAGCTGTCTTCCATTTATCAGAGACATTTTCCTCAGCAACAAATATGCTGGAAACACCATTTTAGTGAAAAGAAAATAGTCCCTCATTTAAGGCTACCATTTACCTACTCAATTCTCACTAGTTGGACATTGAGATTATTTCCAATTTCCTACTAGTTTAGCAAGTGCTGTTCTGGGAAAAAAAATCTTCACACACATATCTTTTTAGAAATGGAACAATTCTATAAGATAAATCCCACAGGGGTAGAGTTGCTATATAGGTCGATTTTTTAAAAAGAAGCATTTGATTCTCCTCACCAAACTGCCATTCCAGCAATATGCCAACCAACTGTCTTACTAGCAAGCTGTAAAATTGGCCTTTTCTCTGCAGAAGGTCTGGGGTTTTACTGCTGCATTCTGTGATTTGGCATAGTGCACAATACAGGTATCAGTGTAGCCAGGGTTCAGGCTGTGTCTGGCAACATGTTGCCATTGTATGAAGATGATTATAGGAGTTAAGACTTGAGAGCATGGAAGGCTGAGCTCTGTTTTGTTGGAGTGAATGAAAGGTATAAAAGAAGACAATAAATGTGCCGCCTAGATGGTTAATGCATCAGGTGTGTAAAGAATCCTTGGAGAAGGTACACAACCATATCCCCTCTTCTCCCACACTGTCATCTTAATGGATGACACTGGTGGGAAAATAAGCATTGCCATTCAGTGTGGTGTAGCAGAATCTCCTGGGAAACTGTCCAAGAACAAAGATACCCCAGAAACCCCTTTTTTCTTAGTACCCTCCTCACATCCCAGCAGAATGGAGAGTAAGTACAGGCCTCTTTGCCATCAGATGAAGCCCTGAGGATGACCTAGAAATCCTGCTCAAAAGCTGAGCTTGTTTATAATGAATCACTCCCATTCTCCCAGTCTCAGTTTCTTCATCTATTAAAGAGGATAACTGTACTTGAGAAAAAGATGTCTGGTTTCTGGAGACTCTGCCACCAGGGGATGCTTCACACCCACTCAGGACCTGGCATTATACATGCCTAGCTAACATGCACACTTTGTGATAGCAGCATTGGCACTGGGGTTGGCTGCATTACATTTCTCATCTGGGGAGACCAAACAGTTAGGATGGATTAGAAATGAGTGTGTCGGGGTTCGTTGTTTTAAAGGGTATTATCTCTGGAAGTGTGTGTTCCAAACCAGCTCTGGGAAGGATGGAAGCAGTGGGAGAAATGAAAGACTGTGCAATCTCTTTTTATAACCAGAGAGAAGCACTGGAGAGCCAATGAGTCCATCCAGTGTCATAGGTCACCTGTGGCTGTGGCGTCCAACCTTCCTGCAGCAATGTAGTCCACTCATAACCTGCCAAGCATGGGGCCTCTTGTGGTGTCTATGTGTTTCAGTTTGCAGGCATCCGCTGTGCAGGTGGACATCATAGGTTTGGATTCCATTTGCTGCAATGTTTGCTGGGAGATCAGCCAGGGGTAGTCCATCTCCCTGCTGCTATCCTGGCACCCAGGCGATGAAAACCCAGATGCCCTTGACTGTCTCTAATGCCAGAGATATTCTTTCATTCTCCCTTACCTTCTCACATCTACTTTTTAAAAAAAAATTCTTGTACCAACTGTTTTTGGTTTGCTGATTCATTATTTTTATTTTTGGGAAATGGGTTGGGAGAGGAAAGAAGCTAACTATTTAGAAGCAGGCCAAAGAATATCAGGGAGATTTTCTCAAGTGTTTTAGGGTCAAGGATAGAATTTCCTTTATTTATTTATTCATGTACTTATAGTTCAATATTTATTTGTAGTTTATTTATATATTTATTGCCAGTACTAGGACTTTAACTCAGAGTCTGGACACTATATCTACTCTACCACTTGAGCCACATCTCCATTTTAACCTCTTTGATAGTTAATTGGAGATAAAAGTCTCATTGACTTTTCTGCTCTGGCTGAGTTAGAACCATGATCTGTAAAGCTCAGCCTACTGAGTAGTTAGAATTACAGGCGTGAACTCCTGTAATTATAGGCTTATTCATATAGTTTTAATGCAGTCTTTATAATGAGACTATGTTGCACAAGATCTCATTCTACTCTTTAAATTTTTTTATCCCATTCTACTCTTGATCATAATTTCATAGATTATTTCCTGAACATTGACCATTTAAACGATTCCCCCTTTACTTTAGAGTCAACACTAGATTTGTAATATTTCAAATATTTGCTGTCTTTTAGATACTTTGTGTTATTTTTTTAAGTTAAGTTTCAATTTGCCAGTGTGAAAACTATAGTAACTTCCTGGGTTCACATTATGTTTTGCTTCATTAATTTTTTCACAGGATTGTATGTGATGGTCATTACCTCTAAGAATAATCTCATTTATTTTCTTACAAATTTTCCCTCACTAGATATTAATTAGAATACACTATAGGGCAGGGTGTTTGGCTTAGTGGTAGAGTGCTTACCCAGCATGCACTAAGACCCACCCCCCCACCCTGCCGAATTCGATTCCGCAGTACCACATACATAGAAAAAAAAGCCGGAAGTGGTGCTGAGGCTCAAGTGGTAGAGCTCAAGCCTTGAGAAAGCCCAAGGACAGTGCTCAGGCCCTGAGCTTAAGCCCAGAACTGGCAAAAAAATAATACACTATAAGCAGGGCACTGGTAGCTCATGTCTGTAATCCTAGCTATCCAGGAGGCTGAGATCTGAAAACTGTGGTTTTAAACAAGATAGGCAGAAAAGTCTATGAGACTCTTATCCCCAGTGAAACCACAGAAACCTGAAAGTAAAGCTGTGGGCCTAGTGACAAGAGAAGTAGGCATGAGCAAAAAACTCAGAAACTGAGTTCAAGCCCTAAGACTGGCTGAAAATAAATGAGAGGACAAGTTTGTGATAGGTAGGACAGGAAATATAGTAATTCTTGGCTCTCAAGGCAGAGCCTTGGTACTTTAGTTGTCTTAAGACCAACCAGCAAAATAATAAGATTTCAGAATTGTTAACATCCATAAAAAATTGATTCAGATTCTCCAGTTATCAAATTTGTCATAGTGTTTTTTTTTAAATGTAGAAAGGTCTGAAGCTCATTCTACAAGGAAACATGGAATGAATCCATATACAGACAATACACCTGTGGTGGGTGTAGGTGTTTGACTTGGAAAAGCTGGCTCTGAGATGTTTCTGATGACACAGCCTGAGCTAGCAAGGCTTTTGTCTCACACAGAAAGACCAGGAGATATTTGCAAGGTCCAGAATATTCTTCTGGAAATTGATCTTTGTGAACTCCCCTGAAAAAAAAATTTGAGTGTTACACACTGCTAATTGCAGGACTGAGAGGTGGAGTTATTCTAGAGATTTTGAGGCTGTTGAGGAAATTAAGAAGGGATATTTGCAATCCTAATTCCTCAAAGCCAGCCCAAGCAGGAAAATTCATAAGACCTTTATTTCCAATTAACTTTCAGTTGTTCGAAGTAAAGCTTTTGTTCAAGTTGTAGAGTGTTAATCTTGAGGAAAAAAGTAAAAACAAAAGTAGCTCAAAGATAGTGCCCAGGCTCTGAGTTCAAGCCCCAGGACAGGAAAAAGAGAAAAGAGAAATAAAAAAAATGTTAGTGATAAAGATGGAGCTATAATCTGCTTCATTTTACTGCTGTTGGTGCCTTTTTCATTGTTGATTTGGCCCTATGACAAAACATGGCAAATATCTCTAAGTCGTCCTATTTTGGCACTGTTGAGTAGATCAGAAACTTAGCCACAAGAAAACACAAGAAAGACCCCCATTTGTGTGCCAGTGGCTCCTGCCTATAGTCCTAGCTACACAAGAGGCTGAGATCTGAGGATCATAGTTTGAAGCCAGTCTGGGCAGGAAAGTCCATGAGACTCTTATCTCCAGTTAATCACCGGAAAACTGGAAGTAGTGCTGTGACTTAAAGTGGTAGAACACTAGCATTGAGTGAAAAACTTAGGGACAGCATCTAGGCTTTGAGTTCAAGCCCCAGGCCAGGCAAAAACAGAACCCAAACCAAAACAGCAAAATGAGACTCCTACTTTCTCCTCTCTTTCGGAACTGCCTCCCGGTTGAGCAGGGAGTAAAAGTTGGTACATAGTATAGCTTTTTAATATTTCACAGCTGTGTCCATAAATATAGATGTAGTGGTCTTCCTAAATTGTGTTCACTGTCTGAGCCCTTTCAGTAACCACACATGCATGTAGAATGCAGTTGTCCCATTATAGTGACACTGGTACGCTTTGCTCTGAATCTGCTTCCACTTGACTTAACCCAGCTTATTTCTTTTCCTTCTTGGAACCTCACTTGAAAGGTAAAGTGAAGCTGATCTTAATTCTTCCCTCAACATGACATGCCCTTTTGAAATCATACAAATAACAGTGTCTGATTGTCATGTTGAATTGGGGGTATGAAAGTAAAATGTTCCCAGGTCTGGCTGAAGCCAAATATTAGGTCATAAGTCAACAGTTTTGCTGAGAAACTTGGTTACTAAGAAGTTGAAAATGTATATCTTTTCATGAGAAAACTTGTTTGCCAGTAGGAAAGAAAGTCCAAAGACTGTTATCTTCCTACATGGAGGAAGAGAGATGTGTATAATTTGGCAACCTAGGTTAAAGTCCTTTTGGATGTTTGAAATTGGCTTGGTTGAGGAATGAGGGTTTGGTGTGATATTTGAAGTGTTCCCTGATGTGAAAGTTAGTGGGTGACATGGGTGTGTGTTGTTTCCGACAAGGTAGTAGGCAAAATTGTGAGAAACACTAGGAGCAGGTCATTGCCTCTGTAGATCATATTCTGTCCACAAATCCTTCTGATGGATGGAATCTGACAAGAAAAGGAGACATCTTGGATTATATGCATTTATGGTACTAAAAGAAATAAACTCTCACGGAGTGTAATTGCACATACCTGTAATCCCAGCACTCAGGAAGCTGAGGAAGGAGGAGTTGAGAATTATATGGAACCCTGAGCTTTCATATAATTAACTTTAATAAGAGAGAGAGCGAGAGTGAGAGCAGGTGAGAGAGAGAGAGAGAGGGGGGGGGAGAGAGAGAGGAGAGGTAGGTAAACAGGCAGAAAGAAAGACAGAGAGAGACGGAGAGAGAAAGTATATTCTGGGCTTTCCCAGAGGCAGAAACTTGTGATTTTAGGGATTCCCTATTAAGGAAGCTGAGTCTATGGCTTGAATATCAAGCGAGACTCTGTTTCAATTTCCCAACCAAAAAGCAGGAAATAAGAAAGAAGTAAAACCCTGAGCTTTGTATTAGCAGCTATAGTGCTCTTTGAGGAATCTTAGAGGTCATGAAGAGTCTACTGAATAAAAGCAGGGGCTAGGGACAAGACCATTGACAGTTTCAAGGAGGATATACAAAGCACTGGTACAAAGGAAAAACAAGGGGAAAAGAAAATAAAATCAAGAGTCATTTGCATCACTTTCAAAAAAAGTAAAGCAATTCTCCTCTCTGGGTGTTTTCCAACTTAAGTTAAAGTTATAATTATGGCTCAATATAGAAATGATTTCCCATTGTGGATGAGTGTGGAAAGTAGTAGAATGTGGTAGTATGCAGTAGTAGTAGAATGTGGTAGTCAGGTGTGGCTGAGTACCCAAAACAGTGCACTGGATGGGAATATTGATACATGAGTCTGTGTGTCCCCCAACGTCATTCCATGTGTACTGTACATATGCATCAACACATATCCCTTGTGTGTGTGTGTGTGTGTGTGTGTGTGTGTGTGTGTGTGTGTGTGCATGCTCATCCTCACAAATGAGCAGTGAAAGGCAGAGCCTGACCTGCTGGCAGCTAAACAATTAGGGCCTTGTTACCAGTGGATTCATCTCCAACTTCTGGACAACTACATGTACTTGACATTTAGTCGTGGCTACTTACTGCGCTGAACACAAAGCCATCATCTCCTGTGCTCACAGCCATCTCCTAGTGCTTTCCACTGTCTCCATTGCTCACAAGTAGCAGCATTTAAATTCCAAGTAGAAATATAAAGAGAATAATATTTACCTCTGCCACTAAGGCCTATGTTTTTCAGGGTGGGTCTTTCCCATCATTGGCAAGTTATCACATTCCCTGTACATCTCTGACCTGAAGAATCTTAATTTACGTTCTGGATTCTTATCTGAGAGGCCAAAAATAGTGGGAGAGTTTTCTGGTGAGCAAGAGAACCTTATAGAGAAATTCCACATGTCCACCATTGAGGTGTCTCACTAGGTAAGACGTCACGGTTGATGGCCCACAATCTGACTTAGTGGTGATTTGTGTCTTCCAGGCAAAGAAAGGCAACTATGCCTTTTTGTGGGACGTGGCCGTGGTGGAATATGCAGCCCTGACGGATGACGACTGCTCGGTAACCGTCATCAGCAACAGCATCAGCAGCAAGGGCTATGGCATCGCCCTGCAGCCTGGCAGCCCCTACAGGGACCTCTTCTCCCAGAGGTAGGCTCTCCTGGCCAGCCATCCCGGCAACATCAGGACTTAGGCAGCTTTCTACCAATACAACTTCCACCCCAGCTCCATCTTGGCTCTCTCTGTCAGTGCTGCGATGAAAATTGTAAGGGCATGGTCTCTGCTCATGACAGTTCCTGGTACATGTAGCATGGCACTGTGAGTCATGAGTGCCAGCCTAGGGCATGAGCAAACTGGCAATAATATTCTCCAGAGACTAGAGGAAGTAGTAGAAGGGGAAGAGAGGCTAGATCCAGGAGGACTTCCCAGAGGTGGTGACACCAAGCCCTGTAGGAGTTAGGCTGACAAATAAATAATGAATATCAAATAATGGCTGGGAAGGCCCTAATGATAAGACTTAATGATAAATGTATTGTCAAAGCCAGATGCCAGTGGCTTGCATCTGTAATTCTACCTACTCAGGAGGCTAAGATTTGAGGATCAAGGTTAGATGCCAGGCTGGGCAGAATCTCCAATTAACCACAAAAATGTCAGAAATGGAAGCATAGCCCAAGTGTTAGAGACTCAACCTAGAATGAAAAAGGTTAAGGGACCATGCCTAGACATGAGTTAAAGCCCCAGTACTGCCACCAAAAAAATGTATATCAGTAAGCATTCATGTACACTAGAGTCAAATGCAATGAGTCCAGCTTGTGCTTGACCATGTAAGACTCTCCTATGATTGGTTGGTGTGAATCCATTCCTTGAAGCCTCACCAGCTCTGGACTCTCAGACAAGATCAAGTTTCACAGTTCTTGATGCAGGCATTTAGATTACTTCCTTGAGAAAACAGTCTCTCTGTAACCCACTCCTTTACTCTACTGTAGCAGCTTATCTTGACCTTGGACTAGCTGGCCTGGCCTCAGTCTAGGAACATGGGTAATGTCAGGGGCCTCTTCCTAGCAGCTAGCCTCTCAGCAGTGGCTCTTGTTCCCAAGGAGTGCTACGCTGTAGACCCTCCACTTGCATAGAACTGTGAGGTAGCATTGTGCTGAAGGAAGGACAGGAATGACAAAGCCAGTGAGAAGGCCCCAACTCAGACTTTGTCTGTATCTATCAAAATTCAAGCTGTGGCAGGAATATCTGAAAGGCAGCAAAAGTCTAGGCTTAGAAGCAATCCTCAGTTGCTTAAATGCAATCCTCAGTTGCATGAATTTCAGTACTAAAAGGTCTGTGACCTTTTTATGTGTCAGTCATGAGACTTGAACTCAGGACCTGGGAACTATCCATGAACTGATTTTGCTCAATACTAGTGCTCTACCACTTTGAGCTATAGTACCACTTCCTGTGTGTGTGTATGTGTGTGTTTAATTGGAGATCAGAGTTGCATGGGGACTTCCCTGCCTAGGCTGGCTTTGAACTGTGATCCTTAGATCTCAACCTCCTGAGTTTCTAGGCTTATAATTGTGAGCCACTGGCACCTAGCTGGTGTAAGATTTTTTTTAAATGTATGTTGCTGTTTGGTGCCAGTGACTCATGCCTGTAATCCCAGCTATTCGGAGGCTGAGATCACTGTTTGATGCAAGCAGAAAAATCATCTGAAACTCATCTCCAATTAACAAGCAAAAAGCCAGAAGTAGAGTGGTAGCTCAAGTGTTAAGAGTACCAGCCCTGAGCAAAAACAAAAAAAGCTGAGAGATATCACGTAAGTCCTGAGTTCAAGCCCCATGAGACACATGCACATGTACATACACAGATAGATGTATTGTACATTCTACAGTGGAGAGGATAACGCTGCCATCCAGAACTGCTCAGCCGGTTTCCGGCAGAACAAGGAATAGGACTGCTGTTCAAACTCTACTTCCTCTCTTCCCCTACTTCCTGAGTGTTCAGATTGGTCCCTGCTTCTCATGACCATTGGCGCCTCAGCCTCATAAGGAAAATGGTTGAGGACACTGAACTTGCAAGCAATCCAGTGTCTTGTTTGCAAAACTGGGAAAGGGTTTAGGACTAATTCAGGTAAATGAGGCTTCCGTTCAGGTTGATTTTCAGAATTTCATCCATTTTTCATTTTGCTCCTTACTCTACTCCCTGGGCAACAGAGGATGATTGGTCAGGCTGAAGGCATGAAATAAAGATGGCTTTTCTCTAGGATTTAGGTTTATATGGGTTTGTTTGTCTAGGTGGGAGGCTCAAGACAGTTGCCACAGACCTGCCACCTATGAGTATTTCGATGGAGCTGATGGGACTGATACAGGAACAACATCCTGACAGCCAATATGCCCCCCAAGAAAGCATTCACAGTAGCACAGAGACCCAGTGAGAGGAGGTTGGAGTCCCCTGTATTTGCAATGCTTATTAATCTCCTGAAACTAGACAGAAGTGAGCAGATATTGACCAAGAAGCTTAGGACTTTGCTGGATTGTTCAAAGGAGTAAAAGCTAGATCACAGGAGACCAGAATGGCATTCAACTTGTAGACAGAAGAGATGGGTAAGGAAAAGTTACTCCTTTTCTTCCTTCTACTATGACCCCTATATCCTCCATAAACAAAGGCAGATAGTCTATGTTCCTTGCCTTTCTTGAAAGAGGTCACTTTTTCCTTCTTTGCTTTTCCTCAGAAGGTTGTGTGCTCTGTGATGCCCAGTAAAGGTCCCCACTGGGCTCTCTGGGCTTCTGAAAGCACAGTCAACTGCCTCCACAGGGCAGACTCACCTGGACAGCAGTAACTCTTCTCTGACACACGGTGTCTGCTTTGAGAGGAATACTCAAGACTTTGGAATGCTAACTTCTTGCTAATAGTTGTAGAAAAAGTTTTCTTCCATGGCACATAAAGATTGGTGTGCTGCTTGTTTTCAGCTTGAGTATGCCAGAGAGGAGAGAAGGAAACTGATCTAAAGGTGATGCACCATGCAATGACAGAAAATAAAGGTAGCCCCTTGCACAGCTTTATCTGCAATGGCTGTAGCCATCTTTCCCTACACCCTGGAAGCTGAGTTCTTTCCTTGCTTTGACAGAGCCCAGGATGTAGGGGTGTGTGTGTGTGTGTGTGTGTGTGTGTGTGTGTGTGTGTGTGTTTTCGTGCATGCGCTCACACTTGTGCATATGCGATAGGATTTATGGTCTATAACAGGTTTGCAAACCCCAGCATGCAGAGTGGTCATTCAATAACTGTTTAGTGAACTTAATAGCCATTTATTGAGCACCTACTGTGTAACAGGCTCCACAACTATTGAATAAAGGAAAGCACCTGCAATTATATCTGTCTGGGAAATAGAACAACTGGCATCAGGAAGTGGCTATTATTGCTCTGGCTTCCTCATAAGACTATAGATTATTACAGTGTGCATTAGTTGAACCCCATTCTAGAAGACATTTTATGCCTGTGACTTTTCTTTCCTATTGCTACTGTATTTAAAGTTCCTTTGTTTGTTTATTTTTTCTGTTCTTTATTTTCCTATAAATTTCCTTATGCTCTTTCTGGACTAAGACTGAGTATAAAAGATGTAGAGAATTATAGGGAGCCAGAAGAAAAGGTCAACAAAACTATGTAGCCAGGCTATGTTTCACAGAAGCTGCTTGCTGAGTGGAAGAGAAGGGATCTGACCAGTGTTTCACTATTTCCTATGCTACAACTTATCCTTAAAGAATAGCTTGCTCTCCCAAAAAGAATATAGTCTCTCTGATCCAGATCTCAACACAGGCTTGTCACTTTTCAATTGTAATCTGGGACAAGTGTTTTAGATCCTCAGCCTCCAGTCTTCAAGAAGTGAAACAGACTTGGTAAGAACTATTCTTTAAGCCAAGCTACTCAGAGGACTGTGATCTGAGGATCCAAGTTCAAAGCAATCCTGGACAGAAAAGTCCATGAGACTCTTATCCCCAGCTAACCAGCAAAAAGCCAAAACCGGAGATGTGGTTTCAGTGGTAGAATGTGGCCTTAAGCAAAATAGCCAAAAGAGAATGTAAGGCCTTGAGCTCAAGCCTCAATCTCAGTACACACACACACACACACACACACACACACACACACACACACAGAACAAAAGCAATGAACGAAAATGGGATTACTCAGAAGGTTTTTGTGAGGATTGAAATAGTATGAAATGATTTTCCCCTATTATTTTCTCAGTAAACACAGCTTATACCCAACTAGCCTGGTAAGTCTGTTGGTCAATTTGACCATCTGATTGTTCAACTACTAAGTGAAGATAAAACGTGTAACAGACTTTCCTGCCCAGGTTAACTTCTAACTGTGATCCTCAGATCTCAGCCTCCTGAGTAGATAGGATTAGAGGCATGAGCCGCTAGTACCAGGCTCTGTTACCTTTTATGGAGATTTTGTTGCTCATCAGGATGCGAGCTAATGGTCTGTGAGGTAGGTACATTTATTGTCTCAGATTTTTAGAAGGCTAGGGTTTCAAAGTCTGGATTCCAACCATTTGCATTAGCACAGTCTCTAAGGTCCTGACATCTTTTATATCTGACACTGGAGTTCCCATAACTTTACAGGATGTTCAACCTATTCAACCCTGCCAACCAAGACACTTAGATAAGGCCAGTGGATCTGTAGACACATAACTTCCCTTACCTGACACGAGTCATGGGAGATACTGAATGAGACACTATGGCTACCCAGTTAATTCTGCAGTGTGCTATTGGAGAGAAAGCTATGATTTTCAGGAGCATGGCTCCTGACACCCAAATGCATGTTGAATCATGCACTTATCTCAATGTCCAAGACCTTCCATGCATAGCCATATTCTGAGTCATTTGGGCTCATCAGTGCCTTGAACATTTGATGGACTCATGTCATGATTTAACCATGGCCATTTTGGTTTAGGTTAGTTTGCATTATTTGACAAATACACATCTTTATTGGCAGAGCACATGCTTGCAACCTTAGGCCTTAGCTGTGAGAGCAAGTAGATTTATATATTTTTTTAAAATCCATGCGAAAAGAACAGGCAGACCCATCCCAGAAGCCACTACCCTATTAATGTAGTAGGAATACAGTCTGTGCTAGAAAGATGAGGATGCTGCATTTTAGCAGGGACCAAGCCTATGTCCAGGTATACAAGGCTGAGATTTGGCAACTCCAAAGCCTGCTCTTTTCACTCAGCTTGATTGATCCCAGCCAATGAAGGGGCTATGTCATTCTGGATCCATGCTGCTAACAGGTCAGTGGATCCTCTTGAGGAGTCACCATTTGTAACTATTGGATACAATGAAGGATATCTGAGCACTGCTTTAGACCTGTGGTCACAGCCAGCCTGTGACATAAGTCCAAGACAGATACTGCTCAGTTATTTAGGTGAATGTCTTCCCAGTGTGATCAATTGCTGCTTGTTAACGGTGCATAACCAAGAAGATAAAGGAGATCACATCAGATGTTGTTAACTGAAAAACCTCATGGACCAGATTCAATGAGCATGACTTCAAAAACAGGCTTAGTTGACTATTTGGAGTTGGTGTGTGTGTGTGCGTGCGTGTGTGTGTGTGTGTGTGTGTGTGTGTGTGTATGTGTGTGTGTGTGTGGCACATGTGGGAAGGATGTACCAGGCTGCCACTGGTTCACTTTTTAGGCTCCTGGATTTCAGGGGGAAGCTACAAAATACAAGTTAGAAAAGCCTCACCAGAGGGCAGCAAGGAGCAGTAGGAGTTGCCCTTCTAAGGTAGAATAAATCCAGTCCAGATGCCTGGGCTCGGCTTGTTGTGTACTTACTCACACCGTCCTTCTCCTAACTCACCATTCCACAGACTCACTGGCCTTGTTACAGTGGCTTCACACAACAAATCCCTGCACCAGCCAAGACAGTTATATGTAATTCTAGTCCCAGGAAGGGGCTTCCTTTGCCTCGTTGCACACCAATGCTGCCAACCTCAAAGTAAGTTTGGGAAGGTATTTCATCTCTCTGCGTTTTGATTTCTCTCTCTGTAAAAATGGGAATACAGAAATAACCTTCACAAAGGATTGACACAAAAATTCATCATTATCTACAAAACATTTAACACAGATATTTCCTGGCACACTGAATATTCTAGACCGGTATAAGCTATGATAAATCATGCTTCAGGTGTAATTTAACCATTACTTCCTTCACAAGATCCTCCTTAGCCTTCCTGGCTGAGCTGGCCTCAAAATGTGCCATTTCCTGGCACCTGTACTTTCATTTCAATTCCTGGCACCTGTACTTTCATTTCATTGTATTTATCACAGCTTCTGTCTTTACATTGCTGGCTCTGTTTGTCTTAAGGCTAGTTTCTTATGCCTTGAAAGTATAAGCTCAGCAGGATTAGGCATTACTTTCCACATCAAATGAATAAATGAAGAATCATGTGGGTCCTAGAGGGAGAGACTTGGGTAGACATGTGAAGTATTCCTTGTCAAAAATGCTCTGGAGAGGCCAGGAGTTTGGTCTAGTGGTAGAGTGCTTGCCTAGCATGTATGAAGACCCGGGTCTGATTCCTCGGTACCACATACATAGAAAAAAAGCTGAAAGTGGTGCTGAGGCTCAAGTGGTAGAGCTCTAGCCTTGAGAAAGTCCAAGGACAGTGCTCAGGCCCTGAGCAAAAGCCCAGGACTGGCCAAAGAATAATAAAAATTAAAAAAATGCTCTGGATAAGAAATGTTTTAGAGGTTTCTTTATTTCTTAAATGCATATGTATAATGCATTAAATAAATATATATCATTATATAATATATAATTACACATCACTATTTCATTATATGATGCATCATATATCTCATTATATATATTTATATCATTACATATATATCTCATTATATATAATTATATATATACCATTATGTACCTCATTATACATATATGTATATATGTATATATGCATAATGAGTTTTCTTAGGGATTACACCTAGGTGAAATTGTATACTATTTTAAATAATTTTGCATATGAAATTCTCTCCATCAAGTCATCAGAAGATATATGTAGAATTTTCTAATCGGAATACCATGTTATTCCTCAGAATTTTTCAGATTGGGGAGCATTTTGAATTTCAGATTTTTGTTTTTTGGATAGATATGCTCAACCTGTGGAAATAAGAAATTTCTAAGGTATTTTTATTATGGTTAAGAAGCTTTACCAACGAGTTGGTGTTCAGCAAGGCAGTTTATGAGTACTATGCAATTTGATCACTATCATTCCTTTCAACATTCTTACCTACCCATCCCATCCTAACCAACCCTTCAAATAATTTTTTTCATATATTTTTTATTGTAATTAATAGAAAGGTTACATGATATTTGCCAGATAGATGGTGCATTCGAATAATTTTTGTAACCATGAATGTCTTAAGCCCACTGTGTGTGTGTTTACTTGATTTGTTTCCATATTTACCTATTGATTCCTTATTCATTCTCCTGTTTTGTTACTGGATTTGGTCCATGGACCACAGAGGAAAGGAGATTGGCTGCTGAGGAGAAAAGAGATAAAACCTGATTAATGTTTTGGGGAAATCACTGTGTCTGCTTGTATGGGTTGTAGTGGAATTTGAGGCAAAGAGTTGCCTCCAAGACTACACATAATAGAACCATCATGGTGGCAGAGACCAGGACTGAGCGGACGAGATCTGTGACTATGGCTCACCTGAGTTTTGTCTTGCAGGATCCTGGAGCTTCAGGACACAGGTGACCTAGATGTACTCAAGCAGAAGTGGTGGCCGCACACAGGTCACTGTGACCTCACCAGCCACGCCAGTGCCCAGGCTGATGGCAAATCCCTGAAGCTGCACAACTTTGCTGGTGTCTTCTGCATCTTGGCAATTGGTCTTCTCCTTGCCTGCCTGGTGGCTGCCTTGGAGTTATGGTGGAACAGTAACCGGTGCCACCAGGAGACCCCCAAAGAGGTCTGTACCTGGGGTCCTACCTCTGTCTGCCACAACCAAGGAGGGAGGGCGGGAGGGAGGGAGGGATCCCATCGGGCAATTGTTTTCTTCCAGTTAGTGTTTACATGAGGCCTCTTATTGAGAGATATCAGCAATGTATATCGGGAGGGATTCTGGTTTTATTATATATTTTAAAATAAATTTTCATCTATTTTGATTGTTATTATAAAGGGGATGAATGAACAGAGGGTTTGTAGTATCATAAGTCAGGTAAAGAATACATTTCTTTGTGGACAGTGCCCCTCTTTCCTTTGCCTGGTTTTGGTTTGTTTTGTTCTTAAAACAAGAGAGGGAAAAATGCAGGGGACAGTTTCATAGTTTGAAGAAAGCACCACGTGCCAGCCACGGCCACTAAAGTCCTGTATTTATCTATAGAACAAGTACAGCGTGGGCAGCGCCAGAGAGCCTTTCCCCACCCTGCCCTGCCCATGTGCCTCCACCCTGACCTGGAGAGATCACCTGTAGGGTAAGAGAGGACCCCATATTCCTTTCTGGTTCTCTTTGCTTACCCAGCCACAGAGGGTGTCCCCATCTCTCCTGTTACCCCTCCTCCCTCTCTCCTTCCTTCTTGTAGGGTTTACATCCTGCTTGAGACACCCCACTTTCAGGGTATTATTGTAGCTCTGTCCCAATGGATGCTAATCACAGTTAAATCTGTGCTTTGATACTTCTCCTGGGGGGGGGGTTCTTTAAGCTCATCTTGGGAATTGTTTGAAATGAAGTCATCACAAGGGCCCCTAGGAGACAGTTCTAAACGATGGCAGCAGGGTGTGCCATTTGATGACAATGTTCTTAGCACAAGCCCAGTCACTGCATTCATTGGCTCTCACATCTCAGCCTATACCCCTCAGCGACAGACAGCTGGAATCACAGCCCTGCTTACAGATTCTGTTGGGGTGAGGATGGAAATCCCAAACAAGGGAACTGAGAGGCAACTGACTTGTTATGATTTGTTCATTTTTGTTGTTGTTTGTATTCTCCGGTGACTCTAGTGACACAAGTTCACAAAAATGATTTTTAGAGGAAAGAGTCAAACTCAACTGGGGCAGGGGCAGGGGCAGAAATAAAAACTAGGCAGGAGCAGTGTGAGCGGCCTGGAATCTTCTCAGTCTAATGTGGGGCTGGGAATCTGTGCCTCTGGACAGTAAGAACCTTAGTCATCGTCTCTGTGGTCTGCAGTGGTTGGCTGGCTGTGATGTCATTCACCAGTCTGTAAGGAATTTCTAGCTGAGGACTATGGGGTCTGCTTGCTTCCATCTTTCTTAACAATTCATCCCAGTGAGCAGTGTCATCTGATTTTCCTTTCCTTGGAAGGAGGGCACTGCTGAGAGAGCTCTGAAATATTCCAGGGGCATCTTCCTTTCCTTCCGTATATATTGCCATGTCAAAAAATACAAGGAATGGTTCCAATGCCACTTCCATAGCTCCCCTGTCACTCCCAGACCCCAGGAAGGCAGGAAGGATTACCTTTGCAGGGAATTCATGGAATGGTGATTAATTGGAGATAAGAATATCATGAACTTTCTATCCAGACTGGCTTTGAACCTCAATCCTCAAATCTTAGCCTTCTGAGTAGCCAGAATGAATACATGCATGAGCCACCAGAATGGAGCTACAACTGGAAACTTGTAAATGAAGCCACTGGGAAGGACTGGGAATTATCCTTTTAAGTGGTTTCATGAAGAACCTCACTTAACTCTGCAGCTGGGGCATCATGTCTGACCCCTCCACATCCTGGTCATGGCCCTCTCACCACTGCCACAATCATGGCCCATGTGCACAGCACAGGCAGCCAGAGAGGGTTATCCCCAGAGATACCCGGAGCAGGAACAGGGAAGACAGAGTGGATGAAAGAGACACTGGCTGACTCATATAAAACCCCTCTTGGACTGTTTATACTGTCCACCACCTCTGCTAATGCCACCTGGGCTGGGTGCTAGTGGTTCACATTTGTAAGCCTAGCTACTCAGGAGGCTGAGATGTGAGGATTGTGGTTCAGAACCAGCTGGGGCAAGAAAGACCTGGAGATTGCATGTATATGGAAGTGGCCTTGTGGCCCAAGTAGTAGTGTGTTAGCCTTGAGCAAAAGAAGGTCAGAGACAGCACCCGGGCCCTATGTTCAAACCAAGGACTGGCAAAAAAAGGAAGAAAGGAAGGAAGGAAGGAAGGAAGGAAGGAAGGAAGGAAGGAAGGAAGGAAGGAAGGAAGGAAGGAAGAGAGGAGAAAGAAAGAAAGAGGAGAAAGAAAATGCCCCTTGGATCAGGGAGCAGAGGTGAGCAGTGCTGGCCTGGCTGATGTGGGCAAGGTGGGGTGCAAGACATAAACTCGAGTTCAAACTCTTAATACATCTCCTAGGAGCCTCTGGAAGGCATTGTCTATTTTTAGTCTTGTCCCTTTGCAACTATTTTCAGTTTTATCTTTTTATAACCCCCAGTGTCATGACAGCTCCAGAATTAATCATCAGTTTGTATGTATACAGGAGTGTGTGTGTGTGTGTGTGTGTGTGTGTGTGTGTGTGTGTGTAAGAGAGAGAGAAGGGGAGAAACACAGAATTTTATTTTCTGGAGAGACATAGGTAGGAATGTGAGAAGGTAGAGGCAAAAAGAAGAGTGCACGCTGTCTGTGCCCTTCTTGCTTATCTCCTGGTGTCTAAGTCCAACATCTCAGCTATGAGGAGATGAATGTTCATATCTTACTTCTAAAATGCAGCTCTCCTGCCCTGGCTGCCGACCTGCTTCTAGGAAGAGGAGGGTCCATGGAGAGGCATGCAGAGAAGCAGAGCAGCTGCAGTTAATCCTGACATCATTATGATGTTGTATGGAAACATATACTACAGAGAGAGAGAGGGAGAGGGAGAGGGAAAGGGAGAGGGAGAGGGAGAGAGAGAGAGAGAGAGAGAGAGAGAGAGAGAGAGAGGGGGGGGGGAAGGGGAGGAAGAGAGAAAGAAAGAAAGAAAGAGAGAGTGCATAGAGTGCATCCTGGGACTTGAACTCAGAGGTGCTATTCCTGAGCTTTCTTGCTCAAAGATAGTACTCTACCACCACTTGTGCCTCAGCTCCACTTCTGGCTTTTTGATGGTTAATTGGAGATAAGAGTCTCATGGACTTTACTTCCCAGGCTCACTTTGAACCACCAACCTCAGCTCTTAACCTCCTGAGTAGATGGAGTTACAGATGTGAACCATTGGCTTTTTTTCAATTGAAGATGAAGTTTCTTCCATTTCTCTCCCTTCTTTCTTTAATAAGATCACTGGTGGGAGCACAGCCCCTCTTTTCAGATAATTTACCACCTTACTGGCAGGTACCACACAGATATTTCCAGGCAGATCTCCTTTCCATGGATCTCAGCTCTTCTGAAACGAGGAGCAAGTACCAGCCAAGGCCCTAATCCAGCTAACTCTTTACGGGGCCATAGTGGGTAGTGGTGAGTAACCAAGATTTATTGGGGCTTGAGTTGTTCTGACATGAGTGATAAGAATGAGAAGAAACCCTACATCTGGAGATGAGATGGGATAGTGAATGGCAAATGAATGGTTAACAGGGAAGGAGGGCAGGAGGAAGATGCTGGTAAGGGAAGGCTGGATGTGTTCCTCAGGACTTTTATGTCTGGCTGAGGAGTATAGATTCCTCATCCAAACAGAGCATGGGAACCAGGGAAAGGGCTAACATGACTGTATTTAAGAAGTGAATCTTTCAAACCATGGAGAAATAATGATGGTGTTTAATTTAGATCTACTGTGGCTTGTGTTTTATGGAGCAACATTTGAAATTAGATGAGAGTGTCTACTTACTCCTAAAGCATTTCATTTGGGGCCACCAGCCATATTTCTTAAGAGCAAGGAACCTGTCTTTGGGTGGAGCCCAAGCTGTGTTTAATGGCTTATTCTGAGATTGCCTTCAGAGTTTAGACACCTATTTGGGTAAGAGTAGTAATGTGCGTTCAAGCCCTTAATATTCATGTGCATTTGAGCTCATATATTTTTTTCCTGGGGAATCAGACAATTATGTAGTTACCCAATGCAGGTGAGTGCATCAAGCTCAGAGGATGCAGTAAAGAGCCACCCGCTAGATTTATGGGGTATGTGGAGTCATTGCTCTGAGAATAAAATATTCATGAAATAAAGATGAGAACTGCACAAATGGGAGCTGACATGAGGATTGAGAGATGAATCATCCATCCGTAGGCTGGAAGCTTAGAATCCTTGCTGCTTCCTGCCTTTGCCCACCCTCCCTCGCCCCATGCTTCTGTAGCAGGCAGGAGGTGGCTGGCAAGGGTAGTTGAGTGGCAGGAGAGTGAGTGATGGCTGGCCTCTTTGTCTGGCCAGCATCTGTCTGGGCCCTTCTTGGGAGGTCAGATCTCCAACTCCACACTATTCTTTAACAAAGCCTCTCTTCCTTTGATCACTGTTTATTCTGTGTGGAGACTTTCTCTCCTGCACAAATTCCCTTTTCATCTGTTGTAACACTTTCAATCAAGAAAGATGTGCAAAGGGTCTTCAGGCTACTCTCATCCCAGAGACATTCTTGATTCATGGGGACCAAGGGTCTGTTGCCTCTTACGAATGGAGGAATGGATGGTGTGGAGTATGGAAGAGGCACATTACACCTTAGGGTAACTGGCCTGTGCTGGGCAAATTGCAGCTTATCTACTTAACATTTGAAAAAGGCATTCTTACCCTTGGAAGGCCACAGGGAACTGCAAGAGCCCAGATGCATCTGCTGCCCTCTAGAGGCAGGCTTGTCAAAGAGCCATATACTGGCTTTCTGGCTGGTGTGTGCTGGATTCTGAGTTCCTAACTAGGAATTCCTACTTAAAATCCAGATATTAGCATTTTTCCCCCAGAGAATTCAGGAAATGAAGGATGTAACACAGTTCTTCCATGGATCAGGGCTCTCATGAGACAGCTACTTCTTTTAATCCCCAGTTCTCACTCGTCAGCTGAAACTTGAGCCTAACCTGATAGCTACTTTACTGAGGTTGAACAGTTTGGCACATTCTAGTTCTTAGCCCAGGGCCTTTTAGTCGGAGGGGATTGAACACTTTTTGGGTGGGTGTGCTGCTCTGACACCTTGTACTTGGGGCCTAGATGCTATCCTTGAGCATTCTTGCTCATGGCTAGCCCTCTATCACTTGAGCCATGGGGGCTCCATTTCTAGGTTTTTCCAAAGTTCACTGGAGCTAAGGGTCTCACAGACATCTCCTGGTTAAGCTGGCTTCGAACTGTGATTCTCAGACATCAGCCTCCTAAGTAGTTAATATCCCAGGTGTGTACCCAGCAGCAGCACTGAGCACTTTATTATATATCACTGCAAATCTCCAAACCAGCCTACTGGCAAAGCTTCCCCTGAATGTGAACAGTGTTAGATACAATTCCATCCTGTAGTGATTGTTTACCTACTTGTCTCTGCTGCAATTCTGCCAGCAACTCCTCACCTCTGAATTCTCATCATTTTTGCCTTCTTTCTGAGACACCGAGGCCTTACTAAGGCATGATGAATATAACTGAAGTTTTGAGCATCTTCCATGTGCCAAGAACCAAAGATGAATGCTTTCTGTAGAACACGAGTTCATCTGGTGGTAGGAGCTCAGAAGTATTTATTCATTCATTCGAATGAACTAACCTGGACTCCTATAAAGAAAATCTTATTCATGTTAAATTGTTAGATAATCACTGCAGTGAGTGAGATCAATGGCATTCGGGTATGGCTGTGCATCCAAGATAACTAATTCTTGAGCCATTTGAAATATAGATGCTTGAACCTCGTTTCATAAAGGGTCATTGTAAGGAGCCACGGACAACTGTAATTGATAAACTACATCTACTCCTGATATTCTGCTAGGGATTAAAATCTCCCATCAACCTTCTGCTAAGTTGTGGATAAATCTTCATAGTGAGATTTGGTAAATATCTAATATCTACTTTGGTATGGTAGGGGAAAAACTTCAGGTTTTGGAGACAGGTGGATGAAAGTGCTAATACTGATGCTTCACTCGCCATAGAACTGTGTGATCTCGAGCCAATCACTTCACTCCCAGCCTCAGTTTATTCTCATGTTTGCCATTGCTTGTGGGGGCCCTGTCGATTAAGTTACTCCTGGAGGTGAGGGTCAACCGCTGATTTTATCCAACATGACTCTGACTCCCCTAGCCTTTTCCAAGACATCGGTGTCACACTTTACGGGGATCATCTTGGTGGCATTTCTCCCAGTCATTACATCTCATTTACCACCTGGCTCGTTGCAGTGGTTAGTGAGAGAGAGCTGGCAACGATCGCTGTAGTCAGACGAGAAGTCCCTCACTCCTAGTTCTGGTCTTGCCTGACTTAAAGTAGGAGCTGTTGGATTCCAAACAAAGTCAGTTCTAACGAGTCCCGCGTGTAACAGACTGTTACATAGATGATAGTTTAGTTAATTACCGTTTTTCAATATACTGTATTATTTCCACATTGGTGAACAGCAGCTTAATTACAGAACTTTATCTCTCTGCAAGACAATTCCTGAGAGAGATTCCCTGGTAACCTCTGTTGGTGCATCTGTTCATCAAGTTTAATTTGGGGTAAGAAATACAGAGCAGGAATGCAGCTGAATCATGGGTAAATGCAGCCAGTGGGGTTTTATGTCATATTCTTCTGGGGTGTTTGACTAGGTCAGCTGCCTATGCTAGATTAATGAAGGCCACAGAAAGTTTCCAGGTCTCTTTCCTCAACTGTCATTACCTGGCTGAATGCAGAAACCTTAGGATAATGAGGATGTAAACTGATGTAGTTCACATTAAAAAGCCCATTATTGGAATTTGCATAACATTATAGAATGCACCATTTTGTCTCAAAGATGAATAATTATTCAAATTACTCTTGCCTCTTTCCTTGAGTAAGCTGATTACTCCTGCTGCTACTTCCCTTGGCCAGACACAAGAAGGTACAACGAAACATGACCTTGCATGTGTTAATACTGTGACCCCCGGTAATCTAAGAAGACAAGATTGCCAAGCCTTAAATCAGATATGTTCTTTGCTGTTCAGTTCTGGGTGCATACAGAACAATTGGAGCAAGCAAGATCAAGAAAAACTGTGAGACCGACCCTCAGATAGGTTGCATTTCTGTTTTGCAGAGGAGTCATGAAATTTTCTCTTCTTATTCTACTCATTTTCTTTTTTTCCCAGTCTTGGGGCTTGAATTCAGGGCCTGGGCACTGTCCTTGGACTTTTTGCTCAAGGCTAATGCCCTGTCACTTGAGCCACAGCATCACTTCTGGCTTTTTTTGAGTATGTGGTACTGAAGAATTGAACCAAGGGCTTCGTGCATGCTAAGCAAGCACTCTATCGCTAGAGTATGCTCCAGATCCTCCATGCTTTGTCTTATCTGGTCATACAACCAGTGGTCGCTGGCTCTTAATGGTCCCCTCCTTTCCCAAGGGTTGTCTTAGCATTGGCTCTACTGGATTAATGGAATTTGAATAGAAAAATGTCCCAGTGGCGCAAGGAAGTTGGATGTTTGACAGCCATTTGAAATGAGACACTCTCTCTAGAAAATTTCTGCAATTGGTGTGGACATTTTCCATGTGTCCTGGTGTAGAGGTTAAAGGCTAATTAATAGCCACAGGACATGTCCTCGCAGCCGGGGAATGGATTCATCCATCCTTAAATTGAAGCAAGAAAAGAATAAATGGGCTTAAGAAAGAATTTATTCAGAAGTGGAGGTATGGCTCAAATCACAGAGTGCCAACCATGAGCAAATAAACTAAGAAAGAATATGAGGTCAGTCTGAAGAATTTGAGCCCCAGTATTGGTAAATACACACAGACATAGAGACACATAGATACACACACACACACACACACACACACACACACACACACACACACACACACAGAAAGTATTCAAGACTTTTTATTCAGAAATGCTTATCTTTTTCTTTCTGTTTTTAAATTGATGGTTTTGGGGATTGAATTTAGGACCACATGCTTGCTAAGCAGTGTCTTTTTTTCCATTGGGTTATTGTTGAGGTAGAGTCTCACTGTGTTCTCTGTGTGTCTTGGTCTACGATTCACTCCTCATGCTTCCCCTTGTATCTGGGGGTGACGAATACGAGCCCAGCTATTGTGCTTCCCAAGGAACTGGAGCAATAGGTATAGGCCATAATGACCAGCCAATGGTGAAGATGGAGTCTCTTAAACTCTCAAATTGTTCCCTGATTTTTATAACCCAAGTAACTATTATTGCAGGTTGGAACCACAACACACAACTTACAAACATGGTCTTAAGTTAAATGGCCAGGTTTACATTAACTTTCTGGATTGGTCTGTTTTCTAAATGCTTTAATGGTACCTGATCATCTCCCCATACATCACTGTATTTAACATGTTAGGCTGGATTCTGTGCCCTTTCACTTTTTTAACATACCAGGCCTTCTGCATTCTCTCCTTGGTATCTCGGTGGTGAAAGCATCTATATCAAGAGGGGAGGGGGAAAGGAGGGAGAAAAAGAGAGCTTTCTTGTGTTTTTCTCTTCAGAGGATTTTGATTGGTCTGTCTTTTCCTCAAAGCTCACAGTGTTTGTTTGCCTGGTAGAAGATAGGGGAAGGTTTTTTTCTCTGTGCCCTCTGCTCTCAATTTTCCAACTCCTTGTGATCTTCTTGGACAAGAAGTTATCTTTTTTTCTCTCTCTCTCAAAACCTTGAAAAAAGTAGGAATCACCTTCTGGACACCTAACATTAAAATGACTCTCAGAACAAGAACTAGGTTGTCCCTGCCACCTGCCAGAATCTAGCATGAACACAAGCCACATACTTGCTTCCTGCTGCAAAGAATTCCACTCTTCCAACTTCATTTCCTTCCATTCCCACAGAAGACCTACCTTTGGAGCTCAACCATAGGCATAAGAGTTTACCTTTGTCACAACCATGGCATAAGGGAAACTCTGAGGACCTTACAGTCCTGAAGAGAACATAGAAAGGAAGAAAGTCAGGGTTGCACAACAAACTAGTTCTTCTACTAATCCACAAAAACCTCCTGGTAATCAGTTTTCTTCCATGGATGGGTAAACCTTTATAGCTGGGCGATATGCTCAGCCATCCTTCCCTGGGTTTTGTTGCAGGCAGAGGAGGGAAAATTGAATTTTTTTGCCAGTTTTGGGGCTTGAATTCAGGGCCTAAGCACTATCCTTTGGCTTTCCTCAAGGCTAGCACTCTACCACTTGAGCCACAGCACCACTTCCAGATTTTCTGTGTATATGGTATCGAGGAATTGAACCTGGGTCTTCGTGCATGCTAGGCAAGCACTCTCCCACTACGCCAAACTCCTGGCCCTGAAACTTGAATTCTTAAACCTTCAAAGTATCTGATATTTGCTTCAAAGTATGTGATATTCTTCTGTTACCAGTCTTCTTCTCTTTGGACATTTAGAAAGTAGCTTGTGACTTTGGCTAATGCAGCAGGTGATGGAATCGCATCCATTATCAGAAGCATCACAGGGGATCCTGGTAGCCAGGAGAAGCTGGGGGAATAGGCTTGGTGGTGGGCAGAGCCAAGGCTTGTCCAGAGGCCCAAAATCAAGGGGCAGAAAGCTGGATAAGGTACCTCTGCCCTCCTGACCAAATACCAACCATTTTCTCTTTGTTTGTCTCTCCAAATAAACTTCAGACTCATTCCTCTTGTTCTTGCTTAGGTTCAGATTGTATCTCTTGGCTAGGTGAACAGGTCACTTGACAAGCTGCTGTCCAGGGTAGACAATCATTTATTTCCTCAAAGCAAATAAACTGTGAGCATATTTAAGAAGAGATTAGTGCCTCTGAGTGATTTGCACACACTAATGTTTCCAAGTAACAGGCATAAAAGACTACTTCAACAATTTTATATGCAAAAATTCAAATGAATAAATAGAAAGACAGGAAGCTGCCACAACTGGCTCAATTGTGTTATACTTAAGCAATGAACTTGAATTTGAACTCACTGACTATAGTAAGCAACGAACTTGAATTTGTTTTGTGATTTAGGGGTTGCCCCTGATTCATGGTTCAACCCATGAACTTTTTTAATGTTGACTATGCTACTACACAAGCAATGTGCCAGCTGGGCACCTGTGGCTTAAGTCTGTAATCTTAGATACTCAAGAGGCTGAGATCAGGTAAAGCCAGCCTGGGCAGGAACGCCCATGGGACTCTTATCTCTAATTAACCTCCCAAAAGTTGGAGGAAGTGTTATAACGCTAACCTTGAGCAAAAGTGCACAGGGACACCATCCACTGAATCACAAGTGAAAGCAAGCTCTACCTGCCTTGCTAAGCTAGGATGTTTGGTAGGTGAGGTGTATTAAATGCATTTTAATTTACTGAATGATATTTTTGACGTATGCTGAGATCCTCGGGATTAATCTCAACAATTGAAGAACATCTATAGTTTATAAACTTCTGAAAGATTCAATGAAACTTTCCTGAATGGTGTTTTCTTCTCTCATGTAGAAACCTGGTGTCACTTGTGACTTTTGCCTCTCAGACATGGCCTCAACTCAAAGCTGGTCTCTTAGCCCCAACTTGCTGAACTGTATTTCTTCTGGCTCTCCTTAAGGGGCTTGTCAATTATGTCCAACTGCCATCTGACATGGATCTGAGTTCACTTTCAAACCAATGTGCTCTCTGACCATCATATCTCTTAGTCTGAAGCCATTTCTCCGTTGTCGTAGGAAACTGTCAGTTTTCTCACTCTGGGAGACTTTGTGAGAATGACAACAGGTTCCCCACCCAAAGTCAAGCACTCTGTGTGTCAACTCTAAACTCATGGGGGCATAGAGAACTGATGGGCACCTTTTTCCATGGCAGGGAACATTTGGAAGGAAGTGGCTTCAGGGCATTTCACCTTATCTGCTAGCAAATGAACATTTGAGTCTTCCTGGGGTTAGCCCTCTGCATCTAAGTACAGGCCAGATGTACTTGGTGGCCTCCTGGAGGAAATTCCTGTGTACCCAGCCCCATAGAAACAAACCTCTGGAGCAGTCATTATTTATTTTTCAGGGTTCCTTCTTTTTCTTTCTGAAAGTGTATCAAGACTTTTGAATTTCTCAAGCTTTCTATCATCCCTCCCCAAATGCGGAAGGTCCGAGTTTCTCTGTCCCATATGATGTCAGCATTGAACCACCCATGAGATTTTCCTTGGAGAGGATTTGGATCCAGTGTTTCTCTTGGAGTGTGGCATCAGGTAGGGGTGGCAGTATATGCTACACCCCATCTGCCTTTATTGGCAAGGTATGCAGCCCAAAAATAGGACTGCAACTTCTAATCCCATCTGGGAAGCTTTTCCCTGGGAGAAGAAGCAGGCCACACTCTACTGGCTTCACAGGGAAACAGCTGAAGAAGCAGTTTAAACTTACAAGCTGTATGACCACTTAGATCTTGATGCCTTCTGACATGGAAGGCAAAGCATAAGCTCCTTTAAAAAGAGTGATTTGCCCTTCTATTAATTACAATAAAAATATAAGCAAAAAAGAGTGATTTGGGCCTGTTTTAGATTTTTCTTTTTTTGAGCACATAAACAAGCCAAAGTATCTTCTGTGGTGCCACCAACCACAGTGAGACCATCATGGAGAGAGACAATATTTTTCCAGGGAGTCTCAAAGCCTTTGTGACACAAGGAGAGTCACTTACCCCATGAGAAGTGCCTTTCCTCACTTCCCCGGTCCATACCTAGAAACCTTGTTAGCCTTTCACATAGGGATTTGTACCACTCGTGGCATCCCTGAATGTATAGATCGCTCAGTGAGAGAGCAGGAAGCCCTCTCCTGCTCCACATTTCCCAGATACCTTGATTGGAGACTCGGGTCTCTGATGAAGTCATTGAGCTTCTCTGTACTGAGCCTCCTTTTGCGTAAGGTCAAGGTGATGGTATCAAGCCTTTGTGAACTCAAATGGTTAAGGCATAGAGCATACCAGAGGAAGAAAGACCAATCTTCTATTCCCATTGGGCTTTAGTCTCCACCAGGCCTTGAAAGGGCTTTGTCCCGGTGGATGCTTCTGGGCATGACAGTGGTTCTGATGAGTACAGCAGGCATGCTGGAAGGATTGTTGGTACACAGTGCAAGTGTCCTTCCTATGGATTCCCCAGACAACAGAGGGTTGACTACTACTTGAGGGAGGTGGGAGCAATAGGGAAAATACTCTGTCCAGCAAGCTAAACAGGCCAGTACTTTCAGGTATGCAGATGCTGCCACAAGCCAGACTTAGTGTACCGCTAAGGCTTTCTCCTGATCTTCCTGCGTTTTCTCCCCAGGACAAAGAGGTGAACCTGGAGCAGGTGCATAGGCGCATAAACAGCCTCATGGATGAAGACATTGCTCACAAGCAGATTTCCCCTGCATCGATTGAGCTCTCAGCCCTGGAGATGGGAAGCCTGGCTCCCAGCCAAGGTCTGGAGCCTACGAGGGAATACCAGAACACGCAGCTCTCAGTCAGCACCTTTCTGCCTGAGCAAAACAGCCATGGCACCAGCTGGACACTGTCATCAGGGCCCAGCAGCAATCTGCCACTACCCCTGAGCAGCTTGGCCACTATGCCCTCCATTCAGTGCAAACACAGATCGCCCAATGGGGGGCTGTTTTGACAGAGTCCGGTGAAGACCCCCATCCCCATGTCCTTTCAGCCCGTGCCTGGAGGAGTCCTTCCAGAGGCCCTGGACATGTCCCATGGCACTTCCATCTGACCACGCCACCTACCCTCCCACCTGCCCAGCCCACCCACCCAACCAGCAGAGCTTTTTAATACGAGAAAATGACCACACACACGCACACACACACACACACACACTCAACATACACACATAGACACATGCCTAACACACACAGACACACAGAGAGACTCATTTTTCTGGTACATATCTGTAAATAATGACAGAATGGAGTGGGGTAAAAGTGTATTTTGAATATTCCCAATTTTCGAAGTCAGTAAAAAAAAACAAAATACCAAAACTGTATGAATGACTTTGTAAATTTTGTTCTATATGAATAAAAAGGCAAATTACTTGTGATCATTCTGAAGTGCCAAAGGAACTTCCCCCATTGCTGGGCCTTTCTGAGAGCAGGAAGGGTGACAGGACAAGCAGCTCCTTTCTGCTGGGGAAAAGAAAGAGGAGCAACCCTGAATGCTGCTGGCTGCCAGGCCCCCATGGCTTCCCACCTTCACCCTTTCATCTCTCATTTCCTTCTTCAGTCCATTGTAGTCAAAGAAGAGCGAGTCTGGAACCTGGTAGCACCGGGTCACGTGTTATAGGGCTAGCCTTGTTTCCTGGTAGCCTGGCACTGAGCAAAGTACCTTGGAAACAAGACAGTCCTGGTCTATCCATATCAAGGGCTCAAGGTGGTATCCCTACTGTGTGACCCCACAGTGTGCAGTAGGAATCTGACCCCTAAACCTCAGAGAAGATACCCACACTGAAGTGACAATCTCTGAAGGCTTTGATGCCAATATCTTCTAATATCATTCTGCTGGTCTTTTTCCTTTCAACTTTCTTTACCTACTCAGAAAAATCAGGTCATTAGATAGATGATGGAGGAAGTAAGGTGATTCCCAGTACTACCTCAGGGAGTTTGCAGAGTTGGGATTGGCCTGGTGGAAAGCTCTGAAGGACTGACAGACCTGAGGCTGGTCATGCAAATCATACGAAGTGATGAAATGAGAAGCCAGGTAGAGAAAAACTCTTCAGCTGAGCTGGCTCCCGCCTATAATCCTAGCTACTCAGGAGGCTGAGATCTGAGGATAGAATGAAGCTCAGAGCTGCCCAAATTCAAGAGTCCATGTTAACTCTTATTTCCCGCTAACCAGCAAAAAAAAAAAAAAGCTCTAAGTGGAGGTGTGGCTCCAGTGGTAAACACCAGGCTGAGAGGAGAAGACAAGTGAGAAGTGAGGCCATGAGTTCAAGTCTCAGTATTAGCCCCAGTTTATGGCCCCAGGAGAGAGAGGTAAATGGGATCATAAATACTAGCAGTGGAGAGAAGCATTGTGATTTTAGGTAAAAGTATCTGTTGGAAGGGGTGGAGAAGGTGCTCTAGATGACAGTGAAGCAGTGGGATAGAAAAAAGAGACCAAGTTAGGAAGAGATTTGACCCTTGGGAATGAAGCCCAGCTTTGTAATATGAGGACTCATTCCTATCTTCTTAAAGGAATTGTTCACAGCCTCACAAATTAAGTTTTACCTCTAGGTGTTTAGAAGGCAGCTAGGAGAGTGAAATCCCAGCAGTCGCCTTCTATGCACGCTTTACCTCCTTTTCTAGGCCAGGAGGAGTCCTCAAGCAATGACTCCACTCCAGAGCAGGTGCTCTAAGAGCAATTGAAAGTCTCTAGGGCTATGCTGGAGCTGTTGAACTTGCTGGAAACCCTATATCATAAGAGTAGACCAACCTTAAAAACTCCCTCCATTACCCATTTTTAGAGCAACAGAAGTTACAGAGCCAGAGGAAAAAAGGAGTGGAGAAAGAGGAATCTGGATTGCATCACTTCTGATTCTTCCTCTTGGAAGATCAAGGTGATTCTGATCGATCAAGGAATGAGGATACAACTCCCCTCTGGTGCCTGCTAGGGCTCCTTACTGGATGCAGAAAACAGGGTATTAACAACCGGTGTCTGTGGTCTTGGGGAAATACCAAGTCCTACTGATTACTTCTTCTATACCTTTGTGCAGTCATGAGACAGATGTGTTTATGAGGCTGATAACCAGCCCAGGATTGATTGCTTTCCTAAAGTCCCTAGTGATGTGATTGAGCTGTAGGAACTGCTGTACCACACAGTCAGTTAAAAGCACCCTGGGGAAGAGAGTGCTTATAATTATGTTATTTGTCTTTGGATGCTGAGAATTGCCTGGTATTAGTGCTACTGGAGTGATCCATTGACATCTCTGCAGAGTATATAGCTCTCTGAGCTGGGTGTATGTGGCATAGCATAGGTAAGGCTGCTATCAACCTGAAAAAGGAGCCTGCTTCTCTTCTTCCAAATCAGCATTTGGATTAAAGTTGTTTAATAATAAAACTTGTCTGTTCCCTATGCTCTTATTCTCTGCGATAAAGAAATGAGGTCTGATTGTTTCTGGATGTGCTGTGGCCATGAACTGAATTCTGTCCTGTTGGCATGTGTGATCCTGAAGAAAGTTTCTCTCCTCAGGTGGGCCTCAGTTCTAACTGTGGGCTAAGTAGCATGACCTTCTCTTTCAGAGTTACCCAGGATCTCTTGTTATTAGCCAGGGTCATGTTTGGTACCAACTCTAAGCTTTGGTTTCCTTTCAAATATTGAGTTCCTAGCTGGGCATTGGTGTCCTGTGCCTCTGTACTGCTCAGCCTGAGATTTGCAGTTTAAAGTCAGAGGAGAAAAGTCTTCTTATCTCCAAATTACCAGCACAATGCTAGAAGTGGAGATGTGGCTCACGTGGTAGAGTACCATCCTTTAGTGGAAAAAGCCAAGGAAGATCACGAGGCCCTTAGTTCAAGCCCCAGTACAGGCACAAAAGGTTAGCTGAGTTCTTAGATACTTAGGGGAAAGTGGGCCATAAACAGTGAGTACACATTTAATGCCTGTTGACTTGCTTGTTTCTCTCATTCCTTTATGAACTTTGACAATACATCAGTCCTGTGTCTATAACAGTTAGGTCTCCCAGCCTAAGGGAAGATTTCCAATTTGGCTACTTATTATTTGGCTTTGTCTAAGGTCCTTGTAAGTCTTTCTCTTATGGATTTAGCCTTTTCCATGGTCCTGGAATCCTCCTTTCCCACTCCCAAGTGGCTGTGCTTTCTAGACCCTAATGTTCTCACTGACATTTGGATATTCATGAAGAGAACCAGCCTAGTAAAGGCTGCATGTTAAATCAGGGGGTTGACAACATAATGAGATCTCTCTGCTTACAGGAACTAGAGGGAAAACAGCTGGAACTTCTCCTACTTCTTTAGCACTTACATTAGGGACAATGTCCAATGTTTGGGGCAAGCTTTTCAGAATAGAGATGAGGAACAAAGTAAAGTCTTTTCCAAATCTTCTGTATAAGCAGATGTGGCTAGTCAGGAACCCATCACCCGAAGGGCTCTATTTTATTAATGAAGGAGCTCAGGTCTTAAATTCTAGGTCCCACAAATCATACTAGTAAAGAAAAAGTCATTCTGTGTTATTATTATTTTTTTTGTCTTTTCAAGCTCTGAAAGAGAACAGTGACACAAAGAGAAGAATAATAACCTCACTAGGTTATAGGCCTCACTAGGTGTAAAGGCCGTGATGATGAGATGAATGGAGTGTTTGTGTCCTGTGATCCCTGCTTTTCCATTTGAAAGTCTTTAATAGTGCCTAATAGAAATATTATTAAATGTAATAGTTATATTTCAGATACACTTATATATTTTATTTCATAATAAAGATAAACAATTTCTAATGGATAGTGTGGGGTTTTTGTCTGACCTTTGGCTTCCAGAGCTGAGGGGTTAGTTAATCATATGCTTATACCTTCTTTTTCAGTCCACTTCCTTTCCCATAAGGAATTAGCATGGATGCCTTTAAAGCCTTGTATTTTGCTCCTAGGTCTAGCAACACAAGATTAGATAAAAGCCCCAAAATGTAACTGACCTTTTCTTTGCTTTAGCCATGGTAACTGAGTCAGTGTGTCTGTTCCTAATACAACATTTTTAAAATACCTAAAACATTTCTTTTATTTTATGCCATTAGTTGTTTCTAATAAGTGAAATTATATCTGATTCTACTCCTCATCCTTCGTACCAAGAATCTCTAGATAATAACCCTTTCCTTCTTTAATCATTATCTTATTTTTCCCTCTCAGAGGCATTTCAGTCAGAACAGATTATTTATGAGAGAAGTGTGTATATTTTAGATACATTACCTGAGCAAGTAGTCACCACCTACAAAAGAGGAGATAATTGTCAGTAATCTCTAATCACCTCCAGCCCCTGTAGCCTTCATTCTCTCATATCTGAGCTTGACCTTGGCTACTGAGCTCCAGAGATAGTACTCTATGTCTTTCCTCTTTGCAGCAAGGAAAAATATAAAACAAAACAAAAAAGTGAAACAAAAGTATTCTATCGATGTAAATTTGCAATAGCAAAGTGGACAGGATCTGGAAGACGAAGCAGCAGAGAGGTCATGATTGCTTAAGATGAACAACCAACTATCATTCAAGGAGGGCTCAGTTGTTGGAAGCATCTAGCATACAGTTGCCAGGGTAACCAGGCATTGAAGCTCAAAGGCAAACAAAACATTCCCCAACACATAGACATTTACTGACATTCAGAGTAAGTAGATCCAGCCATAAACGCACAATTGCATTCACAAACACTGAGGTCTATGCAGACGTGTATTCATCCTATCTTGCTACACACATGTAGAGTTTCAAAGCACATCATTACAGAACAATCCTGTTTATCAGAGCGGGGAAATAAAGTCCAGGAGAGGAGAGTCATTTTCAGAGCTTCCTCACTCCAACCCCAGCCAGCCCCAATGCAACTGTCACCCAAGCAGCATTCTGCAATTAGCGGCTGAGGAAGGAAGCATACCTTCTCCAAAGCCCTCTCTCCTGACAGGCATCCTTGGCATTCAAGCCTCCTGTACCTCATTCGTTCTTCTGAATTTCTGACTATAACCCAGAGCCCCTGGGCCTCATGTCTTCAAGGCATCCTAGTTGTCTCCAAACAAGAAGATCCGTGATCATATTTGTATCTGTGAATGTTTATTGATCAGGTTTGTGTTCTAGAGAATGTACTATAAACACATAGACATGTGTTTCAGCCATGAAAGGCAGAAATTACTATGTTCTTGTGTATGTCTGTCTGTTTTTTTTCTGGGGCTTGAACTGTAGGCCTGGATGCTTTCCCCTAGTCTTGTTGTTCAAGGCTAGTGCTCTATCACTAGTGGAGCCACAGCTCAACTTTGTGACTTTCTGCTGGTTAATTGGAGATAGGACTCTCCTGAACTTTCCTGCCTGCACTGGCCTTGACCCACAGTTCTCGGATCTCAGCTTTCTGAGAAGTCAGGATTCCAGCATCTGGAAGAAATTACTATTTTAAAGTTAAAGGAAACTCAAAGAGGCCTGGCCCTAGATTCATTGAGAGATAATGCTTTCATTCCCATCCTGTCCTCTACTGGACTCTGTAACTCCTTTATTCCCATGGCCTCAGGGCATATCGGTGAGTGTGATTATTAATCATTAATATTTTGTTTCAGTACTGAGTCTTGAACTCAGAACCTTGTGATCTTGCTTAATTTTTTCTTTAAAGGCTGACACCTATTTTTTGTGCCACATGTATACACCCTGCTTTTTGCTGATCAACTGGAGATGAGTCTCACAGATTTATCTTTCAGGGTGGGCCTTGAACTATGATCCTTGGTTTTTAGCCTCCTGAGTAGCTAGGATTACAGGCATGATACTAAGCTGGTTGTTCCTCTTTATTGGCCACATATTTTGACTGAAAATCTCCGGGAGATTAGTAAAGCATGCTGTTGGGTGTGTCTCTGAAAGAATTTCTAAGGAGGATTAATTAACAAGAGTGGGGAGGGGAGGTAGAAATTGCCCTGGATATGGGTAGTACCAATCTTACCAGCTGGGAACCTGGTTGGAATACAGGAGGAAAAAATTTTAAAAAAATCAGGCATTTCCTCTCTGCTTCCTGTTTCATTCTACCAGCTCTCTCTAACATGATGGAATGAAACCTCTGAAGGTATGGGTGAAAATAAGCCCTTCTTCCTTTTCTTCTGTCAGCTATTTTGTCACAGAGATGAAAAGTCTAACAAAGAGAATTAATACCAGAGAAATCTGGATCATGGCTTTGCTTACCTGACCAGGTAGCTCACAAGCCTTAGAAACTACTTAGTGAGAAGACTTTGGAAACGTTGGCTGATGAGGGATGGAGAGGCCCTGCAATGCTATAAGCAGCACTTGCAGGAGGTGGGGGGGATGGGAGGAGCTCAGACCAGAATGCCAATAGTCACGAAGAAGGTAAAGTCTGCTCAGGAGGCTTCAGATGGAAATGAGGGCCCTGCTTCAAATCAGACTACAAGCCATTCATGCTATTTGCTGGCAAGAAAGTTGTGCGTTTATCCTTGTGAGACTGTGGAGGACTAAACTTAAAAAATAGTGATGAACCATTGAATCTGTTGAAAGATTTCAGTTAGCTCAACATTTCAGCTTTTGCATAGATGTTTTTAGGCTCCTTTAGGCAGGTTTATAATGAGAATTCTGAGCAGAAAGCAATGCAGGAGGATTTTCTAAGCTTTCAGTTTATCCAGAAATGACATGTGAGTAGCCAGGTGTGGGTAAGCTGCTTGTAATCCCAGCTGCTCAGGAGGATGAGATCAGAAGACTGGTTCAAAGCCAGTCTAGGTAGAAAACTCCACAAGACTCTTCTTTACCACCAAAAAGCTGACAGTGGAACTGTGGTTCAAGAAGTCAAGCACATGCCTTGAGCACAAAAATCTCAGAGACAGTAGCCAGATGGTGAATTCAAGCCTCAGGACCTGGATGCAAAAGAAATAGGTGTGCTGAGATGATTTTGCACTTGCTCTGTGCTGGTATTTCAGCTTCTGCCTTTACTTGAGGCACGAAACCCACCACAGTGGTTGAATTCTTTCTCATTCAGCAACTTGTCACCTAGACTGGGCTGAGTTATCTCATGTAGATGGCGCTTGTCACATTTAGGAGAAAATGACAGAGTGGGATGCTATGTACTGATATAAGAATCCTGCATGCTAAGAAAGAGACAGCACATTAACACTGAGGGAGTGACAGAGGGAGACTATTCAGAAAGATAAATAAGGAGAAATCAGTCAGAAAGAAGACAAGCGTAGGGCTAGAAACAGCAGTGTGTCCTAGCTACCGAAGATGGAGGTGGGGCAGTAGGTAGAAACAAGGTTTCTAACTGCGGGAAAAGCTGTTGGATGGAGGCTAAATCATGCTCTGGAAATGAACCATCTAATGAAGACCCACCAACATTGTTGTTAGTGGAAAATATACTCTGACTGACTAGACCAGTCTACCACCCTTCTCCTCTAACCTCTGCCAAGCTCAGGAGCAGAGGACCATGGGGAAGCATACTGAGATATCTCCTGTAACTCTCTCCCCAGTAACAAAGTAGGGAAGGATGGACAATAGGTATGAAGAAAGAGAGAGAGAGAGCGAGAGAGAGAGAGAGAGAGAGAGAGAGAGAGAGAGAGAGAGAGAGAGAGAGAGAGAGAGTGTGTGTGTGTGTGTGTGTGTGTGTGTGTGTGTGTGTTAGGGGCAAAGGAAGGGAATTAGACATTCATTATAGCAGAGGAGAAGGAAAGAATACAAATCACATGAATTCTATGGCTATCATTTCCTAAGAGAATTAACTCATTCTTTTTTTTATGTTTTTATTATTGCATTTAATGGAGAAGGAAAGTAATCAATTGCAATTCAGACAGACTGTGAAACTTTAACCAGAATTGATAGAAATAAAATTACTGTTTTTTTAATTGTAATTAATAAAAGGGCTACATGATATTTGCCAGATAGATGGTGCATTAATTCCCATACATTGATACCCTTTCACATGTCTTGGTCCCCATTTCCCTTTCCCCCACCTCCACCCCTCATCTTGTTTTCCCCCATTCCCTATCCAATTACAAATAACCAAATACAAATATATCCGATATATCAGGTAACAAAGTGAGATACTGTAACAATATGAGATAATCAAGGGACAGCAAAAGAGATGAGAGATAACATAGTACATTAAGAACAACAATCATTCATTATATGGCTTATGTTTCTATATCCTAGAGATCATTTCATTTAGCGTCCTACTATATGGCCTTTTGTATCAAGGTTTTGCTATATTGCAAATCTCTGCTAGTAGAGCCCAAGGTTTCTACTGATTATGACAAATGAGGGAAACCACTGAGCCTATTTTCCTTTGAGTCTGGCTTACTTCACTTAATATGATTTTTTCTAAGTCTTTCCATTTCCTAACAAATGGGGCGATGTTGTTCTTTCTGGCAGCAACATAGAATTCTATTGTGTACAAATACCACATCTTGTTGATCCATTCATCAACTGAGGGACATCTAGGTTGGCTCCGTATCTTTGCTATGGTAAATAGTGCTGCAATGAACATTGTTGTACTGGTGGATTTAGTATGTCCTTGTTTCTGGATGATTGGGTAAATGCCAAGTATTGGAATTGCTGGGTCATAGGGGAGCTCTATGTTTCGTCTTTTGAGGAACTGCCATACTGCTTTCCATAGTAGTTGAATGAGTTTGCACTCCCACCAACAGTGTAGTAGGCATCCCTACTGGCCACATCCCCTCCAGCATCTGTTGTTATTAGTTTTCTTGATCCTGGCCATTCTAACTGGAGTGAGGTGGAATCTTAGAGTTGTTTTGATTTGCATTTCTTTTATGACCAGAGATCTTTCTCCAGAACATAATTACTATTGTTAACAAATGCAGGCAATGAAATTTAGGGCCATTAAGTTGTTATCTCCAAATCATTTAAATAGCCCATCAGTGTAAAGAACACTCATGATATTTCCACCCTAGGTACCTACCTTGTGTTCAGAAGATCCACACACAAGGCAGCCAGGCAGAGGGTTATCTTCCACACGTAGGGAGCTCTGAGCCTGCGACACTGAGGCTACAGGCTTGATGGAGAGGGTGGGCACAAAGGACAGTGTGACATTCATGAGGAAACATTGGGCTGCTGTTTTACAGTTGAGATAGTATGATGCTCCTCAACAGAGCACTAATCTGTGAAATGCCGTGCTTTTTAAGAAATATATTTTCCCCGTGAATCTCAAAAGGTTGTTCCCATTTTAATATGATGATCTAATTGTCCAGTATTTCCTGATTCATCACCACTTGTTTCATTCTCCCCATATACTGGTTTTCCCCTCCCTGGAACACATTTCGTATATCTGACATCACATATGTCTGCATGTGGTCCCATGTGTCCTTTTCCATTCATCTACTCCTTTCCACTACCTTCCTCTTACATTCCCATTTCAGCTTCTGAAATCCATTTTGTTAAACTATCTGTTCATTGCTTGTTTTGCCAAGGAAATTGACTTCTACATAAACTCTACTTTTCTCAACTAAATGGTGTATATAAACATATGTCTCTTTGTGTGATTATATGGGCGGTTGTATTTTGGGTCTATGAAGGGCCATTCTCATACATGAAATCCCCAGGAATCTGAAAGTGTGGAGCTACCGAGGGCCTAGTGATTGATTTAGACTCAGAAAGATGTTTGAAAGATTCTTCTATTTTTCTAGTTGTGTTACCATATGTTAAATCATTTTACTTTTATGACCATCCACTTTTGCAGCTACAAAGTCTACACAATGAGAGTTGCACTTGTATCTTTAAGGATGAATTAAGAAAGTGAAGACAGCTGGGCGTTGGTGACTCACACCTGAAATCCTAGCTACTCAGGAGTCTGAGATCTAAGGATTGAAGTTCAAAGCCAGCCCTGACAGAAAAGTTGTTGAAATTCTTATCCAATTAACCCTCGATAAGGCAAAGAAAGTGAAGAAAGGTGTACTTCAAGAGGACTTGAGGGACAGTGCTCAGGCCCCTGGTTTAAGAGCACAACAATAAAAGTTGGAATATAGTTACAAATACATGTTTGAAATAAAGCACCCATTGTTTCCATTAGGTTACTAGACCCACAGTAAAAGTGTCATTGCTAGTAAAGGAAATATTGTCACATAGGCTTCAACTACAAGACTTGTATAGTAATATAATACATATTATATTATACTGTTATTATGAGTCTGTACCATATTATAGTGTTATACTATATTATATTGTCATACTATATTATTACAGTATATTATATTAATTATACTATATATTAAGCAATCCTAAAATGCATGCAGACAGATACAGAGACTCTAAATATACAGTTCAGTTCATTTTCCACAAAGTGAATGCTCAAGTGTAGCCCTTAGTCAAAAAGAAACACAGGACCAGACTTCCTGCCACTTTTTGCCACTGCCGAATGGATTCCTCTAGATTTCAAAAGGTACTACTAAGATTTCAAACTACATGTGAATATCATTCCTGCATATGTCCTCAATGATAATGTTTTGTTTGCTTTTCAAACAAATTTTATTGTCAGGGTGATATATAGAGGGGTTCCAGTTGCATAAGGTCATAAGGCAGTGAGTCCATTATTTTTTGAACATTGTTACCTCTTCTCATGTTTTTCTCCCACTTTCCCTCCCCTCACCCTCTCCCAAGTGGCAAAGTTCATTTCCAACATATTGTCTTCTGAATATTGCTTCACCCATTTTTAACTTGCCATTGACTTTAAAGATTTATCTATATTTAAGTGTGAAACTCCTTTTCATTGCTGTGAAGGATCTCACTGTATAAATATGCCAACATTTCCGCATTCTATTTTTGGTAGATTTCCAAGTTGTTCTCAGCCCAAATGATTACAAACAGTGTCCCCAGAGGAGATTTTTGCATACGAGTTGGGTAGATTTGTGTATCCCTCTCTGTTGAATTTCTGAATCATCAATATGCTTATGTTTGGCTTTATGTAGATGCTGCTAAAAAGTTTTCAGAAAGAGTTGTGCTGATTTATGCATTTTACCTGTAATGCTGGGGAGTTGAAGTTGTTCTGCTTCGGAACTAACAATGGCTATATTCTGTAGTTTTAGTATTGTTTTTTTAAAATTCTAGTAAGAATGTAGCATGCCTAATGGTGATTTCAGTTTGCATTTGCAAAGTGTTAATAGCATGGGTTCGTTTTTGTGGGCTTAGTTGAATACTCTTTTTGCTACCACATCAGGACTTGCTTTTTCAATTTACTATTTCTGATATAATCTGATGAACAGATGTTATTAATAGAACTGAAAGCTCAGGATCAAGATTGTCCTATTTCTTTCTTTTTTCCTTTTTGTGGGTTATGGGGCTTGAACTCTGGGCCTGGGTGCTGTCCCTGAGCTCTTCAGCTTAAGGCTACTGCCCTACCCCTTGAGCCATAGCCCCACGTCCCATTTTCTAGCGATTAATTGGAGATAAAGAGTCTCAGGTTCTTTAGTACTGGGGCTGGCTTTGAACCTTTATCCTCAAATCTCAGCCTTCTGAGTAGCTTGGTACCAAGGAATCAAACCAGGGTCTTCGTGCATGCTAGGCAAGCACTGTACCACTAGGCCAAATTCCCAGCCCCTTTCTCTCTTTTTTTTTTTGCCAGTCCTGGGCTTGAGCTCAGGGCCTGAGTACTTGAACTTTCTCAAGGCTAGAGCTCTACCACTTGAGCCTCAGCATCACTTCCGGCTTTTTTTTCTACGTATGTGGTACGGAGGAATAGAACCCGGGTCTTCATGCATGCTAGGCAAGCACTTTAACCACTAGGCCAAACTCCCGGCCCCCCTTTCTCTTTTTTAAGTGAGTATATTCCACAAATGTTAGGGGCAGTCTTTGACATTGTATGAAAATTGGAAGTGCATGTTTTGAGATTTTTTGAATTGATTTGATATGTCTTCAATATTTCTGCATATGATCTTAATGTAGACATGAATGGTACTGCATTTTGTTAATATTTATTAGTTGCTCAAAGTAAGAAGCTTCATTATGATATTTTTAGGGATGCACATGAATTAATTTGGCCCTATTGTCAAGGTACATTGTATGAGTTAGCATTTATCAATTTAGGTAATAGTTTAGCTAATGTCTCTTTTCTCTTCTGTGCCTTGGCTTTTCATTTAAACATTTTTCACTAAAACCTGGAATTTCTGCCATTATAGTTTTCCATTTCTCATATAAAAAACCTCTTTAACGTAGTTATTTTTCCACATTAAGTATTGCTTTTTTTCTTTGATCAATCCTACTTACACTTAGGGCTGTCTTCATTATTTTTAAGTAATGGTTGTTTCAGAATTGTGTGTTTGTGTTTGTGTGTGCATGAGTGCATATGTGTGCACAAACATGTTTATGTGCCAGTTTTGGGGCTTGAACTTGGGGCCTGGGGCTGTCCCTGAGCTTTGGTTGAAGGCTAGCACTCTACCACTTGAGCTACAGCTCCACTTATGGCTTTTTTGCTGGTTAATTGGAGATCCAAACTCTTTTCAAAATGCATTCCTCAGTTATCAACCTCCTTAGTAGTTACGCTTAAGGAAGTGAGCCACCATAGCTCAGCTTTTTATTTAAGTGTTTAAGATTTCCATGTTTCATATACTATTCTGATAATAGTAGTTACAGGAGCACATTTAGGTACAAGTGGATGGAAATTATAGAGACTTCTGTCATAAGTTCCCTTAAAAATACAGAGCTTCATAAGTAGCACCACGTACCAGAATGGTATGGTTGTAACCTTAACTCTGCTCATGAGAGGAGAAATTCTCATGATCCAATGATCTCTTAAAAGGTCCTGCCTAAAGAACCAAGCACCAGTGCCTCATGCCTATAACTCCAGATACACAGGAAGCAGAGATCTAAGGACTGTGATTCAAAGTCAGCCTGGGAAGGAAAGCCTATGAGACTCCCACGTTCAATTAGCCACAAAAAAGCCGTAAGTGGAGCTATAGCTCAAGTCCTAGAGTGCTATCCTTGAGTACAAACGCTCAGTGATAGCAGCCAGACCCTAAGTTTAAGTCCCAAGGCTGGCGCACATGCATGCTTGCACACACACACACACACACACACACACACACACACACACACACATCCTACCTGTAAAACCCTTAACCTAGGACATGAACTTTTAACACATGAAGTTTGGAGAAGACACACAGGCATGCTCAAACCACAGATATGGGGACTCATATCCGTGATGCCTGCCAGGATATTTTCATTGCCTAAAAATTTTCATGATCTGACTCTTCGCTCTGTTCCCAGCTGCGGCAAACTTGATTTTTCTTCAAGTCACTTAGTTCTTACCTTTTACCAAAATGTCACCTAGATAGACTCTAGTCTGGCTTCTTTCACTTAGCAATATATATCGAATACTCCTCTACATCTTTCCGTGGCTTGAGAGTGCAAATCATTTTAGTACTGAATAATATCCCATGGACTGGGTGTGTCACAATTTACTATTTACCTTCTAAGGATCATTGTCATTCTTCCCAGACTTAACAGGTGTGTATAAAGCTGCTATCAACATGCACAGAGAGTTTTCTGGAGGCATCCTGTTTCCAATACATGTGAGTAAATGAATGGAACACTGAGGAGCTTGATTGCTGTGTTCTGTGATGAGAAAGCTTATCTTTGTCAGAAATGGTCATATTGTCTTCTAAAGTGGTTGTATCACCTTAATAATTCTTCAGCCAATGAGAGCTGCTATTGTTTCACATGTCGTAGTGTCAGTGTGATCGATTTTGGATTGTTTACTTGTTTATTTACTTGTTCACTTACTTTCACAGTGTTGGCGTTTGAACTCAGGGGCTTGGACTATGTGGGCAGGTGCTCCACCACTGAGTAATAACTCTAACTAGGGGGTAGCCATTTAGAAAAGGATTTGTTCTTATCTGCTTGTTGCTTTCACTGCAATGGACTAATGATATATGAGGCAGAGCTTTTCTTTACATGCTTCTTTGCAACCTCCATCATGTCTTTCCTGAGATCTCTTTTGGGAACTTTTAACTATTTTTCATCATTTTTAAATTATTTTTTTGTTGAGATTAAGACTTTATGTATCTCCAATAACAGTCTTTCATCAGAAATGTCAAGTGATGGAGGAGATGAATCTTAAAAATGGATATTGTTCACCTATATGGTCATGTCAAAACAAAATCTCTTTGTACAACTAATTAATGCTAGTAGGAATATAAAAGGAAGGGGAGTAAGAAAAAAGAAAAAGAAAAAATATTTCTCCATAATTGTGGGTTGTCTTTCCTTTCTGAATGCCCAAATAGAGTAACACACCATCTGTAAAGGAAAACAATTTTCTAATTCCTTTTTCTAAGGTATCCTCTGATTTCTTTGCTTTGCTAGTCTGGTTGCATTTGTGTGTGTGTGTGTGTGTGTGTGTGTGTGTGTGTGTGTGTGTAACAATACTGGGACTTGAACTCAGGGTCTGCGCATGGTTCCTTCGCTTTTTGCTCAAGACTAGTGCTCTACCACTTCATCTACACTTGCACTTCATTCCCTTGTTCTCATTCTCTGGACTAGCTAGGGTAATAGGCATTAACTATAGATTCATAGCCGGATTTTTTACTTTTTTTGTGTGCATTTAGGCAGCTGACTCTTTTCAGAACTTGTGTACTGCACTTACCAAATTTATAGGCAGACTGCATTTATAGTATTTTTGCCATTTTTTAAGGTCTATGAAATTGTTCCTTTTCCCCAATTATATTACTATTTTTTGTCTACTTTAACTCTGAAAATGACCAAAGGCTTATCAATTACATTTATAATTTCAAAGGATTAGCTTTTGGCTTTGTTGATTTTTCTTTACTCAGTTCTTACTTCAATTTCATTAACTTTTGCTTTAAATTTTATTATTTTTCCTACTTACATTGAATTTAATTTATTGTTTTTCTATTTTCCTAAGGCAGAAGCATAGATTATTCATTGTTTTTCTTTGTACTAAAGTGTGCATTAAATGTGATAAGTCTCACTGAAAGAAATACTTTGGCTGCATCCTGAAATTTTTGATAAGTTGTACTTTGATTTTAATATAGTTCAAAATATTTATAAATGTCTCTTGAGATTTCTTTATCGAACCAAATGGTATTTAAAAATGTGTTCTTCAGTCTTCAAATATTTGGGACTTTTCAGCTATTCTTTTGTTATTGATTTCTGGTTTAATTCTATTGTGGCCTATGTTCAAATATTATGAGATATCTGGTTTTTACATTTTTCTTGGTTTTTAATGATCTAGAATGTGGTTTATCTTAATGTATCTATGTAAGAGCTAGACCAGAATCTGTATTTTGCTTTGTTTTAATCATCAAGTAATTCATTGGTGTGTAACATGTAAAGTTGATTGATGTGGTATTGATTGTAACTCTGGCCTTGCTGATCTGTTGTCTGCTGAATTTGCCTATTTCTGATAAAGTAGTGTTCAATTCTTCAACTCTACCAGTTGGTTAATCTATATAGCCTTAGATTTTCCTTCATATATCTTCACCTTCTATCTGCAAGTATACACACAGTAAGGATTGTTTTGTCATCTTGAAACTCTCCTTTATTATTATGTAGAGTCTCTCTTGATTTTTGATATATTTCCTGATCTGGTCTGTTATTTAATTAATATAGCTTCTATTTTATAATCAGTATGATATATCTTGCTGCCTTCCTTTAATTCTAATATTTATGTATTTAATATTTAAGGTTTGTTTCTTCTACGCAGCAGATAATTGGGTCTTGTTTCCTTATTTATTCTGGCAATCTCATTTGATTAATATTTGCAGTAATTATTAACCTACTTGGTAAATATTTACCATATTTCTTACCACTTTTATTTGTTGCCTTTGTTTATGTTTGACTTCCATTTGTTTCTGTGTTTTATGTTTTTATTTTGATATTAGAGTTTTGAATTCAAGCACTTATACTTGGTAGGCATGTGCTCTACCCCTTGTGTCATTCCTCTTGAGTCAAGATGAACTTATTACTTACTCTTTTCATCCATGTCAGACTTGACCATGTTTCCTCTATTTCTGATTCCCATGCTGTGGCTGAAATGATAAACACATTCAACTTTTTCTGTTAAGATGACGGGCTCATGAAAATTTGCCTGGAATATCCTGGAACGACAGTCATCCTGATCTCAGTCTTCCATATAGTTGTTATGACAAACGTGAGCCATTATTCTAAGGTATTGGTCAAGAAGTTTTCTCAGTCATGCTCCAGTTGGCCCTTAAATGCAATTCTCTACATCTCTGTCTCAAAAGTAACTAGGATTATAGGTGTAAACTACTTGCACCTGAATCTTACCTGGTTTCATTGGGAGTTTTTTCTTATTACTGTTTTAACTTTCCTTGGTGTTTGGGGTCATTCATTCACATCAATATAAACTCAGTTTCAAATGCCACCCCCATGTTAGGGCCAATAACTTCTGATAGCAAGACTTTCAATTCATTCTCATTCTTTGTATCATTGCCAAAATTTATTTCACCTATAAATAAGGTATTAGCATTGGAAATGTTGCTGCTATTATTATTTTGCACAAATTGTCAGATTTAAGAAGACAAAGAAGATTTTTACTTTACTCATGCTTATTTATTTCATTTTCTTCCTTTGTTTATTAGATTTGAGATTCTGATTTTATCATTTTCCTTCACCCTGAAAAACTTCTCTTAACATTTCCTGCAAGACAGGTCTACTGGCAATAAATTTCTTAAAGTTTTGTTTGAGAAAGTTTTTATTTCTCCTTCACTTTTAAGGTAATTTGTTGTATACAGAATTCATTTGTGTTTGTTTTCTTTTTCTCCCTCTCAACACTCTGAATATTTCATTCTATTTTCTCACTGCACAGTTGTTGAGGACAAGTTGGAAATAATCCAAGTAGCAAATCTTATTTGCTTCTCCATAGAAAGGTGTTTTTTTTCCCACTCTGACTTTCTTTAAGACCTGTCATTCTTTGACTTATGCAGAGATTGAATAATATCTTTCTTAGTATAATTTTGGGGGAGAGAAGCTGAGTGATGGTTATCCTGCTTGGTGTCCTCTGAAATTCAGATATCTATGATTTGTCTGGGCTGGCCTGGAATCATAATCTCCCTGATCTCAGCCTGTATCTGATATTATTTGGAAGAAGTTCTCAATCATTATTGCCTTAAATATTTGTGCTTCTCCTTCCTCTTTTTGTTTTCTGGTACTTACATTAATCTTTGATCACACTTTTTATAATTGTCACATAGTTCTTGCATTCTATATTTCCTTTTCTTTTTCTTTTTCTCCTCTGTTTTCCAGTTTTTGTCATCTTTGTTGGCATATTCTCAAGGTTAAATGCATTTTTCTCCATGATGTGTAGTCTACTAATTATCACACATATTCTTTATTTCTTGTTTTTGATTTCAAACATTTCTTTCTGAATATTTCTTAGCATTTCCATTTCCCCATTTACATCATTTCTCTGCTTATTTAATTTTTCTATTGGAGCCTTTAGAATATCAACCATCTCATTGTTTTAAATTCTTGGTCTGGCAATTCTGATGTCCCTAACTCATGAGTCTCATTCCACTAACACCTGTAATCCTTTCTATATAAGGGGCTGAGAACTGAGGACTGAGCCACAAAGCCAGCTGAAATGAAAAGGGAGAAACTTGAACAAAAATAAGCCAAATAAAAACCAAATTTAAGCTCTAGTAAGACTAGAAACAAGCAAACAACATGCATTTGTGTTTTTAAGTCTGTCTTACAATGTTTTCTTGGCATGATGTACTTGAATGGACAGGTCTCTAGTCACTTCTGAAGGTGTGGGTAAAAGGGAAACAGTCGATAATTTTATGGTTAGGTTTTCATCTTTTTATATGTTTATTTTTACAAAAGGATTTCAATGCAGCACGTCAATTTATGAGTACAATTTCTCCAGATTAGTGTCATACCTTCCATCATTCTCCCCACCATCTATCTCAACCCCACTGAATCCCCTCAATTCACCTGGTGCTGGTTCCATTTTCTCATTGACCTTTGGCTATGAACCTCATACCCACCCACTTCAGGGATGACAGCTACTTCACAGCAAGAGCGAGCTAGAGTTGAGTGTTTCCTTTCCACGGGGTGAAGGAGCTAGGTTCTAATAACGCCTAACATTGATAAGCTAATTCATCTTGACTTTAGCTCTTAAGAAGGCCAGATACTCTAGCATATTTTTAAATAACTATCTTAAACAGGCCTCCTACCATCAACTGAAGCATGAAAGGACTTTTCTCTGATACTCACTTTAGAAATAGAGCTCCAAAGACTGAAGGTCCTCCCTGTGTCAGTTCCCCTGATATTCCACCCTTCTCTTCAGTGCTGTCACTTTGAACCTCCAGTAAGTCAACAGCTACAGTTTGGGTTTTCCTGGACCAGTCTTAGTTTCCACAAAGGTTTCTCTAATAGGCGTATATTCAGGTAAGTCATGGTTCTCTCTCTTTTTAATTTTGGGGTACAACGATTTCTCTTGTGAACTCACTTCTCTAATGGATCTAAGAAGAATTGATTTTTCAGTTTGTTCAGTATTTTACCTGCTGCTAGGATGGAGTCATGATCCTAAGCTCCTCCTTTTCTACTGAAACACAGACAAAAAGAGCCTCTGTGTGTGTGTGTGTGTGTGTGTGTGTGTGTGTGTGTGTGTGGTAATATTTTATTGAAAGTTGGACATAGTGTGTGAAAAATCGTGGAGGCACAAAATGATATTCTTTATTCCCAGATGTAATCTACTCCATCATTCAGCAGGGAACTAGAATAAGACAGACAACTTTGATTATTCAGGGGTGGAGCTGGTTTGCGCTTGCATTCCGTGTCTTGCCTCTGTCTGCTTCTGGTTTATTCCTCCTCTTAGGTGGTTGCACTCTAGGAATCACAAATGAAAACCTATGATGCTTACCGATCCTCTCCTCATGACTTATCTAATCTCCATATTCAGTCTTTCCACTGTAGTGAGATGGCCAAAAACTGCCCACCCCTTTCACCTTTTTCCCCCTCTGCATCTCAGACTCTTTTCTGGTATAACCTAAGAGTTCACTAATGCTTCCACAGCAAAATTACCTGACTCGGCTCATCCATAATCCAGGGTTTAAGAATGGATGCTTTGATTGGATGGATCACTAACTTCCATTGGCCTAGATTTGTGACAGATGGAAAGCTAATGATGGCCTTGACTTTAGCTTCACTTTTGACTGGTTTCTTTGTCTCTTATGGCAAACCAGAGTGGTAACTGCTTCCCACAGCTCCTGAAGGACTATGGTCCTCAAATCTTGGCTTGCTTCAGAAAGTCTCTAATATCGGCCAACAGATGTTTCTTTCATTCTATTCAGCCTTTCTAGTTGTTATTCTTGAAAATATTGATCTTAATCGGCAGAAATGCAAGACCTGGGACCACTTAATTGTGAAATGGAGAAGTTGTGGGCAGGTGTTCTCAGCATCTGTGAGATAAGGCAGTGACATATAGAATGTCAGGAGGCCCCCAGAATGCCAGAACTTACTATCAAAATAGAGAGATGACCTCTCACTACAGTGGTGGAGGTTTTGCTTCTGTGAAGATTAGTGCTGTTTTGAGTGTTAACACTCAGGAGAGCAAAGGAGGCAGCTCTCTAACAGATGACCATGGAGAGGCAGCTTTTACAGCAAAAAATGGGCTAGAAAAGAATTTATTATTAGAGGGAGAGATGGTCACAACCACTGAACCAATATAATTCCAATATTAGGAGTGTGCTTCAATATATTGTGGATCTTTTTCTCAACCTTGCGTTGATTGTATTATGTTAAAAACATGAAATTGACCACTGTGGGACTATTTACACCATGGAAATCAGAAAGCACAAATAATTCAGAGCTTTGTTTTGGGAAATATTACCCACTATAGTACCTTGTACAGGGAGGAGCACTAGGACTAGAGCTCAAGCCTCATGGGCCACAGATACTGAGTGTTGATTAAATAATTGGCTCCATGTTAAACTCTAGTCCTAGTGCTCCTCCCTGTACAAGGTACTATGGTTCAAAGCCAGACCTGGCAGGGAAGTCTGTGAGATTCTTATCTTCAATCAAACTCCCAAATACCAATCTGTGGCTCAAATGGTAGAACACGTCTTGAGCACAAAACCTCAGGGTCAATAGCCAGACTGGAAGTTCAAGCCCCACGAATGACACAAAACCATAAACCTCCAAATAAAGAAGGCAAGGCTATGGCGGGGAGTCTGGCCTAGTGGTAGAGTGCTTGCCTTGTACAAAGACCTGGGTTTGATTCTTTGGTACCACATACATAGAAAAAGCCAGAGTGGTGCTGTAGCACAAGTGGTAGAACTGTAGTCTTGAGAAAGCCCAAGGACATTGTTAATGTCCTGAGTTCAAGGACCAGGACTGGCAAAGAAAAAAAAAGAAGTCAGGGCTAGCAGGAATAGTAAACATTTACCAAATGTCACAATAAACAGGGCATCAGCTTCTTTCAGGGACTGAGCGATGGCAGAAGACTAGAATGAGATGGCTTCATGTTTTGCAGCATTATATTTTCAGGGTCTTGGACAACTTAATTCATAGCCTCTTATTTACAGAGCACATACTTGTCCAAGGACAGTGCTCAAGCCCTGAGCTCAAGCACAGGACTGGCAAAAAAAAAAAAGAAGTAGAAGGAACAAATAAATATCACATCCACTGTTGAAGGCAATGAGACAATGCCATTGATGTCGGCAGAGTCAAGCCCCGGCCCCGCCCCCCAAAAAGATTAAATCATCAGGTCAAGTTTTTTTTTTTTGACAGTTGTGGGGCTTGAGCTCAGGGCCTGAGCACTGTCCTTGGATTTTTCTCAAGGCTAGAACTCTACCACTTGAGCCTCAGCACCACTTCTGGCTTTTTTTTCTATGTATGTGGTACGGTGGAATCGAACCAGGTCTTCGTGCATGCTAGGCAAGCACTCTCCCACTAGGCCAAACTCCCGGCCCAAGGTCAAGTTTTTTAAACTATTTTTCTTTCAACCCCAAGAATTTTTTTTTTAATTTTATCAGAGTAATGTAAAAGAGGTTACATTTACATTCTTAAGGTATTGAGAACATTACTTCTTGAACATGGTTACCCTTCCCATGTTTGTCTTCCACTTTCCCTCCCCACACACCCTCCTAAGTTATACAGTACATTTCCAACCTGTTGTGAATATCATTGTTGCACTGGTTCATCCTTTGTCTCATCATCTTTTTCCCCCTTCCCTTATAAATGTATATACAATACACCAGGTACCGAAGTCAGATACAACAGCAGAGTATAGACTTTAAATGAAAGAAAAAAGGAAAAGAGAAAAAATAAAAAAGAGTGAAGAAATAATTTCACATAGTACATTAAGAACAACAACCACAAAGCTAAATCTCTTGTTTCCCTATCCTGGAGTTTATTTTGCTTAGCCTAATCCTATATGACCCTATGCATATAGCTTCTGAGCTATTGTGATGCTCTGATAGGAAAATCCTAGTTGCATATTAATTATTACATATGATGGAAATCATGGAGCCTATGTTCCCTTGGGTCTGGTTTACTTAATAGGATTTTTTTCAAAGTACTTCCATTTATTTACATACAAGCCTCAAGAATTCTTTCCATGTTATTACACATGGTGTATAGGAGTTAACCTATTCACTTGTATTTTACTCAACATTAGTTATTAAACTGCTGGTGTCTTGTTTTAGAATTCTAAGGAAAAGAGCTTAATCATTATTTAAGTTTCTTTTTTTTTTTTTTGCCAGTCCTGGGCTTGAGCTCAGGGCCTGAACACTGTCCTTGGACTTTCTCAAGGCTAAAACTCTACCACTTGAGCCTCAGCACCACTTCTGGCTTTTTTCTATGTATGTGGTACCGAGGAATCGAACCTGGGTCTTCATGCATGCTAGGCAAGCACTTTAACCACTTGGCCAAACTCCCGGCGATCTGTGAGCTAATACCAATAAATTATTTTTTCAAGAAAAATAGACTATTGGCTGTTTTAGCCATGTGATGTAGAACATACCTTCATTTGAAAGCTGTTTTGTAACTTATTAGTTTCTTCTGTTTTCTTGGTCAATTTTCCAGAGGCACAGTCACACAAATTGTATTTTATCTTGAGGGGTAAGATTTTTAGACAAGATTCTTAAGAGTCGAATTTTACCGATGTATGGCTCTTAATTATTTACTAGATTGTATTCAATATCATGCCCTAGTTCTAAATAAAATTTGGTCCATTTCTCATGCAGTCTAAACTCTTTAGATATTTTATGTTATTTAATGTGCTGTGGTATGCACTAAGTCATTATCACACTAATAAATTATATATATGGCCCCAATTCATGCTCAAATATATTCTCAGTTAAGATGATATTATATTTTTCATGTTTCGGCATAGTAGTAAAATTTATACAGAATTTATACATTGCTAGTAAGTGCAGGAATTAGTACTTCATGCTTGTCTCAATCAAGTGTGTCAACACTGTCATTGTACTACACTGAGTCCACATTGCTTTTCATGATTCAGTCATGAGTATGCCTCCGTATCCTGTTTCTCTAATATGTGGCTAGAGTTTAGCTGACTGATAGTCAACCTGATATTTTTATTTTTATTATTTCTGATCCTGGGGGGGATTTTCTCAGAGTTGTTTATTGGAGTCTCATGGACTACCCAGGCTGGCTTTGAACACCAGTCCTCAAATATGAGCCTCCTGAATAGCTAGGATTACAGATATGGGCCACTGGTGCTACCTAAATCATTTTTACAGTTAGATTTTACTTTGCCACATTTTAATAAAATTTAGTCTGATTTTTTAGACTTAATTTTGTCTGCTTATGAGATTCTCAAGTAATGGAATTCCACTTATGGGAGTTTGAATGGTTATACATCAATTTATAAACTCCTTAATGGTAGAATTAGAATGTATTTCACTTTTAATCTCCATGACCTGACTTAGTAGGTAGAACAGATATGGATTCTCAATGTAACTTGAACTTTATTGAATAAAAATCTATACTAGAAAGAGCATTTGACAGCCTCTGCACTCTTGGTTTCAGTTCAAAATGGGTTAAATGATGTGTTGTGTGTATGTGTATAAAAATGTAGGCAGGAAAATTACTACCATGTGCACTCTCATTTTGTCTGGCTTATTCTCTTGCTGCATCCTTATGCTTGCCTTGGAAAACTCTAAGTGTTTGTGAAGCAATATCTTTAAGGGTCAGTTTCCTGGACCATAGTGTGAAACAGAAAAGAGCAAATGAGAAGTGTATTAAGACAGAATGCTAACAAAATAAAATTGGCATATTCTGGGGAACATGGGAAGACAGGAGAAAGAAAAACAAGAAACCTCTAAAAGCTTAGACATGGATAAAAAGACATTTTTGTACAAAATAAAATGGGCAAACATGTAACAATAACATAAAGAACATGAACAGGAATGAAAGTGTAGGCAAGTTGCTTTTGCTTCCTGTCTTGCGTAAGTACAGTCATTCATTATAGAAGGGAACAAGAGCTAATATGGCTCTTGAACTATAATGTTGTGCTAGTCACCTACTCTTTTTTTTTTTTTGCCAGTCCTGGGCTTGAGCTCAGGGCCTGAGCAGTGTTCTTGGACTTTCTCAAGGCTAGAGCTCTACCACTTGAGCCTCAGCACCACTTCTGGCTTTTTTCTATGTATGTGGTACGGAGGAATTGAACCCGGGTCTTCATGCATGCTAGGCAAGCACTTTAACCACTAGGCCAAACTCCCGGCCCTAGTCACCTACTCTTGAAGGAAGGCTCACATTAACTGCTGTTCATTAAACAAAAGCCTCTGGATGAATATGGGTCTCAAGATAAAAATGATCGAATTGTATATGTTTAATGCAAAACATGTTAAGAAGAAAGATAACAAAAATCACTAATAAAAATTATTCTATTCCATATTCAAGAATTTTTCATTATAGTTTATAAAGTAAATAAGTATAAATATGGTTAACGTTTTAAAAGGTATTAGAAATAATATAAATTGTAATAACTTTCATAAAAAGTGAACCATTTAACATACTGAATACAAAGACATGTTAGGGAAAATTAAAACTTTTTAATCTGTAAGCTCTATAAACAACTTGATATTATAGAATTAGTAATTTCTATGAGGACAATCTCTAGGACATAACAAGGAAAGTGTGTATGTGTGTGTCTGTTTGTGTGTGTTGTGTATAGGCACACATTGGCATTGAGGCCAGATTGAAAGCTATAATATATAACCAATGAGATGCCCACAAAAAGAGCATAGAACTGGGAGAGAAGTTGCCGCTGAACATATATCAAGCTAAGTTTTCAGAACTAAGCAATCAGAGTCTTTATATGAAAGGACATGTCAATATCTCAACAATTATAACAGATAAATCAATCCATTCTTGTTCATTGAAGCAAAGCTGAAAAAATGAAGAACACAAATGAAATCATGTTCTAGTAAACAATAGTAAGTAAATGTCATCTGAATGCTCATAACCAAGCACATATTCTGGAACATGTAGGTATAGACCTACAAAGTCCTGGTGAAAATTATAAAATGGTAATAAAATGGTATTAGCATTCAATAGAATGCAAATTTTAAAAATACTTTAGTTATACCCATGTCTAAATGGGCTTACACCCACACCATCACCAGGAGAATTATTAAAGAACATCTTTTTCAGAAGAAGCAAAATAAACCCAGTGTGAAAGAACTTGCAGAAGAAACAGGCAGAAAAGAAAATGGAGTATGGGCAGAAGAACATGAAAAAACTTAGTGGACTGTTTGTTATCAAGTTAATAACCTTACCTTTGTATAAATTAACTGAAACAATTTAGTTTAAAAGAGAGAGAGACTGAGATGTTGGGATTTGTGCAAAAGTTTTAGCTTGTTCAGGCCTTTGAAAGAATGCATCTTAAAATATAAATCTTCTGAGGCTGGGAGTTTGGCTTAGTGGTAGAGTGCTTGCCTAGCATGTATGAAGACCTGGGTTCGATTCCTCAGTACCACATACATAGAAAAAAGCCGGAAGTGGTGCTGAGGCTCAAGTGGTAGAGCTCTAGCCTTGAGAAACTCCAAGGACAGTGCTCAGGCCCTGAGGTTAAGCCCAAGACTGGCAAATATATATATATATATATATATATCTTCAGTGGTTTTCATTTTTAAATGGAGTATTTGTAACTGAGAATATATGGTCATATAGATAAATGCTATCTATCTATCTATCTATCTACCTGGTATTAACTCAGGGCCTTTTACTTTCCAAGCAGATATTCTACTACTTGAATCCATATTCTCAATCATATTTTTGTTTAGTATTTTTTTTTCTTTTCAAAAAAAGTTTTGTTTTGTTCCCAGGCCAGCAGATCTTCCTTGAGATTTAGGAGGAAAGATATGTGTCACAATACTTAGCTTTATATTTGTTGTAATGGTGGCTCTAAAGCTTTTTGCATGTATTGGCATTTAGCTATGGTGTCCCTGGAATCAGTCTCCTAAGAGGCTTGGATAACAGGTGTTAGACACTGAGCCGGACTTTAATGTGCTTTTTCCCTATTGTCCCAATTTTCGGAAAGAGTTGAAACTCAAAAATGATCAATCATGATAATAAAAATAAAAATAGTAGCCAATGCAAAAAAAAAAAGATATTCTAAAGCTGGTTGCCCATGACTCACACCTATAATTGTAGCTACTCAGGAAGGTGAGGTCTGAGGATACTGGTTAAAAGCCTACAGTGACAATAAGGACGGTGAGATTATTTATTATTATTATTATTTTCGCCAGTCCTGGGGACTGAACTCAGGGCCTAAGCAGTCCTTGAGCTTTATTCAAGGTTAGTGTTCTACCACTTGAGCCAGAGCTCCACTTCTGGCTTTTCTATATATGTGGTACCCAGGAATTGAACCGTAGTCTTTGTGCATGCTAGGCAAGCACTCTACCACTAGGCCAAACTCCCAGCCCGAGGACTGTGAGATTCTTATCACTGGTTTTCACCAAAAAGCACAAGTAGGAGAAGATGGCGGTGGTTCAGTGAACCAATGCTACTATTTTATGAGTTTTCCAGAAAACATTCATAAAATCTACATGTGCAATTGATCTGTGTCACTGGATTTCATGAACATTTTCTTTGCAAATGGCTTTCTATATTTTTTCTTATACTGAGAACAGTGGAGTAAGCTTTACCTTAAGCAAATGAAAGACCTGGTCATAAAATTATATGCTATATGTGAGATAGAGCTCTAAGGGTCAAGCGTATGGGTTGCTACGCTCACTAGGCAACTTCCCAAATCCCTGACGATGCTTTCTATATAGAAAGAAAAAAAAATCCTGAGCCAAGAAATCAGGTCATTATATAATGTAATTGAAGAATTCCAGGAAGATCATTCATGTTCACTATTTTTAGAATCATCAACAAGGAAGCAGTGTCCCTCCCAAATATTTCAAAAATTCTGTGTGGTAATTCATTTCTGTGACTACTGAAAACATGAAAAATTAGTATACTAAGAGGGAAAATTATGTTATATGGATTATTGAAAAATAGAAAGTGAAAAATAGAAAAAGCCACTTTAAATGTCTTCAATAATGTCCTAAACCAAGTGAGCATACTAAATGCTTTCCATATATTACCTCATTAAATCTCACAAAACTTTTGATGTTGAAACTCCATTATTCCCATGTTGTTGATGAGGAAACTTGGATACAAAGAGCATCAAACATAATAAAGTAGGTTTTAGTGGTCTTTGGAAAGACAATTCCACATATGGCAATCTCCTAAAGCATCAAGCAAGAGCTTGTATTTCATTGGTTCCTTCTACTTGAGCCACTCAGTGAAAAAAATCACTCTAAATACACAGAAAATGGTACATGATACATGGAACATGTATTGATTAACTCTACAGTAATCTTGCATTTATTTCTATAAATCATAAGTTGTGTTTACTTTAAACCCAAGATTTAGTTCATCAAAGGAACAAATGTTTAGATTAGACACTTAGCAGATATGCACATTTAAGTCAAGTATTATCACATACCGTAAGGAGATGACAAAGCATATCCTTATATAACATATTTCCTGTGTTCTTTGTATTATCATTTGAGCTTCATTCAAGGAAAGATACAGAGTTATTAAATGACACAATAGGCATAGTCAAAACATTTATGAAGAAGAAATCCAGTTTGTTGGACTGAGCAGAAAAGCCATGCATCAAGTCATGCTCAGTCCTTCATAGAGTCTCTCACATTTCTAAGTCTCTTACCCTTTGACTTTAAGCCTCTGCTATCTGGTTCTTGGAGTTATATGTGTTTCATGTGTTTACCTACATCTGTCTCAGTCCCCATTTTCACTCTGTAGCTTGAACTATACACACGTGTTAATTAAAGACTGTCTTTTAATTTTGAATCTTTAAAGAAAAAATTTGCTATATCACTGCTCAAACAATGGATTCACTAATTTGAGTTAAAAAACCTATCACGGTCACAACAGATGACAGAAAATCCTGCGGACATAAAGTTACGTCTCTAGTTCTACATTCAGGACAGGTTTCTGGCAGAAGTCTCAAATGGGCATCCATACTGCAAGGTTAGAGAAGTTACACTTTTATTTTTGTCTACAGGGACACACCAGATAAGAGTCAGAAGGTGGAATTTCTAGAAACTTTTATCTTTTTTATAATTATAGCTCATAAAGTAGACTACAATAAGCTTGACAGCTTTTAAACAATAGGATTTCATTTCTAAAAATACTGGGGGCTGGATGGTTCAATGTGTCATAAAGACAACCAATTTCTGGTTTGAAGACTTGCAGCATAGCTGTGTACTCTAATGGTAAAGAGGAAACAATGAGTTTCCAGAAATCTATTTTGTAAGTAGTTTCTTCCATCAAGTTTAGGATCCCAAAATATGAACTGGAGTTGAAAAAGACACAAATGTCTGAACCAAAACTTCACCAACCATACAACGGACAAAGGCCTCATATCTAAAATATATCAACTGCTCAAAAAATTGAATCACTCCAAAACTAATCTCCAAAGTAACAACCATCCCATTAAAAGATGGGCCAAAGACCTAAAGACAGTCTTCTCTGAAGAAGAAACAAGAATGGCCTATAGACACATTAAGAAATGCTCGAAATAACTGGTCATAAAGAAATGCAAATCAAAACAACTCTAAGATCCCATCTCACTCCAGTTAGAATGGCCAGGATCAAGAAAACTAATAAAAACAGATGGTGGAGGGGATGTGGCAAGGAGGGATCACTACTACACTGTTGGTGGGAGTGCAAACTCGTTCAACCACTATGGAAAGCAGTATGGCAGTTCCTCAAAAGACTAAACATAGAGCTCCCTTATGACCCAGCAATTCCACTACTTGGCATTTACCCAACCGTCCAGAAACAAGGACATACTAAATCCACTAGCACAACGATGTTCATTGCAGCACTACTTACCAGAGCAAAGATATGGAACCAACCCCGATGTTCCTCAGTTGATGAGTTGATCAACAAGTTGTATTTGTACACAATGGAATTCTATGCTGCTGTCAGAAAGAATGACATTGCCCCATTTGTAAAGAAATGAAAAGACTTAGAAAAAATCACATTAAGTGAAGTAAGCCAGACTCAAAGGAACATAGGCTCAATGGTTTCCCTCATTTGTCATAATCAGTAGAAACTTGGCCTCTTCTAGCAGATATTTGCAATACAGCAAAACGTAGATACATAAGGCCATACAGAATGACGCTAAATGAAAGGACCTCTAGGATATAGAAACAAAAGCCATATAATGAGTGATTGTTGTTCTTAATGTACTACGTTATCTCTCATTTCTTTTGCTGTCCCTTGGTTATCTCATATGGTTACAGTATCTCAGTTTGTTATCTGATATATTGGATATATGTGTATTTGGTTATTTGAAATTATATAGGGAAGGGGGGAAAACAAGATGAGGGTTGGGGGTGGGAGGAGGGAAATGGGGACCAAGACATGAGAAAGGGTATCAATGTATGTGAAGTAATGCACCTTTTATCTGGTGAATGTAATGTAACCCTTCTATTAATTACAATAAAATTATATAAAAAATAAAAAAATAAAAAATGAAGAGGTTTCTAGTATGAAACATGGCTAAATGACAGAAAGAATCATTGAAGACTTCAAGTTTATGTGTAGGAAAACACAAGCCCCCTAAAAAAGAGGCATATGAATAAAATCAATAAACATTTCTTTTTCATTGCTAGATATTTCACCTATCAGAATAAAAATGTGTCTTTTATAGGGAAAGAAAGAAAACATGATAAATATTTTAGACTGGTACCCTGACATGATCTTTGTGATGTTCATCTATTTTGTTTCCAAGGTAGAATTGGTCATAATTTAAGTTTTCAAAATCTTCCAAAAATTACAAAACAACAGGTCACATAAAAGAGGATATAATACTGACCTTCAGACACTAACCAAAATATTATGTTTTGTTGATTTATCATATAAATTTGGAACATTCTTCATTCTAAGTATACAACTGCTATATTCAAAGGAAATTAATTTGCCTTTATGTTTGATGAAGATTATTATGTGGGTGAAAATTAAAATGTCAGAGAAAGCTCTTTACTGTATTAAGAAATGTGACATTAGCTGTAGTCTCTTTGGCAAGAATTTATATGCTGCAAATTAAATGTTTAACTTCTATCACAGTTTTAGTCCAATCATATCTTACATGCTGCTAAGATTAAAAGGTAGTGCTGAGTATTTGTTTTGTTTTGTTTTATAGAGAGTAGCTGGAATAAAATGAGCAGTTTTCTTAAACTTGGGCTCTATAATGAGAAATTGGGAGTATAAAGAGTAAGAGTTGGTAAATATTCTAAGAGTGATCATCCACCTAAATTTATGTTATCTGTATCAGTAGATATGCAAATTCTTCACACTTCTTTTCAATCCATGGACCACTTCTGTAATTATATTTCAACAGAATCTTCTAGTGTTAATTCAATACCTACAAGGATGTTTTGTCTGTTTTGTTTTTTTTAAATAATTTATTCATGCTCAGTGTGAGAAAAATCTGGTAATTCTCACTTATAAAATGAATATAAGCTAAATGAAAAGACCTCCAGGATATTGAAACAAAAGCCATACAATGAATGATTGTTGTCCTTAATGTACTATGTTATCTCTCATCTCTTTTGCTGTCCCTTGGTTATCTCATATTATTACAGTATCTCACTTAGTTATCTGATATATTGGATTTATTTGTATTTGGTTATTTGAAATTGGATAGGGAAGGGGAGAAAACCAAGATAGGGTGGGGGGGTGGAGGGGTGAAGGGGGGAATAGTGGGGACCAAGACATGTAAAAGGGTATCAATATATGTGAATTAATGCACCTTCTATCTGGCAAATATCATGTAACCCTTTTATTAATTACAATAAAAAATAAATAAAAAATAAATTCTCTACAATGATATTTTGGTTTTTTGATTTTTGATAATTTATTTATCCTTGTCTTAGTGTGGGAAAATCCAGTAATTTTCACTTACAAAATCAATGTAATAATCAAATTCTCTGTTTAATCTAAGATCAACTCATTCATTTAAAAAAATAACTGAATTTAGGGCCGGGAGTTTGGCCTAGTGGTTAAAGTGCTTGCCTAGCATGCATGAAGACCCGGGTTCGATTCCTCGGTACCACATGTAGAAAAAAGCCGGAAGTGGTGCTGAGGCTCAAGTGGTAGAGCTCTAGCCTTGAGAAAGTCCAAGGACAGTGCTCAGGCCCTGAGCTCAAGTCCAGGACTGGCAAAAATAAAATAACTGAATTTTATAGGAGTTTTTTTTTTTTACCTAGAAACTGGATAATTCTTCACAATGTCAGATAGTTGATTTACTTCTTTTCCAATTTTAAATGGGTAGATCTGGCTATTTAATAGACTGACAAAAATACAGAGTTGATTTTATATGATAATAATTAGTTGGTGTTTATTAAGTGGAAAGAGATTAACAATAAAACATTCCACTTTCTGTTTTATAAGATAGATTTGGTCTTTGAAATTTAGCAATGTTTGGAAAAAATATTCACTTTTCTTTCTGGGAAACAAGAAGAAAACTTGATGCTTCTTAACCGACAGAATTAAGCAGGAAGTGAAATCAGTAGTTGGTTCCTATACCTCTTGTCTTTGCTTACTTTCTGTTCTCAGCTACCTAAAATACTTTAGAGAAGAAACATTTTGTAAGAATGTTTCTTAAAAGTAGGATCTGAGACATTAGTGAGCCTCAAGTAGTTCAGTAAGAAAGACAATACATTTCTGTCAAAGGACCTCTCAAGCTTTTTTTTTCTTAAAAAAAATTAAAAGAAGGATTCAGAGTTAAGGGAACAATTTCAAGTGTTGAGAACCAGTAAATAGGTTCAAACCCAAACTGTGCTTTATGCTTAGTCTCTCTCTTCTTTTCTATACTCTACTGTCTTTATCACTTTCAAATCTGAAGAACAGATATCCTTTGTAGGATTACTGTTGTGTTTACGCAACAAATAGAACCTGGGTATGCTTGATGCTAGATGAATGCTCTTCATTTCTTGTCCATTTCTACAGAGAGAAAAAGGACAGAGTCTTGCCCCCAGTGTAACATGCTTGGGGGAAAGAGAGAAATTATGTATTTCTATCTTTTAGAGTTTTGCCTGAACACCTTTTACCCTCCTACAGAGTACAGTCCATTAAACTCTGCAACTGTGGATTAAATTATGTGAGGTGTTTGGGGTGAAAATTTGGAGTAGAAATCTTGTATAGGATACAGATGGCCTTAGATTCATTCCTTTCTACTGATAATAAGTAGGTAAAAAATGAAAAAAAATCAATAAATAAAGTAAACCTCATTAAACAAAGTATAACTTTCTAATTGCATTAATGTGAACAGAATTATGAGAGAAAAGGAGTGAGAGATATTGTCATACCATGAAATTCCACTTGTATTTGGAATAATATTTAAATCAAAATAAATATCCAAATTAATGTTATCTTGGATGTTCCATTTCACAATAAGTTAAAGACATGCAATCCCATATGTTTTGTGATCTTATGAGGTTCTCTTGTACTTTTTAGTTTCTCTAGTTAGTGTTGAATCATATCGTGTGCAAATTAACTTTGAAAAAATGATATAAAACATAATGTATAAATGAATGCTTTCGCTTAATAGTCTACTTTCCTTCTATTTTATCCTTGTCTACTGTTGTCTATATATCTGTATCTGCATTCATTATATATAGTCAAACATGTACCTATATTGAAAACACACATGAACACATATGTATGCATGCACATTTAGTCAGGTTACCACATTGAATAGAGTTGTAATATTTGAAGTTATAATACAATATTTTTCTGACTTTTTTTCTCAATTTTAAACATATAGGGTTTATTAATATTGATATTTGTGACTCTAATGAGTCATATTTATTGGTATGGTGTTTTATTTGTAAATATGCTTATATCTGAATGCCCATTTTCTTGTATATGTATCATACATTTTGATCTACATGTTTTTTCATACCAATTGAGCTTAATGTAAGTCAATAATTGATAAAGCTTTGGATACCAATATGTAAAGACAAATCATTTGGTTAATTAAAATTTCCTGTGATCATAATTCTAAAGACCATTAGAATTGTAATTTTCACACTTTAAAGTCATTATTTAATGCTAGAATTAGTTTTTTCCCTCCAGATTTCCATAAGTGTAACACCAAGAATATTTCTCCCATTTTTTCTTTAATGCTGTACTTTTTATTATTCCTAAGAATAGATTTCCAGAAATAGAACTGTTGAATTAAAGAGAAAAGTGTTTTAAGGCACTCTCTCACCCATTGCAAATAACTTGTACAAAAGCTCTAACTACGTTTTGCATTTACCATTTCTATAAGAAAAATATACTGAAACTGTAATATAAGTCAAACACAAATTTTGTCAATTTTCAGCAAAAGTATGTTAGCATTATTTTCATCTACATAATAAAATAAATGATAGTTTGTGATTCACTTTTCCTCTCTTGTAAGATGCATTTTGTGTAATTTGCCAGTTTCAACCCAGCACATTTTTCTTGTTTTAAAGAGGCAGGACTCCTAATTCCTGAGTGACTCATTTGATCATGCAGATGGTGCCAGCCATAAAATGGTTTATTTTCTTGGACTGAATTGATTACTTTTCTGTGAAAGAACCCAGGGAATGAATTCTAACTGATGGACTTGTCCAATTCCCAGAAGCATAATGATTTCACTAAGAATAGTTATTTTTTCAATGATGAATTATTTTGAGAGGAAAATATTTATATAACTCTGGAAAGTCAGTTTTCACATACAAATTTTCTCTTTTATATTGTATAAAGAGTCCAGTTGTGAAATTGCCTCATATTTTTTCATCATTGACATTTCAATATCTTTTTATTTCTTTCTAATCTCCTTCGCTATTCTCCTTAGCTTTGCAAACCAGCAAATATTGGACACAGACCAGATTTCTGAAGGTATTTACTTAGCAGTTCTTCCTCTCATAAGTAAATAAGAAGTGCATGTGAAAGCTTGAGCTTTCTATTCATTATCCTCATTTTTCATTTCTCATGACCTCTCATATCCCCCATGTCCTAAACAACTCCTTTTTGTACTTCCCATTGTACAATCTCCACTTAATCATACTTACCTTTACTTCAGGTAGTTAGTAACAAATGGAGGTTTTAAGGGTAGTTAAGAAAGCCTACCTTTTAGCATTTTCCAGCTCTTTATTTCGAGCTGCTAGAGTCACCCTGAAGTGGGGAGGCTGGGTATAACAGGCGCAATCTCGGACACATGGTTGGTAGGTTTAACTGGTACCATCTTGTCTTCATGGTGGAGGAAGGTGAAGTCTCACCTCCAGATGATGGGTGTGCCTAGAGGTACGGATAACACTGGACCTGTCAACCTTGTGCCTTGAACTTGGAAGACTAGATGTTCTTGTGACCCTGCTTCCTGACCATGACACTATTAGGCCCAGACCATGCTTCCTGTCCCCTGTAGTCACCATGGCGTCCCACTTTAGGTCTGCATTGGAGTTGATCTAGTTTGTTAGTGTCTTTTTTTTTCTCCTCTCTCAATTCTCCAACAAAGTTAAGTATTGTAGAGGGGTAGAGGTCTTCGAGACAGGAGTCTACCTGCAAACGTCCTCTTTCTAATAAAGACTCCTGATTCGGCTTCTCTCTTCCTCACAGACTAGAATACCTTACAGCAAAATCATCCTGGATTAAATCTGCATCTCTTCTACTGTTTAATCATATGCTGTATAATGTTGGTTCAGCATTTCAGAATAAGGGGACACAATTAGGGAAGAATTTAGGGAAAAACACAATATGTAGCAAAGAGAAAGAGCATCTACTAGCTGATTAAGATCAAATACCATTTAAACATTTTGTGTATCTATTATTTTTCTATTTTTTTTAAAAAATGATATCTGTAAGTAGTTCTTACAAGGAGTTGCTATTAGAAAAAGTTTATGAATAGGTCATGTTTCCTTTTTCAATATTCTCACCCAAACCACTCCTTCACTTTTCTTAATTATGCATTGGCTGCAATTTCTCTGCCTCCTCTTCATTCTAGGATCTTTTGTTTACCCTATTTTGAAGGAGGGTAGCAAAACATTATCTTAAAAATGAGAAAAATAACTGCTTGTTTAATAAAATATATGCACATTTGTGGACTAGATTAGGGTGATTATTACCTTTATATTTCATGTGTATGTGTGTGTGGGGGGGTATGTGGGTGTGGCTTCATTAGGAAAAAAACCTTACAGCAACATTTTCAAACTGTGCTTCACAAATTCTAGAAATTCTGAAGACTTGCCATAGGAGTTCATAACTAAAAGGACTCCATATATAAGGTTCTTTCTCTCTTCTATCAAAATATTGTTGAGACAATATTTTGTCTTTTGAAGGAAGCTACTACTTTGCTGGTAAATGACAATGTGCCTAACATTGGCTTGTTTTCTCTTTGGTCTTTGAATCTATTTGGTATTTTATATTGTAAGCAGGAGAAGCAGCACATGGGTGCAATGGAAAATATATGTGTACAATGCATAAAATAGTGCCTTTCATTCAGATTTGTTAGGACTAAATGACCAAAGAACACTAAATTAATTCTAAGGCACTCCTAAATCCATGGTTCTGTGAGTCGGTTCAAGTTTCACTGCATGAATCCAGTTGGCCAGGACCTTGTGGGTGCATGATTTTTCTGCTGGGGCCTGATTAAGGAAAGACATAGTATTATCAAATCAGTATATTTCTTCTCACTTCTGCTACCCAGATTCCCAGCCATTCACTGGCATGCAGACATTTTTGGCATGAATCATACTATCACAACTCTGTTCTGGTGGACCAGGATGAAAGTTTCCCCCTTCTGATCAGAGTTGGAAACCTCGTGTATTACCTTGGTTAATAGCCCATTACTGTCAAAACTGTGCCCCTAATGAAGCAGAATACATTTAATCATGTATATGCTTCTGCCTCCACATGTAAGGAAAGCTCTCTTGGAAAAATAAGTACATAAATAAAAGACTCTGCAAGCGACTTCATTGCTTGTTAAAGATGAGTTCATCTTGTCAAAGACGGATTCTATTTTTAAGGATAACTAGGGTCCAGACTCCCTTATATTATTGATCTAGAGGTTTTGCATCTCCGAAAAATCCCCACCTACATACAGAGCTATTCATTCTCCAGCTGCTGAGGATACCATTTCATGGCTTGTAGTGAATTCCTGTCAAGGAATTTTGTTTGTTTTTTGTTTTTGTTTTTGTTTTTGCTTAGGAGAGAAGCTTGCCCAGGGTTGCTTGACTTCAGTGACCAGTAAACAAGGGATTTAAAGTTGTGATTATCTCAACACAATTGAGAATTTCTCCAAGGCCTATCCAGGACAGTTTCAAAGGTCAGCTAGCTCATCTCATTTTTCTGGGCAGTCTTACAGATATTTCCCTCAGGCCATCACACATCCTTTCATTTCTCCTATAGTGGACAATCTCAACAGCAGACTGAGATGCATGAATTCTATGACACGGTATAAGGTAAAAATATAATTCAAGCAGCAAGGAGAAACAGTGTGATTAAATAATTCTAGATTGTAAATGAACACTAAAACTTGGGGGAGGGGACTAGAAGGAAGGAAAAGTGGTAGGAAAATGAGGGCGGGGGTAACACTGCTCAACAAAAAATATTCTCATTACCTTAGTTATATACCTGTAATCCCTCGGTATATTACCTTTGCCATCCAGTGTGCTTAATTGAGAATTTATAGGTCCATTCATGTTACCAAAAGGAGCAAAACCTTGCAATGTATATTTCTTTGGATCTGTTTTTTTCTTCTTCCCTCCCTCCCTCCCTCCCTCCCTCCCTCCTTCCTTCCTTCCTTTCTTCCTTCCTTCCTTCCTTTTTGGCCAGTATTGGGGCTTGAATTCAGGTTTGGGCACTGTCACTGAGCTTCTTTTGCTTAAGGCTAGCATTCTACCACTTGAGCCATAGTGCCATGTCCAGCTTTTTCTGTTTATGTGGTACTGAGGAATTGAAACTTGCATGCTAGGCAAGTACTCTACTACTAAACTATATTCCCAGGCCAAATTTGACTTTCTTACTACCATTTTTTCCAAATTCTGTTCAGGCTATTATGTCAAATTACTGGACTTGAGTAATTTATATGTCCATAAACTTTGTATTCCATAGCTTTAAGAATCTAGGATGTCTAAGATCCAGGACTAGCAGATGTTCGTTCTTATGAAAGCCTGTCATTCACAGGTAGTACATTGTAACTGAGTCATCAATGCAAACTGGAGGAAGGCAGTTCCCTGGGTCATGTGCTTTCAATGTTTACTTATGTTTGAGACACTCTTCTTTTTTGTGACATTCACATGCAGTCACCTTGTCTCTTGAATCCTCTAGTTGTCAATTTCTAAGATAAAAGGTCAGAGCCCTTCTACGAGGAAAGCTAAAAAGTTATGAAATATGTTTTCCTATTCTTTTCCCTTTGCCTGTGGCAGACCTTGTGTGGGAAGAGCTCTTCCTGAGTTTGATAAATCAAAAGAAGAGGCTTTTAGGAAGAGTTGGTGTTTGCCTGACTGTTGAGACATTCTTTATATGTAGCCCATACCTGCCCCAAATCCTTCAGCATCCTTAGTTGTGGGATTATAGATGAAGGTGACCATTTCAAGCATTGCTTTCTAATTGTGAGTGCTGTCCATAACAATTTAACCACCTTTTAAAAACATACAACTGGAATGCCAGCACAAAGATGATTGTGATTCATCTTATGAGTTTGGAAGGAGTCAGGAGCATTGAGATCACAGAAATAATGAGTCTTGGCTGGGCATTTTGCCTAATGGTAGAGTGCTTGCTTAGCATGCATGAATACTGGGGTTTAATTCCTCAGTACCACATAGATAGAAAAAGCTGGAAGTGGTGTTATGGCTTAAGTGGTAGAGCTCTAACCTTGAGAAAGCCAAGGACAATGCCCAGGCCCTGAGTTCAAGCCCCAGGACTGGTTACAAAAAGAATTTCACTTCTAAATTCAATGTTCTTGCTTTTAGATTGAAGCTACACATTTTAAATTATAAATACCGATGGCAAAACCCATGCAAATAATATAAATGTTTAATGTTCCTATACCTTAACAAGTAGCAAATACAAACAATACCAAAGGAAACAAATACAACAAATAAAAACAAATTCAGTAAAGAGTGTTGATTTTCTTTAAAATTTGCATGACAGTTCAGCATGTGTAGTGCTTTATGTAAAAGAAATCTGACACATTTTGTTTAAATGTAATATTTAAGACATATGAGTAGTTGTGGCAAGTACCTGAATCAAAGGAACCCAATTCATAGAAGAAAAAGTATATTTAATTATGGGCCCCATGAATGAGATGGGACTCATCTTTATAAAGCAATATGCACCTTCACAAAATCCTTTTACAGGCCTGAGAAATAATCTAATAGATGTAGTATAACTTGTCATCAATTTTGTGAATCAAATAGTTATGAGACTTTTGTGTGAAAAGCTGCTTCCTTTGTTTCCCAGGATATTTCCTTAGTGTGCAAATATCACTTCTCTCATATTTCATTAAGAGAAAAGGCAAAGATGCCAAAAGAATCATCATAATAACTTTAGCAGAAAGTAAACATGTGAAAGAATCTCTTGGGAAATATTTCTATTACTCAAGACTTATTGATAGTCTATTACTTAATTATATTCTGAAATGCCATAAAATATAGTGATCCTCAACTTACAGATCTATAGTATTTATTACTAAATTAATTAATTCAAGTAATACTTTAGATGCCTCAGTTTTGTAAATTCAGCAGAAATTTCATAGCTGAACATCTTCCTAAAATTAAAAAATATCTTTCTAAGTGAGAAAAAAAATTCATGTAGAGAGTGCTTTATTATCATATTTCACATTTCTCTTGGAAGGAGCTGACCTTGAGCTTCCTTAACCTTCAGTGCTTTACTTTTTCCCAAATATACTTGACATTTTATATATGATTTTTGCCGCTCACATGGGGTCTAAATTTACCACCAGCAATGATAATTATCTTTCATTAAGATAACAGAGTCCAAATAAAGGGCTTCCTTGGTTTTAAAGCTTTAGTTCTAACATGTGTATACATATCCATATTATATACATATATAAACACATGTATCTCTGCTATATGTATTCATATACACAGAGACTATTTTCTTCAATAAGTTATTATTGAGTTCTAATGAAATGCATCATTTAGTAGGCAGTTTGGGTAATTTTTTTAGCAGAAAATGGCACCATTGAACTTCTTAAGGAATTATTTCTACTTTTTGAATTTTAAGGTTACATTTTATTCCCATAAGTCATATCAGTTTAATACACTCGGAGTCCTTTTGGCCAAAAGTTACCACCGGTAAGGAGAAAGATGAAATCAACTGAAACCATCTTCTTCCCTCTCTCTCTGATAAATCTTAAAGCCCAGTTATCTGCCATTACACAAATGGATCTATTTATGATTGAGGAAATGGGACCAAATTGAAAACTTTATAACGGACTTATAGGAAAGTACATTTTGAAGTTATCATTTGAGGCAGGTCAAAATTGAATGCAATGACTTATTTAAGATATATTAAAATTTTGACTACGTTTGTGCAGGTCACATTTAATGTCAGGTTACTAGAAGCAGCAAGTAAAGGAAGAATGGAAGGGCCAAAAATCCAAGCAGGGTCCAACTGATAGAGCAGAGCTATGCTCTCTCTTCTCTTTGTCTATATCTGTGTGTCATTGTCCATACCTGTATCTAGTTATTGCTACAGAACCATGACTGCAGGATGAACTGGTACATTTTACTCTTTGCTAGGGTTTTAATTAGAAATTATAGTAAAGGCTTAAGTTATAAATGTACTAATATCTGCACACTCACCTAAATTGTCAAGCAGGATAACTCTGCACATCTTCTTACTTTGTAAAACTTATATAAACTCTGTAGATATTTGAGTAAGCTGATGTTCCTCCATTTGCTTTCTTTGTACTGTTGTTGACTGTTTCTATTTTTCTTAGCTACTGACAAAACATTCTATTCTTTCAAACCCTTAAAGGACACTATTTATGTTCCTGTTAGACCAGTGTACTTTTTTCTTCTGGCCAGCCTTCCCACTATGATCCTCCATTTCGTGACAGTGAACAATTTTACCCCATTTAAAACTACCTTGAAATATGTCTTCATAGCACAAGACTCATTTTGCACTTCTACTTTTGCTTTTTGACTTCTAAATCAGGGTCGGTTTCTAATAAGTGTTGTACTGTTTTCCAGTTGGTCCTAAGAGTGAGACGAAGTAACAACAGAAATTCCTGGATCTTGGTATTAATTGTCTTCAGGTCATGAGTAGTCTACCTGGACAACATATGTTTGCCTACCTACTTTGGAAATCCCCAAATTCCAGTCCTCTGAGGTTCTCCTGAATTGGCCTCAAAATTGCTGACTTCCCATTCTGGTTATTTCCAGTTTCCACGTTAAGACACACTTTACACAACCAAGCTGACATAGGAGAATTTTAGGCCAAACTCCTACAGGAGGTCCCTTGAAATTTTCTTTTGAGCCTTCAGGGTACATGAAATACCATTTATAAACTGTTTTCTGTAAACAAGGTTCTATTTTGAGAGCTACCAAATGAGTGCCCTCACATAGTTTCATTTAATAAGAGTATGCAAATTTTAATTATTTTCCTTCGAAGACTATGCCTAGCTTTCTGACAGAAATGACAACTATAGCAGGATTTGCATTTGCATAGTACCTGCTTATCAAGTAGTTAAAGAATATGAATAATATGTGCCCAAATTACCAGAGAGTCTGGGTTTATCTTTTTATTTCCTCTGTGTATTAAGGATTTTTTTACCCTATAGATCTCAGTAACTGAGTTATTCTGCCTATGAAGAAAAATGAATTGGTATATCAAATGTAATAAAGCTATAGAAGATATTTAGTTATTTTGTTGCAACTTAAAGTGATAATAAAGATCATTTGATAATAATAATATTGGAAACATTTTTACATAAACAATTTTGTTTCTGAAAAGACTCAGTTTCCATTCTGTAAAGTTTGCTGATAGGTCAACAAAATAACTTTGCAATTTAACCTATAATTCCATTAATTCAAGTAATTTATTTTTAATAATAAAGGGAATATTGCTACAAGATCTTTTCTTTTAATAATTGTTACAATCAAATACCTCCACTAATAGTAAAGGAAGAAGCTAAAACAAAAGGCTGTATATTTTGACTCACTGTATACAAAATTAGAAAATACAGTTAAAAATAAGCTATAATGACATTAAAGAAATTCCCTCTTCCGGTAAGGTGGCTCACACCTGTAATCCTAGCTAGTCAGGAGGCTGAGATCTGAGGATTGCTGTTCAAAGCCAACCTGTGCAGTAAAGAATGTGAGACTTATCTCCAATTAATCACTAGAAAACAGGAAGTTGGGCTGTGGCTAGGGGTAGGCCAGAAGCCTTGAATTGAAGAGCTCATGGACAATAGCCAGGCCCAGGGGGAGAGCTGTAGCCTTGAGCTCTGGGATAGTGCCCAGGCCAGAGTTCAAGTTCCAAGACCGACCAAAAAGAAAGAAAGAAATTAAGTTATTATCAAAACATGGGGCTTAAGGAAGAGACAGGTGGGTTAGGATTACAAAAGCCCACAAGAAAACTTTTGAGTAATGGATATCTTTAATATTTTGAATAGAAAGATGATACACATATAAAATTTGTCCAAATGGTCAAAGCAAATAGAAAAAGCTCACTCTATATCAATATCAATCAAACCTAGAGCAAAAAAACCAAACCTGCTAAACTGCTAAAAATGTCACACAACTATCAGGATCGCCAAAATGTAATAATCTAATAACTATCATAAATAGAAAGAAAGAGTACTGTTAGAATCTTGGCAATTTCTCAATCATTATCTTTAGCAAGTATGTTAAGCATGATTTCTATAACTTCAAGATATAATTAAGGTTTCCACTTAAATCACATCAGTTTCATTTTCTTCATTTCCTCCATTGGTGGAATATTAAAATATACAAAAATCAACATAGGTCATGGAAACTAGAAATTTGGTTCTTTTTCCAATTATTTTTTGGATAAAGGTCTGTGATTTTGTCATTCTTATTGTATTATTCTATAAAAGTGTTCATAGAGAAAATGATTGCAAATAATATATATTATGTAAGTTTCATGCTAATTTAAGCATAAACACCCCGAAGTTATCTATAATGAACTATATTAGCCATATGCATTTCAGAGTTTCAAAAATAAAGCCAGAACAGATTTGTATGAAATCTCTAGTGGTTTCAATTCCCTAATTACTTTAATAATGCTGTAAGTAATGCCAGATTTTCTGAGATGATTGGCAGAAGTACTGACTTTTAAAACATTTTAGAAACAGTTAGAATGTGACTACCAGGAATTAATAAATGTACATTAAAGAATAACAATACAGCAAATAAATAAAAAATAAATTTAAAAAATTAATAAAAAGAAAGCAAATAGTCAGGTATGACTCCAGTCAGAATTATTATTTGTTATAATTTTGTAGAATGTTGCTCTTAGATTTTTCAATGCCTGTGTCTCTGAGACAATGTTCTTATTACAAATGATAATTATATTTAAATTGATAAGACTTTATAAATTTATTAAGTCTGTGTATACTGTAAGACTACAAAAAAGCAAAGAAAACAACTTTGCACATTAGTTATTTGCACATTAGTTATAGTTAAAGAGTAGTTTTCATATATGTATACATTTTTACTCTAATGATAATGATTCATGATTTATTTTCCATAATGAAAAAATGATTTAAAAATTGGTATGAGCCGGGTGGCTCATGTCTCTAATCCTAGCTATTCAGGAGGCTGAGATATTAGGATCCCTGTCCAAAGCCAGCTAGGTATGAAAGTGCATAAAACTCTTATTTCAAATTAAACACCAGAAAACCTGAAGTGGCACTTGGCTCAAGTGGTACAGTGCTAGCCTTGAGCTGTAGAGCTCAGGGACAGAATCTAGGCCCAGAGTTCAAGCCCCATGACTAACAGGGGGAATAAAATTGGTGTTAGAAGAATGCAGAGTCACCATTATAGCTCCACTGTAAATACACTAACAAGGGCTTAAAAAAGAAGTAAAATTTTTATAATTGTTACTAAGCATATAACAAGGCATTTCAACTTTAACTTATTAATTCGACTCCAAATTAATAATAATTAAAAGTTTTGTTTCCCCACTCTGAGCCTGGGTACTGTCCCTGGCTCTTTTGCTTACGGCTAGTGTTCTACCACACTGAGCCACAGTGCCTCTTTCCGTTTTTTTGGTAGTTAATTGGAGCCTCACAGACTTTTTTTGCCCTGTCTGCCTTTGAACAGTGATCCTCAACTTTCAGCCTCTTGAGTAGGTGGGATTACAGGCATGATCCAACAGTGCCTGGGATTTTTTAAAATTTGTATTTATGTGGTACTGAAGAAAGGAACTGGGGACTTCATGTATGCTAGGCAAACACTCTATCACTAAGTCACAATCTGAGCTCGACTAAAAGTCTTAACACAAAGACTAAAAAAATTATGGAACTGATAGCAGTTTGAGATCATATGAATGTCCTTACTTTTTTTTACTCTTTTACTAGATTTGAAGCCATGAATTCAGTTGTTAAGAAATGCTCTAAGCCAGGCGTGTTGGCTAAGGCCTGTAATCCTAGCTACTCAGGAGGCTGAGATCTGAGGATCAAGATTCAAAGCCAGCCCAGGCACAAAAGGACCTGAAACTCTTGTCTCCAGTTAATCACTAGAAAACGAGAAGTGGGGCTTGGCTCAATGATAGGGTGGTAGCCTTGAGCTGAAGTGACAGCCCCCAGGCAGGGTTCAAGCCCCATGACCCACAAAACAAAAAAAGAAGCTTTAATATTTTACTTTTTTTTGTGCAAGTCAAACAGACCCACTTGATAGTCATTTTTCTGAAAATACACAGTTTAAAAAGTAAGAAATTCTGTTTAAATTTAGAAAATATTTGAGTTTGAAGACAGTATCATGTTGATCTCTGAGATCAATAGTATTTGTGTGTTAAATCAAATAATAAAATTTAGATCCATTTTTTTCATATATTTTTTATTGTAATTAATAGAAGGGTTACATTGTATTCACCACATACAAGGTGCATTACTTTACATACGTTGATACCCTTTCTCATATCTTGGTCCCCATTTCCCTCCCCCACTCCTGCTCCTCATCTTGTTTTCTAATACTGCTGCAAGGTGGTAAGGGCCCAGTTTCAATTATCTGCATGTGGCTATTCATTTTTCCCAGCATCATTTGTTGAAGGAGCGTTTTTTCAGTCTATGTTATTGTCTCCCTTAATGAATATTAGATAGGCATAGGTCTATGTGTTTGTTTGCGGGTCTTCCATTGTTTCTTTTGTCTTTGTCCTGTTTTTGTACCAGTACCAAGGTCCTTTCAGTACTATAGCACTCTAGTAGAGTTGCTAGTTTGAAATTGTTATACCTCTATCAGCACTCTTGTGGCTAAGGATTGCTTTTGTAATTTGGGGCCTTTTTTTGTTGTTCCATATATATTATTATATTATTTTCTCTATCTCAGTAAAGAGTGATGTTGGGATTTTGATGGGTGTTGCATTAAATTGTAGATTGCCTTGGGCAATATTACCCATTTTTTTATTTTAATTCTTCCAATCCAGAAGTATGGAAGGTCTTTCCAACTATATCTTCTTTGATTTTCTTCAGAATTTTATAGCTTTCATATTAGATGACAGTTACTTCCTTGCTTAGGTTGATTATTACATTTTTTTTGAGAGGATTGCAAATAGACTAGTAGGAAGAGTATTATCATGTGAGACTAGTTCTCTTTGAAATGGCTTTCCCAAGTCAGTACCGACATATAAAAGGAAGATACCCAAGCTTTGATTTGTTTTATAGGGGAGAATCTCAGAGTTTACCAAACTTGGATCTTTTAAAACATTCCGTACATTTTCACTCTTAAGAGAAACACTATCTCTATCTTCTGAGGAAATTTGGTTTCAAAATATCTGAAAATAGAACCTAGAATTGGTATAAATGACTTACAAAACTTGGAGAAATGTTACAATCTTACAAATAATTCTCTTGCCCACAATTGCTATGAAGTAATATTTTTGAAAGCTTCAATGATCAATAATATATTGTTTTATGTAACATATATTTATTACCATAAAATGAATTATACACCATTTAAAAGAATGACTTCTATTTATAAATACATGTACTCAAATATGAAATCGTACCCTAAATGTTATTTGTAATTTACATTTTTCTTGATTTAATTTTTTCTTTTTTTATGTAAGCTTTACTCTTTGTCACAACACAATTTAAAAAGCACAGTAAAGACACTCAGGTTTTTGTTATTGGCACAGTCTTTGAAAAGGCATTTAAATGCATTTTTCTCTTGTTTATCAGATTTGTCACTTCCTTGTTTAATATTTAGGAGTGAAATTTTAAATAGCTGGTTTTGAACGTATCGCATATTCACTGTAAGTATAGATCAGTGTGCTTACACAACGTGAACTACAGAGCTAAAACATCTAAGAAATGAAACAAATGCACAAGTGAGAGATTTAGAAACAAATCTTTCTCAGGGTGAGAGCCAGACCTCTAAACAGAACTGAGAAAGTGGCATAGCTTTCATAAGTAGCAAACATTGTAGTTCAGAGAACACTGGCAATTCATCTCATGCTGCTAAAAACACAAAGCATCTTATTGTATGCCCTGATGTCTTCATAGTCGGTCAGTGACATCTTAGGTTTTATACTGAATGGGACTGGTGTTCTTTGGTAACACCTGATTCCTTTTACTAAGCAATGAGTCAGTAGCAACTTCTGACACATCTTCTTGTGAGAATGCTTTAATCAAAAAATCACCTTAGCAACACAAGGGTATCAAGACACTTTACAAAACTCTGACAACCAATTTACAGTATACATATTACAGGAGTGCCATTGCTGGCTCACTTATCTTGTGGGTGAATCATAATAATGATTAATCCAGTGAATGAGATATGGCAATTGTGCAGACATAAAAAAGAGATTTAATTTTTTTTACCACTGAGCAGAAGATAATGGTGGATAAGGTAGATTGACTATATATTACCACTTAGCGATTGCTTGTGACATCAACATTCTTGCTTTAAGTAAGCACAGGCATCTTTTAACTCTTCACCGGAAAGGATCTTTTGTTTTTTTATATATGGGATGTGATACCAAATAAATCACAAAATACACTTTGCCAAGTCATGAGAATGAGTTCCTGGCTTACAGATCTTTCTCTAGTTTTTTTTTATTCCACCAAAAGATTGCATTTTATTAATGGTGCCTAAGGACACTGTGAGGGCTCTTATGTAAAGTTAAGCTCAGCCCAACCAATATTTCTGGGAATTTTCAATGCAGCAGATGCTACTACAGAATTCAAATGGAGGGTAATTGTGAAAAGGCATGAACTGTAGCTTTGAGAAACTTTTCACTTTTACATTCTTTGAAAATACCTTTTTGTTAGAAACCTTGAGGAAAACATACATGAAAATTTTAATTTAAAAATTTTTGTAGAGACATTTTCAGAAAAATTTAATTAGTCTTATTTTTAAACCATAAAAGATATAATCACAATGTTAAGTTTTGGCTGATAGACACTGAGAAATCATCTTTAGTTTAAAATTTGGAATGTAAGTAGAAAGAATGACTTACTATTCTTTTCTAATAAATACTAGTAGTAAAGTATAGGAAAGACATAACCACTAAAATCCAATACTGGGAATACGCTTATTGAAGCTACAAAAAGGCAAAAACAAGGGTATTCCTCAAAAGCATTGAAGAATAATATGGCTCAGTTAAGACTTCCACTCTAGGACTCCTGAACTGTAAAATAATGTATATGTTGTGCTTTAAGCCTCTATTTTGATAACTAATAGCAGCAAGTAAGGAAACCAATAATAGACGCAAAAAATATAGACTACTTAGGTTAAATCTTTATTCCTAATCCTAGAAATTTATTTAATATAACATAACTTCCTTTAAAAAGTCTGTCCAGAACTGCACAGAAATGTTTTGTCACTAAGGACAATCCCTTGGTTTTAGATAAAGAGATGCCCATGTGTTAGATCGACATACGATTGTTATTAGTTTGAGAATTCACACTTGAAAAGACTATCTTTCTTTCACCTTTGTTTCCAAAAATGCAGGCAGATTAAAATAAAATAGTTGCAAAATTGTTAGGATAGTTAAGTTCATAGTCATACCTAGTTTAAAGTATGACACAAATAAGAAGAGTTATCATACAGTCAGGTTACAGAGAATGTTTTAAAATAAAATATTTTACTTTCACTTAGCTTAGATATATTACTTGTCTAGAGTAGTTCATTAACATACCACAATGGCCTGAATGATTAATGAGGAACTTCAAAGAACACTTAGTGACAAAATACAATCTCTCAATATGTTTTCTTTTTTCCTTCTGTATTTTTCCATATAGCCCTTGAAATATGCTCAAATGAAAAGGCATGTACACTCAGGAAGATGTTTTCCATTGTAGACCTTTGTGATCAAATTTCAAATAACCAAATACAAATAAATTCAATATATCAGATAACAAAGTGAGATACTATAACAATATGAGATAACCAAGGGACAGCAAAGGAGATGAGAGACAACATTTCCTAACAAATGGGTCGATGTCATTCTTTCTGACAGCAGCATAGAATTCCATTGTGTACAAATACCACAACTTGTTGATCCACTCATCAACTGAGGGACATCTAGGTTGGTTCCATATCTTTGCTATGGAGAATAGTGCTGCAATGAACATTGTTGTGCTAGTGGATTTAGTATGCCCTTGTTTCTGGGTGGTTGGGTAAATGCCAAGTAGTGGAATTGCTGGGTCATAGGGGAGTTCCATGTTTAGCCTTTTGAGGCACTGCCACACTGCTTTCCATAGTTGTAACCTTACCTTCTAATGAGGTTGAGTCTGAGGATCTTGATTCAAAGCCAGTCCAGGCAGGAAAGTGCAAAGTCTGTGAGTCTCATCTCCAATTAATCACAGGAAAACCTGGAAGTAGTGCTGTGGCTCAAGTGGCAGTGAGCTAGCCTCTGCAAAATGGCTACTTTGCTACAAGAAGTTTGAGGGAGGGTATGGGCTAGTGAGGAGGGATTTGTGAGAATGTTGAAAGAGATGAGATTGATCATGATATACTGTGTTCATAAACTGCTTTGTTAAATGGCAACTGTTTTGTACAAGTACTTAAAGATGACAAAAGCCAAATAATTGGTTGAGTAGGCAAAATTAGGGGGGAATTACTGTTTTTGTCCTACAGAAATAAAAATGCTTACAATTAATTATAGAAATTAAGTGCACACAATTAATTGTACAATTAATTGTAGAAATACAAGTTCACACTAAATAGTTCAACCACCATGTGGTTTTTAAAATGGCTCTATTACTTAAAGGTAACTCAGGCTAATTCAGATAAAATATGATAAATTATGTGCAAATAAGAATTTATTAAAATGGAAAGCTTAGAAGAACAACTTCTAGGAATCTCTTTTTTTAAAAAAAAAACTGAAATGCCTTAACTACTTAAATAAAATTTATTTACCTGAGAATTACATCAATTATTTTTAATGATTGATACCTTTTTCTGTCTTTTAATAGTTTTGTTACAGAAGAAACTAACAAGATGTTTCTCGTCTCTTTCTCCAGTCTTCTAAACTCAATGAAGATCTCATATTAGCTTTCCTTATCTTTTCTTCCTTGTTCTTCTGAATATTTTCTTCATTACAGTAAGTGATATAACTGTCCAGATTTTTCAGGAACTTTGTGCTTAAATCATTTCCATAGTAAGACCTAAGAACGAGTAAGCAAATATCAGTTTAGAAGGTAGAATTATTGAAGGAAAGGTCAGAGAAAAGCAATGGCTTCTCCACCAGGGACAGAGGAAGGAGATAAACATACAAGCTTTGATCCCATTCCTTAACTATTCCTTTCTTTCTCTCTCCTCTCCCCAAAGCCTTTCTGCCGTTTATTTTCTATCTTTTTTCTAAGTTTTAAGGTTAAATTGTGATTTCTTTCATAAATTATATCTGATTTAATAAATAACAAATTAATCTATCTGTCTGTCTATTTAACGATCTACCTACCTATCTACCTACCTACCTACTTATCAACCTATCATCTTCCTTACACAAGTAACTTCAGTTTTCTTTTCCCAGTCCTGGGGCTTCAACTCAGGGAATGTACACTGTCCCTGAGCTTCTTTTGCTCAAAACTAGCACTCTACTACTTAAACCACAGCTCGATTTCCAGCTTCTTCTGTTTATGTGGTATTGAGAAATCGAGCTCAGGGTTTCATATACTAGTCAAGCACTCTACCATTAAGCCACATTCTCAGCCCCAAGTTACCTTAGAGTTTGATTATATAGGAATCACTTTCAGCTGTTTTTTTTTCCAGATAAACTATGCTGCTTATTTGGAATGTAAATGATTTGAGAGTAGAGCCCTGCTTTTGATTTTCACATATCATAGAATCCCTACCCCAGGGTAGAGGCATATGAGAACCTACATGAGTGTTTACTGAGGGATTAAAGATTGGGAGTCTATCCTTAGTCCTAACTAATTTTGTTCCCATATATTTCAGCCTAAAATTAGAGCTCCCGTTTAATAAATACAACTAATACTTCTCTCTTTTCATGCTCCAATGAGGTAAATGCATGTCCTGAGTTGGTATACTAGAAGTTTGTAAGTGGAACTGAAAAAAGGGAAACATAATAAAGACAGAAGGACATTGTATTGACATAAAAGAAGGTAATACAGGGAGAAGATATAAGAGAAGCAAGCAGCCAATTCATGACTTTTTGATGTACATAACAGGTTAGAGATGTTTTCCATACTCTGTCTTTCCATAACTAAAAATTAAATCTCATTCAACAGGTAAAAGATTGAAATACATCTATATCTTGTCCAGGAAATATAGTCACAGTTGTACATATGAGTGCATTGTCCAATCTGTCTTTTCCCTCATCTTCTTAGAAGTAACCAAGTATAAAGGGAAGAATGAATTTCTCATCATCTCTTAGGTGATAAACAACACAGTTTTCAGCTATCGTGATAGAAAGTTTCAAGTAAAATATAAATACTTGTGAATTCAAATTTAGAGCTCAATCAGACAGTTTATTTGTGCCCCTGGAAATCCATGAATTTCTGATGTGTTTTCTTCTTTATATATAATCTGAATATATTACCATTTAAAAAATTCTTTGTGATACTTTCAAGTTATGTTTATATAATATTTTTAGTATAATTATTTTCAATTGAATTCAGGTACAATTGAATATATATCTTTTCATGTAAGATAGATGATGATATTGCAGTTATTTATAATTATATACCTTGCCTAAATTCAGTTGAATAATATAGCTATGGAGATATTTCTAATTTTACAGAATTTCTATTATTGAAAAAATATCTATGTAGAAGATGGCTATAAAGTACAACATCAAGTACAGTATCAAGTTTTTTGAAAAAAACTGACTGAATTCTTTAAAGCTAATACTTCATTCAAAGTATTTATGAATATATGACTTATGAGTGCAGTGCAAATACATTAATCACAAAGACAATACCTATAGCAATATTTCTCTTTCATGTAAGCTTGGAATAAAGCCTAGAAAAATCAATTTGTCAGCCAAGTTTAATGGATAAAAATAGGATAGCAATAGATGCAAAAGTGGAGAAGCATATATAAAGATCAACTGAAACCAAACCTTGAAAGGCAGAAGAACTTCAATATTAGTTATCTGATAATGCAAGAGGGAGAAAAAAATCAGACATGTACAATCAGGCTATCATACAGTAGGACCTTTTGTAAATCTGAGCAGTAATGGTGCCATTTCCCACTTATAAAAATACCTTCTTTTATCTTTCGTATTCTCAAAGTACTTATCTTCTAGCATTCTTGTGCAGAACCACTGAGCTCTCTGCTTGGTTTTGAATTGTGACTTTTGGGGTTACCATTGTAGTTATATTGTCACCCTAAATTGTCTTATCTTTCCTTTTCATCTTGTACAGTTCTGAAGTGAAGTTAAAGGCCATGATTTGATAACTTCTAAGAAGGAGTCAACAGGAAGGAAGAATTCGAGTAGAACGGATAGAATGGGATATTGCAGTATATGGATATAATTTGTAAAATAAGTAGAAGACAGATTTATTATTGATTCAATTGAATAAGTCATCCAATTTGTAGTATTCACTTGAAAATTGTTTAAGAATGCAAATATATAATGTAACAGCAGAAATATATGAAGATAAAAAATAGATAATAGTTTCCAATTTTCATTCTTGCTGCTGTATCTACACATACATATATAATTTAGTCTATTTTGAAATTCAAAATTAAAATGCATAATGAGAAGCATTTTTTAAAAAAACAATAGTCAAAATGCATTTAAACATTCCTTTTAAATTAAACAACTTGAAATATTTACTCTAATTATGAATACATTTTCATATGTGGATTTGGGTATTATCACAGGTATAGGGTTATATGTGAATTATAAAAAGACAAAGGTTTTCTCTAGCCAAAGGGATAGGAATGCTTGGAAGATTGTGTCAAGTGAATGAATAACAATGGGTCATATCAAGCACAAATTCTCAGTGGGTGCAATATTGCCCCCAAGAGGAAATAATTGATTTGCAGTATAGGCAAAATATCAGATAACTCAACGTCTTGTATCTCTGCAAGGTTCAAAGAGATCTGGCCAGATCTATTCCTCATTATTTAATTTTGTTCATTAATTTTATTAATAAAATTACATAGTTAAGTTAAAGTAAATTTTAAACAGTTGTAGATACTTTTAAATAGTTAAGCTAAAATAGAACTTTTATCATGAGAATAGCATTACAATGAATAATAATATTTTTAGAGTGATGTGAAAATATTGTTTTCAATATTATTTTAATTAGGATTTTGGCATTAAATTTTAATTCAGAATTTGTGCTTGACTCAAACAAATTATATTTCCAGTTTTTTTGAATTGTATTTTATTATCCGGCAATGTAAAGATGGGTTACAGTTACCTTTGTCAATGCCTTTTTCTTTTTAATTGTGCATTTTTGTCAAGGTGATACGAAGAGAAGTTACAGTTACATTCATCAGGTAGTGGTTACATTACTTCTTGTATATTGGTACTCCTTCTAATGTTTTTCTTCCAGTTTTCCTCCCTCCACCTCCTTCCAATCATCTTCATTTTCCCCTTCCCTTCTTTATTTCAAATAAACAACTTAATATATGTACATTATATCAGGTACCAAAGTCAGATACAGTGTCAACATGAAATAAACTATAAGGAAAGAAACCAAACCAAAATAAACCAAAAAAACCCCCAAAACTAAACAAAACTAAACAAACAAAAAAACGGAAGAAAAAAGAGAAGAGAAAGAGAAAAAATTAAGAGCTAACCTCCCATTAGGTTGAGAGCAACAACCACAAAAATCAAGCTATGGCTTCCATATCCTAGAGTTCATTGCACTTGGCCTCATCTTATATGGCCATATTTACATAACTAGTGATCTATTGTGGTCCTTTGCCAGGAGAATCCTGGAGTTGTACTACTTACTGCAAATAAGGGAAACCATGGAGCCTCTGTTCTTTTCGGTCTGGCTTACTTCACTTAATATGATTTTTTCCAGATCTTTCCCTTTCCTTCCGAATGGGCCAATGTCATTCTTTCTGATAGCAGCATAGAATTGCATTGTATATTAACTACCATATCTTGTTGATCCAATCATCTACTGAGGGACATCTGGGTTGGTTCCATGTCTTGGCTATGGTAAATAATGTTGCAATGAGCATCATTGTGCTGGGAGCTTTAGTATGTCCTTGTTTCTGGACATTTGAATTAAATGCCCAGGAGTTGGGTCTTAGGGGAGCTCTTTGTTAAGTCTTTTGAAGAACCACCATCCTGCTTTCCAGAGTGGCTGAACTACTTTGCACTCCCACTAACAGTATGGTTAGCATTCCCTTTTGCCTACTTCCTTTCCAGTTTCTGTTGTTATTAGGGTCTTCTTGGTAACAGTCTTTCTAACTGGGATGAAGTGGAATCTCAGAGTTGTTTTAATTTGCATTTCGTTTATGACCAGAGATGTCCACTTTGTTTTTTTACATTTTTAAAAATAGGGCCTGGTATTGTGATGCTCATGCCTCATCCTTCCAATGGCTGGGATTATAAGCATGAGTAACAACTCTCTCTCAGAATCTACTTCTACTTTACAAACTACATTATACATAAAAGTTTGATTATTTCTAACATACAATAAGGAAATAAATTCAAACCATATTAACTTTGTTTAGTGCAGAACATTTTGATTGTATTCTAAATGAATACTACTTATTTCAGAATAAGTTCATCATTTTATAATTTAAGTAGCTTATTTAGAAATGGTGCTGTAGAACAATCATTTGTTTAAAGATTGCATTGTACTATGTAACACACTTCCTGACCTTTGGTTATATTAGAGTAAATTTCAATATTGGGGACATTAGCAGCTCATTTCATACATTTTTCTATATACAAGAACTTTTAAAGCACATCCAGACAGATGGCTTTGTATCTAGTTAGGAATGTCTTCCTGAGAAGCTACTCCATAATTTTCTGATACCACCTGTTCACATATCCAGATTTCCCATGTAATCAAGAAATATTTATGTAGATTTAACCAAAGAAGAAAATTAAATTTTCAAAAGTAAAAGAAAAAATCACAATGATTCCTTAAAATGCTAGTTATTTCCCCTGGTCCACAGAATACAGGTATAAGTATTTCCATAGAGAGTCAAAGTCTCTAGCATAATATGCTTGTTTGCTATTTTGGGTGATACTGGTGACGTATATCATTCTGAATCCTGTGAAAGTATAATACTGAGCTACACATCTTTACTTCTATACTTCAATTTAGAAAATTCAGTTTTTGATTGAGGATATATTTACAGGTAAAACTTAATTTATAGGTCTGCCAGTGTAGAACATTACAGATATTAATGTATAGAAGCAAATTTTGACTAATGCAGAGAGTGATGATTGATTTAAAGAACTAATAACAATGTTACTCTCTATTACATCCTAGGATGAAAATCATCTGTCAAAATAATGGGTGGGAAGTAATCAAAGCAATGGCTACCAAATCACTTCTCTAACAGAAGACTGCAGAGGCTGAGTGGTGGGAACCAAACCTCAAGTCATTAGTCAGTGACTGACATGTTCAGTGGATTTCTGAGAACTATCTTTATGCTTGTTGATAACGTAAATAGCTCATTATTTCCAAGGATGTTTTGTGTACCATCATTAGAAATGAAGCTGCACAATTATATCACTCTTTCTACCTTAAAATTCTCTCTTGGAACTCACTATTTCTTATATGCCAAAATATTCATGCATTCTCACTTAAAAATAAATTTCTCAGAGGTCAAAGACCACCACATAATGCTAGATTTCAGACTAGTGTTTAACATTCTATGAAGCATTATGTATGTAAGACTTAGCATGTAATATTTTAATTACTTTGGTTCTAAGTTTATCCTACTCAACTAAAACAACTTATTTTTTAGTCTCTGAAGACAGACAGGATTAAGATTGCTCTTTGATTCAGCAAACATTTGTAGGAGCTTAATATAAGCTCTTTGTGTTTAACTCTATAATTCAACAAACAAGGACTGAATGTGTTATACTATTTTTTGAATTGTTTTTTTTTAATAAGAGTTTCTACCTCATCCTTCCAGCTGTTACATTCATTCTCTCCTAAAGTTACTATGCCAAACTTGTGTCTGCTATAAGGATTTTCCATACTAAGGTTGCAGTTTCAATCATTGTATCCCTTTTGCCACTGCCCACTCTGCTATACCACACTGATCATACTTATTTTTACCATATATACTATACATATGTACAATTATAAATTTATTTGAATAAGAAATACATTATGAATGTCCCCAGGCTGATTTCTGTGGCATACCTGAACATTTCTTGTTAGCTATAAGTATATTATCTTAATATTATAAATTACCTTGTCTCTCATATAACGTACACAGTTTATTTGGCATGTGTGTGTGTGCATGCACATGTGTATGTGTGTGTGTATGTGAGTGAGAGACAGAGAGAGAGAGAAAGAGAGAGAGAGGGAGAGAGAGAGGGAGAGAGAGAGAGAGAGAGAGAGAGAGAGAGAGAGAGAGAGAGAGAGAGAAAGAGAAAGAGAGAGAAAGAGAGAGAGAGAGAGAGAGAGAGAGAGAGAGAGAGAGAGAGAGAGAGAGAGAGAGGAGAGAGAGAGAGAGAGAGAGGGAGAGAGACTTGAACTCAGGGCCTGGGTACTGCCCTTGAGTTGTTTTGCTCAAGGCCGGCACTCTACTATTTGAGCCAAAGTTCCACTTTCATCATTTTATGGTCAACTGGAGATGAATGTCAGGACTTTCCTACCCAACTGGTTTTGAATTGCAATCCTCAGATCTCAGTCTTCTGAGTAGTTAGAATCACATGCCTGTAGTATTGGCACAGGCTTGTAATTTAATTATCAGTATGATGTCTTATCCAAAAGACAGGACAAATATACTTAGAGATGTATCCCTACTTTCATACATTATTACTCATCAAATCAGACATTTTCAAAGCAAAATAAACTCTCTGCTCAGGAGATTGCAATTGGGTATTGCAACTCATACATTTCTGTTATTGAACTTTGTGTCCCTAGCTACTTTTCCTCATATAAGAAGACAAAAAGACAAAGATAATCCATATTATCTGGAGGTATAAATTTTAAGGGAAATCTAATCAGTGGTCCTCTGCTTTTAATCAAATGATAAATCAAGAATCTAGATGGATATTTAGATGGTATGATTTTTACTCTATATGCTCAGTTTGGGACCAAGAACTAAATGCTCTCTTTGTTCCTTACCTAATTAAATAGATCCTTCGCACGTGGTTGAAAAATAAGCAGCAGGAAAGCTACATATGTGGAAAAGCACTGATCATATAGTATAAGGAGAAAGTGCAGGGAATGGTTACTTGCATCTCACTGCAAAGGAAGTCTTGAACATGGAGTCTCATGTATCATAATGTCTAACGTGTTACTCTCACTTGACAGAATAAGTAGGACACCAGTCTCCCCAGTTTTAATCAACACTGAGTTGACTGAAGAAACCAGAGAAAAGGCCCAGGAGATTTTCTCTCAGTATTGGCTTTTGCTGAAAAGAGGAGAGAGCAGAAATAATATTTCCTCTAACTAAGTGTCAAGGGACTATCCAAAGAGTATTCACATATATTCCACTCAAGTTATTTTATTAAAGAATTACAATGTGAGATAGGACTTTCTAAGTTAAAAAAACTAAACAATCAAGGAAAAATATACAGCCAAACACAATTTATAACTACAAGAGATACATCAAACTCCAGACAGAGTATCTCAGAGGACTGCCTCTAAAAAGCAGCTGAATGTATTTCTCCCCCATCAGTACTTACAAGGATGCTAATGAATACAAAGGATGAATAAAATAAGAATTTTAAAATAACATGAAATGAAAAAAGAACTCTGTAGGCTTGTGAAAAGAAATATTGAGAAAAACTGAGCAATTTTAAATCATTTATGTGAAACAAGATGCAGGAAAAAAACACCCAACACATACTCCAAAGACAAAAAAAAACAAATAAGGAACAATCACTAACAATAAAGTCAGTGAACTGAGTTACAGCATAAAGACAGATAGACTATATATGGTTGAAACTCAGCTGAAAAAACTAAGTAATACAGGCAGTGGAGGATAGGTGATAATGAACTAATAACCTGATACCTGTAGGTTTGCAAAAGAATTCTCAATAACCTCACACAACTTCAACAATGTTAATTTTAATGGGATGAAAGAATCATTGGTGGAAAGAGGAATCTTTGTATATTTGAGAGGTTATTTCCAAAAGATCATTTGGTAAGGAGGCTTAAGACAAAAACATTAATCTCAATAGGCAGGTCTTTGCAGTAGTTTAGTAAAAAGGGGATATGTTATAATGAGTCTGTTGAAATGAGCAGGGAGTTTAAATATATTTAGTTTTGAAGGGAAGAAGATGCTTTAAGAATTGGTTAAATGTCAGAGGAGCCAAGGTATATGCCAAATAAAGTTCCATAGGTCCAGAATTATGAAGGAAATCAGGCTTTACCTCAGCAGCTTTGTTGGTGCCAATTATACTGTTTTTGGAAAGTGTCTACTATGGAGTTTTCCCATGCAACCTCTGAACATTATTGTTCCAAACAAAGATACAGACAGTAAAATATGTCCTAGCCAAGCATGACATCACATACCTTGTCTCCTGTTAGCTGTGATTTCTATTATTCCTTTTCTTCCTACTTAGGGAAAGGCGATTTACTTTTAAACTCTCATGTAGTTCTAATAAGACTTATCAATATTTCAATCCATATATCTGTTAGTTGTTTATGACAGAGTGATAACTTCCCATCTATTTGGCCTGAATTTTAATAGTATCACTGCAGTCTTGAATTTTCTATGTGCTATTCTCTATTTTATTTATTTATTTATTATTTTTTCTGTATTATTGTTCTCATTCTTCTGCTTTTTCTTCAAGCCATAGTATTTGGATTTTCATTTGATTTATTGATGAGGTTTCTGGACCTTCTTATGTCTAGATTCTCTAATTGCCTTAAAATGTATTTAACCACTGCTAGCCTGGGTTTCTCATGGGTTTGTTACTCTTTGGGGCTCTTCAACCTTTTTTTGCCAGTCCTTGGGCTTGAACTCAGGGCCTGTGCACTCTCCCTGGGCTTTCTCAAGGCTAGTTCTATTGCTTGAGCCACAGCACCACTTCTGGCTTTTTCTATGTATGTGGTACTGAGGAATAGAACCCAGCATTTTGTGCATGCTAGGCAAGCACTCTTACCAGTAATCCACGCTCCAGGCCCCTCTTAAACATTTTTGGTTCAAAGATTTTCCCGTGTGATTAGACTGACTTTTCAGACTTGTATTCCTTCAATCAAACATGACTGCTGATGAGAGACAGGAAAATGTAGTGAGCTTTGACTTCCAGAGCCAAAGAATTAGGACTTGGTCAAAATGGTGTCACTTCACACCAGTTCATTACATGTTACCAAATACTGGAAAGAAGAGAGAAACTTGTGCAGTGTCCATTTGTGACTCAGACCATAGACTTCCTTAAAACCAAGGTTTTAAGTGTGCTCTGATTAATGAAGCAAATGGAGGGACCATTTCACACCAGCATGACTCTAAAAAAAAGGGCCCTAATAGAAGAGGAATTGTTTGGCTACACCTAAATAAATCAAGGAGAATTCAAACCAGATGTGTATGTATGATGTAAGCATTGCTTCAGAGCACTTAAAAATCATTAAACTTACACAATCTGAAATAGTATATGGATGTTGTCTGGTGATTACAATGAGCTAGGATATAAGTGCTGGTAAACACCTGACATCTGGCTTGTAAGCTGATTATTAAGATAACTTGAATTCAGGTTTGACATAATGTCAGGCTTAGATATGTAATTATAGGCTGGAGTTTGCATTTTTCTTTGCAAAAGGAAAAAATAACCCTAGAAGATCATGTTGACTATTTCAGTGTTTAAAATGAAATAAGAATGAAAATTCTATATCCATCTCTCTGTCATCTATTTATCTATCTATCTATGTATCTATCTACCTATCATCTATCTTTACAATATATATAGTGTTATATTTTAATATGAAGGTATGTATTTGTATTTACATGCATATACTTTTTATACGTGTATATACATATACACATATACATATATACATGCATGTACTTTTTATATGTGTATACATTTTGTGTGTTTATATATTTATTACCTTCTTTGACATTTTTTGATACTAATGGCACTAAAGCAATAAAAGGTGGATATGAACTCTGGGCTTCGGTCCTGTTCATGAGCTCTTCAGCTCATAGCTAGAACTCTACCAATGAGCTATGGCACTACTTCTGGTTTTCTGGTGGTTAGTTTGAGAGAAGATTCTCAGGCTTTCCTGCCTGGGCTGGCTTTGAACCCTACCCCTCAGATCTCAGCCTCCTGTGTAGCTAGTGATTATTTGGCGTGTGTGTGTGTGTGTGTGTGTGTGTGTGTGTGTGTGTGTGTGTGTGTGTGTGTATTAACCATCTGTCAATGGATAGTTTAGAATTTTTTCTCCCAGTTTTCATGTTGTTACTTCATTGAGTTTTTTGGCTTATATTGAGCAAGCTTCTTCGTTTGCTATAGTGCCATTTATTGACTCTTTTTTGTGGACTTGGAGTCCTTTGAAGAAAATTATTACCTATATTAAAATCAGGAACTATGTCTCCTAGTTGTTTCAGAGTTTCAGTTCTTAAATTAAATCTTTGGTCCATTTTTTGTACAGGGGTAAAAGTGAATTTTTCTGTATCTAGACATGCAATTTTTTCAGTTTCCTTTGGGAAAGAGTTTGTCCTTTATTCTTGGCACATTTGCCAACATTCATTTGGCTGTAGATGAATGAATATTTTGGGGTCTCTATTCTGTGAATATTCCCCATTGTTCCTTAATATAATAATTAAAATTTAGCTAGAATAATTAAGAAAAAGTGAAGAAATCAAAGGCACACAGATGGGAAGGGATAAAGTAAAATCACCTATGTTGGTAGATTTTATCATTATTCAGGCTTAAAAACCAAAAGATTCAAATAAAATACATGTTAATTCCAGTAATGTTTTGTTGCCCAGTTTACCAAGTATTTTTTGAACTCATATTAAGTACATACATTGTACTAAGAATATCATTTTAATAATTAAGTTCTTGCAAATAAAGGAAATATTTGTGGGCAAAAAGATTTCAGCAATAATGAGACTTATCTCATTATGAACTGAAAATAATGTGAGATAATGAATCTATAGGAATTTGATGTTTGACTATAAGGTCTATGCTTTAGATTTCTATTTAGCCAAAATGAATAATTTTTAAATAGAATCCAAAATTTCCCAATATTTTTTCCTGCACAAAGTAATATAATGTATTTTTGTATATACTTGAGAGTGTGAAAAATAAAAAGAAACACCACTTCAGGAAGCTAATCTTATGCCTGCAGCCGTTATAGTCACTTATGGGACACCATTGTAAATGTGTGAGGGAAATATACTATCTTATAATATCTTCCCTTGGAAACAAAAGCAAAGTTGTTCTCACGTTCCCATGGCTGAATATTATACTTGAACTTTCCTTGAGATGAAGAAAAAACATTCAGTATCTTCATATACACTGCTTGCTACCTCCCTGGGCTCATATGTGTGAATCTGACTGACATCTTAGACAACTTACCATAGACTAGGCTCTCTGGAGACAGGAGTATATAGGTCATCTAATTTATGATATTTTGTTGCATCTGTGTCAGACATTAAATTTTATTCATTCATATTGTTGTGATTCTCTGAATTGCATTTAGCACTCCAATTTAATGTCCACTTTTCAATTATTGCCATTGTCTCTGTCTCTTTTCCAGATATCAAATCTAGATGTTGGCTGGATACAAAGCTGTATTTCTAAGTTGTCTCCTTGAAGATTTGCACAGGCACTGATGTAGTGAGACTCCTGCTTCTTGATTTGAACTTTTGGTGAGATCATTAGCTCTGAATTCACATTTTTCCCCCTCAGGAGACATGCTATTTTCAAATTTCAGTCTTTCTGAACTTAACTAATTCCCAGTTTGGCTCTTGGCTTTTGTGGCACAGCATGCATTCTACTTTCAATGTTCTCTGAAAAATTTGAAGCGTATCCTCTTTATATCCTATCAAACTACTTGCTATCTTCTGATACACTTGCTTGTGCTAATCTCTTTTGTAAATGTCATAATTTTGCATTAATTTGTTTAGGAGAATTGTTTCATCAAAGGATTTGCCCTTTGTATTTTGTGTCTCTTGGCACTTAAAAAATTTAAAAATGTACGGATTACCAAACATTTTTTGTGCTAACTACACATTTTTGTGCATTAATTTGATTATATTACTTGGTTTACAACCATTCCAGTTAAAAAAAAAACACAATTATGGAGCCAGGAGTTTGGCCCGTGGTAGAGTGCTTGCCTGGCATGCATGAAGGCCTAGGTTTGACTCCTTGGTACCATATTCATAGAAAAAATGCTGGAAGTGGTGCTGAGGCTCAAGTGGTAGAGCTCTAGCTTTGAGAAAGTCCAAGGACAGTGCTCAGGCCATGAGCTCAATTCCATGACTGGTAAAAAAAGTAAACCAAGCCAAAACAAACAAACAAAAAACCCACAATTATATCCATTTCTACTCCAATTTATTTTATTGGTTTTATGGTTTTATATACAGAAATGAAACAAATATAAAATAAAATTAAGAAAATAAAAATGATATATTATAAAATATATACTATATCTGAAACTTTTGACTACAGAATGGACACACAACTCATAAACAAGACAAAAATTATGTGGGAGAGGGTAACAATGTTTGAGAAGAAATGTACTCACTACTTCACAAATGTAACTATAACCCCTCTGTTTATCACACTTTGACAATTAAGCTAAATTAAAAAATATATATCAGAGTAAATATTTAGAAATACATTGTTTAGGAAAAATATTGGTAAGTTCATATATATATACATATATATATATATGTATATATATATCCGGAAAATCTGAGCCCCACGTGGCTCATACTTACAATCCAAGCTACTCTGGAGACTCTAGCAAGCCCAGGCAGACAAATCCTTGAGACTTCTAAATGAAAGATCCTCCAAAAGAGAACTCTTTTGTGCTCATAGCAGGAAAATAGGGTTTATTGGACCTCTGTTTTGTTCATGTAGCTTACTGTTTGGAAAATTGATTGAGAGGTGCTATTCAGAGATCCTTTGGTGTAGAGGATTTTTATGGGTTGGTTTTTTAAGGCAAATTTGAGGGCTTTTCACATCCATGTGAGCAGTTGTAAGACTCCATTGCTGCATGCTAGTGGTTGTATGATTCATGGATGCAATTACAAAGGTTGCTGTACGTGCAAGATGGCACTGCCCCGGAGAAGAGCCTGGCTCTGCAGTACCCCTCTCTCCATCTGTCTGTATTTAAACACTTCAGAACTCTGTCATTCTTTCGTGTTGTTTCCTGTAAGAGTCTCAAGGGATGTTGTAGTCCAGGTGTGCTTGGAGATGAGGTGTGTGTGTGTGTGTGTGTGTGTGTGTGTGTGTGTGATTTAAATCATTTACTGTAGTGCTCTTGCAGCTGTCACCTGCCCTCTCTCTAGCAAGTGTTAAGCAAGGAGTGGTACTTTGACAGTAATGGGGCTGCCTGAAGGACCCGTGGGTACCAGAGATGGCCAGTGTGGCATAAGGAGTGGGAGGACATGATGTTTCCTTCCAATGTGTCTGAAATATTGAGTAACACACCATTGAGAAGAGAGAAATCAAATGACTAGTGAAGAATGAAGAAACTGAAGATTTTTCATGTAATGAACAGGCTCAACTACTTTTGGAACACTTTTGTAAATTAATGTTTCCTTTGATCAATCTTTGAATTGGTGAAATGACTTTTCTAAAGCTATAAATCGTTTTTTAGGAAGAGAGAGAGAGAGAGAGAGAGAGAGAGAGAGAGAGAGAGAGAGAGAGAGAGAGAGAGAGAGAGAGAGAGAGAACTTTCCAGGTTGGGGAGCAAGAATGGGCAGAAGCATTGAGCACCATTTGTATCTCTGAAAAAAAAACACACCAGCTTTTTAACCCATTATCCAGGGTGGTCTGATTGCTGCTTGTAATAATTAGTATACATCTAGGATTCACCTAGCAGAGGATTGCAATAGCTCAAAACCTAGGTACATAAGATCATGTACAATGAGACTAAATGAAAGGGTCTCTAGGATATGGAAACTAGAGTTTTTATCTTGTTGTGACTCTCGTGTGACATGTTATTTCTCCTCTTTTTTACCCTTTGGTTAATCTCATATTGTTACTGTATCTGACTTTGTTACCTGGCATATTGTATATATGTTTATTTGAAATAGGAAAAGGAAGAGGGGAAAACAAGATGATTGAGAGGGGCTGGGGGGAGGGAACTGGTGACAAATATAAAAGGGGTATCAATGTGTGAGAAGTAATGCATCTATGATCTGGCAAATGGAACTGTAACTCCTCTATACATTACCCCATCACTTAAAAACACAATTCAGAAATAGCCTCTCTAACTTCTGGAGCAGGAGGGTGCCTGTGAAACAGATTATCAATATCTCACCTGAACAGTTTTGCTTATATATGCTGCTGCTGGATATCACAATAGGTACATTTTATACTGTATTTTCCTATGCCTTTCATATATTGATACTAATTATTTTGTATAAAGAAAAGACTCTTGGACGTTTCTCGTGTTGTAGTAATCTGATTTTGTTTGAATGGCAAGTTTACCTGAAATTTCGTATTTCCTTGTGATAAATGATTCCCTGATTTTTTGTAGTTAACTTCTGGGACATTTTCTAATAAAGGATTTCACAAATAAACATAAAACAAAGAAGGAAGTGGAAAGATGATTCAAATGATAGAATGACAACCATGAACAAAAAAGATGAGCAAGTGCATAAAGTCAGGAGTTCAGCCTCCACGACTCACAAGTGAGATGTAAGCAGGAACGAAGACTTGGCCAGAGAGCATGAAAATTTTCATCTTCCAGTTGTGTTATTTGCTTCTTTCTGTGACAGAAACCTGATATAAATTATTACCATCTACTCCGAAAATTTGTATTTTTCAGCATAATCACACTTATTACAAGGACATGTGTATCTCCATGTGAGGATTTGTATTAATTCAAATAAGAGGTATTTTTGATAAGTAATACAATCACAGAGTTTTTGCCCATTTATACATAACTTTTTAGTTAAGTATTTCAAAATGTATGTGTTTTGGCATGTGTGGACTCATCTAGTAGAACATGTCTAAACCTATATTTTATATTATTCACTATAGACACCTTTTAAAAATTCTATTTGAATAAGATACATTGCCTACACATTTGCTGTGAAAGTTAGTCACATTTTTAGCTACTGAGTGGCTCATTAATGCCTCTACCTTTTAAGGTCTCTTCCATCACTTAGGTCCCAAAATGAAAACAAAGTAAAATAATAACCCCAAGAGACCTTTCAGATTTGGGGAATCTGAGTTGATGAGCTTGAGAGGGTATATCAATAATCCCATAGCAATCAAAATGTATACAAATGCACATTTTATCAATCAAGTTACATTCTTTTGAAGTCCAAAATCCACTTTGTAGGAAATATTTTATAGGAAATATTTGTCATTTTACCTCTTGTAGGACACCATTATATCTATTCAATTGCTGCTGAGGAAGGCTTACACATCCAGGAAAGTTAATTATAAGTTTCCTCCAACATAGAAAGTGAAGTTACTTTCCTGATTTCTAAATCTAGAGAGTAGCACAAGTGGGAATAGAATTCAGGTCCACTGAATGAATCCCTGTGCAGTACTTTACTGGATCAACAACTATGATTGGTTGTGAAATAATAGTTACTAATTGCTTTGGGTATTGTTTCATCCTTAGATCTAATAATGAACCCAAGTTCATAAAGGTGTTTTAGCCAATGGAATAGAATGCCATATAAGTAATTTTTTCTTTAATATCATGTCAAATAACTTTTAAAATACGGCCATTTTAGTAACCATTTAAACAGTTCTCTAAAGGCAAGTATTGACTTTCTGTTTGAATCTTAGTGATGGAAACATACCAGTGTTTTCCACCACAGATAGAGAAGGTTGACATTTATTGTGTCTCCTATACCAGAGACATTCACCATGGCATATGATTTTTTCATGAATTTTCTAAAGGTAAGAGTTTTTACAGAACAGAAACGGAAGCCTAGACTATCCCAAAGTCTAGCCTGTGGAATGAAAAAGGTAACCTTGGAATTCAGATCAGGCTCTAGAGAGCCTGTGCTCCTATTTTGCCATGGTCCTTCTACACTAGGAAAAAGTTAATTGTGGTCTATCTGTTATCTCAAATCATTACAGAGGAGTGCAAAGAAGGAATTCAGATTGCGCTTGGGCTAACTTTGAACTGTGATACTCAGATCTGAAGCTCCTGGTTAGCTAGGATTACAGGTGTGAGCCACTGACACCTAGTCACATTTCTTAATACATATAAAGTCTACAACACAATATTTTCAATTTTGATATGTACAAATTACTATTGTAGATAGTTTAATCTACTCAAGAACATTCCTAGGATTTGAATTGCTTTATTCAGAATGTCAATCTCTTCAGCTTAAAAATCTAGTAAAACTTTAGAGCACAATTGAAGAACTGCTTTTCTGAAATGAGATCTTTCCACTAAAAATTTCCCACGATGGTTAGCTTTTGGAGTCATACAGCAATGATTTTGCATTACATTCAAGAATAATAGTGTGTTTATTTTTAAGGCAATTGGAAAATTTTGAGATGCTTTCTCTAAAAATTCAACCATTTATGGATATTGGAGGCATAGTAACTACAATTTATTTTCAGAAACCTTATATGTGCTGAATTTGCAGTTCTATGCTGATGGTACATAATATATATATATATATATATATATATTGTAGAGACTTTTAGACATGTCAATATCTATCATGAGTCAATTTTAGTTTTCATGTATTTTTAACACTAATTACATGTCAATAAACACCAATATGTAAAATAAAATGAAGTAGATTTCATGAATTGCACAGTATAACAATGATGTAAAATCATATATTAATCAGTCCAGGGGGATATAAACTTCACAAATATCCCCCTTAGTTTAGGAAAATAAGGAGGATATAACAAAGATTTGATAAAAGTTCTCAAATTCCAGGAAAAAACAGCCTATATTCTTGTGTCATGGCTCTACCAATACTATTTTTGTGATTTTGAGTATTGAATTTTAATATCTGGACACTCGGTGAGGTCCCCACCATGGAAATGGTCATAATAAAGATAATATTACAAGAATTAAATGATAGGCTATAAACCTTTAGGAAAAGAGTCCATTCATCCCTGCTTCCAAATTGTTGATGATATTATATAAGTGAATCTCATAGGAACCCTGGGACTATCTGAGTTCCTGTCTCTGAGCTCCTCTGTAATTAAAATTAAGAATGTTTCTATATAAACAACATAAACATAAAAATCTATGATGGGCTATATACTCTATAGAAATAGTGTTTTACTACATATATTAGTGAGTATCTATGATATACAAACCCTCAGTTTAATTTTAATTATGTTCTAAAATCTATATACCAGTGATTGTATATAGGTTCCCTTCTTGAATACGTGTTTGCTAAACATGACATTTGAAATGTGATTTTTTTTTAAAAAAAGAACGTTTTAATAGAGAGCTGAGCAGGTTGGCTGAAGCCTGTAATCTTAGCTACTCGGTAAACTGAGATCTGAAGACTGTAGTTGAAAGCCAGTTTGGCACTAAAGACAGTGAGATTCTTATGTTCAATTAATCACTAGAAAACCAAAAGTGACACTGTGATTCATGTGGTAGGGCGGTAGCCTTGAGCTGAGGAGGAATAGTACCCAGGCCCAGAGTCCAACCCCCAAGAGTGACAAAGAAAGAATTATTTTTTATAGAAAAATTATCTATATAAGGACACAGTGATTCTCATTTTGGGTTAGCCTCTTAAAAATTGACAGTAAAATTGCGATCCTGTTACTGTTAGCAAAATATATGTCCTAATCTTACTCAGATTTATCATAATTTTTCAGTTATTGCTTCCCAATTTTCTTCTTTAAGTTTATTTCAGATACAACATAAATTTTTTGCAACTTCATATTTTATAAAACATCTTTAATAACTTAAAACCAAAGTAAATTCATGAATAATAAAAATACTGTCAAGTTGAACTAACATTTTAGAATATGATTCATTGCTTCACATTCTATTCATTAAATTTATTTATGAAGAAAATAGAGAAAATGTCTGATCAGGATAAGTTATGTCTATGTATGGAAAAATCACAGTGAAACATCTCTATAACTAACACATACTAGTCAATATGGTAATACAAATCTTTAAAGAAGAATAAAGAAGGAATTCGAATATTTTAAAACAGAAAATTATTTGTTAACAATGGTTCAACAATGGTGTTCTTTTGAACATAATACACATTTTAAAAATGGTATTTTTGCCTTTGTCACATAATTTCACTATATTAGAAATATGTTTGTCATCAAATTTTTGCCTGCTGTCAAACAAGTGATAGGGAGTTGCTTTTAAAGTTTCCCTTATGATTAAGAATAGCTTGATTGTCTAGACTCAGATGAAAGAAACTCAATAAATATTTTATTGATACACTTCCCATTGCTTTGTCCTGAAAATTCTGATGGGTCCTTTAGTTTAGAAGGATAGTCCTAGTTTTTTTGTAAGTCCTGGGTATTATTACCTAGCCAAAATTCTCCCAGAGCAGGGATGGGAGAGGGTTAAGTGCAAATAATTATAATGTGGGAGAAAATTCATGCACAAAACTATAATGTGCAATAGGTGCATACCATAATCATTATTTGCATAGCTAAGTAGAGCCCTTAAAACTACATTATTAAGCAATGTGCCAAATGCCAGGCTGCTTTACATAATGGCTGTGGGAGACCAAGTCACACAAGCCAAGGTAATGGGACACATTACTAAAAGTTTTCTCAGTGTGTGTCCTTCATGCATGCTGTGGTGACAGATACACATGCCTTTGCAAACTACATGACATTACATTGTTTAGTCCTGTGGGACCTGCCAATATGCTGTCTGTCATTTATTTTCTGCTGTGGTATGTGTAATTTGAATGATCTTAGTGGAAGGTCACAGCGTATGAAGTTTCTTTACCAAACCTTTATTTTTTTTCTTTCCTGTCTATGGCATTGAGTGGCTTGCATTTAATGTTTATTGTACTTCATTTCAGCGAATGTCCCAAGGAAATTCAGAGTAGGTGCTAGGACAAAAATCTTCCATCAATGCATTTGTTCTACATGCCCCTGTGGTTTTCTCAGTTCTTATTTCTATAAATAACTGCTGAAACATTTGCAGTAACACTTTTCATTTTCTTTAACCTTATCTTCTGCTACTTTGAAGGTTCTTGAGGAAAAAATGTACTTTTCTCAGGGTCTCTACAGTGATGCTGTTGGCTGCAGGCAGATGGACAGTGATTCTCTAATACCCCTATTAAATCAACACCAGTTCTCATCAAAGTTACTCACACAAGTTCAGAGATCAAAGTAGCCAGGGTGACTGATCCTTAAATGGTCAGGATACAATGTTCTCACTACATAAAATAACTTTGCCTGTGTGAAGCTGAGCAAGCATATTAAATTTTCTTTCACCCCATTTTTATTACCGAGCCACTCTTTAACAACGGATCTGTGCAAAGGGATGCATTAAACATCACCCCATCAACTCAGTTTTAGTGGTCCAATAGTGAACCTGAAAGAAAGCACATACAGAGGAGGACATTGTGCCTTTTCTAAAGAAGGCAAACCTGTAATCTTGTCTGTGGCACTCAATTACAGCTCTGTGATGAGGTACTGGGCATTAACACAAGGGCTGCTCTCAGCAGCCCCCAAGGCAATAACACCTTCATAGTCTTATGTTCTAAGCCTTATCATTTCCAATGTGGTATTTTTAGCAGCTCACAAAGCTGGCGTGCTGGGCATCTGTCCCTCCTACTTCACTGTCTTTTGGTCTCTCTCATTGTGAAGCAGGCAGGTGCATCTCCAACAGCTGAATAGGAAGCCAGCTCCTGACAGATGTCTGCCCTGTTTCCCTAGCTCCTATGCTGATAGCAGAGCTCAGCCAGATCAAGAATTGGAGCACAGAAAAGGGAAGGGCACATGTACTCATAATTGATCTAGATTCCCAGTCTTTTGGGTGTGGAATGTATTTAATTGCAGAGGACTAAATACGTGATAAACAAGTTATTGCTGATATCCCATTACTTATCTTCGAGGCTTTCTTCATGTGAATGCAGGTAACCACTGTGACATATGGCGTGAGTACAACATGGTGTAGAAAGACATCATTTTTAAATATGTCAGAAATGATTATGAAACATTAAATTCTGAGTTCCTGGGCTTTATTGACTTCCTAAAAATGTTTTCTATTTTTGGCAAATTTTTGAGTCAGTCCATTTGTGAAATGTAGTTCTCAATCAAAAAGTTCAAAACTATCATTAAAGTAGATGCCACACTCACATCTAACTTAATCATGTGTGGTATTTGCCGTCAAATTATGAAGCTCTGTCAACTTTTGAGTACATATGTTATCAATCAACATGCTCATTTCTTTTTTTTTTGCCAGTCCTGGGCTTGTGCTCAGGGCCTGACCACTGTCCCTGGATTTTTTCTCAAGGTTAGGCCTCTGCCACTTGAGCCACAGCACCATTTCTGGCTTTTTGCTATGTATATGGTACCAAGGAATCGAACCCAGATCTTCATGCATGCTAGGCAAGCACTCTACCACTAGGCCAAACTCCTGGCCCCAACATGCTCTTTTCTTATGTAGTTAAAATATCTATTATTCAAAAATATTCTATTGGATTCATCTTGCCATTGGGTAAAATTTCATGATTAATTTGAGTTTTGACTTTCATATCTTACTAGTATTCTGAGGCCAAAGTAATTTGTCGATATGATTAATTTAATGACCACTATACTGACTTGTTAATTTAAAATAAAAACTTTTTCCTCCCAGATGGTTTGCTGATACTTCTGCTCTGTCCCACATTGCAGAAGACTGAAGCCTAAACTTTAATTTCTCAAGGCTTCCTGTCAAGTTGTTTCCATTTGAATTTTGCCAAGGAGAATTATGGGAAGGAGATAAAAATAAAGAAGGAAGAGAGAAGTGTCTTTTCTCTTGATTTTTGGTAGGGATCTTTGAGAGTGGATGGGTCTCTTCTGGGATCCTGACTTTTGTCAGAGACGTACATCCTCTACAGTACTAACTCCCACAAAATAGAACCTGGTGTGGTCTCTATCAAGGGACACTGGCCCTGGTAACTACCAAAATCTTTGTGTCTTGTGGTAATGGAATTGGGCTGTTCTTCTTATCTTCCTCATTACAATTTGTCAAACAATCAGCTCAAAAAACTTTTTGATAAATCCGGTTGCATGGACAGGTGAAAGCTCATTAAGAGAACTTGACTGACATTTTCTACTTGCTGCATTTTTTAATATATTATATTTTCTTATTCTAAGCCCCATTTGTCTCAGGATGCTTGCGACCATTATTATCAATGTTATTAAGTAAGACTAGTCCTTTGCAAAGCAGAATTTCTCCAATGGCCAATCTTCACTGTTAAGGCTATATGTTCATTTCTTCCATATTTTTCCAGATCTGACTAATGATCCGTGAATGTCTCTCCCTAGTCTTCCTCCATTTTTTCCTTCTCCTATGCCATACTTGCAAGTCTGCATCATGTTCTCTCTGCTTATGTTTTATCCCATTTCTCCTTCACTGTTATTTTCCATAATCAATCTCTTACAGATCCAGGTTGTTGGTTCGAATGTCTTGACCCACATATCTCTTGAAATATTTTTTCTCTACTCAAAACGTACTTTATATCCTATTTCTTTCTCCTACTCTTGAATAAAAATACAATAATTCTGAAAATGTATTATGCTAACATATTTTGTATGACCTCTGTAACTTACAAAGAAAGACATGTGTCTGGCTACACATTCAATCTTCAGTCAGCATCAATATGTGGCACTGATGCAGCCACCTGAGGAGATGGAACTGACAGAAGCAGGTGATCTCACTTAGACATCACCACTGCTTGGGAAGGTTTACTCAGAGAGAGCAGGGAAGATACTCTGGTCAAACTCCAAGTGATACTGAGAGCAGAGGGAAAGGAAACCTACAAGAGCTAATACAGTAGTTAGGGTTTGGAATAGAGAGAATTCTTACACATGGACAGGTGTTTGTGTCCTATGAATTTCTGTGGTAGGAAAAATTCACTGGGCTTTTCATAAGTCCACACATGGGTCACAAACAGAAGAGTGGGAAAAGGAGAAAAATCATGGTGATGGAGCAGTGCATATTTTAAAAATGATATTGCATATATGTTTGCAAAACCCATCATGAAACCCATGCCACACAATTAAAAAGGAGCAGAGAGGAAGAAAGGTTAAGGAAGAGTAACATACATGAGATGAATTTGATTCAAGGATATTGAATTGCATGGCTATTGAATATCACAAGTCAACTCTTTTGTATTATTAATTTCTGTTATTTTTTGTTTGTTTTGTAAAAGGGAAGAAGAAAAGGTGAGGTTATAATTTGGCAGCGATCAAATGTCAAAGAATATTTTTATGCTGTTTTTCTACTCAAATAGAGTAGATAATAAACATTTGCTGATAAATAAATACTTTTCATTTCTTAATTGCTTTTGATTCCTTAGTATTTTAGAGCTTACTGTGAGTCTGATTGAGAAAGGATGTAGAGCTGTTCAAATGTAACTGGCTCATAGAAATGCAACTGGTTCATAGAGCTCTATTTTTGGAGAAACCTTAGAGGATATTTTCCCACTCAACATCTTTGGGAAAAAGTCATGTAATTTTTAAGCACAGTAATTCATCACCTTGAGAGGTTTTTTTTTTTAAAAAAAACTTGTTTACTAATTAATTAAAAGGAGTTGAATTTGCAGAATTAATGTGCTTTAGGCAGCAAGAAGTTCTTGTTACATGGCAGAATGTGGAGATGACTATGTCTTATAAAAAAGATGAACTTAATTTAAAGGAAGAAATGAGGTCACTATGTTTTCTAGGTGTCTTGAATATGGCAAGGTGATATGGTGCAAAACCTGATTATAAATCAGTAATACAATTGTTATATTCAACTTTTATTATAGCCTAATGAGAAAAAATATTATTTCATGTCTTTCATGGAAAACATTGGTTTCTGTCATCATTCCAACTTGATTTAATTCCTGAGTATGATTTGTAAATAGATCATTTTTTTAAGGTAGGTGAAAAAATCCATTTTATTCATAAGTATTCCTTAGGAACTGTGTATTTTTTGTCTCTCTCCTTGTGAGGCCGATAAAGAATTCAGCTTAAATGCATTTAATTCTGTACTTTTCTTTCTTTTTTTTTTTTTCTTTTTTTTCTTTTTTACCAATCCTGGGCTTGAGCTCAGGGCCTGAGCACTGTCCTTGGACTTTCTCAAGGCTAGAGCTCTACCACTTGAGCCTCAGCACCACTTCCAGCTTTTTTCTATGTATGTGGTACCGAGGAATCGAATCCGGGTCTTCATGCATGCTAGGCAAGCACTTTAACCACTAGGCCAAACTCCCGGCCCCACTTTTCTTTCTTATTCTACTTCTTCCTTTTATGCTACCAGCGTTTGAACATAAGACCTAGTAATTCCCAAAAGGATGCTGTATCAATTCTACCATTTCAGTTTATGCTTCACATATCTTTCAGAAAAATTTGGTTTGTTTTTGCACTTTCTTTTTCTTTTTTTCCCGTAACTAACCCTGGACTGTAATTTCTCCTAACTATACCTTCCCATTTAACTAGAATTACAGCCGTAGCTAACCTTTGATTTTATGTGCCTTTCTGAGTAGTATATGTGCAAACTGAATTTTTCCTATGCATAAATTAGATGATGAAGAGTTCTTAATTATTTTTCTTTACATTTTGACTTAGTTCATTGCTAAAGTTGTGCTGTGTAAAGATCAAAGCATACTGAACCCTCTTCTAAATAGCTAGATGATTATATAAAGTCAACAATCAAAATTAATGTTCAGTGAAAGTTCATGGTCATTGGAACATTAGAATAGGCATTAAAATAAAAGGCTTTCCAGCAAGTACTTTACAGTCCTATGAACATGTTCTTGTCTTACTTATTTGGCAGTCACAATCTTTCATTCCAAAATCTTTCATTCCATCATTCATCAGGAAAATTAGATTGAATGGATGGTTTTGTATTAAGCAACACAATGGAACTATAATTATCACTTACTTCCTTGTCATTGTGAACATACCCAGAGGTGTACTGACAATAATCCCCCAAATAATTCTCAGTCCAAGCAAATTGTCAGTTAAAATGGACAGGTTTAATCTAGGACGGTTTATAGATAGTAGACAACCACTGATGAGCAGTAAAAGTCAATCTGGCTCTTTTTCTTTTCATTTCACTTTCCATGTTTTGGTAGTGTATATAAGTTGTACAAAGGCAGGTTCATTGTGACATTTCCCCACTTGTCTATAATATATCCCCATCAGCTTCATTCCCTCTCTCTTTCTCTCCCATCTACAAACTTAACAATTCATTCATATTGTTCTATTTAAATGTAAATAAACTGCAGGGATCATATTCCTCTTTGCCCACCCTCTTTGTTAGATCCCTCCTGACCTCCCTCTGGTCCTTACCCCTAGCCCTATCCAAGCACCTTGTTTACTTACATTTTTGTAATGAGGGTTTAAATAAAGGGGCCCGTACTCCCTTTGCTGGTATTCCCTGGTACTCTACCATCTGAATCATGAAAAGAGTTTATAGTGAAGCTTAGTATCATTGTCATTTAAAGCAACTCCATATAAGGGTGGGTATTTGTCTATGTGTGTGTGGGGGGGGGGTCTGTGTTGCTAAAATCAACTCATAATTTCACCCATACTAGGCAAGTGCTCTACCATTGAGTTACATCATCTTGAGATTTGCAAACTCAGGCATTTTCATTTGCAGAACACTGAAACAATATTAACACCTGTCACACAAGTTCTAATGAGGATGACTAATGATAAAACAGGTGAGAGAAGGTATTCTCTGGTGTATTGGGATCATGTCAAATCAAATTGTGAAATGAGACTGGTGTCTTTCCTTTACAGATAGAAAAATTATTCCATCTCGGGACAAGCAGCCTGAATGTACATAGGCGTGGAGAGAAAAAAATACCCCTGTTCTAACATATGAAGAGTGAGATCATTCATATCTGGACGCTTTTCATCCATGCAAGTAACCCATGGGGTTTGATTTGACAGAAGAGTGAGAGGCGGGAGGCATATTAGTTCTGTGCCAAATACCTGGATCATCCATCTTTTCTTTGTCTACAAGTCTGTCTTTGCAGAAGCAGATGTCTGGACAACTGGAAATCTTTCAGCTAACTGAACCACAAAATTCTTGGACATGGGTGGGTGATTAGTGGGTGGCAATATTGGTTGCTATCATTTAACCTACCCGAAATGAGAACACATCTATGTTTAAATAATTTGGATGGCATTTGGTTTGTCCATTAGTAATATAGAACAAAAATATCCTGTGATTAATATTTAGCATAGTAACAGAAATGTCAAATGCTGTTCATTTAGTCAAAAACATATTCAAGTTATACCTAAAAATACCATGTAACTCTACACCCATGTGAAAACAAAAGGTAACACGCTCATATTATATAATTATGGAAAGATAATAAATATTTTACTTTTGGCAAAGTATCTCAGGCTCTATGGGAAGCCATAGCTGTATTTATTTTATTTTCATGCTTGTCATCACACTTTGAGCAGCTGTGACAATTTTCTCCTGGAACACCTCCATCCCCAAATTATTACTGTAAATTGAAGTCCTATTTTTCTGCCCCAAGTGTATTCTTAATATTAACAGTTGGTAATTAGTCTGTCCTTTGGAGAGGCTCTGAACCGTTTTGAATCCAATCCTGTACATTTAATTGGCACGCCTAAAATGTAGACAATAAAAATATAGCATTCATTAGATTGTGATAGAGTCTTTAATGGCTGATAACATTTCTGTTTTGCTACTTTTGATGCACATTTTAATGCTATAAGTGCAGTTGTTGATTTATTTTTGTTTTGCTGTACATTGTACACATCAGATTTTGGGAAGCTGCAGACCCATATACAACAGTTGTGTCAGGTGACAGAATCCAAGCTATATACTGATTCCCTTTGAAATCAGTAAACAAGCAAGTCATTTATTACTGTGATGTATCCTGGTCTTTCTCTATCTAAAAGGCACACGATGAACAAGTAATTTTGCTGTTGTATTGCTCTGGGTTACTCCCATCCAGTGTTTGCATAGCATGTTTTGAATTTAAACAGCACAGACCAGCAGTTGTCATTTCAGAATACTATTTTCCTTCTACACATTATCATTTCATTTCATTTAAATAATTAAGATCTCAAATCATTTTACTTAATATCCCCGTGCAGTTTACTTTCCATTCTGCCATGAGACTTAGGAATTAGATGTACATTTGCAACTTCATTAAATTATTTTATGTTCTTGAAGCAGATTGTCTTTATAATTGATTTAATTTTGGCTTATGAATGCCTCTTCAAAACCAAGCTACTTAATGACAATGTAAACTAGTGTATCATAAATCTTTTTGTTAAGTTCTAAAGTAACATGCTGTTTCAAAGGATAATGGAAGGTTAATGCAGAATAATGGGTAGAGTAAAATAAAGTAGTGGACAAGACGCAAAGGATATTTAAGCTTATTTTATTAGATTAGGAAAATGGACTTGATGGGTGGGTAAAGTTTGAAAGAAATTTTCTTATAAGTGAACTTGAAAGTTGTCTAAATTATTTGTCTTATTTATACTAAGTGAAATATAGATTCGATTTTAGTACACTTCTGCATTTTATGTTGGGGTGTATTATTTATCCAGAGCTACCATGTTATTTTTAGAATTTTTCTAGCTATTTAACATGTTTATCAGTCATAAACTTGGCAAGATCTTATTACATTTTTCTGGATTGTTTAAATGTTTTTTTTAATTCTACTGTTACATTCTATAGATATGTGAGAGATTTGGACAATTGTCCTGTAAAGCGGGTCCAAATAATTAAAATGTACATCCTGCTAGAATCTGAATATGTCACAAATATGCACATATTTGCAGTCACAGATTGCTAACTAAACTTCATTAAAAAGAATAGAACTATTATAACTTCTTCTACAGGTTTTATGGGAGAATTTTGTGAAGCCATTTGAAAACCAGCCTAGCAAACCTAAAAATGCACGTTTGATCAGAAGCTTATATGTAGGTTTCTGTTACTCATGTGTGCATTACCAAACAGGTGCTTTTGGAGACAAACAGAACATCTGGGCCATCTATTCAACATAGTTTATACATGTACTGTTCCACTCCTATTTCCACAGTGATTCTCTTGGATAGCAGCTAATATGTTTTGGATATGAGCCAGTGTGAGAGTGATTATGATAATACATTTGGTTACTAAATAAGCTGAATGCTAGTGAGCTCCCAGTGATACAGCTGTTAACGACAGTGGCCTTGCTAGTTAATCAGATGTTTTGCCACTGGGGATTGCCCACGTGAATTGAATCTGACAGAGGCTTCTGCTTCAACTCAAAAGAAATGACATAAGTCTGTCACTTATTAAGGTCTTCAGGAAAAATACACATGGCAGTTGCCCTTAAGCAACTAGATCTCCTACCTAGGTATCATTCTCCTGTATGGTATACTAACAAGTCATTCTTTAATTAAGCAGCGATTTAAAAAGGATGAAAGTGTTCAGCCTATTTAATAGCAAATACATTTTCAAATGTGCTTTGGTTTGAGCTGTTAGAATTTTAATATCAAGGAGCAATGACAACCACATGTAAAAGAATGAGCTTGATTTGTTAGGATTTCCTAGAAGTAGAAATGAAAATCTCATTTGTAAGTAAAATGGGAACTCTATTATCCATATCTTTCTAGTTATGGTGACATGTGTGGTTGAAATGAAGTAGGATTTAAATACACTTAGAATTATGTTTGTGCTTTATCTTCCTTGTTTACTTTTTTTCTTTTCCTAATGTATGTCCTTTAATTAACCTGGGTGATGCCTTAAATAAGTGTGCTTGTGACCTCTTTATATCAAGCAAGATCGAGTTTCTGGTGTGATGCATTGATTTTCTACAGCAAATTTCAAGGTTGTGGGTGGGAAAAAGAAGTTGAACATTGTGGGTTGGCAATAGAAGCCAGATTCTCCAATTCTTTCTGTTAGATCTGTCAGCTGCCAGAATACTGACTTTGTGTCAATGGAGGAGGAGAGGGTCTTTGTGTTCATATCTGTCCTTAGGAAAGAGGAAACAATTGAGGGGCTAAGAGCACTTTGCGATATAGCATTTGTAAGGCACTCATAAAAAAAATCTTCCATAGAAAGGAGAGAACCAGCTAGAAATTTTCTAAACATATGCAAATGAAGAAATGTTTTTAATCATGCTTTTGAAAATCAACAATTGTTCATCTTGAAAAAAATGAATCTCAATTCTTTTTACAACTAAAGGTAAGACATTTATTGTGCTCAGTGCTTTCTTTTAAGAGAATTTTGGAGTGAGATACAGAATTGGTAGAGACAATGACTCCTACATTTGTTATTGAAGGGAGTTTCTGTATGGTATTTGTATAGATGCACACAGTGTCCAATGAAAACATTTGTCCCTTCTACCATTTCCCCCTTCTCACTTGTCACAGTGTTTGGTGAGTTTTATTGAACTGTGTCCACACCCATCTACCTCCTCTTGTATCCCCCCACAGTGCGCTTTGATGCTTTTGACCATATTATTGATAAAATAGTGCACCTTAAAATATCCATGTAACAGTATAGCACAGATATCATGTATTAGATTCTTGTTTTCATCAGTTAGTTGATTGCTGTTAGTGACCTGTTAGTCTCCCTGGGGTCTGCATTATTCATAGGATAATCCTTATGCAGACATATCTAGGTCACATTAATTAGCTGTGGAAATAAGGTATATTTGTGGAAGTTTTACAGTGATAATTACTTCAAAATGCCAAAATAGTGTTTTGCAGATCTTGAAGATATGTGATAGAAACAACTGTACTAAGAAGATCACTCAAACCAAGTGGTTCATTATTTCCCATTTGCCAACAATCTTCTGTACCATTATTTGTTTGCCTTAATGCAAATAGTATTCTTGATAAGCAATGTGTTGTGTATATATTTTTTTAGGAATTGGTTGTCGATTTACATCCTATACCCCCTTCTCGAAGGTCCATTGAAGTATCTAGAAAATTAGTGAGATCATTGTAAAGGAACAAAAGAGAGCTCATCACATATTTTCTTTGGGCTTTATCCAAAATGATAGCATAGAATGTTTTCCTAATCATTAAACCTTTTTCCTGAAGACATTTCTCTGTCTTTTTGCCATCCATATAAAGAGAGGAAGATTGAAACTGTATTGGTTTTTGTCAATGGCAGAGAAATGAACAGCAAAATGTGCTTTGCATTTTCATATGTAGTCAGAAAGTATTCTAATCCCGTGTTTATTACTCCATTTTAAAGCGTATTTCATTGAAAATTCAAAACCCTTGTAAAAGGCTAATAGGTGATCGACTGTGCCAAAGATTAAAACAAACTACTTTGAATAATATTAGCAATTTTACATTCTAACATTCACAGAAAGTTTAAAGGAGTAAGCTGCATAACCTACATTTAGTATCAGAGATAATTACTTTTAATAGGAGTAGTGAAATTCTTATTCTGTTATTCTATAAATGTCAGATCCAAAATATTTTTAAGGTCAATAGATTTATGTTAACTAGGTATGATATTTTATATTTAAAAAATATTTATTTTAGTTTTAGAAATCTGATAAGGTAAAATTGAGAGCATTTTTCAATAAATTATGAAAGTAAATATATCTGAAATTTTAAAATGTTTTTACCTTTAAGTGAAGAGACTTTTTAGCCAAGAAATAGTCACTTTAAGACCATTAGTAGCTGGATACAGTGGCTCATGTCTGTAATTCTAGATACTTAAGAGGCTGAGATCTGAGGATTATGATTCAAAGCAAGCCCAGGCACTAAAGTCCAAAACATTGATTAACCACTAGAAAACCGGTAGTGGTGCTTTGGCTCTAGGGGTAGGGTGGTAGCCTTGTGCTGAAGAGCTCAGGGACAATGCCCTGAGGTAGAGCACTAGCTTTGAGTTGAAGAGCTCAGCAACAATGCCCAAGCCCAGAGTTCAAGCCCCAAGACTGACCAAAAAAATAGTACTGTAGGCAACTTTTTAAATTTAATTGTATTTCATTTTATTGGCAGGATAATGTATAGAGGGGTTATAGTTACATTCACCCTGCAGGTACTATGTGCATTACTTCTCGTACATTGATATCCCTTCTCATGGTGTTGTCCCCTTTTCTCTTTCCCCACCCCTCCCAATCATCTTGATTTTTCCCTTCCCTTTCCTATTCAATAAATAAAAAAAAACAGTAACAACATGAGACTAACCATAAGGGCAAAAAAAAAGAGATAGAAGAAAAATAACATAGTACATTAACAACAATCACACCAGATAAACCTCGTTTCCATATCTTAGAGTTCGTTTCATATAGTCTCCTCCCCTGTGACTTTATGTACCTAGATTTTGAGCTATTATAATCCTCTGCTTGGAAAATCCTAGACCATACTAATTATGACAAATGAGGGAAACCCTTGAGCCCATGTTCCTTTGGGTCTGGCTTACTTCACTTACTATGATTTTTTCCCAAGTCTTTCCATTTCTTTACAAATGGGGCAATGTCATTCTTTCTGATGGCAGCATAGAATTCCATTGCGTATAAATAGCACATCTTGTTGATCCAATCCTCTACTGAGGGGTATCTGGGTTGGTTCCATATCTTCACTATGGTAAATAGTGCTGGTGGATTTATTATGTCCTTGTTTCTGGATGATTGGGTAAATGCCAAGTAGTGGAATTGCTGGGTCATAGGGGAGCTCTAGGTTTAGTCTTCTGAGGAATCACCATACTGCTTTCCATAGTGACTGAGTGAGTTTATACTCCCACCAACACTGTAGTTGTGATCTCTCTTGGCCACATCCCTGCCAGCATCTGTTGTTATTACACTTCTTGATAATGGCCATTCTAACAGTAGTGAAGTGCAATATCAAAATTGTTTTGATTTGTATTTCCTTTATGGACAAAAATGTGGAGGATTTCTTCAAGTGTCTATAAGCCATTTTTACTTTTTCAAAGGTGTCTCTCTTCAAGTTTTTATCGCACCCTTTAATGGGATGGTTGTTCCTTGAGGATTTGTTTTGGAGAGATTCTATTTTTTGAGCTGTAGGTATATTTATATATGAGACCCTTGTTTGTTGTATGGCTAGTGAAGATCTTTTCCTAGTCTGTGGGCTTTCTATTTAACTTGCTAGCTATGTACTTTGCCATACAGAAGCTCTGCAGTTTAATGCAGACCCATTGGTCCCACCTTTCTTTAATTTGTGTTTCTTGGTCTTTATTAAGAAATACCAGCTCCTTTGGAACACCCAGCAAAGGCAGTACTCGAGGAAAATTTATAGCTCTTAGTGCCTACATTAACAAATTGGAAAATTCTAAAAGCAACAATTTAATGGTACACCTTATGGTTTTGGAAAAAGGGCAACAAACCAATCCCAATTCCAGGAGAAGGAAACAAATTACTAAAATTAAAGCAGAATTAAATTAATTAGAGTCCCAAATGCATAGAAAGAATCAACAAAACAGGGAGTTGATTCTTTGAAAAAATTAACAAATTTGACAGACCCTTAGCAAATCATGGACAAGAATGGAAATAGCACAACAGAAATTACCAAGATTCAGAGCATCAAAAGGGAACACTTTACAAACTTTATGCCACCAAATTTGAGAATCTAGAAAAGATGGATGAATTTCTAGTCAACATTACCATACCCACACTGAACAAAGAAGACCTAAACCAACTAAAGCGATCCATTCCAAGTAATGAAGTAGAAATGGCAATAAGAGGCCTTCCATCCCAGAAAAGCCCAGCACCTCATGGATTCATAGTTGAATTCTATAAGGCCTTCAACACAGAGCTCATAGCAATACTCCTCAAACTCTTCAATGAAACTGTAGACAATGAATTCATCCACAGGATAGTATTTGGATTTCTGCTTTTATATGTTTCATCTACTTTTTCCCCCATAGACCTAAGGATTCATTTTTGACTACTAGTTCAAAAACAAAATCCTTTCTTTCTTCGGTTTCTGAGTTTATACTAAGTGGTGCAGCACATTCTGCCTAAAGAATACATAGTTGTCTCTTTAAACCCCAGGAGGATTTGTTTTTAGATGTTCAAGTTTTTTATATAAAATATGTGGTATTTGCATATGACCTGAGAATTTACCTTGTGTATGTTAAATCATCTCTACATTACTTTTCATATCAAATACATTGTAAGTGACAAGTATTTAATTATTCTATCTTATACATTTCTGAGAGGAAATTAGTAGCTTATACTAAATTTCCCTGCCATCTTAACCACTACCACTTATAGAAGAGACAGAAGACTATTCTAGTACTATCAGTCATAAGAAATAATAGTTACAATTATGAAGACCTTATTGTATGTGCTATTTTAAAATCTTATAAATTTCATATAATCTTATAAATTAAATCACAAAGTTCAAGATAATTTTATCCTTTATTTTCATGTTCAAACCTAAATACTAGAGACCAAAATGTGTCTTATTTTTCCCAGTTGGGGCTAGAATTTTGTTTCAACTTTCCTTCACTCTAATGCTACCCAACATGAGTGTAACAATTTTCCAGTGGCTTACTAGCAATTTCTATCTATACAATTTGATTCCTAGGGTGGCATAATAGAAGCTGCTTTGGCAAGGTGTACATGCTGTCACTGAGCTCTTTTGCTTAAGCCACAATCCCATTTCCAACATACAGGTGATTAATTGACGAGAAGTATCTTAGGCGCTTTCCTATCTAGGCTTGCTTTGAACTGAGATAATCATATCTCCGCTTTCTGACTAGCTAGGATAATAGACATGAGGGTAGAAATTCTTTACTAAACACTATCATGCCTATTGATTCCTCCTAGCAAGTGATGGTGTGTGATCAAAATTTATGGATTTCTGGTTACATGTGAGACACTCAAAATGGAATCAATGCATAGTGTGTCTACAGTGAGTTTTATACTTCCATTAAAAAGTAATGCTCAAAATTGAGAATCCTGAAAATTGAGAAATATCCTATTTTTATTTTTTAATTCATTTTGTTGTACTACTTTTATTTAGCTAAGGATGAATAACATTAAATCCACAAAATGATTACTCTAAAGCATTTTGTTCTGTGATGTTCATTGGATTAAAAGTGTTGTGTACAAGATAACTTCAACTTCTTCATCCTGTAAAATGAAAACTTTATATCATTAAACAGTTAATTCTACTTCAATGTTTCTATCTTATTTTGAAATAATTTCAAGGACAGGGAAATAAAAAATATAATACTAATATCTTTTTTCTGTATATTTTTTATTGTAATTAATAGAAGGGTTACATTATATGCACCAGATAGAAGGTGCATTACTTCACTAACATTGATACCCTTTCTCATGTCTTGGTCCCCATTTCCCTCCCCACACCCTCATCCCTCATCTTGTTTCCCCCTTCCCTATCCTATTTCAAATAATCAAATAAGCAGATATACAATATATCATATAACTAATATCTTTTAAAGATTCTTGAAGTTCTTAGGAATAAACTGGAGTGTTTTCCTTACAAACAGGGACATTTTCCTTACACAGACAGAAATGCCATTCAAGACAGGAAATGAGCACTGAAACATTACCACTACCAAATCTACAATTCCTGTTCAAGTTTCTCTAATTCTTCTAGTAATGTCTTCTATAGTAATACGATATTGGTTGAGATCTCACTTTAGTTGTCAAGCTTCTTTCCTTTCACAGTGCTTTAGTATTTCTTTGCCTTTCATGCTTAACCTTGACTCTCACAAAGACTATAGGCCAGACGTTTCACTTCAAGTGCCTTCAAAGTACAGCTTATCTATTTTTACCCTTGATTTGAAATTAGGTTATCACTTGAAAAAATATCATGGGAGTGATATTATGTTCTTAATGAATGTTGTCAAAAAATATTTGAGTTTGCCTGGGTCCATTACTGGTGATGCTAAAATTAAAGTGGTATCTGTTATTTTTCTCCACTCTAAAGGTACAGTTCAGTTTTTTACTATGTAATAAATATATGGAGGAATTCTGACAGTGTATGCATCTCACTTTGTATTCATTCTTTATACTTCTTTCAGTATCCATTACACCTTTTTAGCAGTAGCAGTTGAGATTATGGGAGTTGATAAATAATGATTTGAATGTTATTGATATTCTACCATAAGGGAAACTTATTTTCATTTCTTTTTTTCATGCTAGATTCCTGTCTTATTTACAAGCGTGTAATTTGCCATAACTACTATTGCATCTTTTTTCTCTATTTTTTTTGTCAACCACGAGGCTTGAACTCCAGGCCTGGGTACAGTCACGGAACTCTTGTTACTCAAGACTTTCTAATTAACACTTTGATCTACAGTGTCACTCCTGGTTTTCTGATGGTTAAATGGAAATAAAAGTCTCATGGACTTTTCTGTCTGGGCTGGCTTTGAACTGTAATCTTCAGATCTCAGCATCTTGAGTAGCAAGGTGAGCCAGCAGTGCCAGGAACTATAATATCTTTTGATAGGAAATTTGCTCTAGGATTGACTGAAAAGAATTTCTTTTTTTCATTTATTCTTTATTGTAATTAATAGAGGGGATCAGTTATATTCACCAGATAGAAGGTGCATTGCTTCACACACATTGAATACCCCTTCTCATTTTTGTCCCCATTTCCCTCCTCCCACTCCTTCCCTCATCTTGTTTTCCCCCCTTCCCTTTCAAGAATTTCTTCAAACCTCTTTAGAATATTCTTTTGAGTTCTTTTAACATGTTTCTTCACATTTCAGTTCTTTATTATTACTTTTCACATTAATTTGCTTCAGAGGGTCTTTATACTGCTCTTGTGTCATTTCCTGATCTTGTTTATGATCAGCAATCTATCTACGAAGTATCTTTCCATCATAATATTGAATTATTCATCTGCAAAATAATGCAGGACTTTTTTTGGCTTTGAGGGAATTAAAGAGGAGTACTTTGCGTGCTTCAAAGTACATCCCAAGTGAAAACAGCTTCAATTCAGAGGTTAATCTGTATATAAAGCCTTTAAAATGATGTATTATCATTTATTTAAACTCTTTGGCCACTTTTTCAATGTACACATTGCATTTTGTGATCAATTCTCAGCATTTTTTCCAAGAGCATTTAGTCAATTGAACTTTTTATTATAATAACCTCTTTTTTGAACCATTCCAAAACAGTTTTCACTAATTTATTTGTAAACTGTCTCAAGATTAATCATTTTGAGCTGGAAATATTTTTCCTTAATTCTCTTATGAAAGTTGCACATCAGCATAATTTGAGTTTGGGAAATATATGATGAACTGCAAAAGGGAGAAAAATGAATCTAGTAAAAACATATAAAATATCCATAGCAAAGTTGTGACTTAAAGGAATGAATCTGTCCTTTGTGGTACAAGAGAGACAGTTTGATACAGGAAAAAGCAAGAGGAAGCTTTTTGGAATTCTGATAGCCTTCTGTTTATTATGCTGGGTGTTAATTGTGAGGACATGCTTAATGACTGAAAATTCAATAAGAGCAATTTGCAACATCTACTCTTGTTTTCACATGTGCTGTCCTTTAATATCAATTTTAGGAGAGGAAAAACAGTATTTATATTCCATAACACAGGTCAAGTTTTCATTTGTCTATGCTGATCTATTTATAGATAATTCTAAGATGTGAAAAATGTGGTTGTTTACTAAGTATAAAAAACAAATTTTACCTTCTAAAAAACTTGCATGGCATCATTAGATATTTTAATCATGCCAAGGACACAGGAAAATCTATACTGGATTTGGCAAAGTTATTTGTCATTTTCATATCAGCATGGTTTGACACATGAGGACACCTACTAGACAACAAAGAATTCTCCTGTTGGAAACTCACTTTTAGCAAAAGTGATATACTTCTAACCAAATAGAGTATGACACATCAAAGGTCAGTAAAGTATTCTGAATCATATTCATAACAGTTGCAGGTGACTAATTCCACAATTTCATGATTGCTAGGACACATAATTTTTATAGTTTATGAAGACATAATATGCCAAATGCTATCACACTGATCACATTAATGTGTCAGAATACATTTTGCATATAGGGTTTCAAATACAGCTTAGATTTACAATGTAGATATTCTGCCTTTATATATATTTATGAGGTATATTCCTTTTTCCTTTGATCAAATTCATGTTACTATTGTTGGTGATGATTTTCTTTTGATTTATTTTTTCCCTTTTATAGGCTGTTTTATTTGAAGAAATACAGATAATATCCTTATGGACTTTATCATCTTTCATATTAACTCTCAATAGAAGTTGACATGCTTAACAGCCACAATGAGTTCATCCAGCTTTTTTCCTGGAACAGCCTGTGACTGAACTGGTGAATGTGGGATGCCCTAAGGTAGTGCTAAATATGGTTAATGCTGAACTTTCTCTCATTTCTCATCCACTCCCGTTCACATATGTAAAATAAAGCTGCACATAAAATCTGGGCAGCAGAATAGCTGTTCATAAAAATAATCAAGGTAGGCATCTGGTAAAGACATTTGCTCAATTGTTTTGTTCAGCTTATTTGGAGCTCAGCATTTTCAACATTTCTGTAAGTAATTCTCCAGGCTTTACAAAGCAACTCACAGTCTGGATTGTTTATCTTTTCAAAAATAACTCATTAGAAAAACTTATAACAGTGAATATTTCAATATAATTTATACAATAAATTGGTCTCATGTCTACTCCCAATTTGATTTAAATTTTAGACTATTCACCTAGGTTTTTGGTTTCTGCTGATGGATTATGTATCCTGTAGAATTGTTAATAAGTGATGGTTGTGGGAACAAGTAGACCATTAAAAGTAGGTATTGGAATAAATTCTCAATTTTTATCATGGCTTTACTATTTGATGCTACAACCACCATGGTTCTTTGCTAAAGCAGTAGCTTTGGGCCAGTGAATGGACAAAATACATTTACATGGCCTTTAGACTTTATTGTTCTATTTTATAGAATTGTATAGTCATTTTACTTTCCAACAGCAAAAAAAACTTAGCTTTGAAGGCATCTTTTCAATTTGAAATATTTCTGCATAAAATGATTGTGTCATGATAACAAGAGCAGGACCTGTAGTTATTTTCCTGTACCGCATACACGTGCTGACACCTAGCTGGGCAAAACTGAAAGGACATAATTTAAAAGAAAGAAAGTTTAAATAACCAGAAGAGTGTGAAAAAGGTCATGTATCTTCTTCAGTCAGGCAGGATCCTGAATGATAGTAATAAGGTAAGGATGGGTTACATAGGAAAATCAGAAGCACAATCTGTAGAGACAGACTCCATGAAGTATGTCAGACATTCAGAAACCAAATAGTTGACTTTGAAAAGCATCTTCATTGGGAGGAACTTACAAATATTTCTTTCTCTTCTAGTGTTTTAATCATGAAATATTTCAATCACTTGGAAAAATATAGAGTCTGATTTAAGAAATACTAGTGAACCAACAATAACTATGGAATTAAAAGAATCTCTTAGATTTTTTTAAATTCCTTTTTTTTTTGCTACTCCTGGTGTTTGAACTCAGGGCCTGAGTCCTTGGGTTTTTCTCAAGGCTAGCAGTCTGTCACTTGAGCCACTTAATTACTTTCAGCTTTTTCTATGTATGTGGTACCGAGGAATCAAACCCTGGTCTTCATGCATGCCAGGCAAGCACTCTTACCACTATGCCATACTCCCAGTCCCTTTTTTTTAATATTCTGTAAAGAAAATAAATCATCTTAAGTGGAAATGAAAATTTTTGTGTTTCCTATATTTTCATTTTCTTCCTTCCCGTCAGAGTTCTCCTAAACTTTGATCTCTGTGTTGATAGTTATTTGAGAATTCAGCTTGTGAAATTTTCTATGAGTTTTTTTCTTTTTTTCATATATTTTTATTGTAATTAATAGAGGGGTTACATGACATTCACCAGATGGAAGGTGCATTACTTCACATACATTGATACCCTTTCTTGTATCTTGGTCCACATTTCCCTTCCCCCACCCCCACCCCTCATCTTGTTTTTCCCCCCTTCCCTATCCAATTTCAAATAACCAAATACAAATATATCCAATATATCAGATACTGTATATATACGATACTGTAACAATATGAGATAACCAAGGGACAGCAAAAGAGATGAGAAATAACATAGTACATTAAGGACAACAGCCACTCATTATATGGCTTTTGTTTTTATATCCTAGAGGTCTTTTCATTTAGCGTCATACTGTATGGCCTTGTGTATCTAGGTTTTGTTCTATTGCAAATCTCTGCTATGAGAGCCCAAGTTTTCTACTGATTATGAAAATGAGGGAAACCATTGAGCCTATGTTCCTTTGAGTCTGGCTTACTTCACTTAATATGATTTTTTTTCTAAGTCTTTCTATTTCTTTACAAATGGGGCAATATTGTTCTTTCTGACAGCAGCATACAATTCCATTGTGGACAAATACCACATCTTGTTGATCCACTCATCAACTGAGGGACATTTGGGTTGGTTCCATATCTTTGCTGGTAAATAGTGCTGCAATGAACATCATTGTGCTAGTGGATTTAGTTTGCCCTTGTTTCTGGACAGTTGGGTAAATGCCAAGTAGTGGAATTGCTGGGTTACAGGGGAGCTCTGTGTTTAGTCATTTGAGGAACTGCCATACTGCTTTCCATAGTGGTTGAATGAGTTTGCACTCCCACCAACAGTGTAGTAGTGATCCCTCCTGGCCACATCCCCTCCAGCATCTGTCATAACAGAGTTGTGTTTTTGGGTTTTTTTGCCAGTCATGGGGACTGAACTCGGAGCCTTAGCATTGTCCTTGGGCTTTCTCAAGGCTAGAAATCTATCACTTCAGCTACAGTATCACTTCCAGATTTTTTTTCTATGCATACAGTACCAAAGAATTGAACCTGGGTCTTCGAGCCTGCTAGGCAAGCACTCTTTTTTTTAAATATTTTTAATTGTAATTAATAAAAGGTTTACATGATATTTGCCAGATAGAAGGTGCATTAATTCACATACATTGATACCCTTTCACATGTCTTGGTCCCCATTACCCTCCACCCCAACCCCCCATCTTAGTTTTCCCCACTCCCTATCCAATTTCAAATAACCAAATACAAATATATCTAATATATCAGATAACAAAGTGAGATACTGTAACAATATGATATAACCAAGGGACAGCAAAAGAGGTGAGAGAGAACATAGTACATCAAGTACGACAATCATTCATTATATGGCTTTTGTTTCAGTATCCTGGAGGTCCTTTCAATTAGCTTCATACTATATGGCCTTATGGATGAAGGTTTTGCTCTTCATGTGTCTATAGGCCATTTTTGTTTCTTCTTCAGAGAAGACTCTAGTTAAGTCTTTGACCTATTTTTTAATGGGTTGGGTGTTACTTTGGAGATTAGTTTTGGAGTGATTCAATTTTTTGAGCTGTTGATATATTTTAGATATGAGGCCTTTTTCCGCTGTATGGTTGGTGAAGATGTCCCACTCTGTAGGCTTCCTAATTAATTTACTAGCTATGTCCTTTGCCATACAAAAGCTCTGCAGTTTAATGCAGTCCCAAAACTATAGACAGAATCAACAAAACAAGGAGTTGGTTCTTTGAAAGAATTAACAAAATTGACAAACCCTTAGCAAATCTTACCAAAAAAAGAAGACAGCATACCGAAATAAACAAAATCGCAAATGAAAATGGTAATATCACGACAGAAATTACCAAGATCCAGAGTATCATGAGGGAATACTTCTCAAACCTTTATGCCAACAAATTTGAGAATCTAAAAGAAATAGATGAATTCCTAGCCAATATTAACATACCCACACTGAACCAAGAACTATCCCAACTAAACAGGCCTATTTCAAGCACTGAAATAGAAAGGGCAATAAGAGACCTTCCACCTAAGAAAAGCCCAGGGCCGGATGGATTCACAGCTGAATTCTATAAGGTCTTCAAAGCAGAGCTCACACCAATACTCCTCAAGCTCTTCAACGAAATTGAAAATGAAGGTTCTTTACCAAACTCATTCTATAAAGGCAGTATAACCCTCATCCCCAAACCAGACAGAGATTCATCAAAGAAAGAGAACTATAGACCTATTTCTTTGATGAACATCGATGCAAAACTTCTCAACAAAATACTGGTCAACCGTCTACAACAACTCATCAAAAAAATTATACACTATGATCAAACTGGATTCATGACAGGGAGGCAAAGCTGGTTCAACATACGCAAATCAATTAATATAATTCAACACATCAACAGGAGCAAGGACAAAAATCACATGATTGTCTCAATAGATGCAGAAAAGGCATTTGACAAGATCCAACACCCCTTTATGTTAAAAGCTCTGGAGAAACTAGGAATCCATGGAACATTCCTCAATATAATAAAGGCTGTGTATGACAAATCCACAGCTAGCATTATACTTAATGGCGAAAAGCTAAAGCCATTCCCTCTAAAATCAGGAATGAGACATGGATGCCCACTCTCTCCACTCCTCTTTAACATAGTACTAGAATTCCTAGCCAGTGCAATAAGGCAAGAAGCAAGCATAAAGGGGATCCAAATAGGGAAAGAGGAAGTAAAACTTTCCCTCTTTGCAGATGACATGATTGTGTATTTAAAGAATCCTATAGACTCTACTCCCAAGCTCCTTGAGCTGATTCAAAACTTTGGAAGGGTAGCAGGCTATAAAATTAACCCTCAAAAATCAACTGCCTTTCTCTATGACAATAGTGAGAGGAAAGAGGCAACAGTCAGGAAAGCAACTCCTTTCACAATAGCCTCAAAGAAAATAAAGTACCTAGGAATCAATTGAACTAAGAATGTAAAGGACCTTTTTGATGAAAAGTTTAAAACCCTGAAAAGGGAAATTAAAGCAGAACTGAGGAAATGGAAAAACCTACCATGCTCCTGGATTGGAAGAATCAACATCATAAAAATGACAATCTTGCCAAGGGCTATCTACAAATTCAACGCAATACCCATCCATATCCCAATGTCATTCTTTAAAAAAATAGAAGAGGCAATCCAAAATTTCATATGGAATAATAAAAGACCCCGTACAGCAAAAACACTTCTTAGCGGAAAGAACAGGGCAGGAGGAATTTCAATACCAAACTTTAGATTCTCTTACAGAGCTATAATTATCAAAACAGCTTGGTACTGTACAAGAACAGTCCTGAAGACCAATGGAATAGAACTGAGGATCCAGATATTAAACCACAGACCTCTGGCCACCTAATCTTTGACAAGGGAGCCCCAAAAAATAGAATGGAAGAAAGATAGCCTTTTCTACAATTTGTGCTGGCAGAACTGGTTAAGCACCTGCAGAAAACTAAAGTTGGATCCTTCTTTGTCACCCTGCACTAGAATTAACTCCAAATGGATCAAAGACCTGGAGGTAAAAGCTGACACACTGAAAACTTTACAAGAAGGACTAGGAGATATACTAGGTCTCCTTGGCACAGGTAGAAACTTTCTTAATAAGGACCAAGAATTAGGCAAGCACTCTTATCACTAGACCAAATTCCCAGCCCATTTCTATGCATTTAAAAAAATGAGTTTTATCTTTTTAACAATCAAATAATCAGTGCTATTTTTAATTCTCTCACACTATTTCATGGCTTATTGTGTTGGTGATACCTGAAAATATGAGTCTGTGTTTGACATGTTAAGGAGAATTTTTGCATATATCAAGCCTACTTTTCTATTGATGAACTTGTGCCTGGAGGATGTGTACAGTTCTCTAAGTTATCCTAAGTGACAACAGCCACTTTGCTTACTTACTTTCTATATTGCTTGTGTTTAGAAAGGTACCTAGCATTTTATAATAATATTATCCATATATTAGTATTTTAAGTATTTACGTTAAAATACTAAATGCTATGCTAAATGTTTGTAACAAAACATTAAATATTATATTAAGTATTTATATTAAATATTAAATGATCATGTTTAAATATCATCCAAAATATTCTATGACAATTTAAACAAATATAAAATCTGAGAAAAGGACTACTATAAACAAAAACAAATGGCAAAGGTCAGAAACCTCCAAGAGTTGCTTCTCTTATACCGGTCCAACTATGAAACTGTACCTTCAAGAGTGAAGAAAAGAGACTTGTAGCAGAAGTAATTAAAACTTAAGAGATGCCCTTATCTGCCATCGCAGAGTAGATTTAAAATGAAGGAGCTGCAGGAGCAGACCTTTACCCCTTACCTTTCTCCTATCTCTGGACTAAACTTTCCATTAGAAGAATAACACCAGAAAGCAGAGATCAAAAGGGGGACTGTATAATTCACATCCAAGAACTTGTTGGCTGAAGGTGAAGAGTAGAACTGAAGAACTGGAAGATACTCAGTTCTAGCATAGTGCTTTAAAATGATTCCTTATATATTTATTGTTAAGTTTCTTTAGGGTCAGCATCAAGCAATGAATCTACTGCATTATATAGTTTATGCAACACCAAATAATGTAAGTGCTCTAGTCCTTATGAAAATGAATGATCAAACTTAGTGGTACTAAAATAAACATATATTAAGATACTCATGCTGTGTGGTAAAAGGAAGCATGAAGTATTCATGCCTAAATTGTTGAATTTCAGTGTAAAGAATCCATGTTACGTGCCAGTTATAAGAATGCAAGGAGAAAAGCTATGCCCCCATAATAAAGCATATAGCCAAATTTGGCATGTTGAAATTTTTACAAGAGAAATGTTTCAATTTTTCCCCAAATATCAAATTCTTGTGGGTAAGATAAAGGAAAAGAGAAAATCTCATTTTAAAGAGATTTAGGAAACAAAACCTGTAACTGAGAAACCAAACCTATAACTGATATTACTAAACATTTTAATGATATTAAGAAGTGGCTTTTCATCTTAATTGTCATGTCATTATAACTGTATAAAATGTTTTTGTCAGCAAGGGATTCATAGAAATGTATTTACAGATAAAATATCAAAATTATTTTATTTTTATTAAACAAACCATCAAATAAAACCTAGGAAGTAGGTATAGGGAGTGACAGATTATATTACATAACTTGAAAAAATGTAATTGTTGAAGTTGAGTAATGTAGAGACATAATCATATAATTCTGTCATCTATAATATACAGAGAAAAATAATCGAAGTAATGATTAAAGTAATTGAAGTAATGAAGAATAATTGAAAGTAATGGCCAATATAATTTTCTTCCGTCCTCCCTCCCTCCCTCTGTCCCTCCCTCCCCTATTCTTTCTTCCCTCTCTAGTTTCTCCTTTTTCTCTATATCTATATTTTTCTCCTTTCTCCTCATTTGTGTTATCTTGTGTAAATGTCATCAACTTAGCAATGTAATATTGTAAACATTGCTTTATATAGTTGTAAATTGATACAACTGAGAATATACATATGGTGTTTCACTAATTTTACCTGACTTTAATAATGATATTTATTTCTTCTTATATACTGAAACATATCTGATTTTACCTCATCTCATATTATAGAATTGATCTTAGAGTTTCTTCTAAGGAAGATATAGTGACAGTACTTTCTCTTCATTTGCTAAGTCTTTGCAAAGGAACAATTCTATTTGAATTGCGTTGCTCTTCTTTGTTCAAAGTATTTCCTACTTATTTCACTATGTCTTTCTTCTAGACTGTTTTATTCATTAGAATTTGAGCACTAATTAATATTCACAGTGGATATTTTTTTCTCAAATTCTTGTAGCTTTGTTAACATGTCTTGAAATATTTCTCCCTGTTCTTCTGATTTGATCTTTTCTGTTGGTCTACTTTCACGTCCACCAACTCTGTTTTCCCTAATCTGCTGCCGAACTCTACAAATATAATTTCAATTTTATTTAATTTCTTATTCCAGATTCTTCATTAAGTATTTTTTACAAATTATGTTTAAACTGTTAGTGGAGATGATTTATTCAATAAATTATTCCTTCATTGCTATCCTTAAGCATCATTTCTGTTTTATTTCAACATATTTACATGAGGTGCTTTAAAATCAGCTTCATCTAGATCTGAGACACTCAGGGAAAGTGTTACTGATTGACTTTTTATTCTTGAGGTTGGGTCTTACTTTCCTGCTTGTGTATGTATATCCTGTTTGGATATCACTTTAGCTTTGTATTTCTTCCCTTTCTTCTAACACTTAGTGTTTAGTGGGTTTGATTATGCTGTTTTTGTATAGTGGGTGCCTTGGTAATTACTTCAGTAACCATGGCTTTAACTGTCACTCCCTCTCAACCCATAGTTGTTTGTATTAAAGATATAACTCAATTTAGATTTTGCTTAGGCTATATTTGTCAAATCTCTTTCCTAGTAATGCAGGAAAACTGATTTCAGCAACATTGTTTAGACTTACTTTTAAGGTTTGCATATCTGTGGGGACTGAAGGATATATTTAAACATTAGGTTTATTTTACTTTTGTTTTCTTTTGAATCTGTCACATTTTATGCCCTGTGAGATTTTCTCTGGCTCCAGTTTTTCCTCTGAATCTTAGATATAAGGGTAGTTAGTGTCTGTTATCTCTGGTTGCTTTGGCTCATGTGCAACAGCCTCTGTGTATCTGGGACATGTGGCAAATTGAGCCCTCTACTGCTGTCTTGGAACCTCTCCCTGCTTGATCCATTATCCCATCCTTGGGTTGATGACAGAGCTCAGACTGCAGTTTGGAGAAAAGGAAAAATAATCCCTCTACAAAAACATACCACTGACCTGCCCTGTTTTTTCTTTTTTTCCCCCATGATAATAAATAATCAGAAATGACCAACTTTTGACCTTTTGGCTAGTTCTTGATGCTTCAACTATTTTGTGCATTTTTAAAATTGCCCTTTGACTAATTTTTTAACTCCTCATTCTATCATATTAGACTCAAATCCCTACTAGAATTTTATGTTTATGATTTACAAGACAATCTCATTTATGGTCTTTCTGATAACGTCATGTTAACAGATTGTTAACCTTCATAAATGTTCACATACTTTCCTTGTCCCAACATTTTGTTTTTGCTGTGGTTCCCCAAACTAGTTGAGATGTTTTATTGTTTTAATATTTGCAAAAGGTATTTGATTCAGGGTTTTTTTGCCAAATAAGGATTTACACAAATTAATTTTGGTTAATCAATATATTATCTTTTAGATGGCTTAAAGTATTTCTCAGAAAGTGATTTTTATCCTAATAAACTTATGATTATCAGCCAGCAACTCTCTTGCTGCCACAGTGATTTCGCATGCTCAGCTTGGCCTTACTTTTAATATATAGGGTTGTAGTAAACAAACAGAGACTTAGTGCTTGGTGACACGTATTTATTGAGCTACCTGTAATAAGTCCCATTGCCCTCTCTTTTGGACTTCCATCTTGATATTAACACATAATTTATTATTCTTTTAGTCTCCAGTTCTGCATTACAAAGGCTTTTCTTTTCATGAGCAAATGGTTTCTATATAAAATTTCAGGTAATAATATCTTCACAAGAGAGTACCTCAGATGATTATTCAGTAATAAGTGACAAGGAAAATGATTCTGAGGTTCCTGAGTGGTAATAAATATCTGCTACTGCCTTACCCTGATGGCTACTTTCGATGATCTTGAGGGAAAATGGGACGAGTGTAATAGCCATTACGTCTGGGCTACTTTCTATATAGCAGATGCTATGTTTATCTGCATTATCTGACTTCTTTTATTTGGTTCTTAATAATAAAAGAACCTGCAATATATTGGCATTGTGTGAATTAATGTTTTTAAAGGTATGAATCTGAGGTAGAATTCAAGGCTGGTAGCCTTGACATTTCAGAGCATTATATTGTGGTGACTGATTGATCAGATCAATTGTTGGCTGCTTACAACAGGGACTGTTAGAGCACTAGGCTTGGAGACAGAAAATACAATCAAAGGAAAGTAAAGTTTGCATTCAAATTCAATGACTGAAATTTCTGATGACATTTATTTAACAAGTTAGATGACATTTTTATTTCAATATATACTATACACATACTATATATAAACAAGTTATGTGCAACAATATATCAATAAACTGTGTATCAATGATTACATGGACCCTTGATTACAAATGATTTCACAAAGGCATAATGTTTATACTCTTTTGCATGGGCTTGCTTTTCCTCAAAGTCACGAGATGGATAGTCACAAAACAGATGCTAAAATTCAAGATGCCATACCAACATTCCTAATACATTATGCAAGGTAGAGGATCAAAGAAGTAGATTTCTGACTTTTATCTAGACATTTGTCCAAAAGATTACCAACCAGAATACAGTAAAGCCACCTGCAGAGCCATGTTCATTGAAAGACTATTTACCATAAACAAGGAATAGAATCTGCCCAGATGCCTCTCAGTGGACCAATGGTTCAGGAAAATGTGTTATATATACACAATGGAATTTTACTTATCCATTAGTGAGAATGACACTGGGCCATTTGTAAAAAAATTGGAAGAACTGGAAAATGTTACCTTAAGCAAGTCATAAGAAGTAAATCAGGCCTAGAGAGACAAAGGAAGCTAGATTTAGCTTATACATTTATAGATAAATACATTGGGCAGTATGCAAGTATATACAAATGTATTAACTAAAATATGGTAGATTTAAGGGAGAACTCAAATATTGTAATTCCTTAAGAGAGGCAAAGTCAAAGCCCAGCAAATAAGAACCAGGAAACCGATACTAACAAGTGATGAGGCCAAGGAAAAGACATCGACAAATGAATAAAGAAAGCGGGGGGGGGGGAGAATGCAGTCAAGAATTTCATGCAAATGTATGCATGTCCTCTTAATATCTTTGCTTAAGAAGATGTAGTTCCTAAAATTGGCATTTCTGAGCACAGCAAAGTATATGTATTTCGAACTAACTGGTTCAATAGAAATCACCAACAGCATCCAAGTTTCCCATCCACATCAGAGGTCCACAGGAGTGTCACAGATCCTTTGGGGAGAAGTGACATTAAAAAGACATCAGGTGGAGACGAGAATGAAGTCTATTAAGTGATGGAAATTTTAGATCTTTCAACACCTTTAAATATGAAATATCTGAAGACTTTGTATCAATCTGCTTGAACAGATTTACCTATGAGCAGAACAAATACCTATAAATAGAGGACAAGATTCCCATCTACTCTGTCTCTGCCTGAACTGTGATGATGTTTAATGAAACACTGCTGGGCTGGAGATTTATAAAGAGCAGATGGCAGCAGGATTCTCAAGGAGCTTTTGAATTGCAACTGAAGAGGATAAGTTCAAGCAGGGAGGATAGAAGGACTGCTTTAAGAATGAACAGAATCTTAGCTTCAAGTAATGCACTAAAGATAAGGATTGCTGGGAAAAGTATGAAAATAGGGTCATTTTTTTTCTTAGTGATGTGTTTCAATTTGACTAGCTCTAAACTGTAGACCCAAGACTAACAGGAAGTTTAATGTATTCACTAGAGCCATACAAATTTAGACACTGAATATGTAATATATGAATAATTTAATCACTGCTGATATAAAGTCTTCTTTTGAACTCTCTCTTTTGATGCTGTTGCTGCCTCTGCTGCTACTGCTGTTGCTGTGGTGTGTGTGTGTGATGGATAATATGTACTTAACAGATTACCAAGGAAACAAATTCCTGAATATTAGAATTATAAAACTGAAAATAAAACACATGCAAAGTTACTCATTACAAATTGTTCTTTTGCACACTTCATAATGTGCAAAAAAGTTCATGTTAACTTACAGCTTTTATTATGATGAATCAATTTAAAAATATCATTTAGATTTCTAATTAATTTAGAGTATACTTCCACAGTATTTTCTTTAATTGGCTACAATTTGTTAACATAGTATATTGAACTAAGTACTTCACAGGAATATTCTTATTTACTACAAAACTCTCTTACAAAATATGTTCTGTATTCACACTTATGGTAGAACTGAAGGAATGAAGGGCACATAAAGCTAATTTGTTTTTGTTGAGCTCACAGTACTTGTGAAAGATAAAGCTGTGACAAAATCCTACATTCCTTCAACTCTCGTAATGCCCCATATATCAAAGAAAAACATCCAAGTTATTCCTCATTAATCTCAGGAGATGAATAATGCTTAGTTGACTCTTTTATGCTCTCTAAATTTTCAAAGAAAACAGATTTCTAATACACTAAACATATACTGATTTTTTTTACCAAGTTTTAACACCTCCACTATATCGTATGACTGAGTTCCTAATACTGTGTCATTTCTGCTAATATAAAAAAATCACAGGAAGCCTAACTCTCCTGACTGATGAGTAATAGAGAATTGGGTGTACTTTCTGCATCTGGATAGATGCAAAGAATCAGGAAGTATGACATTATCTAATTGTCTTATGAATATGGAGCTCTAGGGGTGAGGTTAAGTTTTTGGATAAGAGAGTGAACTTGAATTAGTTACCATATTGAAACATATAATACTTTATGAACTTAATACAGTTATTGTTGCTAAGCTGTTTGCATATTTGGAAAAGAAGTAAAAATTGATTCATTGATAAGTGGTTTTCTAAGATATATAGCTACTGGGAAAATGAGAGAGCAGGTAGATAATTAACTATTTCTTTTGTCTTTTGTATTCCCAGATTTACTTGGTATGTATGCTTCATATTCTCAGATTAAATGGTAAAATGGAGAAGGATCTACTTGAGAATAATGGGATGTGGACTATGCCTGAGTTATGCTAGGAAAATATTATTTAATATTCTATCAAGTGAGGGCCATTTATATTCTTTTGAGGGGAGACACTTAGTGGAGTTATCAGTCTGTGTTCACATCTGAGTTTCAAGTTTTTAATAACATGACCAGATATAAATAAAAGTAATTAAGGCTTTACATGAGAGAGCATATGAAGGAGATGATAAACAAAAGATCTACATGAGTGGGCTTAGTAGTTTATTTTGGTTACAGTACAGTAGCATTTTAGTTTTGATACCTATTTCCAGTATTTGGATACTCACAAAAAGTGAAAGAAAATATAATATAATGATCACTATCAAGTTATATATATATACATACATATATATATATATATAATTTTTATGTGATCCTGTGCAATTTGGCTTTGAAACTTCCACAAACCAATTCTGTTTTTAAACTCCACCAGGTAACTATTGTAAAATTTAGGGTTTGTCATTCCATTCATTTCCTCGATTTCCCAGGAATACTAAACCTGAATCTAAATAATTTATTTTATGCTTGAAGATCTATATCAGGAAATTAAAAATATTGTTTTTGCATTATTGAATTACTTTACTTCTGATTTGGGACTAATTTAAAATAAATCCAGGAGGAATTTCTAAAAAATAGATTATACTAAAACGTGCTATTCCCTCTTTTACCAGTCTCGTCCTTTCCTATAAGGCAAAACATACCTCTATTATATTGAACTAAGGTGAAAAGAATTCCTGTTCTTCATCTGAATGAGGAATTAATGGCAAGTTAGTGTTCATAAATTTATGTAAAGAGGATGAGTAATAAGCTTCACAGTCTCCAAAGCAAAGCTAAGACAAAAGATTATTTTTGTCTGAGCATGCAAACAGTGTGTGAGAAATGATTGTTAAATGACAAACACACCAGATGTCCAGTTGAGATGGATTGTGAGGCACAATTTGTCAAGTCTAATATTAAACCGTGAGTGTGTTCAGATAGGATGCCAGTGCCGTATCACCTGCTCTTTAAATGGTGTGCCAAAGTTTGACAAATGTTTTCTGCAGCATCCAGAAGTGGGGTTATTCATGAAGGGGGCTACTGAAGGTGTGTTGAGAAAGAATAAAGATACTTCTCTTTGAGAAAAGATAACTCAGTTCCTCCTTCTTTCCCTCCCACCTCTGCTTTCTGAATAGGTGGCGGAAAGGGATTCTGTCAGCATTGTAACCCAGCCACACATCCTCTCTGCCTGGAAGCGTCCGGAAGGAGGTGGCTGAGGCAGAGTTAGACTCACCAAGCCTTTGTTTCCATTCTGTCTCAAAGGAGAGATGATATCTGCCTATGTGCCTTCAAGCATTGAAATCATTATGGCTTTCATGTGGTTATTCTCAGTACTCTCTTGTGAGGGAAAGGCATATAGATTTAAACTGGGATGCCCCATGAAAAGGAATCTGAAGCTAAGGAGCTGAGAAAATGTAAATACTACTTCTACCCTTTCCTGGCACCCCACCCGCATAGGAACCCAGCTGGGAGTGTAAATATATCCTGTGTTCTTAAAACACTGGCTAAAAATTTTTGGCCAGGAAAGGTATTATAAACACGTTTAGTATGTTAACAACACAAGCAATAAATGATGCTTAAATTAATAAGCCAGAAGGAAAGGTTTGTCTTTTAATAATGAATGAAGTAGTCTTTTGCAATTTGAGTATTAGCAGGCACCAAACCAATAACTATAATTCATTGGTCAAATGTACATTGGTCAATGGCTTGTAATTCCGATAGCCAGTTTTACAAATACATCTCATCAAAAAGCAGTTTTTGTCACCTTCAGAACACAGAGGTTTATAAAAAGCCGTAAGACAGCAATTTAAGCCAGCCTGAATTTAAAATTTGTCCTTGCTGCTTAGGTCAGGTGACATGGGAATGAAACAATTTCAGGGGACAAGGCTGGGAGCTGAAGCCAATTATATTTCAGTGTTATTCACGAATATTCCTACCTGTCAAGTGAGGTGTAGCAAGTTGTGTTCACATTGAGAATTCTGAGATGGATTTGAGGCTCAATTTTCTCTCATGGAAAATCTTCTAACAAACAGTTGATAGAACAAAACTCTGTTAGAAAGGAGGAAATGAGAAATCTAATAAAGATGATGAGAATCTTTTTAAACAGCATGTTTTAGAAGGTGAGATTCAAAGTAAAAGTTCAGATATGGTGTGACAAAATCACTGTAGAAAATGGGGCCAATATTAATCCTGAAGCAACGTGTTTTCCTAGATGTCTTGCTATGAATCAAAATTTTATTTATTGGCCTTTTTGCATACTAAACAATGAATTGTGTTGGCTAGCATATGACTAATTAAGAGTACATGAAAAACATTGAACTAATTTCATATCCTTAAACTGAACTAATTTCATATTCTTAAACATAGTTAATTTTATTTCAGTTTGAGAAATAGTAACACATTTGTCTCAAAGAGAATCAAGGGAGAAGGTTTTTTCATAACATTTCTATTGAGCTTCCATGAAAAGTCAAAATAAAAAGCCAAATTGATATTTTAAGGGTAAGAATCCATACTTTTCAAAATGTTTCTTAAAATTTTTTTCTTCTCATTAATAATTTTACATATTTAGCTACACTACTAAAATTGTAAGAAATTTCAAAAACATAGAAATCAAACAAATATTAAGTGTGCACTTTAATCACTTAAAATATTTCAAACAGGAAATGTCAAATAATATAGGAAAAATGTAATTGATTTTTATTGACAGGAAAACATGCAAGTGTTATGGAGTTAAAAATGCATGAAAAAAACAGTATGTAGGCAATTTTCAAGTATTTCCAAAGAAATTAATAAATGATTCAAAATTTGTTCCCTAAACCAAATTCAGGAAATGTCCTGCATTTTAACAAGTGAGATAAAAAGAAATATAGCTTAACTATTTTTCATATAGGTAAAGGCATAGTACAGCTGGAATGCTTAGAAATTAGATGTGTAAACTGGCACAGACTTTTTTTTTCGTTCCCATTGATTTTATTTGAGATACCACAAATTACAGATAGTAAGGGATTTGCAGACAACTTTGCATTTGGTTACAACCATTTAGAAAAACAGGATGGTGGGCGATCCAGTTCTGTCCATGCTCAAGTCAGTTCCGTTTCCTGATGGTGTGGCACAGACTTTAAAAAAATTTACTAATATTTGTGGTGTCCCAGAGTGAGCCCAGGGCCTTGCTCATGCTATATAAGTGCTCTGCTGCAGAGTTCCTTCCTAGCCCTAGTACAAACTTTTAAAAGACACACTATTAGCACTTGTAAATGCTGTTCTCTCAGACAGAACCAGAGAGGTAGAAAAAAAAGGAATATAAATTACATACAAACATGTTTTCCATGTGCAAGCCTGGCCTATCCTGTTGTGTAAATTATATCTGAGGGCTAATTTCATTGTATAATAATGTAATTACTTAATATTCCAACACTCAATATTTCTCTCACTGAAATATCTTGGACAATTTCTCATTTTTGTACATTGAAAGCTGGAATCATGTCAATTAAAATGCATAGCAAAATTAATTTTCTTCTTACCAGTAATCTTAGATATTAGCTCTACTATAATAATTGTCATACATTTCACAAACATTTAGAAATACTAAATGTAAATTTTAGTCAGTTAAATACTTTAAAGATGTATTTTCTTTTGTGTTTCCCTTACCTTTCTATTTGCTTGTGTGTGTGTGTATATATATATATATATATATATATATATATATATATATATATATATATGCACACATATTTGCCAGTCCTGGGCTTGAGCTCAGGGCCTGAGCACTGTCCTTGGACTTTTCTCAAGGCTAGAGCTCTATCACTTGAGCCTCAGCACCACTTCCAGCTTTTTTCTATGTATGTGGTACCAAGGAATTGAACCCGGTCTTCGTGCATGCTAGGCAAGCACTTTACCACTAGGCCAAACTCCCGGCCCCTGCTTGTATATTTTTATGATAGTAGTCTGATATATGTGAATGTCTTAACCATTCTATGTCATAGGAAACTTAGAGTGTACAATCTACTTAAAAATCTGATGGCTCATGCCTATAACCCTAGCTACTTAATAGGCTGAGCTCTGAGGATTCCAGTTCAAAGCCAGCCTGAGCAAGAAACTTCATGAGACTCTTATCTCCAATAACCTACTCAAAAAAAGCTGGAAGTGGCCCTGTCGTTCAAAGGGTAGAGTTTTTGCCTTTAGCAAATGAAGCTTAAGGATAACTTCCAGGCCCTGAGTTCAAGTTCCAGGACCAGAAAAAAAAACCATAAATCTAGAAGCCCATTTAATGTGCTTTTATATCAAGATGTAATACATATGAATATTTGTATATAATCTGTTTATAGAGATGCTTTTGTAATCGTGTACTTTAGTGTTACAAAGACAGACATTAACAAACAAAAAGACATTCTGGTAAAAAATATGCACATTAAAATTATTTTTATAGCCAGGCACCTGTGGCTTATAGCCGTAATCCTGTGTACTCAGGAAGCTGAGATCTAAGGGTCATGATTTGAAGATAGCCCAGACAAGGAAGTCCATGAGACTCTTATCTCCAACAAAATACTCTTAAACAGTCTGAAATGATGCTGTGGTTCAAATGGTAAAACACTAGCCTGCAGCACAAAGGTGCTTAGGGATAGTGCTAAAGTCCTGAGTTCAAGCCCCAGCATTACCAGATAAATGAATGAATAAATAAATTATATATTTATGTAATTAATGAAGTCATGAATGGTTAATGAGATAGAAACAATTATCAAGGTTGTGGAAAATAACAACTGTTCTTCTTAGATATGCACTATATGAATTCTGAAATTTAAAATTACTTGAAATTTCTGAGAATGTTTATCAGTTATGGATACTATTGACTTAAATACTCAACTAGAGAATGATAAATCCACTGTAGTATGTATTCCTTGTAATCAATTTCTTCATTATTTTTTATTTTCATGTTTTAGATGTAAAACTTTAATCTCTCAGTCATATTTTAAAAAGGTTACCATTTGTAGTGATTCATGATTCCATTCAGAGGAGGGAGATTTCCATCTCTGCTTAACCATATTGGGATAAAATGTTAACATTATTAAAACCTGTTTAATAAACAAGTTCAGAAAAATAGCTATAGAAACATACCCACACCAGTTAAGAGTGTTACTAGACTTTTCATAATGTAAGTGACTTGTGATGTATAGAATTTTCTCACCTGATATTGGAATGTTACTTCAGTAATTATTTTAATTTAGTTAAACATTACATGAAATATGATAGCCATTGGTCCTTAAAAATATTCTGCCTTTGCACAAGTATCGGGAAACCATATCTTACAGGTAATTTATAGACACATTTACCTAAAATGTTCTTTATACATTTTAATATGTGGAAAAATTCACTGTAAATCTTATTCACCATTATGTGAACTAGGTGTAAAATAAGATATTACAAATTAAATCCATGTTTACTAAAAAGTGGAAAGGATATAAAACAAATAAGACAAGACAGAAAAGTATATCATATATGTTTGTGAGGACGTATGAATAAGAAAAGTATGAATTCTTTCTCTTTGAATATTCCCCAGTCTCTGTGTGTTTGTACCTTAAAAACATGGGATATTTAAAGTCTATGCACCAGAAAATCTCTATATGAAATGCCAAATGAAAACAGGGATATTAATATGAAAATATTTTATCAGTGCTTATATAATAAAGTAGTTGTATACTTTTCGATATAAAGGTGTACAGGTAATGAGCTTAACAGTAATAATCAGATACATCTTTGCTGTGCATTGCTATTCAAGCAAGAAAAAAAAAATGTGTCCATCAGGAATTAGAATCAAGGCTTTCCCTCCCCCTGTTCTGCCTTTAAAGGGAGTTCAATTGCAGGCAGTGTCTCACACATAGAAGTTAATTTGTAATGATTCCACTAAGTGCTGCGTGAAAGAAGCCTTCCATGGCCAACAGTGCTGCCTTTTTCCCCAATGTCTTCCTGCAAATCATCTCATACACCACAGCGTAAGGCTAGAAGCTAAAAAAATGAATACACCAGTAATTTCTTTTTGACAATGATTTGACACCCGGCTGATGGGAGAAGCTAACTGTATGACCTCCAGACTGTTAGCTCTGCTAAAAGAGATTCACTTGAAACACCCCTGGGGTTATGGATTCCTGCTAATAGCAGCAATAGAAGGATGATAAAATTATGGCAGGGTAGAAATGCTTTCTCAATTAATTTCCCATCATGTTAAGGCCATTATCATTGGATGTCATCTAGCAAAATGGGGTGGAAGTCTCCAATTCCTCTGAAAGTTCCTCTTAGAACAGGTGTAATAGCTGATAATAGCAAGCCAGACACTTATAATTGTTTACTTTCAAATAAAGTTTTTGTAATATGGATCGACACATTCACTGGCAGCTGAAGTTAGGGGAGAGAAATGTGCATGTGTAGGTGGGGAAGGCACATGTGTTTAATGGAGAAATTTTTACTTCAAAAAAATCTCAAATGACACATTAAGTTTCATATCAAAGTCTGCCCAAAGTAGAAATAGATCAAATACAGTGCAGCAGTGTGCTGTTTTTGTTGTTTTAGGAGAATCCTATGTAAGGTGGTAGTTTCTCATGAATTTCCCCTACACTGTTTAAAGCAGCATACAATATGTAAGCACATATTTAATGGAAATAAAATGTGTTGTTTCTTTTCTTAGTTTTTATATTAAAATATAGTTATATATACATATGTTGCACTTCTTTTTTTCCTTATTACATAGTTTATTTTTTGTTCATATATTTTTATTGTAATTAATAGAAGGGTTACATTATATTCACCAGATAGAAGGTGCATTACTTCACATACATTGATACCCTTTCTCATGTCTTGGTCCCCATTTCCCTCCCCCCACCCCACCCCCTCATCTTGTTTTCCCCCCTTCCCTATCCAATTTCAAATAACCAAATATGCATTTATCCAATATATCAGATAACAAAGTGAAATACTGTAACAGTATGAGATAACCAAGGGACAGCAAAAGAGATGAGAGATAGCATAGTACATTAAGGACAACAATCACTCATTATATGGCTTTTATTTCTATATCCTGGAGGTCCTTTCATTTAGCGTCCTACTATTTGGCCTTATGTATCTAGGTTTTGCTCTATTGCAAATCTCTGCTATAAGAGCCCAAAGTTTCTACTGATTATGACAAGGTCTGCCTTACTTCACTTAATATGATTTTTTCTAATTCTTTTCTTCTTTTTAAGTAGTTAGGTCATTCTTTTCCTGAACTGAAAACCAAGAAGGAATACCTTATAATAATTATTTTCAATGGAGCACATTGGCTTGCATTGATAATCTTAGGTATTCAGGAGGCAGAAATAAAATTGTTATTACATGTCAGAGGCATTGTAATGTGCACCTGACATGCCAGGCTAGACAGGAAAAAATAAATAAAAAAATAACAGACTAGTTTGTCTCAGGCATAAACTGAAAATCAAAAAAATATCCAAAATAAAATAAAATAAGGCTATGGTTGTGGCTTAAATGGAAGAGTGCCTGCCTACTAAACACAAGTACTTCAGTTCAAACAATTGGCAAAAATAATGATTATTAGAATAATTATTAGGTAAGTTTTATTGAAGCTAAATTACTGTAATCCCATGATTATTCAATCACCCTCAAAATAATCATATTAATAAAAGGAATTTTCTCATTTTGGACAAATGAGAGAAATTATGAGAAAGTTAGGATATTTTAACGTTCATGTCTATAAGTATAGGTACATCTATCACCTGTCTAGCATTTATCAATCGACTTATCATCTATCACTCTATTATAAACGGCAAAATATAAATAGAGGCTTATTAAGAGTTTAAGCATTCAGCCAAATGTGGTGGCTCACGCTTGTAATCCTAGTTACTCAGGACACTGAGATCTGAGGATCAAGGTTCAAAGCCAGCCACAGCACAAAATGACCTGAGACTCTTATCAACAATTAACCTCTAAAAAACAAGAAGTGGAGTTTGACTCAAGGGTAGGGCGATATCCCTGAACTGAAGAGCTCAGGGACAGCGTCCTGGCCGAGTTCAAGCCCCATGACCCACAAAAAAAAAGAGTTTAAACATTTATAAGTCTTTCAAAATGTATAATTTTTAAGAATTCTAATAATTGAGCTCACTCAAATTTAATTTACGGACTCTTTTTCCTTTAGTGCTTAGTTGAATTTAATTTGTGTATCTTAGTGCTTACCAAACTTGCATTTATTAACCTAAATTAAGTGTTCAGGCATAAAATATATTCCCAAGAAGAAATGATTTTATTCATTTCTCTATGTGGGTTAGGTTTTCCTTTGAAATTCAAGCACTACTGCCTAGAAAAAAATCACTTCTATTCCCAAATTATATTACATTTGACAACGACTATACCATCCTTTTCTCCTTTTTTTCCTAACTACTTAAAATATTTGTGGACATTTCATTTTGAAAATAAATGTGCTTCAAATTTTCTTTTCTCTGATCTGCAAGAAAAATCAAATTGTATCTCTTAATTATATTGAGAATTATTTAATAATACTTTCATTTTATGCAGTTTTCAGTATCTTTTTTCTGAAAGTAATCGCCTTTTCTTTTTTTAAAATATTTTTATTGTAATTAATAAAAGGGTTACATGATATTTGCCAGATAGAAGGTACATTAGTTCACATACATTGATACCAATTCATGGGTGAGTATGCTCATTGACATATGTCATAAACATATGTCATTTTCTTCCTGCTTTATTTTCAGCCAGTAATTAATTTATTGCATCGCTGACACATAAAGACTATTTTGTTTTAAAAAATCAATTAAAATCCTTTTACATTAAAAAATAGCCTTTATATATTATAATGGCAGCCATTGTGGTAAAGTACTGACAGGAAAAAGACAACAAATGTGTATATACATAATGGAACAAAAGTGGGAATGGAAATGTAGCTTTCTACATTCTGATAATCATTATTGGCTTCATTTTAGGTAGCGGTTGAATGTTGTATAAGTGAGTATTTTCCCTCTTGTTAGATATACTGATAATACATATTATATATACATATATACAGTTAAAATATGTGCATATATACATATCTTCATGTATATATATTTGTCTATGTATCAATGTATACATAAACACATATACATATATAAAGAATCAAAAAGTATATAAACATTAAATGGTTATTTAGCATCATGGGAAACGTATCAAAATTTGTTTATAAGATTATTTGTAAACTGCAAAATAATAATAGTGCATTCTGATATTGTTATGAAATTCAATGTCATTTCAATTGATTTTTAGGTGTTACTTCAAGTGGCCATTGCTTTCCAAGATTGATCACATGGGAAATATGTGTCAAAATTTGGCTATGAGATTATTTGTAAAGTGCAAAATCATGATAGTCCATTCTGATATTGTCATGAAATTCAGTATCATTTCAATTGATTTTTAGGTGCTAATTCAATTGGCCCTTGCTTTCCCAGATTGATTAATGTTTCTGGGTCCATTGTGGAGGTGTTTCCAGATGGGCTTAACATTTGAATTTGTAGATTCAGTGCAGCATATTGCTCAGTCCTATGTAGGAGGATAACAGTCAATCCTTGTTAGCTCAAACTGAACATGAATGAGGGAGAAGGATAAAATCTTCCCTTTTGTTTCCTGCCAGCTTTATTCAGGTTGGGTTAGACATCTCATCTTGTCTTCTCTTTCACTTGAGACCGGGATTTTTACTGCTGGTTGTCTCAGTTCTTGATTCATAAGACTGAAAATGAATTACAGTTGGCTGATGGAGATTTTGTTGCCTCTACAGCTGCATGAAGCACTCTTACAATACATCATCTATCCAACTAATCTGTCCATCCTACCATTTCTGTTCTACTTGAGAATATTGATGCAGAATGTAGGCATGTCTCAATTCATCCTTTTTTTTTTCAAAAACAGTAAAGATCAAGAATCATCCTAAATGGATGGGGCTCTATACTCAAGGAACAGGTATTGCAGAATAAAATAAGCAGAATCATTTGGTTTCCTTCTGGCTGCTTTTTTTTTTTACTACATTCACAAACCTTATGAACTCATGACAGAAGTAGACAGGACAGATAAGGACATATTGCTGAAGAGGTTTTTTTTTTTTTTTGGCCAGTCCTAGCTTGAGTACTGTCCTTGGACTTTCTCAAGGCTAGCACTCTAGCACTCTACAACTTGAGCTTCAGCACCACTTCTGGCTTTTTGCTATGTATGTGGTACTTCTGAGGAATCAAACCCGGGTCTTCGTGCATGCTAGGCAAGCACTCTACCACTAGGCCAAACTCCCGGCCCTGCTGAAGAGGTTTTAAATAGTTAAGTTCTGCACTTCTCTTCTAGTCTTTGCTATCTGGGTAGGTATGGAGGAAAACTAATTTTAACAAAGGAAATATTTTCATCATTTTTCAAATGACCAATCTAAAAAGAATACAAAATAAAAATGGAAGCAGGTAGGTGGCAAATTACATGGCTTTTCATTTATTCAGATGAATAATTTGGCTAAAAATGTCTTTAGTTGTCATTAGAAAAATGTGGGATTCTGTACAGCCTCTCAGCGGCTTGTGTATGTAGAAATACCTGGGAATGATGAAGTGAAGAAAAAGGCAAGCATCCAGAAGATAGTAGCACTAATTTCTTTTATGCTTGATGGATAATCAAGCTGGAGAGCTGAACACAGATTATTGATTCACAGACTAGACGAGTTTTGATTTCCCTGACTTATATTTCTTCATACATTATTGAGAATGGTCAAGGTTGTGCCCGTTTATAACTATTGCATCAGTTTTCCAATTCTCCAGAGACAAGTGAGAAGTTGCTATCTATCTCCTGGAGGAGAAAATAACATGTGTAGACACTGGATCCCTAATCTATGTATTTGTATAAGGTCATCTCACTGCTATAGGACATCAAAACCAACAGGTTGATAGTAGATCTTGGCCAGAATGAAGATTTTTTTTTGCCTAAAATCATTCTTTACACATGAAAGGAAGGTTTCCCTGTGATAATAAAATAGTTAACAATATATGAGCTTATCTCCTTCCAAATCATTTTAGTCAATGTCAACATATCTTAAAATTATTATTGTCCTTTTATTCTAACTAATTTTGCCAGTCCTGGGGCTTGAGCACTGTCCCTGGGCTTTCTCAAGGCTAGTGCTCTACTACTTGAGCCATAGCACCAATTCCGGCTTTTCTAATATATGTATGCTAGGCAAGCACTCTACCACTAGGCCAAACACCTAGCCCCCTAATTTAATTTTATTTGGTGAAATATTTAATATAGTTAGCTTCATGTTAGTATATTATATACACACATACACAAAAACATACATATGTAACCCACCTTGTATTTTAGATGTTGAAGTTGAACATGATCTTTTTCAATCTCATTTTATGCTTCTACCAATATTACACTAGTGAAAAATAAAATCTCAAGTGACAATACATTCTTGGTTTCTGAAGAAATCTGCTTCTTTCAGATTAGTATAAATTGCTTTTTGTAGGTAAATATATGCTATCACCACATCAGTAATATGTAGTTAGGTCAAAAATTGAAAATATATAATTCTTAACTTATCAGCATTCGTATAAATTAATTATATGCCGATTTAATTTATTTATTTATTTTATTTGTTTATTTTTTGGCAGTCCTGGGCTTGAGCTCAGGTCTTGAGCACTGTCCTTGGACTTTCTCCAGGCTACATCTCTACCATTTGAGCCTTAGCATCACTTCCGGCTCTTTTTTCCCCCCTATGTGTTTGGAACCAAGGAATCAAACCTGGGTCTTTGTGCATGTTAGACAAGCACTCTACCACTAGGCCAAACTCCCAGCCCTGAAATTGTTTTTATAATTGCAAATGTTGCTACCAGGGAAAGCCAATTGGTGATTTTAGGCTTTTATATATTTTTCTTTGGAGCTGGACATCTGTCATAAACCTATAATCCTAAATACTCAGGAGGCTCAGATCTGAGGATCATGGTTCAAGCCAGCTTGGGGCAAGAAAGTCTGGAAGAATCTTATCTCCAACTAGCTGACAAAAGAATAACCCTAGAAGTGGTTTTGTGATTCAAGTGGTAGATGTTAACCTTCAATGAAAGAGCTAAGGAACTCATGCTCTGAGTTTGAGCCCCATTACTGGCACAAAAATATTTGGCTTTGTATCAGTTTTTATTTTTAGTTTATGTATATGCTTATCCACATAAGATATTGTACTAAATTATTACTTAATACCAAATATTATTCCTTTATTTCTGGGAGTGACTAATTATTTACTTTAGAAATATTTCTTTTATTTATTTTTTGTCAGTCGTGGGGCTTTTACTCTGTGCCAGGACGCTGTTCCTGAGCTCTTGAGCTCAAGGCTAGCTCCCTACCACTTGAGCTTCAGGGCCACTTCTGAGCCACTGGTGCCTGTCTCAAAATATTTAATTTTTAAAGTCTGTACTTTTTTTTTCAGTTTCTAGGATGTTAGAGTAAGAAATAAGATTAAAAGTGTCAAGTCAAAACAGGATTAGAAAAATGTCTTAACATATTTATGCTTTGGGTTATTCCGTTTCTTCAAGTTCATAGATGATGGATAATACAGTTACTGAGACACATTTGTATTATAATATTCTTAGAGGACGTTTGCTTGCTTTTTCAAATTACTTAGCTTGAAAGACGTGACTGAGAATATAAACTAAAATCTAATAGCAGGAATAAAACTGATATTCAGTTCTCATGTGTGTAACAGAAATAATATTTATCACCCACAAACTTCAAGGGAGAATGCTTTTTTGGCTAAAGAATACTGCCATTTAACTTTCTTTCTTACTTGGATATTTTAAAACAAACAGAGCCACAAGAAAGAATGGCCCACCAGGGTAAAGGGCAGATATTTAGACTGTATGAGATTTCAGTGTAGAAACAGAAATCATTTTCTTAAACTGTTTGCATGGAATCTATGTCAAAATGCAGGGCAGTCATTTCTCATCCTGAACACTGGGGCTCCGGAGTTTTCTTTGACACAATGGAAGGTAATGAAGTGGATTCTCTAGGGTCACTCTCCAGCTGGAAATATGCCAGTGACCCTAAGAGTTCCCTTTGGGTAACCCCTGGGAAACCACAGCATAATAACAACTCCATTTCTCCACTGTCCTATGAGACAGGAAGAGTGATAAGTGGGCTCCTAAGTCATCACAGAGGCAGACCATCTCTCTTACCTGCAGAGTGCTCAGTAGTTCATTCTCTCTTGTTGCTTATTCCTATCCATATATGAAACATTTAATTCTACTGATAAGAATTAAATAGGTGATTAGAATGTTTAACTATATTTGTCTGAAACATTGATAGTCAGTTCTACTTTAAAATTGGTTATTTTTCAAAAGTGAAAATACTGAATTCTTTTGTTTTTTTTTTATTTTAATTTATAGAGGGATTACAGTTACATTCTCCAGATAGAGGGTATATTACTTCTCACACAACATTGATACCCCTTCTCAAGTTTTTGTCCCCACTTTCCTCCCTTCATCCCCTCCCAATCATCTTGTTTTTCCTCCTTCCCTTTCCTATTTCAAATAAACAAATAAATATATATACAGTATACTAGATAACAAGGTGAGATAATGTAACAATGTGAGAATAACCAAGGGACAATAAAAGAGATGAGAAATAACAAAGTAAATTAAGAAAAACAATCACACATTATATAGCTCTTGTTTTCATATCCTGGAGGTTCTTTCATTTAGCCTGATCCTATATCATACATTCATAGATCATTTTAAACACTATAAAATGAATGATTTTTCTTTACATCTAAAATGGCCTAACAAATCATTTAAAAATGTTAATATTCCAATGGTTGACCATTTTTATCATTTCAAATAGATTTAGAATCTTCAAGAAATTAGCATGTTTCTATGTCTAGTTATGAGTGTTGAAATTATCCTTTAATCAGCTTATTGCATTAGTCTTTTATAAGCTTTATCACTCTTGTAAACTTTGTATTTAGAAAATATGTAACTGTGCACAGAAAATAAGATAATTTATAAATAATGTCAATTAGAATATAGTTATGAAACAATAGATTCTCAGCTGCACAAAGGAGTAATAGTTTCAATACATCAGTCCCAGCAGCATATGGAAACGTGGACTCAATAGATTTTATTTATGACTTTTGGTATCATGATTTTATTTTATTTTGTTTTGTTTATTCAAAGAAGCAGAGTAATAACTGCAAAAGACATCTAACACAGCTCCTGTATTACTAATCAAAAGGAAAATTCAGAGTTTTTATATTGCTGGAAAAGTCTAGAAAGGAGGAGAAAATACTACGACCGTTTTCAGGCTACATGGTGCCTAGTCTAAAGCAGATCATTTGGGCCAAATAGAAAATGTATCCATGAATCCTTAATAATTAAGTGAAGAGGACGAAAAATACAATGAAATGAAAATACAATGGAAGAGGATGAAAAAAAGTTTAACCACATATGACACTAATATCTGCAAGTACATTTCAAAAGTTTCATTAGAAGTATGTTTCCCAAGTTTTCAAAATTACTTTGTGCCAAGGAGGGCAGTGAATCTTTGCCTCCAAACTTCCTATCCATTGTCAAATATATCTTATAAGGTTTTTCTTATGGAAAATTTTGTCTATGTCATTCAAAATCCCTAGTTCCTGGAGATTAGAAATTATAATTAAATTCATAGGTGCAAAAGTGGAATATGTAATCCAGATTTCAGTTACTGAACTGGGAACCAAATATACTAAGCTCTACCATATATAATTTTAAACTATATATTAAAAATAAACAATATTAAATGCATTTTCCATCTTTTTCAATTTTATATAAATAATATATAGGTATAAAATTATGGTCAATCATATATAGATATTGTATTGTATTATCAAAAGGTAGCAAGTATTCTTAAGATGAATCGCATAAAATTACCATGTTCATTAAAGGAAAATAAAAAATAAAATATATTTGTATGCTCATAAATGATTTAAAGTAAGAGAAATATTATACCAAGTAAAATTTCTAATATGCAAGTTATTTTACCACTTTAACGTTTTAAATTAAATATAGTACTTACTGGTAATTTTTTGGGGGGGTCTGTCGTGGTGCTTGGACTCTGCGCCTGATGCTGTCCCTGAGCTCTTCAGCTTAAGTCTATACCTGAGCCTGGTCACTGTAGCTGAGCTCCTCAGGTCAAGGCTTACTGTTCCACCCCTTGAGCCTCAGTGCCACTTCTGGTTTTCTAGAGGTTAATGTGTCTCATGGTCTTCAGTGACTGGGCTGGCTTTGAACCATAATCCTCAGATCTCAGCCTCCTGAGAATCTAGGATTACAGGTGTGAGCCACTGCACCCAACTATTTGTAGTTTTTAAAGTTCAACTCATCATTAACTACCCTACATATTCTAAGCATTTTAATGAACCCGCGAAAAAGAAGCCTGCTTGGGAAGTCACTAGAACAATTTTAATAGATGAGAAGCCAGACATTTTGTGTCTATAGAACATATCCAAGATCACACGGAGAAAGATTTGAGATAGAATCTGAATCCAGTGTAAGTAAAGAGATCTGCTTTCTCCTATGCCAAATGAAAGATCAGGCTGTGTAAGAGTCAAATTTGAGATAATGATTGTTTTGAAGAGTGAATTTTCTTCAAAAAATCCATACCTTAGAAAATATTTTGAGCATAACAAAAACATCAATTTGCCTTCATGCACAGTTTCAGTGGGGCAATACTAGTTAAACACATAATCTTATGCCTGTATAAGAAAACTATTTGGACAGGCCCTAACTGCCCAAATAACTGAAAGCATACTCAAATAACTGAAGCATCTGCTTTTGCCAATAACCTTACCTTCTACTTTCTTTATCTTATTTTTCCCATCATTTTATCAGTCATAATGTTCCATCATCTCCATAATTGATATTAACAATAAACTTCAAATAAACTATTATAGGCTTTTTCAAGGTAAGTGATTGCAGTCATTTGGACTTGTATGTTTCTGACCATTTAAGCCAGAATCCTGGTGCAATTTTTACAATTTGGCCCTAAACCTCCTTATGTATTATAGCTAAAAGATTTGATTGTTATGTTTTATATTTTTCCATGAATTCTATAATCAGTTTAATTATGCTCTATCTTGTTACACCAATATTTAGGAACACATGTCTTGTTAGAACAGAGCTAACACTATCCTATGTCCTATTCAGGGGATGGAGGGCATCTACTTCAGCTTCTATGTGGAAAAGCAAGGGACAGTTGTGTAGGCTCTGAGTTCATGCCCAGAAACACACAGTAACAACAAAAAGTCACAACTAACTTGTGGCGCATATTCAAAGCTTAGGAGATATAATCTACAATCGCTGTTTATATATATATGTATGTATATATGCATATTCTTATAGATTGTGTCTCATTCTACTTTTACTTCTTTAACAAAATATCAGACACTGGAAATTTTAGAGATAATGGACATTAATTTCTTCTAATTCTGGATAATGTGACTCCTATGATCATGATATCCAAGATTTATGTCAAGATACCAGACCTGGAGAATTCTTTCTCATTTTAGTCTCTGGAGGAGTTTGCAGAATATCCTTGTATTGTAGGAAGAATGGAAAAGAGATATGCATACTTTCCATGAAGTTCCATTTTAAGATAAAAGGATATTTATGAAGCATAGTTTTCATGGCCTACTCATTTCCCTTGGCCTCACCTCTGAAAAATATCACCTTGGGGATAAATTCTAATGCATAGATTTTGGAAGGACACGTACATGCAAACCATAACAGATGGTTTCTTAGGAATGTATTTAAGTATTGAATCTGTTCATCAGTCTTTGTAATGTAATACTGACTGAGTTGAATGAGATGGCTGAAGTTATGACCCATATGTGAGATTATTAATTACTATCATTGCACAGCAGGTATGTTGCAATTATTAGTGACACCATTTTGGAAATGAAAGCTAAGACTAAACTACCTGTGCATTTTATACCTGCTCTTCAAGGACTAACCTTTGAACAGAACTTTAGAATGCTTCTTTATTTCTAATGCTAGTACTATGATGAGTTTGATTCTTTCCTTTAGAGTGAGATATAGTTGGCAACAGATGGTCTTAGGGTCAAATTTATGGAAGCTGCAATGACCTTTCTCATTAGTTTGCAACTTTGTTTCTATCCCAAGAAAGCCTGTGTGTTAGAAAATAGCATCATATGTCTCCAAGATTAGTATTTCATATAACTCCTCAAATCACAGTAAAATATAGCATTTAAAATAAAGAAAGAAACCTGGAGTGGTGGCACATGCCTGTAATCCTAGCTACTAAAGAGGCTGGTATGAGGATCAAGGTTCAAAGCCATCCCGGTACATAAGGACCTGAGACTCTTATCTCCTATTAATCTCTAGAAAAGAGAAAGTGGGGCTTGGCTCAAGGGTAGGGTGGTAACCTTGGGCTGAAGAGGACCAGATAGTTTTGAGCTGCAGAGCTCAGGACCAGTGCCCAGGCCTAGTTCAAGCCCCATGTCCCACAAAAAATAAAGAAAGAAAGAATAAATATATATAATATTCTGTACATGAGGCTTTCTAAATGTGAACTATCTCTAACACAAATTTTATGCTACAGAGCACTCCCCAAAATATTCAGCCATTCTTGCCTTTTCTGAAACCGAATAATATCCTAGTTGATACATAATTTTGTCTCATCAATTACTTTGTTTTGTCTTCTTTCAGAGTAGTTATTCAGAAAGATATATGCTCCAGCTTTTAAAATATAGTTGGGTCAAACACAAGCTTCAGTTCGGTCTACAAAACAAAACAAAAAATAATACACCTTTTTTGTTAGTTATCAAACCAATTTTTTTATTTAATCCTATAGACTCTACTCCCAAGCTTCTTGAGGTGACTTAAAACTTTGGAAGGGTAGCAGGCTATAAAATTAACCCTCAAAAATCAACTGCCTTCCTCTACGCCAACAGTGAGAGGAATGAGGCAACAATCAGGAAAGCAACTCCTTTTGCAATAGCCTCAAAGAAAATAAAATACCTAGGAATTACCTTAACCAAGAATGTAAAGGACCTTTTTGATGAAAACTTTAAAAGCCTGAAAAAGGAAATGAAAGCAGAACAGAGGAAATGGAAAAACCTCCCATGCTCCTGGATTGGAAAAATCAATATCGTGAAAATGACAATCTTGCCAAGGGCTATCTACAAATTCGACCCAATACCCATCAATATCCCAATGTCATTGTTTAAAGAAATAGAAGAGGCAATCCAAAATTTCATATGGAATAATAAAAGACCCCGTATAGCAAAAGCACTTCTTAGCAGAAAGAACAGCACAGGAGGAATTTCAATACCAAACTTTAGACTCTATTACAGAGCTATAATTATCAAAACAGCTTGGTACCGGCACAAGAACAGGCCTGAAGACCAATGGAATAGAACTGAAGACCCAGATATTAAACCACAGACCTATGGCCACCTAATCTTTGACAAGGGAGCCCAAAAAAATAGAATGGAAGAAAGATAACCTCTTCAACAAGTGGTACTGGCAGAACTGATTAAGCACCTGCAGAAAACTAAAGTTGGATCCTTCTTTGTCACCCTGTACTAGAAACTCCAAAAGGATCAAAGACCTGGAGGTAAAAGCTGACAAACTGAAAACTTTACAAGAAGGAATAGGAGATACACTAGGCCTCCTTGGCACAGGTCAAAACTTTCTTAATAAGGACCAAGAATCACAACAAATCAGAAAAAGGCTGGATAAGTGGGACTGCATTAAACTGCAGAGCTTTTGTATGGCAAAGGACATAGCTAGTAAACTAATCAGGAAGCCTACAGAGTGGGAGAAGGTCTTCACCAACCATACAACAGACAAAGGCCTCATATCTAAAATATATCAACAGCTCAAAAAATTGAATCACTCCAAAACTAATCTCCAAAGAAACAACCATCCCATTAAAAGATGGGCCAAAGACTTAAAGAGAGTCTTCTCTGAAGACGAAACAAAAATGGCCTATAGACACATGAAGAAATGCTCAACATCTCTGGTCATAAAAGAAGTGCAAATCAAAACAACTCTAAGATTCCACCTCACTCCAGTTAGAATGGCCAGGACCAAGAAAACTAATAACAACAGATGCTGGAGGGGATGTGGCCAGGAGGGATCACTACTACACTTTTGGTGGGAGTGCAAACTCGTTCAAGCACTATGGAAAGCAGTATGGCAGTTCCTCAGAAGACTAAACATAGAGCTCCCCTGTGACCCAGCAATTCCAAACTACTTGGCATTTCCCCAATCATCCAGAAACAAGGACATACTAAATGCACTAGCACAACAATGTTCATTGCAGCATTATTCACCATAGCAAAGATATGGAACCAGCCTAGATGTCCCTCAGTTGATGAGTGGATCAACAAGATGTGGTATTTGTACACAATGGAATTCTATGCTGCTGTCAGAAAGAATGACATCGACCCATTTGTTAGGAAATGGAAAGACTTAGAAAAGATCATATTAAGTGAAGTAAGCCAGGCTCAAAGGAACTTAGGCTCAATGGTTTCCCTCACTTGTCATAATCAGTAGAAACCTTCGGCTCTCCTAGCAGAGATTTGCAATAGAGCAAAACCTTGATACAAAAGGCCATATAGTATGATGCTAAATGAAAGGATCTCTAGGATATAGAAACATAAGCCATATAATGAATGAATGTTGTTCTTAAGGTACTATATTATCTCTCATCTCTTTTGCTGTCCCTTGGTTATCTCATGTTGTTACAGTATCTCCCTTTGTTACCTGATATATCAGATATATTTGTATTTGGTTATTTGAAATTGAATGGGGAAGGGGGGAAAACAAGATGAGGGTTAGGGGTGGGGGGAGGGAAATGGGGACCAAGACATGTGAAAGGGTATCAATGTATGGGAATGAATGCACCATCTATCTGGCAAATATCATGTAACCCTTCTATTATTTACAATAAAAATATATGAAAAGAAAACAAAAACATGAAAGAGCATTTAAGTTGTCCACTTTTTTCAAAAAATATGAGGAATTTGAGTTATTGAATTGACTAAAAAGAAAGGTCTCCTTTTGAAGTTTCCCTTTGCAAAAAAAAAATTCCTTAACTCACTCATTAGATTGAAGTGATATAATGAAGATGATCCATTCCCTACACTCTCAAGCGATATACCACATGCTGTCTCTTGAGTCATTTCTTTATGTAAAAAATGAATGACTTTCAAATTGCTTTTTGGATACCTTAAATAAAAATTTAGATTTTATCTAATAATCCATTTAGTTCTTTGGTGTCCAGACATCTTACATTTTCTCTAAGCTGTAAGGCTTTCTACAAAGGGATGAATAGTAGAAACACACATTATTGCTGTCCCAAGACATGCAAATTAATTTTGCCTCATCAAGAGCAATTGATTTCCTTTCTTCCCTGTAGAAGTTACATGCTTTTCATCTACTAAATGAATTCATTTCAGCAGCCTTGTCTTTCTCTATGTCTGGACAATTTGTGTTTCTGTGAAGTACTTGTAATGTCTTATCATTAATTACTGTATAAAGTGCACTCTTTAGTTTTTTATTTCATATATTCCTGCACTTTGTTTACCTTTAAAATATATTTCTTTAACACATCATATTTTGATCATGTTTTTATCTTTCCTTTTTCAGGAGACCAACATTTGCGGTTTCATTAATAATAGCAATCTTAGCATATCCCTAGTTTTTCCCTTTCGTGTCAAATCTGTTAGCAAGATTTTTTTCTGAAAAGATACAATTATTCAAATATATAAGCTTCTAATAGCATGTCCAGGTTTTTGGCAAGATGTGTACATTTATGCTATGACATTCCACACTGCTTTGTTATGTATATTCTCTTGGTATAGTTTAAAACAAACAATAGATTTCAGACAACCTTATTCAGTTTGCAGATTTTAGGTGTGCTATTTTATGAATATAGTTTCAGATAATCTATGTGTTTTTCGAATTTTTGTTTCTACTTCAACATCTTTCTTCCTTCCTTCCTTCCTTCCTTCCTTCCTTCCTTCCTTCCTTCCTACCTTCCTTCCTTCCTTCCTTCCTTCCTTTGTTCCTTCCTTCCTTCTTTCCTTCCTTCCTTTTTCATTGATTCCTTCCTTAATAGCTGTCTTCCATCTATTCTCTTTCTTTCCTTCCTTTGTCAAGATTTTACTTCATAGACCAAAATGTGCTATGTAACTGAGGCTAATCTCAAATGTGTAATCTTCCTCCCTCAGACTCTATGGACATATATATGATTGGATTAGGCACTTTACTAGATTATAAGAAATATATACAACATATATACTCATGGAGGAAGAAACAGGTAGAAAACATATAGACCCATATAGAGAAACAAAATGATAGAGAATTTTGCTAAGAAATTTGCTGGGGTTACTAGTTTAAGACTAAGTTAGTGTGCTCAGGTAGAGCATTCTAATATGATATTCTTCAATTCCTTATGGTATTGATTAATACTACTAACCCGAGAGTCTGTAGATAGAGCTGGAATTGGAATTCTTGAAGGTGATAGCCCATTTAGAAGAAAATTATGTTAAATTCAGAGAAGATAGGCATGATGAATAAGATTTTGCCTATACACAGTCTCCACTGTGTTATATAGTGCCCTTAGTTTGTAAGGAAGTGCTTGTGGGACAAGAGAAAGGAGACTTAGTGCAAAACTTAGAATTTGCTGGGAGAAAACAATTCACTAATTCATCATTTCATGGAGTATCAGAACAACGGCCAGGTTGGCGTCTTGTGGTCATTATGCCTAAATACTGCAAAGAAATATTTTATTTAATTACTTTGACAGAAGTCATACCAACAAATACAGAGAAACTGTGATTCGTTGTCTACATTTGGCTGTATTCTGCAGACTATCTGGGTGTATTATTGTCTGGGAACTAAACATAGAATCTTTACTGGCTTTTTTATTTTTGCTTATATCTTGAATAAAATTTCACTGTTGACTTGTGTTTCCTTATCCTGGAGGTCCTTACATTTAGTGTCATACTATTTGGCCTTATGTCTCTAAATTTTGTTCTATTGTAAATCTCTGCTAGGAGAGCCCAAGGTTTCTACTGATTATGAAAAATGAGGGAGACTATTGGGTCTATGTTCCTTTGAGTCTGGCTTACTTCACTTAATATGATTTTTTCTAAGTCTTTCCATTTCCTTACAAATGGAGCGATGTCGTTCTTTCTGACAGCAGCATAGAATTCCATTGTGTATACAAAAGCCATATAATGAATAATTGTTGTCCTTAATGTACTATGTTATCTCTCATCTCTTTTGCCATCCCTTGGTTATCTCATATTGTTACAATATTTCACCATGTTATCTGGTATATTTTATATGTGCTTAATTGGTTATTTGAAACTGGATAGAGAAGGGGGGAAATCAAATGAGTGGGGGTGGGTAGGGTGGGAGGGAAATGGGGACCATGTCATGAGGAAGGGTATCAATGTTTGTGAAGTTATGCACCTTCTATCTGGTGAATGTAATGTAACCCTTCTATTAATCACAATAAAAATTTCACTGTTGGAATTCCAAAACAGATTTTTTAAGAGATTGAATAGCTTTTTTTTTATTAAGTAACTACACATTTTAATTTCTCAGCATATGCTTGAATTCTATTGTCTCTATGGTCTGTTTCTAAGTGCAAAGCACTTCAACAAATATTTCTGAACATTTAAGCTTTTAGCTTACATTTTGTAAGCAGTAGCATCAAGAAAGTAAAACTAAGTCTGTTACATATTAATATCCGATTATATATTATTCCATTTGGTTAACAAAGCTAATTATAAGACTTATCTTTTTATTATATACATATATATATATAAATGTGTTCCAGTTTAGTGGATTATTTCTGAATTTGTATATAATAAAAAAATCAAGAACAATTCCTAATTTACTTTCAGGAAAAGGGTAGATATCTCTAACCTGTCTAACTTCATGAATATTATTACACAATATCAATAAACATTATATGAATGCAGTTAGGAGATTTACATTGTAGGGGTAATCTAATGATTCAAGGGAGAGGGACAAAAGCCTTCTATTTTAATAGATATGCATTGTATTTTACACTGTCACGGGGGATTTTACATGTTCTTGATGTGAATAAATTTTTTCCAATAGTTCTTCTTACTAAGCCTCTGATTTTGAGCAACATAACTATACCAATTGTGCATATAAAAAAAATCTTTCCTAGTCAGAGTTTCAATGGAGTGGAGTTCCATTATTACAAATTTCTTGCCCGATTGGCAATAATAAAGCAGTAAATCAATACCTTTTGTCTCTTTCATTCCTGGTGATATCTTAAGGCAGAATTTTCGTTCACTTAGAGTTCTTCTAGATGGTCCCTTGTCAAGGATGCTCACACCAATGAATGAATGGACATCTAAAATCCAGTCTATGTCATGTTTACTGAATCATGTTTCCTTCTCAATGAATGAGCTGACTGATGAATGCTTACTGTCAGTGTGTGGCCTTCTAAAAGCTTAGAGATATTCTTTAAGCAGCAATTATGAGGTCTTAGAAAGTAGCACCAGTTTAATATATGTATCTCCAGAAGACCTTGAAAATTGATTGAAAACATGAATTTATTTTATTCATTTAATTCTTTTAGCATTACAAAGGTTCTTCACTGGGGATTCTCAAACTTGCCAGGCTGGCATGATATTCTACTGAACATGATATGATGATACCACTACTTACTGTTCCAGAATGATGTAAACCTCTTTTCTAAAATTCAAACCTATTTTATTATAGCAATAATATATGTCTAAAAACATTACAAGATTTAACAATTATCTTCCCGAAAACTTGAATGCAATTTTAATCATAGAAAATAAAGTGTTTTACTTTCCTCCCCACAATTTAAAGAACCAGAAAACTTTACAGGAAATTTGGTGTGAGCTTGTGCACGTTGATTGATTAAAATCCGTTTCCTATCTAGGTTAAAATGAGAGGCAGTTTTCAAAGACTATTTTAATCATTTTATCTTTTGGAGCCTGTAATCTGTATCCATCAAGAACACTGAGTAGTACAAGCTTTCATTTTTCCCTTTGAATGCTTTCTTGATTCCAAAACGTTCTTTGCTTCACAGATGTCAAATTGTATTGCAAATTGTCATGGCAAGAGAGCATTGTTTAAGTTAACTATTGCGCTGATTTTGTACAAGGATACCTGGAGGGAGATTGTCAAGTGCGTTCTTAGCCACTACTAAAAGTACTAATTTAGGACTGTATCTTATTTCCTTAATACACTATTCCTCTTTTTAGTATTTGTTCTCCCTTTCTTCTCTTCTGTGATATGAGTCAGTCTGACCAGATGATCTGTCACTTTGACTTCACTAGTCTTTCTCAAGTTTCTGTCCAGTGTTGCTAAAATCATATGATCCATTGCCCAGCACAGATAAGGATCTTCCTGACAGTTCTCTGATATTTGCTAAACTGGTAAAGGAAATCATCAAAAACTAAAACAAACATCTGGATCCTCATGATAGCAATGTTGATTTTAACAGTCCCTTACTCTAATTCTTTCATTCTTTTCACTTATTACTCTAGGGAGTTAGAACATGAGGAAGAATTATTTGAGCTCGTAAGATCATAAAGCATATTGTATGACTACATAATTGTAGAATCAATCTTACCTGTAAAATACTGATTTGAGGATCAAAAGACTTGCTATCTGGCCATTTGTTTATGTATTTGTGAGGTCTCCTTAAGCACTCGACAGATCTCATCACTGCTTGCTGTCATATATAAGCTACAGAAAAGGATTAAACTTCATGTTTAAATTAAATAAAAGGTCAAAATGTTAAAAAAAACTCTTTTGAATTGTCATAACTAGTATATGATGAGTAGCAAGTAAGACCTACATTTCCTGATTCTTAACAAAAGTTCAAGTGAAAAATAATGCTCTGGGGCCGATTCCCAGGGATGATTTGTGCACAAATAAATATCAGCCTGCTTAATGATTTGTCCATGCCAAATCCTTTAACTTTGCAGTGCACACTTAAGTGAAAGTACTCTGCTGCTGTGCTTGGGAAGTGTACTGTGGATGCTCTTATTAACATGCCCTGGCATTCAGACATTTTGTTCTTGCCAGTCCTAGGGCTTGAAATCAGGGCCTGAGCATTGTCCACAGGCTTGCTCAAGGCTAGCACTCTACCACTTGAGCACAAGCACCACTTTTGCCTTTTTCTATAAACGTTGTACTGAGGAATCAAACCCTGGTCTTCATGCATGCTAGGCAAGCACTCTACCACTAGGCCAAACTCTCAGCCCTCAGGCACATTTTAACTGCCTGATTATGTGCTTATTCCTACTGCTATGTAGCTTATGCCCATAGCAACAACTTGCTAATCTTTTCTTTCTCTTCATAAGACTGGGAGGAGCAAAAGAGGGAAATGCTGTTTAGGTACATAGTTGGTAAGGAAAGAAATTTTATATAAATAATCGTGAAGGAAGCAAATTAACCTGATCACCTTGTAACAGAAATGCTTAGTCACATTGCTACATCCTTTTTCATAATTGACCAAGAGAAAGTCTCATTTTCATTCATTCTAAGAAACACAGTAAAATTCAGAGATTACAGAAAGGAATTAAGACAATAGGAACAAATATCGATTTGATTTGAGTAGTTAGGATCTGGGCATATCTGATTTAGTTAATGATGCTTCTTTAGGTAATTATGCTTAGTTAATTATCCCTCTGTCTGCTTTTCATTGATTCAGACACATTGTCTTGAATATGTACCAAATTAATAGTTTTCTGTATATGTGTGTATATAACCATTCCATACACCCATTTTCTTTACATATCATAGGCAACAAGAAATACCATATATTAGTATAGGTTTATGGTTATAAAAATATGACATTTAAAAATATCTATAATTAACATGCTTACATGGCATAGTGTTAGATATAATTCCTATTAGTGTATATTATTGTCTTACAGAAATTGTTGGGTTTCTGTTTATATGTTTATGTATATCTATATATTTATATGAACATGTTTTTGAGTGTATGATTGTAATTTGTAGTTATGGTATTTTCATTATATAATGTGTACCACCCATTCCTTGAGAAATGAACACTCAATGGTTTATACTTTTGTACCACCACGAGCAGGACTTCAGTGAATATCATTGCACACATGGCTTATTATTTATAGACCTATTTGATAATTTATTTGGAAACATAAAGCCATAAATGTTTAGTGCTTAACAAGGCACTGATCTCTTTGCTTTGGCTTTACCAGTCTACCATTTTATTAATTGGGTTTGAAGATACTCAAGCTCATTAACACTTAACTTCATTTATTTTTCTAATTATAACCCTTTAGAAACTAAATTCACTTGTCTGGCTGAGGTTGTATCTCAATGACAGGTGCTTGACTACTCATGCCAGAAGCACTAGACTATATCCTCAGTTCCAAAAACATAAACAATTTTAAAAATAAATAACAACAGTGGCTGTCTCTAGTATTCCAAGCTAGTCAAGTAGTTATCTGAAGGATAAAAGTTCAAATCCTTGAAAAAGTCTAAATTCAGGAAAGTTTATATGGTTCCGTTACCAAAATAGCCAGCAAAGAGTTGAGCTAGAAACTTAGCTCAGTGTTAGAGCGCCAGCTGTGATCAAGCAAGGCCCTGAATTAAAGACCTGGTAATAGAAAAGAAGGAAAAGGAGGAAGAAAGAAGGATGGAGGAGGTAGATAGAGGAGAAGGAGGTGGATGGAGGAAAAAGAGGAGGAGGAGGAGGAGAATAGATATCAGCCCTTGTCTTACACTAGCCTTTCTTCAATTACTAGAATGTTTATATGCCTATGTGCCTTTTGAATTTCATATTTTATAATATAATATGTTGATTTATCAATGTTCTGTTCCCTTTCTAGATATAAGCTGCTTATTATTTTTATATCTCAGAAATATCTTTTCCTAACTCACATTTTGAGTGTATGGATGCTACTATTGTCTTCATTCCACTGATATTAAGGGCTACACTTCTAGAAAGGTATGGACTCATGTATATATGAACAATATGTAGTAGAGAAAAATTAAGAAAGAACATCAGCCAGTTGTTTTGCAGACTCAAAATGATTTGAAGCACATCATCTAGCTGAAGTGAGATGAGACTTCTTCCAAGAAGACAGTGATCAAAAATCCTTAATTTGGAAAATAAACTCATTTTGTTGCTTAATGCTTTTGAAATCCTTTCATATGCTTAGCTTGAAAAGATAGTTGTATACAATTTAAATATTATAGTTTCCTCTACATCCTTCAAATCTAAAATCCACAGAGTACAGCTACGTTCTTAATGTTAGATAGAAATCTACTTTATAATTCTTCAAGTAACGGCATATGCATTGAACAACTCAGATATTCCAATGAAACCCAGACAGTGCCTGATACTTAAACAAACCCATCTTTTAGGAGTTTTGAGCTACAGACTGAGATAAGAAGGATCTGTCTCAGGTTGATAATTCCCATTCACTGAATCTTAAATTACTTTCCAGAGAATAGTTCATCTCCCCCCTCCCCAACCCAGTCACCTTCCAACCATTATGCCCTCTACTATATGGAAATGACTCATTCAACCTCACTTCCCATATAAAGTTAGTAAATTGAATCATCCACAACAACAGAGTATCTTAGTCATCCATCACTCTCCATCATGCTTTATTCCAAAGAGAGATGATGAAGATCATCTCAGTGTCAAAAGGATTAAAAGGACAAGCAAGGGGAGAGGATTATCTCATTTGTCTTTCTCCATGGGCTGGGTTCACCTTATCTGCCAGCATCACTGGCAGCAGGACAGATTTTACAGGCTGTTTTTCTTCACTATTTATAGAGGTGTGGTGCCTGGAGCATTTCATGATGGTTTTTTATTTGCACCAGTCAACCCTCATTAGCCTACTTTCCTAGGACAATAGAATTATAAAATCACTGTGCCAGTCTGCCCTATCCTTTTTCACTAATAACTTCTGATCCCCGAGGCTAAGTTTCGACCAGATCTGGTAGAGTGGTGAAGGGCTTATCACTTCTGTAAACACAAAGTCAGGCACAGATCTGTATGGCAGGCTACACACCTTGACCCATCCATAGGCCTAACATAGAAGTAAATTTATATAAATGGCTTAAAGTGTGAGAATTTATTAGACACAATTGCAGGGTGAACTTGAAAATGGTTTCATTTCAACAAAGGATGTTCAATAAATAGTCTGAAATATACTGAACACAATCCAGGTCTTAGGACCTGATTGTATAATAATATAGCAAAAGTACTTGTTAGCTACTAAATCTCAAGATCTTCTTAAACACATATGGTAGCTTTTCTCAGATTCTCATTGACCAGAATTATATATTGCTAACATCAAATAATATATTACAAATATTTTATTAACACAAAATGAAAAGGATATTTAAATAAAATTTTAATTGATTTCTTGCAAACTATAACTATTTTAAAATTACTAACTTAAAAATATCAGTGATGAGCATTTTTTATCTGAGTTACTTTTTTCACATGTAATGATTTCTTTCTCTACCATATTTTGATTTTATTGATCCTGAGGCTTGAACTCTGAGCTTGGACCAAGTCCCTGAGCCTTTTTGTGCTCAAGATTAGTGTTATACCACTTGAGCCACAGTACCACTTCCCGGTATTTCTGAGTAGTCTATTGGAGATGATAGTTTCACAGACTTTCAAGCACTGGTTCCCTTGGAACCATGATCAGATCTTAACCTGCTGGGTAGCTAGGATTACAGGCATGAGTCACCAGCATCCAGCTTTACCATATTTTTAGGATGTATATATTTTTATGATTATGAACCTGTAATGAATCTCCCTGAAAATTCTTGTTCATGTATTCTTGTTATAAAATTTATTGTGATGAATCATGTTTATATTGTACTGAATATTTAGTTTTTTCCTGCTCTGAAACTAGTATGCTTTTGTTTTGTTCTTGCTGTAGATTACTTTAAAATGTTTCATATTCAATAATCTTGTGTCATCTGTCAATAATTTTCCACATAAAGCATTCCTATTTTAACTCTTCACCTTCTCTCCTACAGAAAACCTGTTTGTTTGTTTTTTTAATTTTTCTTTGCTGTTTTATCATCGGTCCTGGGGCTTGCCTACTGGGCCTGGGCACTGTCTCTGAGTTCTTCAGCTAAGCTCAAGGCTAGTACTTTACCACTTGAGCCACAGATCTCAGCCTTCTGAGTAGCTAGGATTACAGACATGAGCCATTAACATCCAGCTAAAACCTAGTATTTTTAAAAATACTTAAATGTTGTCTCTTAGGTGTAGATTATACTCTTAAAATACCCTAACTTCTAAATGTGCTTTTTGGCTTATGAGACAGTAATTTTTATATTTTATTTTATTTTTTTGTGGGTGTGGAGCTTGAATTCTGGGCCTGGGCCCTGTCCCTGAGCAATTCAGCTCAAGGCTAGTGCTCTACCCCTTGAGCCACAGTGACACTTCTGGTTTTCTAGTGGTTAATTGGAGATAAGAGCCTCATGGTCTTTACTGCTTAGGCTGGCTTTGAACTCTGATCCTTAGAACTCAGACTCTAGGATTAAAGGCGTGAGCCACTTCGATGGGCTGAGACAGCAATTTTTTTTTTCTTTGCCAGTCCTGGGCCTTGATCTCAGGGGCTGAGTTCTGTCCTTGGGCTTTCTTAAGGCTAGCACTTTACCACTTGAGCCTCAGCATCACTTCCACCTTTTTTTCTATGTATGTGGTGCTGAGGAATGTGCATGCTACGCAAGCACTCTACCACTAGGCCAAATTCCTGGCCCTGAGACAATAATTTTTGATTGAATCAAGAACCATTTTTGTATTTCTCTTAGTCCCTCCCCAAAATGTAATGCAGATTGACATAATACTAGGAAGGGGTTGAACAAATATGCAAAGCATATTACAAAGTATTTTCCTTAGGGGGAAGTAAATGAAAATTTGGCTAGTTGTTAGGCTTTCAAAATTATTCAAGAATGCTAGCAGGTTTGAATTGCCTTGGTAAGGGCCAGGCACCAAGAAAAAAATGGAGAACTGCTGAAATTGTATTCACCAAGAGGACAGGAAGGATAGCTTCTCCTCTGAGTTCAGCATGGAATTGTAGCTCTGAATCTGTAGTGCTGCTGAGGCCCAAACTCTTCCTGACTGTGTAGTTGTGTCTTCTGAGAATGACTGAGTTGGCCTACTGAGATCACTTTTATAATAACCTCACTGAAAGAGGCATTGTTCTTTGCTCATAAAAAAAAAACCACTGTGATCTCTGTCAAATAACTAGTCCCAGGAGTGTTATTAGAAGGATGACAGTCTGGACTTCAAGAACTTTCAAAGCAGTGTCACTGTACTGTGCTGTCATCAGCAAGCAGTCAGGGGCAGAAGCATTAGAAAGAACCAGAGTTTCATTTTGGCTTTATAAATCTAGATCTTTTCTACCAGTAGTAGTAGCAGTATAACTAATTTCAGGGCTTGTTAACAGCTGGGGAAAATTGGAAGTGTCTTTCAATTGTCTGTGACTATGCAAGAAAAACCAGGAGAGTTCTTTGTATGGTAACATTCTTGAACATTCCTTCTCCCTTTCCTCTCTTTTCTTCCTCTCCTTTTTTACAGAAAGTAGTTTTCTATGACTTTCATGAAACAACCTTAGTAAAGATAACCTAAATTACTGTGCTCTGGTATATGTTTTGAACTTTTGTTCTGTATATTTGTTTTTTACTATAGCATTTGAAGGGGGCTGTTTAAAAGTATAAACAATGGATTTGTATTTTTTCTAATCTTGTATCAATCAGTTTGTTTTTAATATATTGTGCTTTTCTTTTCTTGAAGGTTTTTCAGGGGGATAGGGTGAGAGGAATCCTAGGGTTTGAACTCCAGGCCTGAGCCCTATGCCTGAGCTTTTTTGAACAAGGTTAATACTCCACCACTTGAACAACTCCACTTTCTCCTTTGTTTTTGACAGGAGATAAGAGTTTCAGGAGCTTTCCTGTCCTTACTGGCTTGGGTCTATGATACCCAGATATAAGCTTTTTGAATAGACAGGATGCGGTCAGGAGTTACATTCCCTTATTATGATGTTTTTGTCGCTCTTCTGCTCATTTTAATGACAATGCCATTTTGTAAATCATCATTTTTCTTTTGATTCTTCGTTCTTTCCTCTTCTTTTCCTCTTCTCTCCACACTTCTTTTCCCTTCCCATCCCTCTCCTCCACTCTTCTCCCCTCTGCTCTTCTCCCTTCCCCTCCTCTCCTCTCCTCTTCTTTTCCCCTATTCCCTCCTTTTTCTCCTCTTCCCTCACCCCTGTCCCCTTTCCTCTTCTCATTTCATGGAAAAGTGAAGTGATTTGTCAAGTGTATGTGAGTCTTCATATTTCTATATACTGCTTAATTTCCTTTAAAAGAAATCACAATAATTTAGATTATTTTTATTTCTAGTAGTACTACATTGCAAATACTTCATAGCATCATATTTTTTTTGTTTTAATTGGTAGAACTAGCGGATAATCATTTCCAACATTCATTTAGTATTCAATTTCTTCTTACAGTTAACAATTTATATTTTTATTATTTTTCATTGGATTTTAATAATGTAATCATTGTTCAAATATACATTAGTAAATGTTTCATTAATATATTGTAATAACATGGTAATATAATTATTATATATAATATAATTATTTTTATTTCTTTTTATATGCCATGTTTTATATGTAGCATTATGTTATGGTTTGGATTTGAAGTGCTCCCTATAACTCTTGTGTGTTACATGCTATTTTGTGGGCTTCTAGCAATAGTAAGAGATAGGCCTTAAAACTACTAATTATATTTTCAAATTAATATGACAAACCATAAGCATTATTCCATGTATACATACAGTTTCTGATTCTTAAGACAGATTAGGTCTACATTTTAGTGGGGGGAAGGGAGAATTTTAGAGAGGATTATTTTCAAGATGTTAATAGAGAGTGAGATAAGTCAAGACCAAAGGAACAAAAGGTGCATGGTTTCCTTTATATGTGGCTATTAGATGCAAACAGTAGAAGAGAGAGGATTCAAAAATTGCATACCCAATGCTATGGACATGGTACTGTAAATATAAACACAACTACATAGACATAAAAACTTATGATTCTATAGACATAATGTTTTATTACATAGATTAATACGTATCTATGATATATAAACCCTTAGCCTAATTTTGATTATGCCAGTGATTATATAGATTCCCTTCTTGAATACTTGTTTGAAATATGATTTAAAAATCAATTTTAATAAATTCTTTTTTTAAAAAAAGAATGCTACTGACTTCTGAAGGTTAATTTTGCGTCCTGCCACTTTGTTAAAAGTGGTTTGTTAATTCTAGGAGTTTGGGAGTGGAGCTTATTGGGTCACTAAAGTAGAGGATCATGTCATCTGAGAATAGGGATAGTTTAATTTCTTCTTTCCCTATGTGGATCCCTTTGATGTCCTTCTCTTGCTTTATTGCTCTGGTTAAGGGTTCCAGCACTATATTGAAGAGAAGTGGAGAGAGTGGGCATCCCTGTCTAGTTCTTGATTTTAAGGTATGTTTCCAACCTTTCTCCATTTAGTATAATACACTGTGGCTTTGTCATACATGTAGAAAAATGTAATGCTATGTAATATTATTTAGATCACCTCTACTGCTAATGCCCACAAATGTATGGACAAGTAAAACTACAGAGGAATGAAGTGATTCCCAGTACAGTAATATTTGCATTTTTCCCTTCTTTGAAAAAAAATGTAGTGCCCTGAGAAATTGTAGTTAACAAATGGCTCGATGTGGAAAATTCAAAGTTGTAGATTTGATATAGCTCACTCAGCAGTGAGGTTTGCTTATCCCCCCAGCTTAACAACCTGAGTGTTTTTCCATAGTGATACACACACACACACACACACACACACACACACACACACACAGAACTAGTTCACTTAGTTTGCCTAAGCAATACAATTCTGTAATGTAGCTACATAACTTCCATGGCTTTCTAAATTTCACATGTATCATGGAATGATTTTGTCAAGTGATAAGTAAACTGTGTTTTCTGTGCACCAATCGTGTCACTTTTGATGACGTCATTTTCTTGACCCTTCTTGTCACATTCTCTTTCCCCATATTTCTAATGTACTTAAGAAGAGAAAGAAAACTAGAATTCTCATGCCAAAACCTTAAACATATTATCCAACTACTACTAAAAGCAAAGGTTGCTTTTGTTATAAAGTGTGAAAGCAGAAGCCATATTTTGAGTGATTAAATCCTGGAATCTTTATTAAAAGGCTGCATGGATGGGGCCAGGAGTTTGGCCTAGTGGTAGAGTGCTTGCCTGGCATGCACAAAGACTCGGGTTCGATTCCTCGGTACCACATACATTGAAAAAAGCTGGAAGTGGTGCTGAGGCTCAAGTTGTAGAGCTCTAGCCTTGAGAAAGTCCAAGGACAGTGCTCAAGCCCTGAGCCCAAGCCCAGGACTGGCAAAAAAAAAAAAGGCTGCATGATAGACTTCTGACTCATGAACCAACAGTCAGCAAATACACTTAACACTTAGAAAATACTGAGCAGTGAATGCCAGAGAGGAAAGAAAGAAAAAAAAAAACATACCGACAAACCAGTTCAGCTCCAAATACAGCTGAATTGGGATGCCATGGTGACCTCAGTAGAGCCAGGAGACAGGAGATAGGACACAAATACAGGGATTTGGGCAAGCCCATCATCTGGGAGGTGGGAGCTTTGTCTTCCTTCCCAGTGAGGCAGAGGCCAGAACTCACCATCCAAAGATGGCACCAGCCAGACCTGAACTCTCAACTTCACTTTACTAAGTTCTAGTTTAAATACATTTACAATCTTTACATTCCAAATCATAAGTAATGTTAAATTTATGTTTGCAATATCATTCTTACTACTCATTTTTGGTTTTCATCTGAAAGATGATTCTTTTTCTTAAATTCATTCTTTCTGTTTAGACAGAGAAAGAAAAGGAATGCTCTGAAGACATGAGTACTGATTGTAGTTATAGGTTACTTCTAAAGAACACAAATCCGACTTGGCCTTTCTAGAGAGGCCTAACATCCTCCTGTTATCTCTATCCAAAGCAAAAGGAAAATCCAAATCAAAACCTTGATATCCATACCAATAAAGGCATTCCAACTTTCTTATCTCTTCAAAGAATGTCTCTCTAAAGAAACTTTTCACCTTTGCTTTCTACTCAGAAAGCAAACACAAATAGAACTAGAAGGCTCAAAGGAAATATAAAGCCAAGTAGCTCAAACCTTTGAGAAATGGATTTCAAACATTGTGTTTGACATTAACTCCTCATTATCATTCGGACTCTTTTCATTACAAGTAAAAAATTCTAGTATGAACCCGGAAATTTCAGCATGTAAAAACTATATACAAATTTCTAAATAACCTTGACAAACTTGGAGCAGAATCCATATTCCTCACTCAGAACTGCCAGGACTCAATGGACCACTTCCTATCACCTCTTCCCATGTTCAGCATATGTTGCCTTGAGCTTTGCAATACTTCTTCCCCCAGGATGCCTGGTGAAACTTCTGTCTAGAACATAGGTCTTTAGGTTATTTTAATGTGGTTGTCCACCTATATAGACTTCTCAAATGTCAGTTTTTTGTGGCTAGGTTATATATAAATATATAAATGTATACATACATACATAGATTGCATAGTTTCCTTCATTTGTGGTAACTATAATGTGTCTGTGAAACAACAAATAAACACACTGAATGGTAAAAGAGAAAATAAATATACTGGGAAATAATACATTTTATAGGTCTCTAGGCATTCACACAGAGTGAAACTCTGCAAAGAAGGATAGTCTTAGGAGAGAATCACAAAGTCATAGTGGCTCTGAGCATCTATCTGGTGATGCAAAATAATATTTACCAAAATGAACTCCAGGAAAAGGGAAAAAAGAGAGTTTTTTCCCTTTGTTGCCACTTCGGTTTTATTTTCTTTGTATTCACTTATCTGTCCTTGGACAGGTAAGAAGGGGTGCACATATAGTGGGACAAATGCTACAATGATACTCACTAGACACAGCTGAAAATAAACTCTACAATTTGTTAGTGGGGACAGGTGGGAAAACCTGAGAGAAAGCAAGGGAGATATGCTCTGATTTATGTAACTGTAACCTATCTGTATATCATTTTTACAAAACAAGAAATAAATTTAATAAAATAAATGAAACAGCCAGGCACCTGTGGCTCACACCTATAAACCTAGCTACTCAGGAGGGTGAGATCTGAGGATTACAGTTCAAAGCTAGCCCAGGCATGAAAGTCTGTGAGATTCTTAATGCCCACTAGAAACGTGAAAATGGCTCCATGGCTTCAGTGTGTAGTGCTAGCCTTACACTGAAGAATTCAGAGACAAAACCCAGGCCCAGAATTCAAGCCCCATGACCAATATGTGGCTATTATATCCAAACAATACTAGAGCGATGACTCAATATTTGTGTGCTCAATGCTATGGACATGGTATTAGAAATATAAACACAGCTATAGACATAAAGCTTTATTACATAGATTAATTTGTATTTATGACATACAAACCCCCAACCTAATTTTAATTATGTGCTAAAATCTAAGTGCCAATGATTGTATATAGAGATTCCCTTATTGAATACTTGTTTATTAAACACATCATTTGAAATATGATGTAAAATCAATGTTAATAAATTCTTTAAAAATAAATAAATAAAACAAAACCCCCATTATTCCCATTTACAAGTTTAATGTCATCTAAAAACTCCCAAGTTATTATTTTTACTTTTTTAATATTCCATATAACGACCTTAAGAAGATATTTGATTCTAGTCATTCTCTGCTTAACCTAAATATAATTTATATAATATGATTAGTTTCTCTTGCTGCCATCTTGATATGAAAATTTACAAGTCTTGCACTGTCTTCTCTGTGGGAGCAAATTCATACTAACTTGAAAATAAGGTCAAAATTTTAAACTGATCTTCAGAAAGCTGTGAGCTACCATGACTTCTACACAGATAAAGGGCGGTAATGGTGAGCATATATAGACATCCATGTATTATTTGTTGTTTCCTTTCTCCTAGTAGGAAGAATAAGAGAGGTATAATTAACCTCCTTGAGGATTATGGTTTTCTTTGAGTATTATGGTTTTCTTTCAAGTGATTTACTGTAGGCTGCTCACTTATTCACTTTACTGCTTACTAGCACTAATTTCTTAGCCATGTAAGAAAAGCATGAAAGTTACTAAGTTGAGCAAAACTACTTAGACAGAGTCCTTGAAATCTATAAATTGAAAACTTTATTTTTTTTCCTTTTTCTTTTTCATTTACCTTTACCTTTTTATTAGTCACAGTTTAATTGTCACCGATCATCTTGGTTCTATACCTTGAAACACCTTCAATAGATAAATCTGCAATAATTGTGGTGGCTCAGTTATATCTAACTTTAATAAAGATGTAAAGTTCTGGGTTCTGAAAAATAATCTGGTAATAATCTAAGACCTCTCACAGATTAGTGCAAGTGGTATGTTCAGAAATCTTGAAATAAGCCGTTTACAATTGTTTTGTTATGCGATCAAACATGGCATAAAAGGTTGTTTTGTGATACAAAAGAAATGAAATAGCAAATCAATTAACATTTATGTAGTCAAATACTGAAAGACGTATTTGATCATTCAGGGACATTTCAATTCAATTTGTATAACATATACAGAGTATAAAGTTGTTATATGTCATGTGTGTGTAAGTGAAAGCACAAATAACTAAGATTCCTAGCCTCTCAAATCTTTAAATGTGGACTTCGAACAAAAGTTGAAAGATCTATGATATTTGTGAATTATCCTGATAAGAAATATAGTTAAAGGTATTAACCTAAATGTGTGCAAGCAAAATAGACTAAAGAATGGGAAAAGATTGCTTGGTATTGGAGGCTTATATCTGTGATCCAAGCTACTCAGGATCCAAGCTACTGGGATCTAAGGATCCTGGTATAAGCCAACCCACATAGGAAATTCCATGAGTCTTTGACCTTTAACTAATCACCAGAAAACTGGAAATGGCACTGTGATTCAAAAGTAGTAGAGCTCTAACGTTGAGTAAAAAAGTTTTGGGATAATTCTCAGGCCCCTGAGTTCAAGCCACATGACCAACAAAAGAAAAAAAAGAAAGAAAAAGAGTGGGAAAAATATAGGATGGCAAACTGTATGTTGGGGAGCAAATAAACTAGAAGACAGTGGTAAATAAAATTGTTATAGATCCTTGAAGTCCAGTGTTTGGATAAAATGCATGCATTTGTTCTGCCCAAGGAAGTAAAACCACGTAACCCAAACCAGGTCATTTGGCTAAAAGGTCTCAAGAGAATCCAAGTCAACTTCTGAGTGCCAGGCATACAGGGCTAATTAAAAATATATCATTTAGTAACAAGTGGGCTTGCAAAAGCCAACACAAAAGAAACCGAGTCATGCATAATTGAATATGTAGTTTTATCTACCAAGTTGCATCTTCCTAAAAAGATTGATGTAGTTACATGCAAGGCACTAAAAAAATGCTAAATGTAAATCAGTATTAAAAATTGATGCTATTGCTACATACCAAGGTTAACATTTCCCTCCTACAACAAGGAAGACAATCAGCCCATCTCAAATGTTGCCCAGATTGCTTTTCACAGACAACTGCAGCCTTGAATACTCCAAGGTGCTTGATTTCTAGTCCATCGATCCTAATTATTTCTCTTCCCTACTCAGGGTTAAATATACCTTAATGGATCTTAAATCTGCCCAACAAAGAGGCTGACTGAGAAACTCATCTTCCCTGTGACATACAATTATTAATTAATGAGGGTCAGCTGCCTAAGAGGATTGCAGCTGATATGTGTAATAGGGGAAATCATTGCAGACTGAATTATGCACAGTAGAACAGGAAAGAGTACATTTTATTAGGATCATCAAAATTTCCTGTTTTCAAACTAATGAAATCAACTCTTTTCTGTAGTTTAAACTAATTGTGTTTATGACTTTGAGGTTGCTGTAATTTCCTTCCAACAAATAAAATGCCTGTGTCTTTTCATTAAGAGCAATAAGCATGCTTCCTAGAACAGTTAAATCCTATTCTGGCATAACAACTTCTCCTTTGTATTGTTGGGTGGAGGTCAAGTAGAGTGTTTCATGTCCATCTTTTGGACTCACAACAGTGTTGGTATCCCATTCTGACCAGAAAACCAGGAGAAACATTTCTATAAATTCCAGTGTTGCTTCCCTACTGATTTTTTTCTAAGTGCTTTTTGACAGAATGACAATTATCTGAAATCATTTTCCCTTTTGGGACATCTTTTCCACCTGAACAAACTCTGTGTATCTAATATTCTCTGAGGTTTTGATTTGGGAATGCTCATCTCATGAGAGTATTCTTTTGAAGTTTGAGATCTTATTAAAACAAAGGATGTCTGGTGACCTTAGCTTCAACTAACTGAACTCTTTCACAGACCAGATGTGCAGAGGCTCTTGGAGAAATGATCTGTTTGAAAAAATACAAAACAACATAACAAAACAAAAGCAGGAGGCTTCAAACTTAATATATTGACCTGTTTTCATTGGAGGTAACATAATTGTCAGAATGCAATTTTTTATTAAAGAATTTATTAACATTGATTTTTACATCAAATTACAAATGACATGTTTAACAAACAAGTATTCAAGAAGGGAATCTCTATATACAATCACTGGCACTTAGATTTTAGAACATAATTAAAATTAGGCTGAGGGGTTGTATGTCTAGATACATATTAATCTATATAATAAAACATTATTTCTACAGAGTCATAAATTTTTAAGTATATGTAGTTGTGGTTATATTTCCAATACCATGGCCATAGCATTGGGCACACAAATATTGGGTCATTGCTCTTGTACTGTTTGATTCTAATAGCCACATATTAAGGATACCAGAATGCAATTTTAAAATGAGTATGCAAAATAGGCTTATTTGCACATTAATTAGCCAATTGATGCTATGATTTGAATATAACTCTTCCCTTAAATGAATACCCAATAAATCCCAAAGCCAAATGTTACTGGCCTTGAGAAGATATAATCTTAATATGACTATATTTTTTAGAGGTAGGCCTTCAGAAAATGAATAAGATTAATAACTAACTCATCAAGGTGGAACCCTTACGACTGAAGACTGAATCCAGTGGCTTTCTATGAAGGAAAGAGACCAGAATGACATATGAGCAGAGATGTATTACTCTCTTTTCACATGACATCATGTGCCTCCTGAGACAGTCAGTAAAAAGACTGTCATCCCAGAATTTAGCCAGTGCCAGAGCCATGCTCTCTAACTTCCATAATCCAAAACTGCATATGCCTCTTGATTTTATTTTATTTTATTTTCAAATTATCGCTAGTCATTGGTGGCTTGGGCCCATAATTCTGGCTACTAAGGAGGCTGAGGTCTGGAGAACCCAGTTCAAAGCCACTCCAGGCAGAAAAGTTCATGAGACTCTCCAATTAATCCAATTAATGAAGACTATTCCAATTAATCATAGAAAAAGCCAGAAATGACACCGTGGTTCAAGTGGTAGAACATTATCCTTGGGCAAAATGGAGCTCAGAGACAGTATCCAAGCCAAGAGTCCAAGCCCTAAGAACTGGCCAAAAATAAAGCTCAAAACCTAGATATGTAAGGCCATATAGGATGAGGCTTAATGAAAGGACCTCCAGGATATAGAAAGCAGAGGCATATAATGTGTAATTGTTGCTTTTAATATACTATGTTATTTCTCATCTCTTGTGTTGTCCCTTGGTTATCTCATATTGTTACAGTATCTTACCTTGGTTATTTCATATTGTTATAATATCTTACCTTGTTATCTGATATATTGTATGTATGTTTATTTGAAATAGGATAGGGAAGTGGGGAAAGCAAGATGAGGGGAGGGGGGTGGGGGGGAGGTAAATGGGGACAAAAACATGAGGAAGGGTATCAATGTTTGTAAAGTAATGCACCTATCTGGTGAATATAATGTAACCCTTCTATTAATTACAATAAATAAACAAGAAAAACATGCTGTGCTAGTTATTTCTATTGTAACAATTAAAGTCTAGCTAATGCAATAAGATGTGTTGATTATCATATTATACATGGCCTGAGAGTGTGACTCAGTGTTTGAATGCTCACTTCTCATGCAGGAGGCCCTGAAGAAGGAAGGATGGCAGAAGGAAGGAAGGAAGGAAGGAAGGAAGGAAGGAAGGAAGGAAGGAAGAAAGGAAGGAAGGAAGGAAGGGAAGGTGAGAGAGAGAGAATGAGAGAGAGAGAGAGAGAGAGAGAGAGAGAGAGAGAGAGAGAGAGAGAGAGAGAGAGGGGGGGGGGGAGGGGGATTCTCAGACTTGCTTTTTCAGTAGTGCCAATGGAGTAATATGTACTTCAGCCATTTCTGCATCTCAGGTATGGGCTCCAGGACATCATAAAACTGCCACAAGATTAACTTTTCTTACACATCCAAATATTTGTTGGCTTTTACCTGTGCTTTGTCCTTAAACCATAAGTTGTTGGAGATCAGAAATTTTATTCTTTATATACCTTCCTTCTTTATTTTATATATTGAACTTTAGGAAATACTTGATAATATGGATGAAATCAAATACTTACTGTGATTTTTTTTGCTCAAAGAAATATGTACTGATTAGTTAGGTTTGTGTATTCATTTATTGCTAAATCATAAAGTTTAATAGAACTTTAGTAGGGTAATTTTAGCAGAATAATTATTAGCTTGCTTCATTTTGACTTTTAAGTTTACTGGAAAAGCTTATCTGTGATATTATGTCCTACTTCATCTTTAACTCCTCCTTGATTATCTCTCAAGAAACTCTACTTTGAGTGTTCTGTTTGCCATTCTAAAACTGTAGGCTTATTCCAAAGTGGAAAGTTTTCATAATTCTCAGCCAACAATACCCTTGGCTTTGTTTGCATATCCCCTCTTCTCTCTATTCCATCTTCCTTTCCAACAAAAGGATCCAGATGTTTGATTAATCAGAGTTATAATAGAAATGAGTATGATTTGCAGCTGAGTGAATTATTCTAATTTGGGAATATAAAATTGTCACGAAGATTAGCTTTTGTGAAGTTATGATAATAGTTACCAATGTGGAAAATTTTAATTCATATAATAGGCATTTGCAAACTGCTTCATTCATTTTTGCTAACCTGTACATTTAGTAACAGATTAAAACAACCCAACATGGGATTATTTGCACTATCAAGACCTTGAAAATGTACAATATGAAAATTATAAGATTATTTAAGAATACTTTTTCTAACGAATCTTAAAAAGTTTGTGATGTCAAATATCATATAGATAGCTTTTCCAAAGAATCCCTTTTTCTCTCTTCTCTCCCAAATGGCTAGATGAGATGTCAAGAGCTATCCAAGCTCCAAAATGGTCTGTTGTTTCACCACATAAATTTCAAGATCCATTGGTTGAGCCTTTCAGTTAAGTTATCCTTGTAGTATGCAGTTCAGCAAGTTAGGATAGAAGGTTAAACTGTAAATTTAGTTTTTGGGCCACCTAAAGGTAGAATCCATAATTAGGTATTAATTTTTCATAAAGTTAGAAACCATTGTTGATTGTCCACAGAATTTGCCAGTGAGTGAAATCAAGTGTGATTTTTAACTCTGTCCTTTCATTTTCCTCTGTGATTCAGCTTTGTTGTACATTCCAGATCTAACTGATGAGCTCTCATCTTGTTCCCTAAGAAGGAAAAATAACTTTATCTTGGCTTTCAGGCCTTGGTTTATCCAAGGCGAATTGCATTGTTATACTCAGGGCATATGAATATATACAATTCGTTCGAGAAAAAGACTAGAAATGAATATGTTGTGCTAATATTAAAAACAACGTCCTCACTTTCAGGTGCTGTACAAAACACTGCAACTTCAGGGGTTCTAATTAAGATTAGCTTCCATTTTAATTCTATGTTTTCAGTTTGGAACTAGAGAACATCCTGTTTCATTATTGATTAGCTTTTAGAATTTTTTTCTTCTCCACTTTTGGAAATTGTGCAATTTCAGTTTTGCTAATTCCCAAATAATATTGTGAATAAGGAAGAACTTTCTTTTGAGCATAGCAAGCATTTATAATTTTTCCTTTGTGTTTTGTCTGTCAAAAGATACAAATTGTGTTATTTTAATATCCTTAGAGAAATTTGTTCTATCTCATCATTTAAAATGACTTTGACCAATCTTCTGTGTAGCCTGTAGGTTTCTTGAATAAAAATTATTGGGTAAAGAGATGATTTTGTAGATTTCATATCTCATAACAAGGATGTGAATATTTCAAAGTAAAATGAACACATTAGACATGTTTAAATAAATTAAAATTTAACTTTTGCTTAGTTAGAATACATCAAGAATTGTATCTGTAACACAATACTTGTATTGAGAAACTGAATAATTACATTTATATAAATTCTTGTATGAAACATTATAAAATTTCCCATTGTCTCCTTATTATCTTCATCTCCACAGTTCAACAAATAAGCCCAAACATATTAGTTAAATATTTGAGACTCTTTCTACACTTATTGCTTAATTTTACCTGTCTTGATTTTGGTTGGTATGAAAGAAAACCATAAGAGTACAAGTGGTTATCACCATTAGGAGCTTTTGTAAAAAACGCTTGTCTTTTCTCATGTTAATTAAGTATATTTGTAAAATCAACTGAAAGTTGTTTCCTTGAAAAGTTCTTTTTTATTGTTAAAAGTAGTTAAGCTGCTGAGTGTATACTTTATAAAAATTTTAAATAATTTTTGATATACGTATGGATATATAATTATGAAACAAACCATGTCAAAACATAGTTTAACATTTCTGTTTTTTGCATTCTGAGAACATGCTTAGCATGGCACTCATACAGTATTTGATGTGGCTTTGTTTATTTTGGTTATGAAAATGTCAGTAGCTTAATATATACTTTATATACTCACAAAAATTTTCTTGAGTTCTTACCAGAAAATCTTCCAGAGTTGAAGTAAGACTTAGTACCTTGAAACTCCTGGAGAAAATATCTCCTTGACATTAGTCTTAGGAATGATCTTAAGGTTATGTCACCAAATGTGCAGGAACAAAAACAAAAATAAGCATACATGACATCAAAATACGAAGTTATGCAAATCAGCGGTACATAATCACACTGAAACAGCAACCAGAAGAAGGGGAGAAAACATCTTTCATCCATAAGTCTGACAAGGAATCAATAGCCAAAATAAAAAGGCATACATCTAATTCAATAAACACAAAAAGAAATGAAATGATAAAGGCTTTGTCTTCCAGCTTTCTAGACAGAAGATTTGTGAGGGGAAACAAAGTGCTCAAATTGCAGTAAAAAGAGTAAAAACGTTTCAATTGAAATGTTGGCTCAAGAATAGATTCCATGTACAGCTTAGGAGCCACTGTGAACATGCAGTCTGATTCAAGATCTCAGGGCTTTGAAGTAAAGGTTACAGTTGATGACAATGGCTCATGCCTGTAGTCCTAAGTGCTCAAGAAGCTGAGATCTGAGAATTACAGTAGCAAGCCAGCCCATGCAGATTAATTATCTTCAATTAATCACCAAAAAGCTGGAAGTGAAGCTATGGCTCAAATAGTAGAGCACTAGCAAAATAAAAACTGAGTCCAAGGCCGGGAGTTTGGCCTAGTGGTAGAGTGCTTGCCTAGCATGCACGAAGACCCGGGTTCAATTCCTTGGTACCACATACATAGAAAAAAGCCAGAAGTGATGCTGAGGCTCAAGTGGTAGAGCACTAGCCTTGAGAAAGTCCAAGGACAGTGCTCAGGCTCTGAGCTCAAGCCCAGAACTGGCAAAAAAAATACTGAGTCCAAGTTCCAGGACACACACACACACACACACACACACACACACACACACACACACACCCCACACACAAAAGGATGGTTATAGAATTTGATAGCAGATAGGAGATTTACAGCATACCTGTTTAAGCTACACTCAGATTATAAAACTCATTCAACTGTTCAGGATTTTACAGTCTGAAGAGAGTCTAACTGCAGACTAGGAATGATGATATTTCAGTAGGGACACTGTAAAGAACATCATGTGCTTGCCTTGAGTATGGCATTCCTCTATTACCTATGCAATTTCATGATGTATCTACTAATTAAAGAGGGTCAGATATGTGTCAGACCTAGTAGACTATTTGTAGCTACTTTTTCAGAATTCAGAAAAATGATTTCAAATATACTTTGCTGAGTTTACATTTAATATGATTTTTCCAAGTCTTTCATTTCCTTACAAATGGGGCAATGTCATTTTTCTGATGACAGCATAGAATTCGATTGTGTATAAATACCACATCTTGCTGATCCAACTATCAACTGACGGGCATCTGGTTTGGCTCCATATCTTCGCTATGGTGAATAAAGACCCAGAAACACAACAAATCAAAGACAGTTTAGATAAGCAGCACTGCATTAAATTGCAGGGCTTCTTTATGGCAAAGAACATAGCTAGCAAACTAAATAGAAAACCCACAGAATGAGAGAGGACCTTTACTAACCATAAAACAGACAAAGGCCTCATATGTAAAATAAATCAACAGCTCAAAAAATTGAATCACTCCAAAACTAATGTCCAAAGAAAAAAACATCCCATTAAAAGATGGGAAAAGACTTAAAGAGAAGAAGAAATAAGAGTGGCCTATAAACACATGAAGTAATGCTCCACATCTCTGGCCATAAAAGAAATGCAAATCAAAACAAATCTAAGATTACACCTCACTCCAATTAGAATGGGCAGGATTAAGAAACCTAATAACAACAGATGCTGGAGGGAATGTGGCCAGGAGGGATCACTACTACACTGTTCATAGCAGTGTAAACTCATTCAATCACTATGGAATGCAGTATGGTGGTTCCTCAAAAGACTAAACATAGAGCTCCCCTTTGACACAATTGGCTTTTACCCAATTGTACAGAAACACTCAATTCACTAGCCCAACGATGTTCATTGCTTTCAGTTTTTATTCAGGTAGGATCTTACTATGTTTGGGGCTGGCCTCAGAATCTTCTGTGTAGGTGCAGGTGTGTGTGTGTGTGTGTGTGTGTGTGTGTGTGTGTGTGTGCGTGCGTGAGAGAGAGAGAGAGAGAGAGAGAGAGAGAGAGAGAGAGAGAGAGAGAGAGAGAGAGAGGGAGAGAGAGATAGGGAGAGATTGAGAGAAAGAAAGAGAGAGAGAGAAGGAGAGAGAGAGACAGAGAGAGAGAGACAGAGGCAGAGACAGAAACAGAGACAGAGACAAATAGAATTCTAACAGTTTTCCTGAGCTGGCCTAAATTGCAATCTCCTTGATCTCTCCCTTGAGTAATCCTGATTATAAGCAACTACCATCATGTTGGTGTAATGTCCTCTATTTTAAATAAAAACTCAGAATTATTTTTAAGCCCTGAGGCTGAATATCTTGAGCCATAGTTATAATTTATTTCCCACTTGCTTTCATCAATGGCAAATGTGTGTTTATCTATCATCTATGTACCTAGTTAGATTATTAATCTAGTTTTATATACAAGTATTAAAAATATCTAACAGTTGAATAAATATAAAGATTATATTTCCCTAATTATCATCAATTTCCAGAGGTAAATAAAATATCCAGGTTTTTTGATTTTATTAATTTTTTACTCTTATCTTTGTCTTGGATATATTTATTTGATTTTTCCTTGTAAATTATTTTTCTTTCTTACTTTGGATGTTTTCCTTCATTTCAATTAAATCCCATACTAATCTTTGCCGTGAACTGTTTGCCTATGAATAATGGTACATGTTGCTCTTGGCTTTGAACTATTTAATATTTAACTATGCTAGAAAAAGTTACAAAATTACTTATCTGCAAAATTATACTCTATAGTCACTGAATAAATGATTAGAGTTGTATTGATGCCTACCAGTTAATGTTTATCAGGAATACACCTGTAAGAAAAGTTCTTTGCATTTTATAAAAACAGGCCTGAAGACTAATGGAATAGAACTGAGGACCCAGATATTAAACCACAGACCTATGGCCACCTAATCTTTGATAAGAGAGCCAAAAAAATAGAATGGAAGAAAGAGAGCCTCTTCAACAAACAATGCTGGCAGAACTGGGTAAGGACCTGCAGAAAACTAAAGTTGGATCTTTCTTTGTCACACTGCACTACGATTAACTCCAAATGGATCAAAGACCTGGAGGTAAAAGCAAATACACTGAAAACTTCACAAGAAGGAATGGGAGATACACTAGGCCTCCTTGGCACAGGTAGAAACTTTCTCAATAAGGACCAAGAAACCCAAGAAATCAGAGAAAGGCTGGATAAATGGGACTGCATTAAACTGCCGAGATTCTGTATGGCAAAGGACATAGCTAGTAAATTAATTAGGAAGCCTACAGAATGGGAGAAATTCTTCACTAACCATACAACAGACAAAGGCCTCATATCTAAAATATATCAACAGCTCCAAAAATTGAATCAATCCAAAATTAATCTCCAAAGAAAAATACATCCCATTAAAAGGTGGGCCAAAGACTTAAAGAGAGTCTTCTCTGAAGAAGAGATAAAAATGGCCTATAGACACATGAAGAAATGCTCAAAATTTCTAGTCATAAAAGAAATGCAAATCAAAAAACTTTAAGATTCCACCTCACTTCAATTAGAATGGCCAGGATCAAGAATACTAATGACAACAGATGCTAGAGGGGATGTGGCCAGGAGGGATCACTACTACACTGTTGGTGGGAGTGTAAACTCATTCAACCACTATGGAAAGCAGTATGGCAGTTCCTCAAAAGACTTAACATATAGATCCCCTATGACCCAGCAATTCCACTACTAGGCATTTACCCAATCGTCCAGAAACAAGGACAGACTAAACCCACTAGCACAGCGATGTTCATTGCAGCAAAGATATGGAACCAACTCAGATGTCTCTCAGTTGATGAGTGGTTCAACAAGATGTGGTATTTATACACAATGGAATTCTATGCTGCTCTCAGAAAGCATGACATCTCCTCATTTGTAAGGAAATGGAAAGACTTAGAAAAAATCATATTAAGTGAAGTAAGCCAGACTCAAAGGAACATAGGCTCAGTGGTTTCCCTTATTTGTCATAATCAGTAGAAACCTTTGGTTCTCCTAGCAGAGATTTACCATAGAACAAAATCTAGGTACATAGGGCCAAATAGTATGACACTAAATGTAAGGACCTCCAGGATATGGAAACAAAAGCCATATAATGAGTGATTATTGTCCTTAATGTACTATATTATCTCCTATCTCATTTGCTATCCCTTGGTTATCTCAAATTGTTACAATATTTCACCTTATTATCTGATATATTTTATATGTGCTTAATTGGTTATTTGAAATTGGATAGGGAAGGGGGGAAATCAAGATGAGTAGGGCGAGGGGGAGAGGGAAATGGGACCAATCATGAGAAAGTGTGTCAATGTTTGTGAAGTAATGCATCTTCTATCTGGTGAATATAATGTAACCCTTCTATTAATTACAATAAAAATATATATATATAATTGGGGAAAAAAGTTCTGTGCATTTCTTACTATGAGAAAAAGACTTTCGACCATGGGGAAATGTGTGATTTCTCAAAGGAGCATTGGGAGAAGCATGTCATAGGACATAGGTTGGCATTTGATGAATTTCATGAGTTAGGGAAGCATGCTTTATTTCTGGACTGAAGGTTGTCCTATAGCAGGAAAATTTCTACGAATGATAGTTTAAATTTTTGTTTTTGAGTGCAAGGACAATGAAACACTTCATGTTTCTCAAGGGTAATGGACTGTGGAGAAGGTAAGCACACAGTTCATTATGTTCTATTTATCACTTCAAAATGTGGATCATATTGTCGTATGAATTGTCTACACTGCCTCCACCACTTACACGATCAATACACATAGGAGATGTTCAATTCCCTTTTATTAATTCACATTGAACATTATTCTTCTAATAATTCAATATGGAGTTTTAGTAAGCATTAAGTAGAGTGATGAAAATATCATTTACATAATAATAACTGACAGAAATTATTTTGTGGGATTATATCATAAATTTTAGTCTGAAGACAAAACCAAGATAACTGTGTATTTATGATATGCTCAATTTGTGAATAAATAAAAAGAAAAACTTTTGACAATGTATGTTTTCACACCTATATTTTCCTACCATGTACCCTATTTATTTAGGGTAAACAAAATGGAATTACACTTTCTAAATCTCTATAAAATTTGATGTTGCAAAAATCTAAATGATTGCAAGACATTAAGACATTTAGTACGTAATTTGACAACCAACATTTAAATATAGGATGATTTACTTTTGGCAAGTCATAACTTTTTCCACAGGTAGAAAATACTAATCTACATATCAACAACCAGTTTTCCCTACCATTCGTGGATAATAGTGAAGATCCATTAGCTCCTTTGAAAATGTAAATAAAATATGATATTTTGTGTGCTCCTTTTTGTTAAATTTCTGTTCTGATATCCTCAATGACCCATTGATGATTCAACAATGTTTTGTTCAATCTCCATGAGTTACTGGGTTTTTGTTGGTGGAGATGGGTGTTCAGTTCCAATTTGATGCCTTTGTGGGTTGGTTATCCCACAAAATATGTTATTTTATTTTATTTTTGTTGTATTTTGCTGTTGGGGTGATATATAGAGGGGTTGCAGTTACATTTATCAGGTAGTGGGTACATTATTTCTTGAACATTGATACCCCTTCCCAAGTTTTTCTCCCACTTTTCCTCTCCTCACCCCTTCCCAATAACCTTGTTTTTCTCCTTCCCTTCTCCATTTCAAAAAAACAAACAAATGTATATAAAATATATCAGTTACCATAGTCAGACACAGTAACAACATGAGATATACCATAAAGGGGCAAAGTAAGTACAACATCTGGGTTCAGTCCCATAATACAAATAAAAAACAATCACAAAAACAAACCTCTTGTTCCATATTCTGGAGTTTATTTCACTTAGCCTCATTCTGTATGTCCATTTGTACATAACTTTTGAGATATTGTGATCCTCTGCTCGGAGAATTCTAGATGTCTACTAATTATTGAAATAAGGGAAACCATGAATCTCCCATTAATATTTGAAGTCATTTTTATGGTTAGTTTACCAGGCTGTTCTTTTGACTAATTTCAGTGTTAGCTTTACTCTAACATGATCCTTTCATGGATTTTAACTTAACTTTCGTTGATAGTTTTTCCAAAACTGACTGCTAAATGTTCATCTGAATGTTTTTATTTCCTGGTCATGGGAGATTGAACTCTGGGCCTGGACGCTATCCTTGGGCTCCTTTTGCTCAAGGCTAGTATTCTACCACTTGAGCTACAGTGTCACTTCCAGTGGGTCATGCCTGTTATCTGGCTACTTTGGAGGCTGAGATCTAAAAATTTCAGCTTGTTTTAAACTTCCTGAGCAACTGAATCCATATGCTACCACTTGAGCCACACCATCACTTCCAGCCTTTTTATATATATATTTTATTATAATTAGTAGAAGGGTTACATTATATTCATCAGATAGAAGGTGCATTACTTCACAAACATTGATAACCTTTCTCATGTCTTGGTCCCCATTTTCCTCCCCCGTCCCTGCCCCTCATCTTGTTTCCCCCCCTTCCCTATCTTATTTCAAATAACCAAATAAGCATGTGTGTATGGTAGTGAGGAATTGAACCCGGGTCTTCATACATGGTAGGCAAGCACTCTACCACTAGGCCAAACTCCCAGCCCCACGATTAAGAATTATTTTGTAGAACAATGATTACCAAAGACTTCAAAACACTTTTTAAATTTTATTTTATTTTAGCAGTGCTGTATAGAGGGGTTGCAATTACATTCATCAGGTAGTGGGTGCATTGCTTCTTGAACATTTTTACTCCTTTCATGTTTTTCTCCCTCTTTCTCACCACCCACCCTCTCCCATTTGATTTTCCTTTACCTTCCCACTTCAAATACACAAATACATGTATATACAATATATCAAGTACCAAAGTCAGATACAGTAACAACATGAGATAAACCTTAAGGGGAAAATAAGTAGAAAGAAATAGCTTCACATAGTACATTAAGAACACCAGTCACAAAGATAAACCTCTTGTGTTCATATCCTGAAGTTCATTTTACTTAATCTCATCCTATATCGACCTATGTACATAGCTTTTGAACTATTATAATCTTCTGTTAGGACAATCCTAAAGATATACTAATTGTTAGAAATGAGGGAAACCATGGAGCCTACGTTTCTTTGGTTCTGGCTTAGTTCACTTAATATGACTTTTTCCAAGTCTTTCCATTTCCTTACAAATGGAGCAATTTACACCATGGAATTTTATGCTGCCATCAGAAAGAATGACATTTCCCCATTCAAAATATGTTTTGTGAGTCAATTTTTCACTTCCTTTATTTTTTGATACATATTGCTTTTTGGACTATGTCACAAATATATCTCTTCTCCAGGTCCATATATTCTGAGATTGCATATTGTCTACATAGCCCCATGATTTTTATTCTTAATGTACTATATGAAGTTATTTCTTTTCTCTCCTTTTTTTTCTTTATGGTTTATCTCATGTTGTTACTTTATCTGACTTTGGTAACTGGTATATTACATACATGTTTATTTTTTGAAATAGGCAAAGGAAGGAGAAAAACAAAATGATGGGGAAGGAGTGGGTACAGGGGGAATGGGAGAAAAACATGGGGAGGGATAAAAAGCTTCATAGTTCTCCCTTTAGAAAGGTTAAGACTAGAAAATAGATAAATTTCCTTTCTGCCTAATTTTTCCCATATTTTAGGAAATAATTTATAATATTGGCTTGGTAGCTCATCTAAAATCCTAGCTATTCAGGAGGCTGAGGTCTGAGAATATTTATTGGAAGTCATGTGGGGCAAGAAAGTCCCCGAGACTCATATTTCCATATTCCAATGCCAGAAATAGAGCTGTGGTTCAAGTTGTAGAGCAGAAATCTTGAGCTATGAAGTTCAAGGACAAGCCCCTGACTGAGTTCAAGCCCCAGTATGGGCACAGAGGCACATAAAGTAAACAAACAAAAAGACATAATTTTTATTTTAATTCTGAATACCTAATTTGAAATACCATTGCATTCATCTCAGTGGTTTTGTGAGCTATGTGAGAACAATTCACTATGAACAATTCACATTAGAGTAACAATTCAAAGAGAAAACTGGCTGAGATATTGAGATGTGAAAATTCTGGGATATTGTAGGCAAGCTCAAATTCTTTCTCTTCAGGAGGAATCTATATGAGCACAGTCATTGAGCAGACCAAAAAGATAGAACTTGGTTAGCTGGCTATACTTTAATATTTATGAGGTAAATTCCTGATCAAAATTCTTCTGAAATTTTTTCATTTTTCTTTCAACAGGGTACAAAGAATTTCTTATCTCAAGGAATAGTTATTCAGTGAATATAGGCAAGTGCCATGTATCTGAAAATGATGTATTGAAAGTTCTATTTGTTTGTTAAAGAACTTTAGGCCTAAACTTGGCTATCAGAATAATTGAGCTACATTTAATATATGTGACAAAAGAGGTAATAATTTATGGCTTTAGTTTTAATATTGTGAAAATGTGTTTTCTTCATGACATTAACATCTGCTCAAAAAACTAAATAAAACAATGGGGAGTAAGTTAGTTTCATCTATTACTGACAAGGAAAAGAATGTTTTTAGAAACATTTTAATCATTTAAATTGTTGATGTAGTTTGATGGCAAACTGTCTCTCCCAAACATATGTTTTTGATTGTCTGAGTCATATTTTTCCTTCTCAGCAGGGAATTTAGCTTGAACTGATATTACCATAATGAAAGAAAGATTTACTGATATTCATTTTTCACAAAGCAGATGCTGAGTTCTGTAGAGGTTAAAAAGAAAGTAACTGTGAGGTAGATTACAAGTAAACTCCAAATTGCTCTCATTTATGTAATAATTAGTGAAATTCAGAAATAACTTCATTGAAAAAAATGTTGCACCTCTTTTAATAACAAGACCAAATTTTAATGTACATTTCCTTTCAGTTTATAGCTATCATGAATATCTTTAACTTATTGGATTACATAAATATATATATATATACACACACACACTATTATCAATAGCCTTTATTTCTAAGAATTTACGCAGTCCAGTTAAAATTTACTGTAAAAGGAACAAATTCCATTGCTTGTACTTCTTTCCCAATACTGAATGCAAGGCTTATTGTGGAATGGCACACACATTTGGCATGGCCTGAAAGAAAGCTTAGATCCTTTCATCATCAAAAGCATTTATGAAGAGTCTTCATGTGTATAACTCTTGGCAAGCTCCTGTACAAAACGATTCAACAGAAAAGCTGTTCTCAGCTAGAAGTGGGCTATGTGTGAATGAAAGTCATCTCTGAGCTATGCTGATCATCAAATATGAACCAATTATGGAGGCCTGGAGAGTAACCACTAGCATGGCACTCATAAGTCATCTAATTCCCATGGACTGCAGACAGAAAGAGCAGGGAGCAGAATTCACCATAGTCCTAACCACACGGAGTATACAATGCAATAGAAGATGGTTGTAAAGCAGGAATTGAATCCCATACCTGCAGCTGCCTGAAAAGATTAATCTTTTGCAATCAATCACTATTTACACAATCTGATATTCATGACAAGGCTCATGGATACTCTCATAGAAAGTGAAGTAGTCACTTCACAAGTGTGAGACAGAAAATATTATGAGTAGCTGGCCTAGTGGTAGAGTGTTTGCCTAGCATGCACAAAGACCCGGGTTCGATTCCTTGGTACCACATACATAGAAAAAAAGCTGGAAATGGTGCTGAGGCTCAAGTCGTAGAGCTCTAGCCTTGAGAAAGTCCAAGGATAGTGCTCAGGCCCTGAGCTCAAGCCCAGGACTGGCAAAGAAAAAAAAAAGAAAATATTATGAGTGCAGAAAACTTCACAGAGGATTAGGGACTTTAATTTAGAGAGCTTGGAGAAATGTGAAGCCATTTCCCATTTGTTTTCCTTAAACTAAACATTTAGTTTTGACCCAAGGAAAAGGATACATAGGTCAGGTCAGAATATTGTAAGTTTTTCCTGAAAACTATTTCTTTTCACGTTTACATTCTCAAATATATAAATCACATATTATGTGTAATGTGTGTATGTGTGTGTGCCAATTATCTGTGCATATATGAATTTATTTTTGTGTGAGTCCTGGAACTTGAACTCAAAGTCTGGGTACTCTCGTTGAGTTTTATTGTTCAAGGCAAGTGCTTTACTCCTTGAGTCTCAGCTTTTTGGTGATTAATTGGATAAAAGCCTCTCAGGGACTTTCTCAACTTGGCTGGCTTTGAACTGTGATCCTCAGATCCCAGTCTCCTGCTAGGATTACAGGTATGAACCACTGTATCCTAGCTTGCTTATGCATTTATAAACATTTATGTATATATAAATTTGACTATTCTAGTCCTCATTTTAAAAACTACTGCTGATTTTTCACATTCTTAGCATAAAATCCAAACTTCTTATGAGACCCTTGCCATGCCAATTTACTATGCCAAACTATCCAATATTTGGGGGTCTTTTTCTCTCTTTTTACTCAATGATTATTATTACTTTCTTCTATTTGTTAAAAATCCCATAGCTGTTTCTCCCTTTGAGCTTCCAAACATACTCTCTTCTCTGTTTGGCATCATCTCTCTTTCTGTTGCCTGGTTGATTGCTTCTCATTTACATGATGACTTAAAATTCCAATGCCTTTTAATTGGAGTATATTTTACAAAGGAATTTTATTATGATTCCATATATCAGCAAACAGATTTACACATTAATATGATGATCTCTGGTTTCATCTAGTTTTTATCCAATTGCATAATTTAATTCTTCTTTAAGACAATGTAAAATCCATCATGTATATAAACCATAAGCTCTACCTTTCGACCATTGGTGAACACTTAAATTGCTCCATTAATAAGGTTATTGTGAATAGTGCCCATTTCCTACAAGTCAATTCTTAGTAAATCAGTCACTATTCAATTAAGGTTGTTTCCCTTTGCTTGTGATTCTACACCATATCCTTTACATCAATACAGACTGTTGCACATATTTTTTGTAGATTCTTATTTAGCTATCTATCTTCCTTCAATATACTTTATGTGTTGTGAAGTATTGGCCAGGTGTGTTTTCTCACTATTGGGTACCTGTCTCAATCTAGCATCTGAAGATAGTATCTGAAGTATCAGACTTTTAAGATATAGTTAAATAAATGAAGTATGGCTGACCTTAGAGAGCCTCTAATTTCTCAGATGACAATAAACATGTTACAAATGATTTTTTGAGTTATTAGAACATATAATGAGTTATTGCTGCAGACAGAATTTTCAGAATTCAGAAGCAAGTACTCCAACCACATGGAAATTTTATTCACTTTACCATACTTTTCATTGGTATTTTATTCAAAGTTAAACACAGAAACCTGAGATAGTAAGACACATTCTCCATAGACAGACAGACAGACAGACACACACACACACACACACACACACACACACACACACACACACACGGCAGGAAGAGACAAAGAGATATGTGGAAGGATTCATTTCATAAATTGGCTCACTTAATCTTGGAGGTTAAGAAATACAACAGGCACCCTTATATTTGGAAATAACAAAAGTTGATAGCATAAGGTTGAGAGCGTTGCCTAGTGGATAGAGTGTTTACCTGCAATGTACAAAACTCTAGGTTTGATTCCTCTAGAGAACAAACACAGAAAAAGCTGGAAATGGTGTTGTGGTTTAAGTGATAGAGCACTAGCCTTGAGAAAGCTCAAGGACAGTGTCCAGGCCCTGAGTGCAAGCTCCTGAACTGGCAAAAAAGAAAAAAATATTGGTAGCATAGCTCAACTAGAATCAAAGACACTAATGGATGAATTTAATGTCCAAGGTACAAATTCCAAGAGTTGGTATGTGTTTTATCCAGATTGAAGAACTTGGAATTTTGATGTCCAAAAGCAAAAGGAAAGGGTACTCCAGCTACAAAAGAGTCAGCAAGATAAAGGGCATCTCTGTTTTGATGTTCTAGCTGGTACTGGCTGACTGAATGACGCTCACACACTGATGTATAAATTGCAGGGAGATCTTCTCCTTCCTTCACTGGAATGCCAGCATGCTCTTGAACACCCTTACACAGTGACCTGCCTGGAGAACTTTAATGTTCCCACCACAGCCAAGGTAACAGGTCTTCCCTCTTGGAAGAGGAATTGCCTTCGTGTCTATAGCAACACTAAAAAAAACCTGAATGCCAGCTATCTTGCTATGGGTGACAAACTCTCACCTCAAATCCACCACTGACATTCATGCACGTTTCTTTAAACTACTCTTGACTTTCTCCAAGTAAAGACAATAACAAGGTCATAGGTTTATTTAAGATAATGAGGTTGCATCGAGTTTAAAAAGCTATACTAATTCCTTCCCCAAAAGAGTTGATAAACTCCTTGTGTACTCACCTGTTCATATTTAACTTAAATAGTGTGAAATAAAATTAACAGGTTCAGTTATTAAAACTAAGATAACTAATATATTTTACATGATGGTGAATAAAAGGGGAAAAGGAAACAGATATTGTGGTGTGATATTTTGTCATCACATGCATATTGTATTTCCCATTCATATTTTAATTATTTATTGTAGCATCTATCAATGATTCTTTCTCCAACTAATTAATTATAAGCCACAAATATTTACTTTATGATTATTAGTTGAAGTTTTGTTTTGATTTCTGTAAAGAAAGGGCCTATTTTGTTGACAAGATGAGCAATGATTTTACCTGAAAAGATACAGTGTGTTTAATTTCCTTATTTTATTATCATTTTTGGGGTAAGGAGTTGATGTAATCTCTTATTTTCTTCATATCTCCATAAGGAATGGGTTTTCATCTAGTAAATACTTCATTGCTCATTATGAACACTATGACTTTTAACATTCTAATGATGATAAATATTTCTGAGCTATCTGTTAAACAGGATCCTGCTTCTTTTTAATCATTATTTGCATGAATTTATTTTTACAACTTCTGTGTTTCTTTTGCAGCAGAGCATTCAAAATTCACTTTACATTTTTCCTGGTATGGTGTTAGAATTAGCTCTTTCTCCCAGGAAAGTTATTCTCATGTCATATTTATGCCAATTTAGAGCATAGGTCCCTGAGTTCAAGCTCAGCACCGGCAAAAATAATAAGAAAGATAAAAACAAACTCATATAATAGTTTGCTTCATTTTTATGATATATATGAAATTATCTCCAATTTACTTTTACCAAAAATGAAATACTTGGCTATTTGGTGTAGATTTGTTTAAAGTCCTCTTTAGATAATTGGTCACTACTAGACAGAAGGAAAAGTTATTATACTCTCTACTATTTAGATAATTGGTCACTACTAGATAGAAGGAAAAGTTATTATATTCTCTACTGTGTTAGTTGAAGCTCTTAGTACCATGCCATTCTTGCTGAGGTGATCAGGTAATGAATTATCAAATTATAATTGTATGTGATTCAAAGAGAAAGTGGCCTTATAAAGATTCTGATTGTTTGGATTAAAATATACCTTTACTCATATTTAGATACCGTCTGGTATTCAGCAAATGTGCAAGAAGTAAGTTAAGTAACACATTGGTGAGGAAAGCAACTCAGAACAAATATCAAATTGAAGTTCAAACTTCAGGCTATAAATCTTTCTGAAGCTGGGCCAGTTTTTAACTGCATCTCATAATGAAACTCATGTATGAAAGTACAATAACGATTGAAGAAGAGTCTTTAAAACTCATAATATTCTTTGAATGCTATCATGTATTGCATTTAAATATTTTCATAGTATGATCTCAAAATACATTTTAAAGGAGATATCATATATTTGGGTATAAGATGGTCTCAGTTCCCATGGATAATAAATAATAAAAAAATTCTAACAAAATGATTGATACATTGAAGTTGAATAACTGCAGTGGGATGATTAACTTTCTACCAAATAGTCTCAACTCATTGTTTAACTAGCTCCTAGACTTCATGGCTTCTGAAGAAGGAGACATGGAATTATGAAAAATACATTGTCCTACAAATATTGTATACAACATGACATGTGTTTGACATGTGTTTATAGCAGTAGCTAATAAATTTACTTACTATGACAGAGAATTGATTCTTGAGAACTCAAATTGAAAATACAAAGTAGTTTAATTATATATTTTAATTTATGTAAAATGTATGTCATTTCCTAATACATTATAAAAGTACAGCCCTATTACTGTTCCCTGTAATTATGCTACCTATAATAGGTTGAAAATGCTATTAATAACTTACTAAAATAACATTTTTACTTACAGCTTAGATAATGATAACAGTAATTCATTGTCCATTTTTTTCTATGTAGACATATACACTTTAAAAGCTAATTTCAAATTTGTAGTCAGTACATAATATTGAATATTTTTTCTTTGACTTATGGTTTTGCTACATGGCTGATGCTAGGTGACAGTGGGCTTGAGATTTCCTTGTATTGACCCCTAAATTCTGGGACTATAGGTAAAACCTAGAGAGTCTTAACATGCACCTTAATTTTCCTTTTCATTTGCTTGCTTATTTTTGACAGACAATGATAATTTTTATTTATTCATGAGTTGTATCTATATTTATCTATGTATCTGCCATCTATCTGTCTGTCTATCTATATATCTATCATCTGTCTTGTTTGCTACATTGAAGATAGAACTTAATTCTTGCACATTAAAGGTAAATTATTTACCATCTGGCTGTACCTTAGCCTTTGTTTTGACCTATGTTAATAAGCTAAAAATTCACTAAAACTAATACATCAGTTGCTTCACAGTCATAATTATTTTTGTCTAGGCTACCTCATCTTAAAGTTTAAAGGGTTCCAGTTTTACTGTTTTGTTTTGCTTAACAAAAGAGTTGTTTGGGTAAGATGCAGGGTTTCAGTAAAACTAAAAAAAAATAAGGGACCAAGAGCATGAGCAAGTGGTAGAATAATTGCCAAGAATGCTTGAAGTCCTGGGTTCGATTCCTCAGTACCACATACATAGAGAAAGCCAGGAGTGCCGCTGTGCCTCAAGTGGTAGAGAGCTAGCCTTGAGGAAAGCCCAAAGACAGTGCGCAAACCTTGAGTCTAAGACCCAGGACTGGCAAAAAAAAAAAAGGTATAATATCTTGACTGCCATCCCTAAACCACATTTTAGCAGTAAGAAAAATGGGCTTATGCATAAAGGGGATCCAAGTAGGGAAAGAGGAAATAAAACTATCCCTCTTTGCAGATGATATGATTCTGTATTTAAAGAATCCTATAGACTCTACTCCCAAGCTCCTTGAGCTGATTCAAAGCTTTGGAAGAGTAGCAGGCTATAAAATCAACCCTCAAAAATCAACTGCCTTCCTTTATGCCAACAGTGAGAGGAACGAGGCAATAATCTGGAAAGAAACTCCTTTCACAATAGCCTCAAAGAAAAAAAGTACCTAGGAATTAGCTTAACTAAGAATGTAAAGGACCTTTTGACGAAAACTTTAAAACCCTAAAAAAGGAAATTAAAGCAGAACTAAGGAAATGGAAAAACCTCCCATGCTCCGGATTGGAAGAATCAACATTGTGAAAATGACAATCTTGCCAAGGGCTATCTACAAATTCAATGCAATACCCATCAACATCCCAATGTCATTCTTTAAAGAAATAGAAGAGGCAATCCAAAATTTCATATGGAATAATAAAAGACCCCGTATAGCAAAAACACTTCTTAGCAGAAAGAACAGCGCTGGAGGAATTTCAATTCCAAACTTTAGACTCTATTACAGAGCTATAATTCTCAAAACAGCTTGGTACTGGCACAGGAACAGGCCTGAAGACCAATGGAATAGAACTGAGGACCCAGATACTAAACCACAGACCTATTGCCACCTAATATTTGACAAGGGAGCCAAAAAAATAGAATGGAAGAAAGACAGCCTCTTCAACAAGTTGTGCTGGCAGAACTGGTTAAGCACCTGCAGAAAACTAAAGTTGGATCCTTCTTTGTCACCTTGCACTAGAATTAACTCCAAATGGATCAAAGACCTGGAGGTAAAAGCTGACACACTGAAAAGTTTACAGGAAGGAATAGGAGATACACTAGGCCTCCTTGGCACAGGTAGAAACTTTCTTAATAAGGACCAAGAATCACAACAAATCAGAGAAAGGCTGGATAAGTGAGACTGCATTAAACTGCAGAGCTTTTGTATGGCAAAGGACATAGCTAGTAAACTAATCAGGAAGCCTACAGAGTGGGAGAAGATCTTCACCAACCAAACAACGGACAAAGGCCTCATATCTAAAATATATCAACAACTCAAAAAATTGAATCACTCCAAAACTAACCTCCAAAGTAACAACCATCCCATTAAAAAATGGGCCAAAGACTTAAAGAGAGTCTTCTCTGAAAAAGAAACAAAAATGGCCTCTAGACACATGAAGAAATGCTCAACATCTCTGGTCATAAAAGAAATGCAAATCAAAGCAACTCTAAGATTCCACCTCACTCCAGCTAGAATGGCCAGGATCAGGAAAACGAATGACAACAGATGCTGGAGGGGATGTGGCCAGGAGGGATCACTACTACACTGTTGGTGCGAGTGCAAACTCGTTCAACCACTATGGAAAGCAGTGTGGCAGTGCCTCAAAAGGCTAAACATAGAACTCCCCTATGACCCAGCAATTCCACTACTTGGCATTTACCCAACCACCCAGAAACAAGGACATACTAAACCCACTAGCACAACAATGTTCATTGCAGAACTATTCACCATCGCAAAGATATGGAACCAACCTAGATGTCCCTCAGTTGATGAGTGGATCAATAAGTTGTGGTATTTGTACACAATGGAATTCTATGCTGCTGTCAGAAAGAATGACATCACCCCATTTGTTAGGAAATGGAAAGACTTAGAAAAAATCATATTAAGTGAAGTAAGCCAGACTCAAAGGAACTCAGGCTCAATGGTTTCCCTCATTCGTCATAATCAGTAGAAACCTTGGGCTCTACTAGCAGAGATTTGCAATAGAGTAAAATCTTGATACATAAGGACATATAATGTGAAGCTAATTGAAAGGACCTCCAGGATAGTGAAACAAAAGCCATATAATGAATGATTGTTGTCCTTAATGTACTATGTTGTCTCTCATCTCCTTTGCTGTCCCTTGGTTATCTCATATTGGTATAGTATCTCACTTTGTTATCTGATATATTGAATTTATTTGTATTTGAATATTTGAAATTTGATAGGGAAGGGGGGAAAACCAAGACGGGTGGGGGGTGTGGGGGGGGGAGGGAAACGGGTACCAAGACATGTGAAAGGGTATCAATGTATGTGAATTAATGCACCTTCTATCTGGCAAATATCATGTAACCCTTTTACTAATTACAATAAAAAAATAAAGCAAAAAAAAAAGAAAAATGGGCTTATGGTAGAAATGAATGATTACTACACACAGAAATAAAAGATGTAGATTTCTTAAATATAATCATTCTGAAAATAGTTTCTGTATCTTCATTATTTCTATATGCACAACCTTCTACTTATATAGCTTCAATAGACATTTAGTGTGCAAATAGAAGAATAATTTAAGCTGTATGATATTATATCTGAGATCTAAAATGGTAGCTCCTGCCTTCCTGTTGGCTAGAAGCTTCTGATAATTGAGAGGAACAGAAGCAAACAGAAGAACAATTTTAGCAAACTTTCATTCTAAGTTTATAGCCAAGAAATGATTTGGATATGACTAAAAAGTTTCTCAGACTTCTTCATGGTGAATGACAGCTGGCATCTTACAGTCACAGTTCTACTCAAGGTCTCACAGCACCAAATTTGCCTAGGCTCTGGAAACATGATACAACCTGTTCCCAAATACGTGTCATCGCTGCTTTATAGGCAGGACTCAGTTTCAAGACTGAGCTGCCTGGACACATTGCTGTTCTTTTACCCACTTGAAGTGTTTGAAAATTTAGACATTTAAGACACTGTGTTAGATTGGCTACCCAGGCCTTATTTTCTTCTCCTGAACATGTTTTCACTTGCTTCTTCTTTTATAATGTATGTGCCATGGACTGAGTATTTCTGTCACTGTGAAATTCATGTGTAGGAACATGATCTTCAAGGTGACAGTATTAGCATATGGAATCTTTGGGTTGTAATTAGCTTTGAATGCATTAATAACTTCGTGTAACAATCTCCAGAGAGCTTTTGTGGCCCTACAAAATGTGAGAAAACTATGAGAAATACCAACCACGAACCAAAAGAGGTACCATTTCTGCTGGTGCTTTGATAGATTGCTTGCCTCCACCAAGTCTGATATTTAGTTTGTTCCAGTAGAATGAAGTAGATAAGAGAATGAAAACACAATGTTTTTTGAAAGAATATTGTTTTTATTGTTGGGGTGATGTATAAAGGGGGTTACAGTCCTCAGGTAGTGGGTACATTGTTTCTGAACCACGATACCCCTTCCTATGTTTTTCTCCCAATTTTCCTCCCCTTCCCACTCCCAATCATCTTATTTTTTCCCCTTCTCTTCTCTATTTTAAATAAACAAATAAACATATATACAATGTATAAGATACGAACTCCAGGACATGGAAACAATGATTTCTTATTTTTTGTTTTTTTTTTACTTAAATTTTGAGTATAATCAGTCCTTAGTGTTTTCTACATTATTATTTAAGGGAAGTAAGAACAGTAAGACTCATAATTTAAAATACCATACTAGTTTTCTGCTATTTGTAATAAAAAGACTTGAAATTATATATGATTGATGACATGCACCTGTGATTTTTCTCAACTCAGTGTTTCCTTGTACTATATACAAAGTCTCATCCTATATGACCGTATGCACATAACTTTTGAGCTATTGTGATGGTGTGCTAGGAGAGTCCTAGACGTGTCCTAATTATTACAAATAAGAGAAACCATAGAGCTAATGTTCCTTTGGGTCTTGCTTACTTCACTTAATATGATTTTTCCAAAATCTTTCCAATTCCACACAAATGGGGAAATGTCGTTCTTTCTGATAGCAGCATAGAATTCCATTGTGTATAAGTACCACATTGTTGTGCTAGTGGCTTTAGTATATCCTTGTTTCTGGACTATTGGAAAATACCAAGGAGTGAGATTGATGGATTATAGGGGAGTTCTATGTTTACTCTTTTGAGGAACTGACATACTGCTTTCCATAGTGGTTGAAAGAGTTTGCATTCCCACCAACAGTGTAGTAGCATTCCCTTCTCTTTTATTCATGTTTTATTTCTATGTTCCAACCTCCTGTTAACATTTAAAATTATTTTACACAAATTAAGCCAGTAAAATTTTCTTCTGATATTGTAGGAGAAAAGCATTAGAGACTCTGAATATCCTTCCAACTAACAAATTTGACATGATTCAGGATATTTGAAAAAAGCTTATAGGTGTGTCCAGTTCCTAATTGATTAAAATATTGTTGTTCATTCCTACAGTTTAGAGAAATAAAATTTAATAAAATTTATTTAGCTGCTAGTCCCTATATTCCAAATCTGAAAATCTTACTGGGATACTTCTAGCCAAACAACAACTATAGATTGGTTTGAAGGATTTAATATCATACCTTCCTAATGTATGGGAAAACATTTTTTAACTTTGAACTTTTTGAACATCTTTGAGAGCTCAAAATAGATACATAAATAGTTTGATGATGATCATTCTTATTCTATGTATATCTCATATTTAAAAAAATCATTAAATTCCATCTTTGGGAGTTGTAGAGAAAAGCAATTGAACTCCTTAGTCAATATAGCCTTAGCAAAGAGTGATCTGAACTTTTGGTCAATAAAAGCATCTCTTCTCCCTAGAGTGTGGGGAGCAGAAAACAAACCCAAATTTTCAATTATGTTGGCTTTAGTAGGTTCATTTATCCCCAAATTAAAGTAGAGGAACATAATACATATGTGGAGAGTTATTCTAACAGACAGAGATCCAGATCTAATAGCGAAGGGTAATGTGTTTCTAGATATGAGAATAATCCCAGAAATGTATTTATTCTTTTTTAAAATCACTGTTCTGAGGCTACTATACTTTCTCCCCTACATCCCTAGCTCTAGTATCATCATTCTCTTCTTTAAATAAATATAAGTAATATTTTATGTTGGCATTCACCATTAATTGTAAAATTTTTGCAGTCTGAGATGCATCTTTTATATTCCTGTGTTGTAATTTAGAAAAACTCTTAATGTTAACAAATTGAGAGAAAAAGGCCTACTATAGAAAGCATAACAACATTATTTTTGTTTGATTTGATTATTTTAAAACAGCTGGGGAAATGTTATTTGTCCTTTGTAAAACTGCATTTTTGTAAAGCTGTTAACAAATAGGTGGTCTCAGCATGTCTTATGTATATGAGTGCATGAAAATCTTGATGAATTATGTTCCTCTGTTCCTTGTCAGCGTATATCTGCATCCATGTTCTCATATTTCCATGATCACTTGCACTTCCTCTTAAGTAAGTAATTAATGGTGGAACTATTAATTTCTTATAACATAAGATACTATCAAAATTATAATAAAACCAATAGCGTACTGTATCTAGTATTTCTCTCATGTTTCTATCTTCTCTTTTTTCTCACACATACACACATACACAGACATGCTGTAGAAGAAACAATAAAAACACATACTTTAATTATATTAAGTGTGAAATGCAAACAGTGTCATTTTAAGTTATTATGAGGAAAATTAATATGTAAAATCTACTTTATATTATTATATAATTTATCTTTTGTTAAGTTCTTCTTGCCTTTATAACAGCCTTCTTTTTGAATATATTTTTATTGTAATTAATAAAAGGGTTGCATGATATTTGCCAGATAGAAGGTGCATTAATTTACATGTCTTGGTACCCATTACCCTCCCCCAACCCAGCACCCATTCCCCGTATTGGTTTTCCCCCCTTCCCTATCAAGTTTCAGATAACCAAATACAAATAAATTCAATATATCAGGTAACAAAGTGAGATACTGTAACAATAGGAGATAACCAAGGGACAGCAAAGGAGATGAGAGACAACATAGTACATTAAGGACAACAATCATTCATTATATGGCTTTTGTTTCAATATCCTGGAAGTCCTTTCAATTAGCTTCACAATATATGGCCTTATGTATCAAGATTTTGCTCTATCGCAAATCTCTGCTAATAGAGCCCAAGGTTTCTACTGATTATGACGAATGAGGGAAACCATTGAGCCTGAGTTCCTTTGAGTCTGGCTTACTTCACTTAATATGATTTTTTCTAAGTCTTTCCATTTCCTAAGAAATGGGGCGATGTCATTCTTTCTGACAGCAGCATAGAATTCCATTGTGTACAAATACCACATCTTGTTGATCCACTCAGCAACTGAGGGACATCTAGGTTGGTTCCATATCTTTGCGATGGTGAATAGTGCTGCAATGAACATTGTTGTGCTAGTGGATTTAGTATGCCCTAGATTCTGGATGGTTGGGTAAATGCCAAGTAGTGGGATTGCTGGGTCATAGGGGAATTCTATGTTTAGCCTTTTGAGGCACTGCCACACTGCTTTCCAAAGTGGTTGAACAAGTTTGCAGTCCCACCAACAGTGTAGTAGTGATCCCTCCTGGCCACATCCCCTCCAGCATCTGTTGTTATTAGTTTTCTTGATCCTGGCCATTCTAACTGGAGTGAGGTGGAATCTTAGAGTTGTTTTGATTTGCATTTCTTTTATGACCAGAGATGTGGAGCATTTCTTCATGTGTCTATAGGCCATTTTTGTTTCTTCTTCAGAGAAGACTCTCTTCAAGTCTTTGGCCCATTTTTTAATGGGATGGTTGTTACTTTGGAGATTAGTTTTGGAGTGATTCAATTTTTTGAGTTGTTGATATATTTTAGATATGAGGCCTTTGTCTGTTGTTTGGTTGGTGAAGATCTTCTCCCACTCTGTAGGCTTCCTGATTAGTTTACTTGCTATGTCCTTTGCCATACAAAATCTCTGCAGTTTAATGCAGTCCCACTTATCCAGCCTTTCTCTGATTTGTTGTGACTCTTAAGGAAGTTTCGACCAGTGCCAAGGAGACCTACTGTATCTCCTATTCCTTCTTGCAAAGTTTTCAGTGTGTCAGCTTTTACCTCCAGGTCTTTAATCCATTTGGAGTTAATTCTAGTGCAGGGTGACAAAGAAGGATCCAACTTTAGTTTTCTGCAAGTGCTTAGCCAGTTCTGCCAGCACAACTTGTTGAAGAGGCTGTCTTTATTCCATTCTATTTTTTTGGCTCCCTTGTCAAATATTAGGTGGCCATAGGTCTGTGGTTTAATATCTGGGTCCTCAGTTCTATTCCATTGGTCTTCAGGCCTGTTCTTGTGCCAGTACCAAGCTGTTTTGAGAATTATAGCTCTGTAATAGAGTCTAAAGTTTGGAATTGAAATTCCTCCAGCGCTGTTCTTTCTGCTAAGAAGTGTTTTTGCTATATGGGGTCTTTTATTATTCCATATGAAATTTTGAATTGCCTCTTCTATTTCTTTAAAGAATGCCATTGGGATATTGATGGGTATTGTGTTGAATTTGTAGATAGCCCTTGGCAAGATTGTCATTTTCACAATGTTGATTCTTCCAATCCAGGAGCATGGGAGGTTTTTCCATTTCCTTAGTTCTGCTTTAATTTCCTTTTTTAGGGTTTTAAAGTTTTCATCAAAAAGGTCCTTTACATTCTTAGTTAAGCTAATTATATTATATATTCTTAGTTAAGCTATATTATATTATTATATAATTTATCTTTTGTTAACTTCCTCTTGTCTTTATAACAGCCTTCTTTATATCTTATTCCTGTACACACATATTCTAAAGCCAATTAAGGTAATTTTATTTGATGATTCTTTTTCTTTGTGTTCATATTTAATACCATTAATGTCTTTTCCTAAATTTTGATTTGTATCCAAATATGGACTTTAGAAAGTGGTATTTTCTTTGGCCTGCTATTACTTCATATCCCTTTTTCCCTCAAGGTATTTGTTTTTGTTCATTGCTTTGCCTCTCATAGTTCATATTATTAAAAGCAGTAGTTAATTGTCTCTGAAAAAATGTCTGATAATAAATGTTCTAGGCTTTTCAAGATGGTTGTTTTTAAAATCTGGTTGTGATCTGAAGACATTCATTTACAATGTGGAAATTAAAGGTGTAGCTGCACTACAGTTAACCATTTTTGCCAACAAACCATTTTTGACCCATGGGCAGAAATCAGCTGATAATCAGTGTAGGGTAAGATATTTATTATGTCATTTTCAAAATTATTTCAGCTCAGTTAAATTTTTGCCCTTTATAATAAAAATTAGAAGAAACCTGCTAGGATGCTAAACTGTTTATGAAAAATCTTGGTTGAAGTCAAATAAAAATCCAACTTATCAATATATTATTTTCTACTTTCACTGTACAGCAAATTTGATGAATAATCAGTAAGAAGATAGGCTGAAGAAACATACGTCAAACAGAATTTTTTTACTTTTTATGACAATTAGCTTTATTGCAGTTATTCTTTTTAAAAAATATAATTGCTAAGACAGTTCATGAAACATGATCTTATGGTTAAGTCTAGGAGCTAGAGGGCCAAGGGCCTTCTAGGACATAATCAGGTGAGTAGGAACTGATATCCATTATAAGATGCATGTCTTTTTTCCTTCTAGGTTATTTTTAACTAGGGCAATCCTTTCTCAAGTAACTCCTGACTGGTTAGTATTGAAGCAACAAGTCTTCCGGGGACCATTTAGAGACAGCCTTTCAAACAGAAAATTTTTATCTTTTATTTTTTTAATGTGTTAAACAAATCACCATGTTTATAAGACATAGTTTATAAAGAATAGGTTCAGAATGTGAAAGTCAACATGCTTATCACAGAGTATTTTCTCTGAAGTGGTCCCATCATGACTTGCAAGTGTTTTCTCCATTCCCAGTTTACACCAGAGTATAGTCTTTCTCTGGAGAAATAGCTCATCAACTTGTTTTGAAAACTTACCTTCAAGCTACTTGATCCAATTTCTGAAATGTTTCAAGATTTTCTTTTCATAAATATATATGAAAAATAAATAACAGGGAATTTAAGAAAAATTGTCACGAACTGTACACACATCAAAAATGAGCTAAAAGTCATGCCATGTAAAATGTGACCAATGCAGAAATCAGGAGGTAAACCTCAAAGGGACAACAACTATCAGTATCTCCTTGACATACGAGAGAGCCATAAGCTCATAGGTATTAGTGCCTTAAAAATAAATAATGAGGGGCCAGGAGTTTGGCCTAGTGGTTAAAGTGCTTGCCTAGCATTCACGAAGACCCGGGTTCAATTCCTTGGTGCCACATACATAGAAAAAAGCTGGAAGTGGTGCTGAGGCTCAAGTGGTAGAGCTCTCGCCTTGAGAAAGTCCAAGGACAGTGCTCAGGCCCTGAGCTCAAGCCCAGGACTGGCAAAAATAAATAAATAAATAAATAAATAAATAAATAAATAAATAAATAATGAGGCCTGGTGCCAATGGCTCATGCCTGTAATCCTAATCACTCAGAATGATGAGATCTGAGAATCAAGGGTCAAAGCCAGTTGGGGCTGGAAAGTACACTATACTCTTGTTTTCAATTATCAAAAAAAAAAAAAAAGCTGGAAGTGGAGCTGTGGCTCAAGTGGTAATGATCTAGCCTTGAGTAAAATTGCTCAGTAACAGAACCCAGGCTCTGAGTTCATGCCCTATGACCAGCACACACACACACACACACACACACACACACACACACACACGCACGACTTTAAAAAAATTGCAATTAAGGAAAATAATTCTCTTGAAATGGTGATAACACAGATAAAATATTTTTGCTAACTAGTTCGTAATACTCTTACAATGAAAAGGGTTAAAAAGTTGTCAAGGGTTAAAAAGTAGAGAATGGTAGATTCTGGAGATGATGAGTAGTTTACAAAAAAGAAAAGAAGAAATTATTGAAGGACAAATAAGATTTTTTAAAAATTAAAGCTTTCACTGAATTATAAAATGCAATAAGCTAAATTATTAAAGCCCTACAAATTATACCATAAAACATCAGACATTAGGAATAAATATATATGAAATTCTTCTGAAAAAATGAATATGGATATACAAAGAATTCATTGTATTAATTTCTCAACTTTAATTCCAGTATATGAATGAAAACAAATTCATTACAAATTCTGAAATATACAACAACCAACATCATTGTACACACTTACCACTTAAATACTCTTGGGTAGGTCTTATTTTGGAAAGTTAAGGTTACCATCTTTTTTGTTAACTTGTTAACAGCTGGATAATTTTTTTAGTGTCTGAGGATGTATTAGTGAAAGAGCAAAAACGATAAATAGAACTGAGTGTCTATGTTACTTTTATATGTTGATGTACTGATTATACTTGTGAGTATGTATGTGTGAATATGTCTGTTGGGGACATATATGATAAAGTAATGGAAGGAAGGATAATGAAAGGAGTTAAAGATGTGTAAAGAGTGAGTGTAGCTGGGAGTTTGGCCTAGCATGCACGAAGAGCTGGGTTCGATTCCTTGGTACCACATACATAGAAAAAAAAAGCTGGAAATGGTGCTGAGGCTCAAGTGGTAGAGCTCTAGCCTTGAGAAAGTCCAAGAACAGTGCTCAGGCCCTGGGCTCAAGCTCAGGACTGGCAAAAAAAAAAAAAAGAGTGAGTGTGGTACACCATTGCATCAATGCCAGTGAAAGGGCAATCTGGTCTCTTAAGAAAGAAGTTGATGGGAAATATGACTGGGATGGGGTCGTGTGAATCAGACATTCGAAATTTATCATGATAGTTGAGCCACTAACTGGAATGATCAGAGGCAGTCTGGTTGCTATTTGAAATTATGATATCATGGCTTGTGTAGATCTTCTATGAAAAGAATCTAACTTTGGTGATAAGGTAGAAAGATAGAATGTTATTAAAACGTGAGAGGACAATCAGGCACCTTGACTCATGCCAGTTACCCTAGCTACTCAGGAGGCTGAGATCTGTGGATCAAGATTCAAAGCCAGTCTGGGCACAAAATGACCTGAGACTCTTATCTCCAATTAACCTCTGGAAAATGGGAAGTTAGGCTTGGCTCAAAGGTAGGGCAGTAGTCTTGAACTGTAAAGCTCAGGGACAGTGTCCAGGCCGAGTTAAAGCTCCACGACCCACACACAAAAAAATGTGAAGGACATTCCACAAGTGTACTGATGAAGAGGAACAGAAAAGAGGGCAGATAGATCAGGTGTCTAAATCTCAAAACAACAACAACAACAACAACAACAAAAAGCAGCCCCTCTGTTTTTGAAAATGTACAAGTTAGAACTTTGATCATATTTTACTCTCTGCTAATCTCCAGTCTATCCTCATCACTGAGTGATGTGGATTAGAGGGAAGGAGGGAGGGGAAGGGAAAGGGAAGGAGGGAGAGAGAGAGAGAGAGAGAGAGAGAGAGAGAGAGAGAGAGAGAGGGGGGGGGGGGGAGGGAGAGAGAGGGGGGGGAGAGGGAAAAAGAGAGAGAATTTTTTTTCCTTTTTGATCCCCAGAATCCCATCCAAATGAAGAAACAGATTTTTCCTTAAATCTCAAAGACTTCAGTGTAAGCTGCCAGAACTGGTCTCCCCCTTCCTGGCTCCACTTCATCACTTCTGTTCAGTTCTTCCTGTTGAAGCTGTAAAACACAGTGTGACATTCTCTTTTCTGAGTCTAGCTCTATTCACTTACCTTCACTCATGTCTTTAGCTCATGGCTTCTAACTTCCTTCAGAAAGTTTGAAAAGTATGTACACTCGGACAATCACACCGATATCAAATCTAACTCAGTAACCTGTAAGATCTTTTAGCCTTCTCTATTCTACAAGGGTAAGCAAGTAACATACATTTGAGGCAGCTTAGCCCTGCCAATTGTCTGCAGCCATCTTCTTCACATTACCTACTCACCACTCAGAAAATCAAGAGACATCTTCATTTGCTATTGTCTCAGTGAACATGGGCTCACAGACCACTCTGCCTTATGCCACTCTCATCACCTGTCCAATTCTGATGTCATTTTCACACTTTATCTTGCCACCATGACCCTTTTATCTGGCTTCCATGAAATAAGAAGAGTTTTTTTTTCACAATCTTACATTATAATATTGAATATTCATGTGTTTTGATATTAACAATCCCTCTATTATGTTTATAAATTTAAAACATATGAACTAAATTTAATTGTTTTAAAGAGATTATAACCAGAAACTGCTACTTTAATATTTTCCTATACTTGGATCCTCCCAAGAATTTCAGAAATGGAATATGTATAATTTAAGCTGAGATTATACAATACGCTGCAACATATTATTTATACATTGTATTGTCCTGATTCCTAACCTTAATGTCATCCTATATCCTATTTGTATAATTTGAACAAAATTTACTAAATATTTAAAGTTTGTGTTATAGTTCTTTCTCCTTTGACCATAAAATTGAGTGATGAGGACTACAATTTTTGGAACACTTTGTCTAATTCACTGGCCAATGTGAGAAAGCAATGGCTAACTATTCTGTTTGAAAAATCTGTTTTAAATACAAAAACTCTAGTTTTGCCCTGATCATTTCACTTTCTTAAAATCTAGTTGAGTAAATGTCTATTCTTCATCAGTCTTTATTAGAAAAGTCCTCATGTAAATAAATTAAAAAACAACTGTGAAAAGTTGGGAAGCATTTTCAGAAATTAAATGAGGCATTCTGCTCATCACAAAACAGATTTGTTTTAGGAAATTATGAATAAGAGATAATAGTATTCATTGTAATTTTCCTTTATTGTTAAATTTGTCATAAATCAGGAGTTTAAAACTTCAAATCAGGAGTTCAGAGCTTTCTTCTCATCTAGGTACAATGCACTATTCAGATTTAAAACCACACAAATGTTATTAGTCATTATGAAGAGAAAATGAGGGAAGAAGAACTTCACCTCACTTTATCCATGCACAGTCTTTTCGCATTTCACACTTCCTATTACTCTGTGGTATTGACCAATTGTCTAAACCCATCATTTCTTATAGGTTCTACTACATTGTAATTTGCAGTAACACATATAAGGCAAGTGGCCACTTTGAGATGGTGCACGAATTTCATAGAAGTGATAGAAAAATAATGGACAAAATTAAACACTGGCAATCGAATCTTACGTAAATATTAACTGGATTGTTCAATGATCACTTATCAGTAACAGATATTTCCATAGTCATTTTAGACAATTCTTATTTAATAATAATTTCTTAAAATACAAGCTAAAATACAAAGCATGTTGAATTCTGACATAGAATAATAGTAATCTTCATTATTTTTCCATTCAACTGAATTGAATAGTGACAATAAAAGAATCCTGATTAGCTAGCTAGGTTTACAGTGCTGGGTCACTAGTACCCCACTACCAGGTACCCATCATATGTTTCCTAAGAATGTAAGAATTTTATTTGGGATGTTGTACCAAATCAACTATCATAATTATTTTCTTGAAAATATTATATGTAGGAATACATTTTTCAAAAATAACAACCTTTTGGATTTCTTATGAAATTTATCCATTTAGATCATTTATAAATATTACATGGAAACATGTATTATATTCCATTTTAAATAAATTATCATTCATTTTATATTCATGCATTTTATCTTAATTGTATTTTATTTCTTCTAGATGTATCTAAGAAAAGAGTAAAGACAATGTTGGTTTGCTTGTAAATGTCAGTTGACAAACTACTAGACATCAGTCTTCTAAATATGGCATTAAATGGATCACGATTACTGAAACTGAATTTTACTTGTTATATCTAAATGTCAGGGAAAAGATTTTTACCATCTCATTTGTCCAATGTCCTTTATGAGTGATTATTTAACCTTTGAATGCCCTAGATTGTAGAACCAAGAAAAACTTAATAATATTTAGAGTAAAAAATATATTTGTTATGGAAAGACCCCAAATTAAAAGCCTGATGCAGATTAAATGTTCAGCTGTAGACTTTGTTATTAGAAATGTGAATATATTGTTTCTAAAAAGAAACAATTATAAATGAGCATACATCTCACATTCCCAGTACTTACATTTAATCCCTATGAAAAATGACAAAATAGAATTGACTTGTAGGCATTCAAGAAAAGGTGAATTGTAAACATTAATTAACCCCAGCTCTCTGACTGTGGGAAAGCTGACTTTGTCATAGATAAATGGAGAGTTAAGTGGATGTTCTTGGAGTTTCTTGTGGTTGATATTTTTAAGATCTTTAAAGTTAAATCTTGCCTTTTAGTTTGTTTTTCTTTTTTTGTCTGTCATGGGATTGAAATTAGGAAATGGGTACTGTCTCTGAACATTTTTACTCCACGCTAGAACTCTACCACCTTGAGTTACAGTGCCATTTCTGATTTTCTAGTGGTTAATTGGAGATAAGAGCCTCACAGGGACTTTCTTGCTTGGGTTAACTTTGAACTATGATTCTCATACTTCAGCCTCCTGAGTAGCTAGGATTACAGCACTGGGCCACTTGAGTCCTACTACCATGTATGCTTTTTATGTTTCCTCAAAACATAAAAATTTTTATTTGCCAAAAAGCCATACTATAATACAGTAAAATAATATAGAGCAAGTAATTAAGAAAGCAAATCAAAGAAAGATAGCATCAAATGAAAGTGCATGATAAGGAGATCATGGAAAGGAAGATGTTGGCTTTATCTATAACATATATTCAAGAGGGATAAAATGAAGGAGCCACTGAAAAAGTATCTTCATACATATGTAATGGTAATTGCTATTGGTAATATGGTGAATTTTATAATATGGTGTTTTTCAAACTTTTCTTTATACCTTCCCTGTAATGGACTCTACTTCGAAAGGTAAGAATAATGTAGTGGCTACATTTGTAATTTGCTTAGTACAATCGTCACATGAAATACATAATATCTGCTTTTGTTTGTGAGAAAGTAGTCTAAATGATTCTTTAAAAAGGGAAATAAATATTAGTTGCATAATTTGTGTCCAATTAAAGGTTGACTCATACATGCAGGATATTGCTCATGGTAATGATAATGTTAAAATGGTCATTGTTCTTAATATTTGATAGCAATACTTAATTCAAATATAAGTGAGTCAACTTTTTATCAAGTAGCAAAGGTTTCACATACTTTGCAATAGTATGCTCAGCTCTTCCTATCAAGAGGTGATGTCTCTTTTCTTTAACCTAGAAATGTGGTAAGCTTATGGATGAGCATGCATTTAAAACCCTACTCAGCTCCTTGAAGACATCCGGTCAGAGCTGGCAGTCATTTGGGACACCTTGTGGAGAAAAAAATAGCCAGCATATCTTTCTAGGCCAAGCCTTATAGGCCCAAGAAAACTTAGTCAAGGTCTTCAAACTGGTTTATTCCACTGATCTGCAGTTGAGAGCATATTCATAAGCAAGCTTAGTTGACAGGAGCTCGGCTAGAACTAGAGAATGTCCTATTTGACTCTCAGTATCCTGGTATTGGGTTTTATAAAACACTTTCTTTTTTTAAAAAAAGAATGATTTCTAATGGAGCAGAAGCTAAGTGACAAATAGCTAGAGAAAAAGGTTAGGAACTACCATATGCCTTTTCCTCTGAGACTGCTTTAACTTGTTATGATATTAAATGGAGATTTGTGTAGTAGATGTTGCATCCATAGAATTAACAAAATTTTCACATTATTAAATATTTAAAGCCAGTGGAAAGGAACAATTTATTTATTTTGCCTTACCCTAAACTTATGTTTTGAATAAAGTAATGTATAATGCAGTAGGTCCTGCTTTATGAGAAAAGAACAACAGCAAAAAAAAATATGGAGAGAATAAGACACTTCAGAGAACAGCTTCTCCTTACTTCTCTTCAGCAAACACCTTCCACTGAGTGTCAGGGGAGTCAATATACAATGGATACCACATGTGGCACTTTAATATTCATTACTTATTATAATGATTTTTAAACAAGGAGACATAATTTAGAGACTTATAAAGCTAAATCAGCTCATAACTTATCAATTGTAGCATAGGACATTAAAATATCACGTGGTATTTAGAGTAGGATGTATCCAATGAATTATATTCAGAAGTAATGTGATTTTAGAGCATTTTGACCTTGAACAATTTTCAGTATTTTCATAGAATGAATGATGGAGCTCTATAGAAATGTTTGAATTCAGTCCTTCCTTACCATCTCTCAGGGATCTTATGACATTAGACTTGTGACCTTATTTTAGACATTACTTCATATTAAAGATCTTGAAAGAAGATGCCAGTGAGAAATTCAACAGATTCTGTTACTGTTTTCTCACACACTTTGAAGGAAAAAATGCTTGTTTTCATATTATAACTTTTTTTTTTGCCAGTCCTGGGCTTGAGCTCAGGGCCTGAGCACTGTCCTTGGACTTTCTCAAGGCTAGAGCTCTACCACTTGAGCCTCAGCACCACTTCTGGCTTTTTTCTATGTATGTGGTACCAAGGAATCGAACCCGGGTCTTCATGTATGCTAGGCAAGCACTTTAACCACTATGCCAAACTCCCGGCCCCTCATATTTTATAACTTTTAAATGTATGTATTTCCATATTATTTTTTGCACAAGTGTCCCATTTATATCTTTGTAATTCAGCTCTTTAATAAAGAAAATACATGATTACTCCAAGAGTTCTTATTTGAAAAGTTAATAATCGTGAAGCTTTGGCAACCCAAGACTTACATAATAGAAAGATTTTAGATTAAAAAGTTGCCAGGTGTGGTGGCTCACACCTGTAATCCCAGCTACTCAAGAGGCTGAGATCTAAGGATCAAAGTTCAAAGCCAGCCTGGGCACAAAAGGACCTGAGACTCTTATCTCCAAATAACTTCTAGAAAAGGGGAAGTGGGGCTTAGCTCAAGGGTAGGGTGGTAGCTTTGAGCTGAAGAGCTCAGGGACAGAGCCCAAGCCAAATTCAAGCCCCATGACCCTGCCTTCCCCTCAAAAAAGTAAACTTAAAATATTGTATCTGTTTCAGGTAACATTTATTAGAACATGTGAGTGAACAAATTTATAAGCTTAAACAAATAAGAATAAAAATGTTTCAAAATCAAGTATAAACTTTTTGAGCTACAAGAAATTTATACATACCATACCTGGTTTAACTTGAGGCACAGATAATTATGGCATTTCCTGAGTGCAAAAAAGCTGATGGGCTTAAAAGTATTTTTCCTACATTGTGATTACCCACCCACCCACCCCCACACACACAATCACACAATCACACACAAAGATATACTTGAGCACATGTACACATACCAAATTGTGTTACTCGGCACTGGAATTACCACATAATAGATAATTTATATATTACAATAAGCCATATTATAGACATTCAAATTAATGTGCTTAATGCCTCTTAAATAGAGTATAGTAATCTCACTAGTGAGTGAGATTTAGATCCTTATAAGTGTCAGCTTTATCACTGAAGTACCATTTATAATATTCTAGACGTGGAATAATACCAGACAATTCATAGATTTAGCAAATACTTTGAAATGCAGCTTTATCTTTTCTTAGAAGACACACATGTACCGTGCTCATATTTATCTCAAAACATGGCCATTTTAGGACACATATTTGCTTATTGGTTTCTGTATTGTTTATTCATTATTCCCTGAACAATTGAAAATCACAAATGCATTATATATTATTAAAGCAAGAAAAAAGAACAAAATTTGAATACTGAGTCAAAAAGCAGACTAAGACTACTGATCTGAATGAATATGAATCAGACAGAGATTGATCCTCATGTAGAATGGAAGTCCATTGAGTATGATGGCTTACATTTCTCCAATTATTCATTTATGAGTGTTGACCTAGAAAATTCAATGTCATGCTTTATAATATAAAGTATAATCAGTTTTATTTCATGAATTTTCATATGTGGAAAACAATTTCTACAATAATTTCAGAACAGATTAGGGGTATCATAATCATAAGTATTTTAAGGTATTTCTTTAATAAATGACAAGTTATAATTCTACATACTATGATTTGTGAAGAAAGTCATTAGTTATTGATTAATATATAAACTAAGTAAAAATTCCCATTTTTATTTTTAGTTTCAAAGAATTTTTATTCATTATAAATTTTCAGTAATGGGGTTAGTGTTAAACTCAATATATTTTTATTGTATTGTGTTGTTGGGTACCATATAGGGGGTTTACAGTTACATTTGTCAGGTAGTGGGTGTATTAGTTCTTGAACATTGATACCTTTTCTGATGTTTTTCTCCCACTTTCTGTCCCTCCTACTCCTCTTAATCATCTTGTTTTTTCCCCTTAACTTCCCTATTTGGAAGAAACAAATAAATGTATATATAGTATTCCAGGCACTAAAGTCAGTGACAGTAACAACAAGAGATAAACAATAAGCGGAAAAAAAGATGAAAGAACTCACTTCACACCATACGTTAAGAACAACAATCACAAAGACAAATCTTGTTTCCATATCCTAGAGTTCATTTCATTTATCCTTTTCCTACATGGCCATATGTTCATAGCTTTAGAGGTTTTGTGATCCTTGCTAGATATCCCACTTGTTTTGATTCAATTTAAGTTGAAGATGTTAAGGACAGATGGTAAAATAACACAGACTAAGTTAATAACTACTACTTTTTAAAATAAATTATATGGTTTTATTAAGATAGAATAGGCAAATAAAATAATTTGAAATAAACCATATAATTTAATTCTGAGATATAAACACAACTGTATGACTTCTGGAAGTATTTAAATATTATGAATGTAAATGCCAAGATTGATTGTCTGTTTTAGAATTCAAAAGATCTGGCATCAATCTGGCTTTGTAAACTTCTCCACTGGCGTATGAAGGAGATGCTGCAGGCAGAAATAAGCCTTGATCTAGGATAATATCACTTAATCTGCACAAATGCTTAGGCAAGTTTGTTTAAACTGCTTAGGTTCAATTCTTTTCAAGCATACTGAAAATAGAGACTTGAATTTTCCAGTTTCAGGAAACTTAAATTTTATTTTATAAGTGATAAGTAGAGAGTGAATGTTCCTCAGCTACCTATCATACTCTTTGTGGCTGCATTTGTTCCTCTCTACCCAGGATGCCTCAGGACCTGTCCAGGATTGTGAGACTTGTCTCTGCCCTATTCATTGGCAATTTCTGTAGAGGTATCGCTTCTAAGTAAAAATTGCTTTTATATTACTTCAATACATAGAAAGTTACAGTTTTATCTGTTGAGATCCCATTTGTAGCATCCGGCTTTTGTGTGATTGTGTGATAAGGATATGGGAGTGTCTTCAGAAGCACTTTTCCATGTGTGGTTTTGCCATTGGACTCAAAAGCTGACGATAGATCAATAAATGCTATCAAATGACCCAAGTTGTTACTAGCTTTGTAATAGGAAGGAAGAGAATGTAGCAATTACCATTAGGATCTAATACAACAGGTGTGCAGCCTGGATAGGTTTTAGATTCAGAGATTCAAGGTAGCAATTTTTAGAAGGAAAGTAAGAAATACAACAGTGGAAAGGATGCTGAATTTTGAGGGATCATTTACTAAATAATTTCTCCACTCCTAGGAAAGCAAAAATGGGATGTTTATACTTGTCTGTTAAAAATTAAGTTCACTAGATAAAATAGAAGAGTCCATTGATCTATGTTCTGCAAATGAAAATTTGTTGGTCTATAGAATATTCTCAAAAAATGTGGAAGGAATTGTTCAGCCAGTCATGGATAGAAAATTGCACCTATCTAATTCTATTTCTAACTAGTTGTATAAATAACTTGACGTCTGGTCTCCTAATCAGCTCCACATATTCACGTGAAAAAATAGGTGGCTTCTTGTAGCTGCTAAGTTTTGCACAGATTTATTTTATAATAATAGTTAACTGAAACTATGGCTACAAGTAACCAAGTTGGTATCACTTATCATTGAGAAGGTACTAATATTAGCATTATGAGTAATTCTTGATTAAATTGCTAGAATACTATTATTGACATCATAGTAATGTTTCCATACATTAAGCTTTTAAAAAGCAATTAAAGATATTGATTTTGATTCTTGAAAAAATAAATAACTTGGCCTCTGGATATTCACTATGGGATGTAATGACTAATATAATCCTTTCACTGAGCTGTTTGAAAAGATTCAGTACTGTGAATGACATAAATTCACCTGTTTATTATTACATTAGCTTCAAAATTTCTGTTGTTACATTTATTCTTGTTGACATGGCTGCTTAATTTTGGTTTTGTATTTGCTTTCTATTTTGCTCTTCCAGCAAACTATTTTTCCTCTATTCAATGTGACATTGGCCTAGGGCTTTTGATGAAAGGAGAATCAGAGGTTCTCAGCTTGTCTGATATCATTGAATATATATGTCAGTTATTAACTTCATAGTTAATCTACAATCATGCATTCTCTGACCGCAAATTAGTGTTTGAGTTTTCTTATAGGATAACAATTCAAAATTAAGAAGAAAAATAGTATATTCAAATGTGAAGCTACAATGAAATTGCATTGTGTATTCTTTCAGAATCTCTAAAAAATCTCAAACATAATACTCCATGTCAACTCATTTCAAAGTATTGAACATTAGCAGATCAGGTGTTCTTCTGACCTTCTCCTTTACTCAAGTTCATCCCTCTATATCTTCTCCACATATTTGAACAGTCATGACCTCACAACCACTGCCCTGTGTAGCAGCACTGGAACCAAACATGAATAAAACATATATTCTAGCCAAGTATTGGCATAGGCTTTCTATATTCCAATGTGGGTAGCACAAACATTAAAAATGATGTGTATAATTTCCCTTCAATATAGTACTGCAATCCCATTTGTTATTGCCATTTAGGGCCCTGTATAAATGTCAACTTTATTTCCATTAAGAGGCATCACAAAAGAGTCATTATGATTCATGTATAGGAGTACCCTGTAATTCTGTCAGAGTAATCAAATGAGTGCAGTGAGCAGGAAAGTATCTGTTTTGGATGGATCTTAGTTTTAGTGCATACCATCATATACAAATCTGCCTTTTGAGCAAGTGCCTTCAATAACTTATCAGAGGGAAGAATTCAGGTGGTAACTCAAAGTGGGTCTCAGACTACTTTTGCATATCCTTATCATAAAGAACAAATTGTAGTATTTTTTTTCATTACAACAAAATAAATATCCTGAAATATTAATACAAAGAAAAGAAAAGATATAATCATCAACATGTCCCCCATCAACAGTTTTAAATGGAATTCTGGCTTCCTGAGAACATGTAATATTGCATTGCTTATGGACAGTTCACAGAAATTGCTCTTTCTTGTCTAATGCTGCCCATTCCAGAAAATATAAATCGAAACTCATCTTTAACATCAGGAATTTGGGAAGTAAACATTTCCAGAAGAGATATGTATTATCTGAAAACTGGTTTTCCTCACTTCTAAACACACACACACACACACACACACACACACACACACACACACACAAATACAGAATAACTAAACATTTAAAGCAGATCTTCTCATAGCCAAAAGGGATGTCACATTTTGTGCAACAAAATGTAACAGAATCTGTTCATTTTATATTATTATTTTCTCTGTACCACATTTCCTTACATAAACACAGCACACTTTGAACAAATTAATCCTCTCCACCTTATTTCTAATTCTCCTCTCACTCTGTCCCTCTTTGTCCAATAGGGGCTGGTGGGTTTTCTTTTATTTATTGTCCCCTGCATTCCACCCCCTAAATACCTTAGAGTGAGTTCTAGGCAGTTTCTTATACCTTCATATTCCAGTATCATGACCATAATCATAATCATTTTAAAGAAAATATCTGCTGTTTTCACAGAGTGGCTCTTGGGAACAAATCTGCAATAGACATGGTATACAAGAATAATTCTTGCATATTGATTTTTTTCTCTTTTGAATATATACTGAAATGTGGTACAGAAATATCCTAGGAAGGTTTTGCTTTGTTTTCTTTGTTTGGTTTGGTTTGATTTGGTTTGGTGAGAAGCCAAATAAGTTTTCTATAATAATTTCTGTAACTATATAGTTAGTTATATAGCTATAAGTATAATTATATCTATAACTAGTTTATATTCCCACCAGTACAGCATCCTCATATACTCAATATAAATTCTGCAATATTTTTTTGTGTTTTTGTCCCATTCTAACTTTAGTGAGATGGAATATTGGTGTATTGTCTTATATTTATTCATGTATTTCATATTAACCAACAAAATCCTTCCCAGATTAGTTCAATGTATAAATGAAGAATTAAGAAGTGTTCATTTCCTGGGGGCCTGTAATCCTAGCTACTGAGGAGGCTGAGATCTGAGGATTGTGATTCAAAGCCAGCCCAGGAATGAAAGTCCATGAGACTCTTATCTCCAGTTAGCTACCAGAAAACTGGAAGTGGTGCTGTGGATCAAAATGGTAGACTGCTAACCTTGAGCTGAAGAGCTCAGGGACAATGTGATGGCCCAGTGTTCAAGACCCATGACAAAAAAAGAAAAAACAACAAGAAAAAATGAGTTCATGATTTATTTAGCAAACATGAACACTTAAAACTTCTTAAATGAGACAATATGCTTGCAATATGAAAATCATCTCCTATCATAAAATCATGCCAGAAGAAATTATTTTATTTATTGTATTTGAGGAATGTCTAGAAGTTCTAGGACAATCTCTTCTAGGCTGGCATCGAAAGCATGCTCTTCCTATCTCTGTTTCCTGAGTGTTGTCATTACAATTATATATGGTTACCTCAAGCTATATTCTTATTCTTTTATTTAGGCATGCTCTTTTTTATGGTAGGAATATTGAGGACTCTTCCTAAAACTTTGCAATTTTTGATATTGTTTTAGCCATATCAGGAAGTTATTTTTCCAAGTCTCTTCTTTTACTAATAAGAGTTCTATATTTCAAATTCATTACTTGGATCTTATTCTTTTTGTTCTTTAATCACGACGTTGAGTCAATCTGTGAAAGCACTATGATTTATTTTCCCAAAAGATCTTAATGATAGAAAAATATGTATGTTGCATACTAATGTGAAAGCCAAAGAAAAAATAAAATACTGCAAATAACGGTTTCAACTCTGTTTTGCCTTAAGGATTTTGTTGCACAGCAGATAATATACTGATACATTATCTGATAAAATTGCTATTTGCAATGATACAAATTAATAGAAAGGATTTGTCATTTTATCATGTAATAGAAACAAGTACCCTCTTGGGAATCAGAACTTATCTTGGTATCAAAGCAATTAAATCTATGCCACTGAACTGCACAACCTTAGTCAAGTGAGGTTATTTAAAATTGCTTTTGGTCATATGAAATACATTTTTAATGAGTAGCACAGAGGAATGGAATTACTTAAGGATAGAAAGACTTTAAGGTAAACATTATTCTGAATCCTTGTTAAGATATACAAGGCATCAAATTTCATTATATTCACTTTGATACTACATTTAAAGTTCTGCTACTCTTTACAGAATGGGATGACAGGCTAGAAAAAAATGAGCTCATTTTGTTACTTGCTTTTTTCTGGGTGCTTGTTTTCTTTTTATGTGTGGATATATTTTAACTTCTAATTTATATATATCAAAGTATCATCAATTAAGTATATGTGTTTATTTATTTATATACTGAAGTCTGTCTACCAACAAATTTTATGAAGATATCTACAAATATAAATCAGTGAGGAGAGGCATTACACTATTGTCCTGATTTTACTATCAGTATTGTGAGTCCTAAAATTGCTCTTCCTTTTTTTAGTTGGTTTTGGTTTTTATTTTTGGATGAGAGGAGTAGGATAGTTTTAATTATCTTGGAAATGATCAGATTGGAGTCTATTCTTTCTTAATATGATAGAATGGTATTGAATAAAAATAGATATAAAAGTGACACCAGTTCACACTATACCTTTCTTGCAGTTTTTAAAAAATATATTTTATTGTTATTGTAGAGGTGATATACAGAAGGGTTACAATTACATGAGTCAGATAATGAGTATAATTCTTTTTGAACATGTCTCCTCTTCCCTCTCTCTTTTTCTCTGTTTTTCACTCCCGTCCCCACCCATAAGATGTGTAGTTCACTTCCCACATAGTGTTTAGGGAGTACCACTGCTGTATTTGTTCATCCTTTGTTCCTTTTCTGTGCTCCCTTTACCCTCCCAAAGACAAATAAACAAACAAAACAAAGGAAAAGATAACAAAAACGGCAGCAGCAGCAACAAAGAAAGCTCCTCTTATTTCCTTTTCTTGGAGTATGTTTTGAGAAATCGTATTTTATATGATCATATGCACATAGCTAGTGAGCTTTGTGATCTGCTCCTATACATATTCTACTTTGGTTTTACTGTGTGAATGACTAGATAACTTTATAATTTATTATGTCTCAGTGAATTTTTTTTACCAGTCCTGGGCCTTCAACTAAGAGCATGATCACTGTCCTTGGGTTTTCTCAAGTCTAGAGCTTTACCACCTGAGCCTCAGCACCACTTCTGGATTTTTTTCTATGTATGTGGTACTGAGGAATCGAACCCAGGTCTTCATGCATGCTAGGCAAGCACTCCACCACGAGGCTAAACTCCTGGCCACACGAGTGAATTTTTTCCATATATTTTATTGTAATTAATAGAAGGGTTACATTATATTCACAAGATAGAAGGTGCATTACTTCACAATGATACCCATTCTCATGACATGGTCCCCATTGCCCTGACCCCCCTCCACTCCACTTATCTTGATTTCCCCCCTTCCTTATCCAATTTCAAATAACTAATTGAGCATATATAAAATATATCAGATAACAAGGTGAAATATTGTAACAATATGAGATAACTAAGGGACAGCAAAAGAGATGAGAGATAACGTAGTACATTAAGTATAACAATCATTCATTATATGGCTTTTGTTTCCATATCCTGGAGGTCCTTTCATTTAGCATCATACTATATGGCCTTATGTATCTAGATTTTGTTCTATTGTAAATCTCTGCTAGGAGAGCCCACGGTTTCTACTGATTATGATAAATGAGGGAAACCATTGAGCCTTTGTTCTTTTGAGTCTGGCTTACTTCACTTAATATGATTCTTTTCTAAGTCTTTCCATTTCCTTACAAATGGGGCAATGTTATTCTCTCTGACAGCAGCATAGAATTCCATTGTGTATAAATACCACATCTTGTTGATCCACTCATCAACTGAGGGAAATCTGGAATGGTTCCATATCTTTGCTATGGTGAATAATGCTGCAATGAACATCGCTGTGCTAGTGGATTTAGTATGTCCTTGTTTCTGGACGATTGGGTAAATGCCAAGGAGTGGAATTGCTGGGTCATAGGGGATTTCTATGGTTAGTGTTTTGAGGAACTGCCATACTGCTTTCCATAGTGGTTGAACGAGTTTGCAGTCCCACCAACAGTGTAGTAGTGATCCCTCCTTGCCACATCCCCTCCAGCATCTGTTTTTATTAGTTTTCTTGTATCTGGATGGGCCTGCCCTTCTGGATATTTGGGAAGTTCTCTGAGTTGATTCCCTTAAGTATATTTCCGATACCATTGACCTCTTTCTCCAGACCCTCCTCAATACCAATTAGCCTTAAATTAGGCCTCCTAATTTTATCTGAAGTGTTCTCTCATATTTGCTAGATTTGGTTTGATTCATTTTCTGTTCTTTGTCTAGAAGAACTAAATTATCTTCAATCCCGAAAATTCTCTCTTCTGCATTGTCTAACCTGCTATCAAAACTTTCTACTTTATTCTTCATCTTTCTCCTTCTAATTGCTCATTTTTGATGCCTTGTATCTCTTGTTTTAGATCATGTATCAATTTCTTTAACTCCTTGATTTCCATTTGATTGGTTAGCTCAGCAGCTTTATTCTCATTGGACATTTTTTGGAGTTCTGTCAGCTTTTTGTTTGTGGATTCTATGAATTTGTCTATTTTTCTTTGAAAAACCTTTGTTATGGCCTCCTTCATGGCTTCCTCTTTTTCACATACCACCTTGTTTATGGTTTCATCACGTTTAGATATGGCTTCCTCCCATATCTCTTTCTTTATGTTTTCAAACTTTTCATTAACCATGTTTATCAATTGCATTTGTATAGCACTTACAGGACTCTCCTCTAGTTTTGCCAATGAGTGCTCCATTGCCTGTTTATATTGAGTGGGAGGTGCTATTCCTTGATTTGACATATTTCTTGAGTTTTTTTTTAAAACGAGAGCAGGCTTCATACTAAACAAGCTTACAATTTTTAAGATATAAAAACCTAGAGAGCTCTATAGCTGGCCAGACAACAGATATTCACAATTTTAGATTGGTTTTATCACTCTCTTTTTCTTTTTGCGCACTTACAGACAAATCTAGTTCCACCACTGTTCACAGTTTTATGACCAAAACAATAAATCCCTCAATCCAATCTCTATTGTTTTTAAGTCCCTCTGGACCTATAGTATAGTTGATCACTTAGATGTACAGTTTTGCTCAACAACCATCCATAGTAGATCCATGCATTATAAGAGTTGAAGGATGAACAGAGGGCCAGAGATAGAAAAATACTATGAAAGACAACAGGGGAGGTAAGAAAAGAGTAATATAGGAATGTAAGAATAATATAGTAATGAAGAAAAGGGATAGAGTAAGGATAACTGACCTAAGGTGATAGAAAGGTAAAATAGTTGAGTACAAAGTTTAGAAAAAATAAGATAAAACTTATGAAAATAAGAGTAATAAGAAGAATGTATATATAGGAGAGTTCAATGATAGAAATTTTAAAAAGTAAAAATAAACAAAATAAAACAATAAAAACAAAAGAAAATGAAAAAAGAAAAAAGATGAGGGGCTATCCCACATATTGTGAGTTCTTAGAGAAGAAATACTAGGGTTAAGAACCAACAGATTAAAAAGCAGGTGACTGTATCAATATAAATATCATTTGTATCCAGTCTGTACCCAGTGCTGTCACTGTGTTTATAGGAATGATCACAATGACAGAGGAATGCCTGCTAGGTAAGCACTCTACCACTAGCCCAAACTCCCAGCCCTGCAAAACATTTTTATGTAGTAGATAATCAGTAAATATCTCCTCAATTGACTCAATATATAAAATAAAATTTAAAGTCATGTATATCTTCAAAAATAAGCAGGAAACCTGGTTGCAAATTTTTGAATTATCTGAAAATTTTATGGAATTTAAATATAAATTTGAATTTGAATGTAGCATGAATATGTTCACAGAAACATATTTCAGTAATACGAATATTTAAAATATTTAAGTATATCATCATTATAGCCTTTTTGAAAAAAATGGAGATCATTGACTTGATTTGGCAAGCACTAAACTTACTCAAAACCACAAACTAAATATTAGTAACATCTTTAGAGCCACAGCTGTAGACACTCTTTGTATACAGAACACACTTTATGAATGTCAAGATTTTTATAAATTGGAATACTCTCACTTAAAGCTATCTTTTAATTATTGTATATTTAGAAAACAATACATGTTACAGTAATATTTTAGAAGGAATTCAATTGAATGACTAAAGATGAAACATAACCCTAAAGAGATGACAAACAATAAGCATAAATTGAAAAAAAATCTCTTAGGGAAAGGAGTTTGTACCACCTATGGTTTAGTCCTTGTAAATAAATTTTTATTTTCCTACTCTTCCTGCCAAGGTTGGAGTATCAGTCTCTGGATGCTCAGCTTGTCTATGTCAGACATAGACATGACACACACAGATACAAACATGGGGATAACTTGCTCATTGGTTTGTGTTTTGTTTTTCTCATGGCTTTTGAAAAACAGTCTTATGAAGATTTCTACACCAATATTCTAGATGCTGGAGATCCATGGGTAGTTTGTCTGTACCTAATTCAACTTACTAAAACATCAGGAATCCCAAAGCTTCATGAGTGAGCCAAGGTGGATTACCTGAGCCCAGGAGAGTGACATAGCCGTTGATGCACAGATGACCTAGTAAATGGTTATGGTTTAAATCATCACTTCAAGGGTAGCTTGCTATGTAGAAAACGCTAAATATACAAACAACTATAATTTCTTTTTCTTTAGTTTTGTGGCTTGAAGTTAGAGCTAAGAAAGATGAGAGAACTGGTGACATCATTTGAAAGTTACAGTTGTCTTCAGGAATTCTTTCATT